>NC_084460.1:29135000-29760000 GCF_027409185.1 Cynocephalus volans
ACTAAGGTGGACAGGCCCTTTCACATTCTGTTTGTTCTAGGGTGGGGGTTGGGCAGATAGAAGGCATGTGTCCATCTCCCCCTACCTCTTGCCCGTGGCAGACATTACTAATGGATCGTGCACTTTCTTGCTGAGTGAGTCTGGGTGTAGCTCCAGAATCCTTCCCCAGGCAGCCACCGCCAGTCAGTCCTCGAGATCAAACTCAGCCATCTATGCTGCCAGCCCCTGGGGGGCTGACTCTGCTCTGACGTCAGTTTACGGGTGTCTCTGAGAAGTCGTGATTTCCCTGAGATGGGATGTGAGCATAAGCAGTTGGAGAGGTGATTCCAGGAGTGGGGAGGAGAGACAGGAAGCCAGTCGGTGAAGGGTGCATTAGTACCACCTTACCACTCACCGGGAGCCCGGTCTCCCTGGGGCACTCTGTGAGGCAGGGTAGAACAGGCCTCAGGTACCCCCCGAGGGGCGGGGGTGTGGCATGTGCCCACCGACTCCTGCCAGCCATCAGCTGACACTGGCTGCTCCTGGGGGCTGTTGATTCCCTGGCACCTTTCACAGATGGGCAAGGCAGGCTTTGGTGGCCAGAGAAAGTCCTTGGCAGGGTGGGAGTGGTGGAACAGGCAGGCACCCAGAGTGCCTCCCCAGTGAGCCACTCCTAGTCCTCAGATCCCTGCTTCTGACCTGGGGCCTTGCTCCAGGGCTGAGCTACCAGGGGCCTGGCCTCTGCTAAATGGGCCTTTGCTGCCTCCAGTTTTTAAGGGGGGGGGTCTGGAAGGGCCTTGGTCCAGGTTGGCAGTGGCACCCCAGGGACCCTCTCTCTCCTGGAGGTGTGTCTCCCCCAGCCCCTGGGAAGAGTGACTTGGGCGTGGGGGTATTCTCCTGGACATCAAGGTCTCTCTTGCTACCACTCTGAGGGGCCTGCTGGGCTCTCCCTTCCCAGTCTGCAGAGTCCAGATTGTGGAGGGTGGGGCTCTGGAGAAGCAGCGGAAAGCCGTGCAGCTGCCCAGTGCGGGGCAAGACGGAGGGCTCCTCTGGAAACTGATTTCCATCATCAAGTGAGTGGCCCCTCTGCCCCCTGGGGTCAAGCTGGTCTTCCTGGGCTCAGCCCCAGCAGCCCCAGACTCTAGGATCTGGAGCGGCCGTCCTAAGGCTGCACCCCCAAGCAGGGACTCATGTGGTCCTTGGGCTCTTGACCCCTACTTTGCTTTCCTCACATCATCTCTCCTCATTCCAATGGCTTTCCATCCCCCAGGGTCTGGCTCACTTTCCTCCTTCTCCAGTGAGCCCTCCTTGACCACCTGGGTCCCCGACCTTGGTTACCCAGCCTCCTCGCTTGTGGGGTCTCTGTGTGCCCTGTGGAGCATGCCCACCCCCCATCCCCAGACCCAGACACACTTGTGAGATGCTAACTAAATACCAAGTGTCACTCTTCTTTCTTTTAAACTAAAAATAATGACTTTTATTTCTTTATACAAAATCAATTCATGCTCACCTTAAAGAATTAGGAACTACCAGGGGCCAGCCCGTGGCTCACTTGAGAGAGCGTGGTGTTGACAACACCAAGTCAAGGGTTAAGGTCCCCTTACCGGTCATCTTAAAAAAGAAAAAAAGAAAAAAGGGAATTAGGAACTACCAATAAGCAAAAGAATAAAAATCCCCACGATCCCACCATCGTCAGTGAGGACAGCTACATGCCAGCTCTACCCCTATTTGATCCTATTTGTTCTGCAGCTGCAGGGTGGGTGGAAACGATTGATCATGGCCCTTCTCAGAGGAACACACTGAGGCTCAGAGAGGCCAATGTCAAACAGCAAAGATTCTAGACGATCCCCTTCTCCTGGCTCCTTATTCAGTGCTCTTTTCCCTGCTCGGGGTGGTGAGTGGGGAGATGGTGGATGGGGGATCGGGCTGTAGAGGGCTTCAAATGTCACACAGGAGTCTCAATGTATCCCAGAGGGTCATGGGGAGCTGACTTCAGCCCTAGCCCCAGAGGACCTCTTGAGGTAGGAGGGCAGGGATGCAGGGGCTCGAATCCCTCCCTGCTTATGACAACAGCCTCCAAGTTGTCCTGGTCCAGACCTTGGAGCTCTTCACCAGGCTGCAGGCAGGCAAGAGTGGCCAGCTGGCTGCCATCACCAGGCTCCATGAGAGGGGAACACAGGGAAGCCTGACTGGAACTGTGTGTGCACTGCACTTCCAGCCACGAGCTCCATGGAGGCTGCCAGCCTGGGAGGGAAGCCGGTGGTAGGCCTGCGGGTGGGTGGGGTGGGGGCCTCACGGGGCTCGCACTCCCCAGTCTGCTCCAACTCCTGCTGGACATCGGTGTCCCCCTGGGGCTCTTCTCTGACAGCCAAGTGCAGTATGTGGGCAAGGACCGTAAGGCCATCATGGGTGGCATAAGCACAAACCTGCTGCTGGGGTGAGGGGCTCTGAATCTATGTGCTCCATCCCCCAATTCAGTGCTGGGGAGCGAAGCGGGAGAGAGAGTCAGAGAAACAGAGAGAGACACAATGTGAAGATACTTCAAAAAGTGTATAGAAAAATAGAATTAAAAGATAATACAAATCTTTCCATGAACTTTTCGAAGTATTCTCATACAGAGAGAAAGACACATACACACAAGTACAGAGAGAGATTGAGAGACAGAGACAGATAAACACACACACAGTTGAACTTCAACTTGAACTCTTTGAACTTGCATTTTCATGGGTGGTCCTGGCCGAGGGTGGTTGGATGGAAACAGGACAGACCCAGCCAACCTTCTAACGTCATCAGGGGTGAGCCTGAGGGTATGGGAGGTATCCTGGGCAATGCCCAGGCTTCTGATGTAGGTGACCCAGAGGGGTCTTCAGAGAGTCTTCAGAGTTGGGAGTGATAGTGAGTCTGGGTCAGGGTGTGTTGGGTCTGAGGGGCCTGTGGGATTTCAGAGTGTCCGGGAAGCTGGGGTGGGGTGGGGGAAGCAGGTATGGAGCTGGAGGCGGGGAAAAAGTCTACCATGCAGACAAGGGTGTGGGAGGGCTTTGCCTGACCAAGATGGGGTGCCAGAATGAGAGTGGGGAGCAAGAGCAGGAGTAGACTCAAGGCCAAGCCCTGGCCTTGGAAGGGATGGGGATGGGGAGGGAGGTGGCCCATGGAGGAGGCTGGCCTGGGCACACAGGAAGCGCTCACTAACTGCAGACAGTCCGTGGGGCCTGCTAGAAACCTAACACTGACTACCACCCCACAGAAAGGGGTGGGGAAGGCCGACTGCTGGCTCTGACCGCAGACCTGTCTGCCCCCGGCCTCTCACCCATGCCCGTCCAGGTCCTGATCTCTGAAAGCATTTGGGGTCCCTGCCTTGTGAACCCTGGGGCCCCTGCAGCCCACTCACTCCTTTGAAGCCCAGGGAGGCTGAGCCATGATCGGGGGTCACAGACACAATGGAGAGCATCTGGCTTCTCACCGTGACCAGGGACACACTCTCACTTTGCCCAGGCTGGTGGCACTGCTTATGGGAGGAGAAACATCCCAGGACCCAGAAACTGCTCTGGGCACTCAGAGGCTATGCTCAGTCCCCTAGAATGCTTCTAGGAAGGAGGGTGGGCGGAACTGTGTCCATTATTCAGATGAGGAAACTGAGGCTCAGGAGTTAATTACCAGACCGGCTGAGGGCAAGGATATTTTGGGAAGTGGGGAAACAGCAGATTCAGGGAACAGGGGCTGTAGCGAGGCAGAACTCTTGTCCACTTGCCCATTTCTTGGATGGGAAAAGAGGGTGCTTTGTGCTAATGGCCTGGCTTGGTGCTCCACACACATTTCCTCAGAGCTCACAGCAACACTGTGGGGCAGGGCAAAGGCCCAGAGATGGGGAGGGACCAGGCCAGGGCCACACAGTGAGTCAAGAGCAGAGCATGGGCTCTCCTCCATGTCTCAGCCTCTGTTGAGACTGCAACCGCCATCTCTGGCCTCCCTGAACCCCTGGCTTGGGGTTGGGCTGGGTTGGGGAGGCTGGTGGGTGGGATCCCCCTTCCATGATGAGCTTGTCCCAGCCCTGGGTGGGACCATGGCTCTGAGCCCCATCTGCAGGACAGGAGTGACGATGCCACCCATCTGGTGCCCCTTATGCCTGGCACAATGCCTGGGACACAGCTGGTGTGGGGAAAGGGTCTTGTGGTCCTTCTGCTTCCTCCTGGTGACCACGGCAGCACAGAGAGGGCCAGGCTGTGGGCTCCAGCCTTCCCACTGAGGTGCTGTGAGGCCCTGCCCTCCCTCAGCTTCTGTCTCCCCGTACAGGGTCTGGGCAGGTGGGGCGGCGTCTGTGCTCGGGGCTGCCACAGGAGGCTTCTCCCTCGGGTCCTCCAGGCCTGGCAGTGAAGGAGGCCCAGCTCAGAGCAGCTTCCCTGTGCTCAGTGCTGTCAACTGTGAGCCAGCGTGGGCAGGAGGGTCTACTGGGGACAACGGGAGGGGCCCAGAGGGGGAATGAGGGGCCGAAGTCTCAGAAGGGACAGGGAGGCAGCCACAAGGTTTCTGAGCCCCGTCTCCCTGTCCCGGCTCACTTTCTGTCTCCCTCCCTCCCTCTGTCTGTCTGTCCTCTCGCTCTTACCGCTTCTTTGCCTCGTTCTCTCTGCCTTTCTTTTCTGATGATCTCTTTGTCCTGTCTTTGGCCTTGTGTTTTTCTCTGCCTCTGCCCCTCTATCTCTCTGTCTCTCAGTCCCTGATTCTGTGTCCCTGATTCTCTCTCATCTCAGGCATCCTGGGGTTCTAGCCCCTGTTTACCATCACATATGGTAGCCGACTTGTCCTGATTTGCTTGGGACTGTCCCGGTTTTCAAATGGAAAGTCCCTCATCCTGGGAACTCCCCCAGTTTTGGGCAAAACCAGAATGGTTGGCCAACCTGTTGCTATGTGACCAGGGGTGGCGAGTGTCCCCTCTCCTCTCTGGGCCTCACCCCTGCATTGGTGTCCAAGGAGTGGCCCTGGGGGTGGGCTGGTGACTCGTCCTTCCCTGCCCTTCTCATCCATTCTTGCTTGCAGTGCTGGTGCCCCTGGGTATGCTGGGCACCGTCCAGTGCACACTGGCTATATGGCTTGTCTTCATGGGCCATGGCATGGGGCTCAGCCTTAAGGTGAATGTCTTTCTGGGTATGGGTTGGGGGGACGGTAGGGGGACCCAGAGCCCCTGCTGTGCCTTTCTTGCCCCCAGGTACCCCTGTGCCTGAAGTCACAGAACATGGCCTTTCCTCTGCAGCTCAGTCCCCTGGCAGTGGCCCTGCCTCCATTGCAAGGACTCATGTTCTACCTGGGCACCTGCCAGGACTTCCCATCGGCTGTGTTCTCTGTCCTGATCAATATTCCCCTGCAGACCGTTCCCTGCAGGCAGATCCTGCACGCCAGCCCTTAGACCCTCCATGCAGCAATCACAGCCCAACCCCAAATACCGCACTCATCAGGAGCTCACACCTGCTGCAACCCCAGCATTGTAGACTTTGGCTTGGGCCATGGAGTCAGCCAACACAGCTTCTGAACTCCCCACAGCTCATCATACATAATTTTGGGGAGATGTTTTTAAGTCCTCACTCAATGCCAATTTACTTAATCTTTTTATAGAATTCTAACCACCTTGGATATGGGTTTTCCAAACTCATTAGGCTGCTGATATAACACAGCTGTTAAGAACATGGACTTAGATGGCCTGAGTCTGAATTCTGGCTCTGCCCCTTATTGGGGCAAGTTTTTTCTCAAGTCTTGGGTTTCTCATCTGTAAAATGGTTTCAATAATACTACTGACCTCCTTATAATACACAACATAAGATATCTCTTGCCCATGGGTCACATAGCTGGTGAGTGGTAAAGCTGAAATTCAAACCCAGGAAGAAGCCTGGCTACAGAGCCTGTTTTGGTTTTGTTTATTTTTCTTTTTAAATAGGCCATATTTTAAATCAGCACCATATTTTTTTAAATACTGTATGTTTTAAACTCGATTCTCTGAAGGTACATAATGTCCAATAATTGTGAGCTGTTATTGTTATTGTCATCATTATAATAGGCAACACGCTGGAAGGAAGGGCAGGAGGCTTAGAGGAGTGGGATGCTGCTTACAGAGCAATGACATCTCAAAGCAGAGCTCAAAGCAGGTGTGTGTAGGCTCAAGATGGCCTGCGCTCAGCAGGCGAAGGGGTTAACCACTCCTCTATGTGGCCACAAGAGCCATGTCCCTTCTGGAAAGAATTCCGTCAAGATAGGGGGAACAAACAAGGTGTGGCACATCCAGAGCTGGGCCCATGAGGACAAGAAATTGACATGGAGGCCACAGCTGTGCCTGCCACTGCCCCTCTGATGTTTGCTGAGGACATTTTGCCTCTTTACACAGCCTAGTGGCTGCAGTCTCATCTGAGCCTCAGAACGGCCTCTGCCAGGCAAAATGACTGCTCCATTTCATGGATTAGGAAACTGAGGCTCAGAGGGGAGTGGTGACTTGCTCAGTGGCATGCTAGCTCCCTGTGCTGATCTCCACCCCTCACTGGGATGTCCACACACCCAAAGGGGGACACAGTTACTCTGGCTTCACAGGCCTGGGGTGCACAGAGGGATCAAATACTGTTCTGGTGTAATCTCTCAGGGTTTGACTATCAGGCCTGGCATGTTCAATTTTCAAAGAACCTGACTCTTTCTTTCAGTGGTAGAATCACTGGAAGAAAAGGTCCAAGGAGGCCTGAATTGCTGCTCATTTCTGCCACAGACACGCTGGGTGCCCTCAGGCATGCCCTAGTCCTCTCTAGGCCTCAATTTGCCACATGGGGCTTGCATCAAATCAGTGTTTCCCAAAGTGAGAACCTTGAACCATACATAGTATGTGCAGTGATTCTAGGCAGTATAGCATATGGTGTTAAATAACAATTGATAGGGGCCAGCCAATGACCCACTTGGGAGAGTGTGGTGCTGACAACACCAAGTCAAGGGTTAAGATCCCTTTACTGGACATCCTTAAAAAAAAAAAAAAATTGATGCACAACGAGAACAAATATTTCCTTTTCAGTTTTCTCTTTTAAAAGATTTGTGTAGAATTGGTAATTTTTTCTTAAATGTTTGATAATTTCACCAGTAAAAACATCTAGACTTGAAACTCAAATTTCTCTGATAAATGTCTATTTTTAGTTTCTATTTCTTCTTGAGTTAGTTCTGGTCATTAACGTTTTTTAAGAAATTTGTCCATTTCATCTAATTATTGGATTTATTCTCATAAAGTTGTTCACAATATTCCCTTATTTCCCCATTAATGTCTGTAGGCTCTATAATGCCGTCCCTTTTAAATTTAATATTGGTAATTTGTATCTTCTTTCTCCCTTGATTGAAAGAGCTAGAGGTATCAATTTTCAAATTTCCTTTAAACCTTCTGATGAAACCGAAGGGAAAGTCTGTGTTTGGTGCTGACAGTCTTCAAAAATAGCTCTAATGTTTACTACTTTCCTTTTTAACAGAGAGAGACAGAGACAGAGACAGAGACAGAGACAGAGAGAGACAGAAGGTCCCAGGTCAGGGCCTTCAGCATCCAGCTATTAAATTTACTTATGTTTTGGGGGATGTTTATTAAATTTTCAGTTGCTTTTTATTTCTGGAGAATAATTCTGATTTTCTATTCACACTACAGTTCCCTTTAAAAACAAATTTATTATGTAAAAAGGAAAATAGTCAACTTCACAAAAACTAATAAGTTACTGAGAGGGGAAGTAGCTCACACACCTGCCCAAAGGAAGTGGCTGCAGTGGGACCCGTGGAGTCAGTGGAACTCTCTAGCCAGGGCCAGGGGTCACTGCAGCCAGGCACCCTATATTTTTGGCCTCAGAGGCCCCTTGCTTGAGGCCTGAAGACACAAGATGCCTGGGAAAGAACAGGACATGGGTGTGAGCCAGGAGGGCCTGGGCCCTACAGATGGTGGCACTGGCTTGTCTCCCGCAGTACCCTAACTGTGGCTCCCTTAAGAAAGTCGTCTTTGGGATACTCACTGGCTGCCTTGGTGAGTGGGACTTGGGGCTCTGCCTGGGGAATTGGGAGGGACAAAAGGTTTCTGAGTCTCTAGAGGGTGAGGTCATAGTGGGAGAGACCGTCCCAAACAAGGAGGGGGTTCCCAGGAAGGGACGTTGTTTGGGGAGGAAAACTCACCTGTTATCCACGACTGAGCACATTACATGGACTGTCCCTTCACAGGGATTTTGATGCTGCCTGTTTTTCACTTGAGAAAACTGAAGGTCAGAGGGATTATGTTGGTTTTGTCTGGCTGTCTGTGGCGTTGGAAGTGTCGGGCTGAAGGAGCCCGGTAATGACCCTGGAATCAGTAGTGTCTCAGGGTTGAGTTGAGGCTCAGCAGAATGTGGGCTCCGGAGTGGGACTGACTTGGGCTCAGGTCTCAGCTTCTTTCCTCACTCCTGGTGTGACCCTGGCAAGTGTCTAAACCTCTAGGAGCCTCAGTTTTCACAACCATAAAATGGGCGTAATGATTGGTGGTTGAATTCCTTGGTGTGGGGAGAGGACGTGGGTTGGCAAAGGGGCCGAGGATGGCAGTTGAAGTCCCATGGTGCCCATCGTGCTCGTCGTCGGTGATCCTGGGGCTAGAGCTGACACCTTGGGCGTCCCCGTGGTACTGTGGGAGGAGGGCCGGTCGGTTGCGGTGACGTGTGCCCTGTGCAGCTGCTGCTGGCCTGGCCCAGCGGCTCACCCTTCCCATGCCTGGACTAGAGGTGACGAGGACTGCACAGGGGGGCCTGTCCCCGCTCCTCCCCACGAGGTTCCCGTCCCAGTGCCTCTCAGAAAAGGCTGTGCTGACTCTTCCCCACTGAGGCGTGAGAGACTGAGAGCGGCACAGGCCAGGGATGGAGTCAGGCCACAGAGACATGGTGCTGATGGTGCAACGACCAACCGCAGCAGCAGGGCCGGCAGGGAGCTGCCCTTTTAGGGACAGATCACAGGTGGGGGGAGGGGCAACTCCTGGGAGGCCCTCTCTGCCTCGTCCCTCCCTCCCTTGCAGGACCTGGTCCTCACAGCCACGTTCGTGGTTTGCGGATGCAAGCTCATGGGCACTGTGGACGTGGAGAGGTGAGCAGGGTGGCCTCAGGGATGGCTGTCCCTAGACCTACTTTCTGGCTGTCCTTCCCCTGCCCAAGTCCCAGGAAGTCTCAAGTCCCCTCCACACCTTCTGAGGAAGGTGGTCCCTCCCCACCCAATGCTGGGTACAGATTCCTTAGAAATGGAGGATCCCATCCTGATGTCAGGACAGGTCTGGAGCAGGTGCTCTGGCTTCTTTTGTGGCTTCAGAGCACAGGCTTTGGTGCCTGACTGCTCTGGGTGCAAATCCTGAGTTGCTGTATGACACGGGGCAAGTGACTACCCCTCTCTAGGCCCTGTGGCCTTCTCTGCCCAGTGGGGAAGCAGTGGCGCCACCGCCTGGAGAGAGAGGGGAGGCAGCGGCAGGTTCGGCACGTCTCAGTCGCTCGGGTCATCCTCTCTTGTTGTTGCTGTTGCCAGACTGCCTTTCTCTCTGTCCCCATTCCCTGGAGATCTGAGGGACTGGCTCCAAGCCTCGCTGGATCAGAGCTTACCCCCTCCTTGCTCCCAGGGCTTCTGGTCACATTGGTGGAAACTGAGGCTCAAAGAGGTTGAGACTTGCCCTCGGTCACACAGTGAGAGGTGCCTGAGTGGGGGTGGGTGTTGGACCCCTGCCCCAGGCTCTTCCGTGGCAGCCCCTCTTGAAGAGAGGGTGTCACAGGGCAGGGACAACCCGACAGGGCCTGCAGCCTTAGTGGGGAACGTTCCTGTGAGTGTGGGAGGCCAGGACTCATTCTCTCTGGAGGGTGCAGAGTTGGTGGTGAGGGAGGTCCCCTCTGACACCTCCTTCTCCACAGTCACAGGTGTCAGACCTCAGACCGCTGATTCCCATGCTCTGGTGTGATGGCCTGGTGCCTGGCATTCACGGTGAGCTCTGACCGGCCTTCCTGGGGTGGTGGGGACATGGTCAGCAGCACCGCCTGTCATCCACTGGTGTTGGGACCCCCTTGTGGTATCCAGCAGGCCTTTCATGTGTCCACAGCAGAATGGAAGATGTTTACAGGGGAGACGTCAGGTCTAAGCCTCCCTGCATGAACCAAGGCCCTGTGAAAGGAACAGACTGGCTGGTGGTCACACAGCTGGGAGGTGGCGGGCTGAGGTGTGGCTTACCCAGCCCTGAGGGAGTCACTTCCCCCTGGCAGTGACCGGACGCTCACAGCCTGCAGCCCAGCAGCCTGCATGTGGCAGGGCCAGGTGACCATCAGATCCTGCAGTGGCCTCTTGGGAGTGACATGGGAAGGGAGATGAGTTAGCCCTGCCTGGTGTGGACTCAGGGCAGAAGCTGGACCTGGTGTGGGCCTATCTCAGTCTCTCTGAAGGCAGCTGGCAGGGGACCCCTGATGCCCCTGGTGGTGCGGCCCAAAGAAGCTCGGCAGAAGGTTCTAATTCTCTTACAAGTGCTTGCATGTTGTGGCCTGCCCCATAAATGTAATTTAATATAAAAACACCATTTAGATACAGGTAAATCTCTTTACTCTCCCCTGCCCCAAATCTCTGCGTGAGATCACCCTTGTCCCTCCTGTCGTTTCCCAGCCCGCTGGCTTGGCTGTGGTGTTCCTAGAATGTTTTAAGGGGCAGTGGGGTGTCACTGCTTTCTCAAACTTGGTGATAGGGCAGGCTCTGAGTCTCAATGACTTTGCACTTTCTGCTTTTGGGCGGCACTAATGGGGCCGATGTTTCCTTCTCAAAGTGCAGAGTTGGTTTTACTCTGGAGCCTGGGGTCCTCATGGCCCCTCCCCCATACCCTATTCTGCTCCCCACCCCCCAGCTAGACAAGGCAGAGGCTTGGTAGTACCTTTCTCCACGGGTTCGGGGACAGGAACTGTTGACAAGGCAGGCGAAATTGAGACACACGCGGAGATCTTCAAACACAGGATGATGGTGGTTCCAGGAGGCTGATGGAGCAGAAGAGATGATTATTAAATAAGCGGACACTCTCAGCACGGTCATGCTCAACTCCCTGGTTGTTCTGAGGTCCTGTGCACTGCAAGTCTCATTGAAGGATGGAGGTGGGTGCTCTTCCATTTTATAGAAGAGAGCAGAGGCTTGGAGAGGGGAAGTTACTTGCCTAGGTCACCCAGCATGGAAGCCAGAGTGGGACTGGCACTGAGACCAGACCAACCCCTGAGCCTGGCTCACCCTCCCACAACTCCCTGGTTGCCCTCCTGGTTCTGCCCCGCTCTGGCTGGTGACCATGCCCCGGTGGCTAAACCTTTCTGAGACTCATTTGGAAATCGAGGCAGCCTCTCTTGGTGATTCAGAAGGTTGAAATAAGAAATGACAGCCTCCCAATGGGTGGCACTCTATAGCTAGCCTTGGACCGAGGACCCTCCAGGGAGGAGGAGGAAGTAGCTGTCTCCAAAATCAGTTCAGAAAATCCACGAAATCTTGTGTTCTTGAGTAACCTCACCCCACCTGGGTTTACCCACCTGCTGGGACAGGGGGACAGGATCCCTCTACAGCTGTACTGCCTCCTTGGGTGGCACCCACTTCTACCTCCCACTCTGGCCCAGCTTTGCCCAGGAGGGCAGCTTGGGGTTGGAGGGTGCCAGGCCCTGCAGCTGTGTTCCCTCGGCTTCTTGCAGGGACCACAGGCAACACCTAACTGCGCCAGCTTGCAGGGGCTCCGAGGCTTGCTGCCTCGCCCCCCCTGGGCACCCACAGCCACAGACCCCCTGGCTCCCAGCTCTTTTTTTCCTACCCTTCACCAGCAGTGACTCCAGAACTAGAGAGCACAGCCGTGGGCTGCCCACCTCCGGCGTGGCAGGGCAAGCCCTCTGCCCAGGGCCCAGGGCGTTCGTTACTTGCCATTTTTATTGCTCATCCCCCTTTGCAAAGCCCAGGGTTTCAGAGCCTCCTGGGGTGGTGCCTGGCATGTCTATGCTAATTGGAAAGGGCTGTCTGGGGACTTCCTGTCCCAGGGGGACCTTCAGGAGGTAATGCCCTCACTTGGCCACACGGCTGATTGGTGGCATTGATGGTAAAAAAGCTGACAGGGTAAGAAGGAGAGGTCCCTAGGGTACACTGCTATTCTAAGCCCTGGCACGTGAATGAGGCCACCTCTCCTCTCCTTCCCACTCCAGGCCCAGCCTGAGGAGCTCAAAGGACTCAGGACTGTTGGGGCAGAGGCAGAAGCTCACTTGCTTTGCCTCTATTTCCCTGGTCAGACCTCTCCTGGACCCCTCCTGGAGCCCAAACCCCAGGTACACGCGAGGGCTGTGTCTGAAAACTGAGCAGAGTGGAGGTTCTTTGCTGGCTGCTGCGGGCAGGAGCAACCTCTGTGTGTCCACAGACCTGGGAAGGCTGCAGGGAGCCTGGGGGCCCCAGAGTCTAAGCCAGGCTTCCAGGCCACCTAGAGCTTCCCACAGCCCTTGGGCCCCATGGTCAAAAAGAAGGGTGGATGGGGTTTCTTGGGCCTAGGCTCTCTCTGGCTGTGACCATGACAGATGAGTGACCCACAGCCTTGGCCCCTCATCTCCAGGGATCAATCATGCCCAGAGCCCTGGAAGGGGGACAGACATCTGCAAAGTGACTGCTGTGTGACTTCCCAGTGGCCTGGGTGCATGGGGCTCAGAGCTGAATTTGATTTGGAGAAGTAAAGAATGTGATACTCCCTATCTCGTGTGTGAAGCAGCTCGTACTCATACCACAGTTGACAAGGGCCTTTCATGCCCGGATCTTGAGGGCCTCAGTCCCCCTCTGGCAGGGAGAAGGTGAGGACTAGCATCTCCTGGTGCAGATGGGGAAACTGAGGCTCAGAGGGCGACTCCCTCAAGGTCATACAGTGAAGGAGCACAGGGCAGGGGTGGGGCCCAGGGCTTTGTGTTGTCACTGGGGCCCTTACCTACTGTCTGTCCAGGGGTCTCTGAGTCTCAGAGAAGCAGTGGCCCCGCCTGCCTGCCCCAGCCGTGCCTGGCCTGGCATCTGGGGATTAATGGGATTAGCTAAAATCCTGAAGCATGAGCTAGGCTTATCGGAGGTGCCACTCCTGGGGCATTAGGGGGTGGTTTGGCACTCTGTACCTCCGGTTCTGTCTTGGTCGCCTTGGAAAGCTGACTCCCACCCTGGCCAGCAGCCCAGGGCTCTGGAGCAGTCCAGTGGGTGGGCTGAATGGCCGGCAGATGGCCAGCCTTGTGCATTGTGGACCTGGAATGGGGTGGGCAGGTGGAAGACCTAGAGGCCACTTTGTTCTCCTGCAGGATGCTACCCCAGAAATGAGCACCTTCTTGGCCAGAGCAGCCACTGTCGGGCCTGGGCTTAATCAGGGCTCTGTCGTGAGCTTGGATGAGATCAGGTCCCTCTCAGGGTCTCAGTCTCCCTGTCTGTGCAGAGGGGCTATTCAAGTGCACTGTGAACTGTAATGCTCAACCCAGGGACTATTGCCCTTGGAGGAGGGGAAGGCGTGTGGGGCGAGGGGTACGGGTGTGGGGTAGGGGAAGGGGGAACTGATGGTGAATAATGGGGAGCCTGATAACCGGGCAGGGGTCTGAGCCACATGCAGCAAGTGCCCCTAGTGTGAATACGAAGACTGCCATTTATTGAGCACCTCCTGGGCTCTGCGTGTCCTGTACATTGTCTGTGGGATTGTCTCAGTCATGCAGATGGGGTGGGCCATCTGCTGCTCCCTGGGGCGGAGCTGTCACATCCACTATCCTGTTCTCCTCTCTTGGCTCCACACAGTCGGTTCATCCCAACCTACTGGAATCAGAAATGACTGAAAGGGTTGGAGGGCACAGCAAGCACTTCAGGCCCTGGCAGGTCTGGGGTGGGCTTGCCGCTCCGCCGCGACCCTGCATGTGATCTTGGGAAGTGGCTACATCTCCCTGTGCCTCAGTTTCCTCGTGTCTGTGGGGATGCTCTGCCCCCATAGTGAGGAGGAGATGAGTTGAGGGGTGTGAGCGCCCACAGATTATGGACACTTGCGGACCATAGGCGCGTCTACCCAGAGCACCCAAGGGACAAATCTGAACCCTCAGGAGGGTGGCGACCATGAAGGTGCAAGTGCCACAGGTGTGTCAAACAGCAAGAGTCTCCTTCACAGCAGCCCTAACCACAGAAAATGTCACTGGGGGCAAAGATCCCGTTTATAATACCTAAAACTTGTAAAATATCCAGGGTTAAATCTGAGAAGAAAAGGGTGAACAAAGGACAGACGCTTTACTGAAGGATGTTGGAGGACAACCTGAAGAAATGGAGAGAAGATTTCATGTTCCGGGGAGAGAAGAGCTGACGTGGCCAAGAGATTTATCCTCCACCATGAGCCCGTAAAACCCGTGCAAGTCCAGCGCGTTTCAAAAATGCAACTTGACAAGCCAATTCTACAGTTTGCCTAGAAAAGAAAGAAGCCAAAGAGGTGTAATAAAATTAATAGAAGAAAATATAGCAGTATACTTCTATAAACTCAGGCTGGAGGTGTCCTTTCTGACAATGCACACAAGTTAGAAGCTATAAAGGAACAGATTGATTTGATAATGTCCTGTTTTCAAAAAACTCTGTTGAATGAAGACTTGAAACAAAGTTAAACTGACTGGGAGAAAACACCAGCTGGAGGAGTTAGGCTGGGGGGACACTGGGGCAGGAAATGGGTGTCTACGGGTTCGCTTTTTACCAAACCTCAGTATGATTTGGCTTTTTAATAACAAGAATTGTTCACATAAAAACTACGAAAAGGATGCCAGGCTGGACATGTGTGGCTTCCAGGTCCACCGATTGCTGTAAGAGGGCGGGAAGTGGCAGGAGTGCGAGGTGACCCCTTGAAGCCTGTTCCCTTGTGGAGCCCGTGGCAAGGCAGGCCCTGGGGCCAGCAGCTGGAGGTCCCCAGGAGCTGGCATGGAGCCCTGGCCGATGGCCAGAGGGGTGGATTCTGCAGCAGGCAAGGGCCTGTCAGGGGTGCCCTCCCTGCAGATGGGCGTATTTCCAATCTATCTGCCTTCAATGCCCAGCTGGACCTTTACCAGTGTTTACCCCACCCTGCCCCTGCCCGCTAAGAATTCCCTCTTTCAGCCTCCAGTCCCTGTTCCCATTCCAGCGTGGCCAGATTGCCCCATTCTGGGCCCCTGCTTAGAGCCAGAATCACCCTCTCCCAGAGGACTGGGCCTCCTATGAGCTGCCTGGGGCCAGAGGTTGACAGTAGCCTTGGTGATTATTTACCCAGCACCTGTCATGCTCTGTGCTGAGAGCTTCGTGGGCAGAGTTATGGTTGGTACTGGCAGTAGACACAGATTTTTGCACTTCTATAAGCTCTCAAGTACACACTAGAACAGGTGGGACTCAACTATGGCAAAGATTACACAGACAAAATATGAGTGACTGATGTTTGGGGCACAGAAACTTTTACACCTGGAACAACTAAGGTCTGGAGAGGCTGTATGTCCTGCCCAATGTCACACAGTAAGTCATCCACATGATGTTGAAACACTCCACAGTGGACAGGGCAGGGACCTCTCATCTGATACAGCAGCCATAATCCTGTCCCTATTGTACAGATGGAGAGACTGAGGCTCTGAGAGGGTGGGGTCTTGTCCAAGGTCACTTATAGGCTAGGGGTAAGCTGGGTTTGAATCCTGGTGCTGCCGTTTGCTGGCTAGGCCTCCGGCAAGTCACTCTGTTACTTGGAGCCTTCACTGTCCCATCTGTGAAATGGGGCCTCCTGGGGCTATTGTGAAGGTGCCTGGGCACCCAGCATGTGAGTAATGATTGCTAACTGTGGCCTCCGATGTCGAATGCTATCTCACTCTCCCTCTTTGGGGCCAAAAGACACTCAGACTTGGGCTGGGGGTGTCAAGAATAAACTTTAATTTCTCTCAGGGTAGGGGGTCTAGTTAGGCTGCTCTCTGGGTGGGGTCACAGAGCCGTGCACTCGCACGCGGTACAGGCAGGTGAAGTGCGGGTTCCCCCAGTTGCTTGAGATCTTCACCTTGACCAAACTAAAAGCCCGGGCTGGCTGGTTCTGGAAGAGAAAATCAGATATAGGGGCAGCTCACCCACAGCCCCCAATTCTGCCTGTCCAGAGGGGCATTTGGGAGTGGAAGGGAACTCTCCCATTTCACAGGTGGGGAAACAAAGGCCCAGAGAGGGGAATGAACTGTCCCAAGGCCACACAGCAACTTGATATACTCAGGGGGTGGGATGAAAGGTGCTGAGGCCAGAAAGACAGACATACTGTGGTTGGAAAAATGTCCCAGCTTTGGGACCCTGGCAATATATGTTCTGTGGGACACTGGACAAACCACCACCCCTCTCTGGGCCTCAGTTTCCCCCTCTGTAAGATGGGAGTGGTGATGTTTGCTTCCCAGAATTGCTGTCGGCATGAAATGAGATGTTGTGGCTGGACAGCACCTGGCACAGACCAGACATTCTGCAGCACCTGTCCCTTTTTGCCCCTCAGGAGAGAGTGGAGTCTGTGTTTATTACACTCCCTGCCCAGTGTGAAAGGGTGGGGAGGAGTCTTAGCCTTCAAGGTCTCACTGGATAGTTTCAACTTCCAGGAAACTACAGAAGGGGAAACTGAGGCTCCAGAGAGCAAGCAAATGTCCCAAGATCACACAGAATTTGTGGTTGGTCGGAGATTTGGACCAGTATTAGCCTGATTCCCGAGCCTGGACACTTGCCCTGTCAAACCCCATGGCCATTCCAGTAGCACCCCCAATCCCCACTCCTGCTTCTGTCCCCAACTCTCTTCCCTCCAAGCCTCAGTTTCGCCACCTGTGGTTGGATCAGGATGGAGAATGGGCAACCCCTGCCTGATGGGCATCTCTTGCTCAACCTCTGCTGTCCCTGGGACCCGGTGCAGCAAGAGGGCTCCTGAGCAGATCGGGGGAAAAGGAGGACTGCCAGAGGCTGGATGTGTCTCCCCAGAGTCTCGTTCTTGGCTCTGGGCAGTGGCTTCATCTCTCTGAGCCTCAGTATCCTCATCTGTCAAGTGGGTTAGTAATGACTGTGCACCTCTCAGGACTACTGGGGGATGAAGTAGGGTCCCCTGGGTAAAGCCTGCACACAGTGTACATTCAGCAGGTGCTCAATGCAGGCAGCTTTTCTCGAGTACCTGGAGGGGGAACATCTGAATGATGTTTTCTGGCTGAAACTGAAACGACCCCAGGAACACCTCCTCCTTGGGGGAGTTTTCCATGCCCTGTGGAACCAGAACCAAGGAGAAGGTGTCAGATACAAGCAGGGCCCTACCCCTAACCCTATCCCTGCCCTCTCTGGGCGCTGCTCATTGCAGCACGGCATAACGGATGGGGTCTTCTTCTAACTCTGCCATTGACTTGTAGAATTGGAGTGTTTCCCTGACCCCTCTCTGGACCTCATTTTACTGAGAAGGTCCAGATCATTCTCAAAATGGTGGTGAATGGTCTCTGAAGACCATCTAGGCTCTGGAGAGCTTGGGTTGAACTGGAGTAGCTGTTCCATCTGCTTCCCTGAAGGCTGAGATCTGACCCCGGCCCTGGCCCCTGCCAGCCTTCCCCAGACCTCTTCCAGCCCCTCTAGCCTGCATGAGTTGTGCAGACACTGCTGATCCGAGGCCTGGGGTGCCACCATTATGAGGTTGTTCCTTTAGTTAAGCATTGCTCCCTGCCGGGGCATGCTCACGTAGACGACGAAGTCCTTGGGGGCAGTGTCCAGGCTGCCCGACAGTGAGATGGTCTTGGGGATGTGCTGCAGTGTGAGGTTGGACAGGTAGACCTTTTGGGCCAATTGGATGGTCACCTGGCCACGGTCACCCGCGAAGGCCCAGCAGTTGCCAGGTGTCATGTTGGGCTGGAAGAGGCAGGTACAAGGGGGGCTATGCTGGGTGGGTAGGGGGGTTCTTCATCCCATCCCGGCTCCCCTACACTTCCTCAGCCATCCAGGATTGGCCAGTCCTTCCTGTCTACAAAGGTTGGCTAGAGTGTCACCCCCCCCGGAAGCTTCCCTGACTGCCAGCAGCAAGGATGAACTTTCCACTCAGTCCAGAACAGAAAGGGCAGGGCCTCCTTGGGGCCTCCCAGCCCCTAGCCTCTCCCCCTTGGCACCCATTCATTCATTCACTAATTCATCCCTCCCGTCATTCTTGACGTAGTCCCACAATCACCCTACGACTTAGGCCCCATTACTATCCCCATTTTACAGATGAGGAAACTGAGGAACAGAGCAGGGAAATGACTGGTCCATAGCCATGCAGAGCTGGGCAATTTGACCTTGGGGCTTGCCATTAACCACCACAATCTCCTGCTCCATGAAGACAAACAGAGGCCCAGAGAGGGAAAGAAGTTTGGCTGAAACCACACAGCAAAGGTGTTCATTCAGCAGCATCTGAGCTTCTTGGAGACACAGTGTGGATGGTCCTTATTTGGAACAGTAGATGCTAGGACAGGGGGTGCAGGAGGCTG
This sequence comes from Cynocephalus volans, assembly GCF_027409185.1. NCBI lineage: Eukaryota > Metazoa > Chordata > Mammalia > Dermoptera > Cynocephalidae > Cynocephalus > Cynocephalus volans. The sequence goes on from NC_084460.1 coordinate 29,153,447, forward strand.
TGAGGGTCAGGGAAGGCCTCCTGGAGGTGCTGGGACCACAGAGAGTAGGAGTTAGCTGGGAAAGTGAGCTGAGGAGACAGGCCCAGTGGAGTCTGACCTGATGACATGGAACTGAAGGGAGCTCGGTCAGGGTAGAGGGGGACGAAGGCCTAGGGCAGAGCTTTGCTGGGCTCGTTTGCACCGCTGCTCCCACCTGCCTGCAGCCAGTGCTGGGCAACCAGGCCTGCACCCTCCCTGGCCTGGGGCTGCCAACCACCCTGCACTCCCTGGCTGTGTGCTTGGCCTGTGCCCCTGTGATCTCCTCTGCCTGGCAGGCCCTCAGCCCTGCTCACTGACTGGTGATGTCCCACTCATCCCTGGCCACCTCCACCAGGAGGCCTCCCCATCCTTGATGAGCAGCCCCAAGTGCTCGATCCTGGAACTCCTTGAGGGTGGGGTCCATGAACGGGTTGCCCATGGCCTTGGCATTGGCCAGTGCTGGCCAGTAGGATGAGAGGCTCAGCTGATGGCTGCTGAATGAAGGCAGTTTCTCTGTGACCTTGCCAAGTCTCTTCCCCTCCTTGGGCCTCAGTTTCTTCCTCTGTGAGGGAGGATTCAGGAAGAGTGAAGAGCTCAGGTTTGAAATCTGGACTTGTCTCATACCAGTGACCAGCTGTGGCTGCAGTCAAGTGAGCTGGCTCTTTGAGCCTGTCTCCTCCTCTGCAAAACGGATATATCAAGGTACATCCCCAGGGTGACCCTGAGGGTTCCCTGACCCTTCAGTCTCGAGGGCTGAGTGGTGGGGCCCCTTCCAGTGCCAAAGCAGGCTGTCCCTGTGCCCTGCACCTACCCTAGTCCCCAGTGGCCCCTGCTATCTGTTTTCGCCTGCAACCTTGCCCCTGTCTGTCTCCTGCTCCTACTTCTAACCCTGCCCCAGGTCCCAGCCCCTCCACTCCCACCCCCAACCTCTGCTTCCAGCTCCTGTCCCTGGACCCTGCCCTGACCACAGCCCTGCCATTCCCCCTGCCTCGAGGATCACGTCAGGGGGCTGTGCATAGTTCCACAGCCGGATCCAGTTCCAGTAGGAGCGCGCCTTTTCGTGGTTGTAGGTCGCTGATGTTTGCTCAAAGTCGATGCTGGCGCCTGTGCAGGAGGTAAGGGGGGTCTCAGCTGAGCAGCCCAGCTTCTGCCTGGCAGAGGGGACCCCACTGCTGGGCACTCACTGTGCGCCAGGCAGGCACTTTAGAGGAGTCACTGGCCGTCTCTGGAACTCAATGTTCTCTGGGGAATGGAAGTCGTACCAGTAACATTGACAGCAGCCACTTTATGGGGCTGCTGTGACACTGAAATGAGCGAGCACACCAGAGTGCTCTTCCAGAAGAGCTTGGCACAGAGTGAGCGCTCGCTGTGACCACCCTTGGGATATGATTATGGCTCTTCTCATACCCATTCTGCAGAGGAGGCAACTCCAGCCTGAGAGGTTGTGAGGCCCAAGGTCACTCGGGGGTTGAGGCTGATGCCCTCGGAGCCCACATTTCATTGAGCCTGAGCTGTCGGTAAGCTGGTCGGTCTGCCTGCGCCTCTGCGGCCACCTCACCTCCTTCCCAGTTGCCTCTCATGTGCTCTTGCTGACTTCCTACAGGGACACTTTCACGTTCGTCCCCTTGGTCTAGAATGCTTTTCCTTCCTCACCAGGTCTCAAGGCAAAAGTCCCCAGCACCCTGAGGCCTCACTCTGCCCAGGTCCCCTCTCCCTCGGTCACCTGCCTTAGTGTTCCCAAAGCACTGGCTCCTGACTGCCAGTCGGCCTGTGTTGGCTGGCTGACGTGGCCAGCCTCCCCCTCCCCCAGGCAGGCTCAGTTCTGTCTTGCTGACCTCTGTGTGTCCAGCACCAGGTCTGGAGAATGGGGATGGGTGAGGGGCAGTGTTGAGAGCCTATGGTCCCTGCACCCCACCCACCTCGCCCCAGCCGCCATCAGAGAAAACAAAATTGTAGCAAGAAAAGCATCAGGGAGCTGAGGTGAGCTCTGAGGATGGACTTCCCAGCAGCAGAGCAGGTACCACACCAGAACTGACCCTCTGAAGAGTTTTGAGGCCACTTGAAGTGGGAAGATGGGGGAGGGGAAGGTCACTTACCAATAGACTTCAGGGCAAAGTCTGGCTTTTCGATATAATCTCCTTGTATCATCTTCATTATTTTCTGGACCATTTTCTGCTGAGAAGGCAGAAAACACAAGCTGTGCACTGGTGTGTTCTTACACACCATGATTCCCATGTGTGTGTCCACACCAGGTGACAGGTGGCTGCAGGACACCTCTTCTCCTTAACAGCTTACACCTGCCTATGGAAGCCCGTGGTTGGCCCCTGCACAGGACTGTCCAGTCACTATACTGTGATGAAGCCTAGGTGACCAAGAGCCACCCCCACCCACTGGGTTTACTGGCTGCTTTCAGGTCCACTGTGACTGGATGTCACATAGGGGACTCAGAGTCTCAATGAGATTAAGGGCAGGGGCTCTGGAGTCAGGCAGACCTTTACTGCTGTGGGGACTCAGGCAAGTTATGCCCCTTTGAGTCTTCCTTTTCTTGTCTCTAAGATGGGGATGATATCATGTTTCCTCCCAGTGTTGTGGAGGGCTGTTGTGAGGACTAGAGAGAAGATCTATAAAGCCCTTACTATGTGCCAGGACTGTTCTCAGCTTCACATATGTCCACTCTTATCCCCTCACAGCACCCTAGGAAGTATGTAGTATTATCACCCCATTTTAAAGATGAGAATACTGAGGCACAAAGGCATAACTTGTTCAAGGTCCCACAGCTACTAAGAGTTTGGTTCCAGAGTTCAGGCTCTTAACCACTACACTCTATTGCCAGGTAAAGACTGCAAAGCGCTGAGCACAGTAGGTGCTCAATAAACACCAGCTATTATTTTTATCAGATTCTTCATACTTGTGGCATGTTCTGTTTTCCAAAAATGGCTGCAACGAGGTCCCCCATTCCATACTTTTCTTTCAATGTGACTTTGACTCTCTTCCCATTGAGAGGAAGGGTCTAAGTTTCCTTCCCACTAATCTGGGCTTGTGATACAGCAGAAGTGATGCTGTGTGACTTCTAGGGCTTAGTTCTACAAGATGATACCACATTACCTGCTTCTCTGGGGATGCTCAGTCTTGGAAGCCAGCCACCAAGTTGTGAGGTAGCCCAGGCTACGTGGAGAGGCCATAGATGGGTGCTTTGGTCAACAGCCCTAACTGAGTTCCTATCTGACAGCCAGACACTTAAGTGAAGACGCCTCCAGATGATTCCAGCCCCAGATATTGAGTCACCCCTAGCCTTCAAGTCTTCCCAGCTGAGTCCCCAGACACCATGGAGCAGAGGCAAATCATCCCTGCTAGGTCCTATCTGAACTGCTGACCCACGGAATCTCTGAACATAGTAAAATGGCTGTTTATACCACTAAGTTCTGGGATGGTTTGTTATGCAGCAGTGGTAATTAGAACAATAGCCAGGCTGTTACAGGGCAATGATTATGATTCTATTTTGTTGAGTTGGAAACTGAGGCTCAGAGAGGTTAATGACCTGCCTGAGGTTACACAGCTCCAAAGGGTAAAATATCCCCAACTCTTGCCTTGTTTGCTGGGCAAATCTCACTCATTCCTCCTCAAAACTGGGTCACCAACTCCAAAAAATTTCCCTGTTGGTTCCCACCCTCTCTCTGCCCCAAGTCTGGATCCATCTCTGGGGTTCATAGATCCTGGGACTGCCTTGAGGGTAGGGATAGGATCTAGTTTATCCCTGATCCTGGATTCTCAGCATAGGGTCAGCACACAGCAGGTGCTTAATGATTGCATACTGACTAGTGTAGCTTTTGGATTCTGCCTTTGTTCAAAGGCAACAAACATTTAGGAAGCACTTACCATATGATAGATATTCTTCTAAGGTTTACATGAATTACCACATTTAATCTTTACAGTAACCTATTTTCTAAATGAGGAAACTGAGACTTCTGGTCAAGATGGTGGAACAGATGCTCCCTAGCGTCACTCTCTCCCACAAATCAACCGATTTAAACTATAAAAACATAACATCAGGTGCATATGGAACAGGGAGATGTCCAGCGGGGGAGGCAGAAGCTCCGTGGAGACCACAAGCCCTGTGGGGCCGCCGTCACACGATCCGGCAGATAGACTTCACCTCCGCCACCCGGCTCCATTCCCAGCCCAGCCCAGTGCGCACAGAGTGGGGAGACGTCCAGCAAGAGTAGAGTGTCTACTCTTGGAGGCTCCGCAGAAACCACACACCCTGTGGGGCCACCACTGCGCGATCCAGCAGGTAGGCTTCACCGCAGGCATCCGGCTCCATTCCCAGCCCAGCCTAGTGCACTCGGAGAAGGGAGACGTCCAGCAGGGGAGGTGGAAACTCCACGGGGACCACACTGCTGCTGCGCAATCCAGCAGCCCGGCCCAATGCGTACGGAGCACAGAGACGTCCAGCAAGGGAGAGAAGCTCCGTAGAGTTCACACACCCTGTGGGGGGGCCGCCGTCTCGCGATCCAGCAGCAGGTAGGCTTCACCGCCGCCACCCAGCTCCATCCCAAGCCTGGCCTAGCGCACAGAGCAGGGAGACATCCTGCAGGGGAAGGGGAAGCTCTGCAGAGACCACACGCTCTGAGGTGCCTCAGTGCATCCCAGCAGCCTGGGCCAGAGTGCACGGAACAGGGAGCAGTCCAGCATGGGAGGTGGAAGCTCAGCAGAGACCACACACCCTGTAGTACCACCCCGTGATCGAGCAGCCTGGCAGAGTCCAAGATGACCAGAGAGGTGGCTCCCCAGAGAGGCCCAAGACCCGAGGCAACCACACACGCAAGGCACTAGTGGCCAACTGAGCAGTCACTGAGGGAGCCATACCAAATTGGCAACCACAGCAGCATCTTAGTCAGTCAATAGTGTCAAACCTGTGGACTGTGAAACCCCCTGCCACAATGAATAAACATCAAAGAAAAGATACCAGAAATACGAAAAATCAAGAAAGTACACCACCAAAGGATAGTAACTCTCAAGCTCTAGATCCTATAGAACAAGAAGCCCTTAAAATGTCTGACAAGGAATTTCGAGTGGTAATTCTAAGGAAACTGAATGAGATACAAGAAAACTCAGCTAGACATCATGATGAAATGAGGAAAAGTATACAGGACCTGAAAGAGGAAAAGTACAAAGAAATCAACGCCCTGAAAAAAAATGTAGCAGAACGTGCCAAACTGAAGAAGTTATTCAGCGAAATAAAAAACACAACGGAGAGTTTAACCAGCAGGCTTGTCGAAGTTGAAGAGAGAATCTCTGAACTTGAAGATGGGCTGTTTGAAATAACACAGGCAGACAAAAAAAAAGAAAAAGAAAAAGAAAAAAGAATAAAAGGCATTGAAGAATATCTGAGAGAGATATCAGACAACCTTAAGGGCTCAAATATCCGAGTCATGGGTATTCCAGAAGGGGAGGAAAAAGGAGAATTCATTGAAAACATATTCAACAAAATAGCGGCAGAAAACTTCCCAGGTATAGGAAAAATCACAGATCTTCAGATCCAGGAAGCTCAACGATCCCCAAACGTATTCAACCCAAAAAGGTCTTTTCCAAGACATGTTATAGTCAAATTGGCAAAACTCAAAGACAAAGAGAGAATCTTAAAACTGCAAGAGAGAAGCATCAAATCGCCTATAAGGGAGCCCCAATCAGGCTAACATCAGACTTTTCATCACAAACCCTAAAAGCCAAAAAGGAATGGGATGATATATTCAAAATACTAAAAGACAGAGATTGTCAGCCAAGAATACTCTACCCTGCAAGGCTATCCTTCCAAAATGAAGGGCAAATAGTATATTTCTCAGACAAACAAAAACTGCGGGAGTTCACACGACCACCCTTACAAGAAATTCTCAAGGGAGTACTGGGTTTGGTTCCTGAAAAATAACTACCACTGCCATAAAAACCCAAGAAAAATCTAAACCCACTAGTATAATAAAAATGGCATTCATGAAGAGAAAACAAGCTAACAAAAACACTATCTACAACCTAAGGAACCAACAAACACAGAAACCAAACAGTAAATCAGAAAGCAAGGAACAAAAGACACCTAAGACAACCAAACAACCAATAAAATGCTAGGAATAAATCAACACCTTTCAGTAACAACTCTTAATGTAAAAGGCTTAAATTCCCCAATCAAAAGACACAGACTGGCTGCCTGGATTAAAAAGGAGGACCCAACTATATGCTGCCTTCAAGAGACCCACCTCACCCATAAAGACTCACATAGACTAAGAGTGAAAGGATGGAAAAAGATTTACCATGCAAACAGAAAAGAAAAACGAGCTGGAGTAGCTATTCTTATATCTGACAAAGTAGACTTTAAACTAAAAACCTTAAAAAGAGGCAATGAGGGACACTACTTAATGATAAAAGGACTGATCCATCAAGAAGACATAACAATCATAAATATGTACGCACCCAATGTTGGAGCAGCCAGATTTATAAAACAAACTCTATTAGACCTAAAGAAGGAAATAGACACTAATACCATAATAGCAGGGGACCTGAACACCCCACTGTCAATATTGGACAGATCATCTAGGCAAAGAATCAGCAGAGAAACACAAGATCTAAACAACACTCTAGACCAACTGGACTTGGCAGATATCTACAGAACATTCCATCCAACAACCTCAGAATATTCATTCTTCTCATCAGCACATGGATCATTCTCCAGGATAGATCACATATTAGGTCACAAATCAAGTCTCAACAAATTCAAAAAGATTGGAATTATCCCATGTATTTTCTCAGACTACAATGGATTAAAACTAGAAATCAATAACAAACAAAATTCTGGAAACTATACAAATGCATGGAAATTAAACAGCATTCTACTTAATGACATATGGGTCCAAGAAGAAATCAAACAGGAAATCAAAAAATTTATTGAAACTAATGAAAATAATGATACATCATACCAAAACCTGTGGGATACTGCAAAAGCAGTATTAAGAGGGAAATTTATTGCATTAAATGCTCACCTCAGAAGAATGGAAAGATGGCAAGTGAACAACCTAACACTTCACCTTAAAGATCTAAATGAGGAAACTGAGACCCAGAGAAGTTAAGTAAATTGACCAGAGTCCTACAGCTAATAAGTGGTGAAGATGGGATTCAAACCCTGACAGAAACCTAGAAGGGAGAGGAAGGGGTACTGGAAACTGGGACTTTGGGACAATGAAAAGTGCAGACAAGTTGTAGAAAGTTTTGCTGAATCTTTCACAGTGAAATCCCTCTTTGTGAACTCTTTTAAAAACTCTCTTTATAAAGGCAGAATAAAGCTTCACATCCTCACAATGCTTAGGAAGAAAGTCCTTCTGAGGAAGGGAGCCCAAAAACAAAACAAGCAAGAGATTAAAGCCTTAGAACAGTGGCTCTCTTTAGTATGTGTCAGGATCACCTGGAGGGCTTGTTGAAACACAAATGGTTTCTTCTCATCCTCAGAGTATCTGACTCAGTAGGTCTGAGTGGGGCCTGTTAATCCGAATTTCTAATGCTTTTCTAGGAGATGCTTATGTTGCAGGCATATGGGCCATACTTTGAATAAATCTATTGCCCTCAAAGGAGTGGTGAATCTACTGAGTATCTAGAACTGCACTTCACCCGGGGGCACTAAACCAATTCTGGGCACAATTAGAAACTGAGAATCCAAGTTTGCCCCTGGCAGAGAAGGCTTCCACTAAGGCCAGAGATTTTGCATTTATGCAGGGCTGAGTGACAAAATTGGAGACTTGAGAGGCCTCAAACATATGGTCAGTCTTTCCCATTAACACGTTTGCCAAATTTTTGAAGCTGCATGGCTAGGAGTCTAAAGAGTTAAGCTGAAAACCTCTGAATAAGTTTTATAAAAATTGCAATCCAGGTCTGTCTAAAGCAGCTCAGTGCATGTCTAGACAGAAGCAGTCAGTCTACGTCATCTTTTTTACAGAGAAAAGGGAACTCTGTCTGGTGGAAGTTATAATTATTTGGAGCATCTGCAGTTCTGTTGCCTACAATGTCTAGAAAACACTAAAAAAATTACTAGCTATGAAGAGGCAAAACCATATGACTGATACCCAAGAGAAAAAACAGAAAATAGGAGACCATAGATGATCTGGATATCAGAGGTAGTAGATAAGGATTTAAAAATAACTGTGATTAATATGTCAAATAAAATAAAGGAAAAGATAGACAACATAGATGAAATATTGGAGAATTTCACCATAGATTAAATTCTATGAAAAAGATCAAATATGTATTCTAGAACTAAATGAAATATCTGAAATTAAGAACCAATTGGGTAGATTAACAGCGGACCGGACAAACAAAACACAGGATGATTAGTGAACCTGAAGAAAGGTCAATAGAAAATATCAAAACTTAAGTACATAGAGAAAAAGTATGAAAAAACAAACAAATGAGGTAATAGCATAATAATCACATGAAACACATTGTAAGGTATAGGATGGAGGTAATTGGAACCCAAGGAGAGGAGAGAGATATGATGGGGAAGAAGCAATATTTTAATAGTTAAAATCTAAGATTTTTCCAAAACTATTGAAAACCATCAACTCACAGATTCAGGAAGCTCAGCAAAATCCCAAGCAGATTATACATAGAACATTAGAGACAAAAAGAGTATTCTACAAGCTCCCAGGGATAAAAAAGCAAACCAAAACGAACAAAACACACACGAAAAAACCAACCCCCCCCCCCCAGAAAAACCCACAAGAAAACAGATCACACTCAAAGTATCAGTAATAAGAGTGCCATTCTTCTTCTCAGTAGCAACAGTGTGAACTAGTACAGTGATGGACTTCCTTCAAAATTCTCAGGAGAAACTATTTCCTCTCTAGAAGTCTATACCAGCCAAACTGTGAATCAAGTGGAAGGGTAGAATAAAAATGTTTTTAAACATACAAGTTTGAAAATATATATATATATATACCTCTTCTTTCACTCTTTTGCAAGAAGTCATTGGGGGATATACTCTCTCAAAACGAGGAATAAAACCAAGAAAGAAGGACTTGGGATAGAGGAAACAGGGAATCGAAGGGAGAAGTTAGGTGTTTGGGGGGCAGAACGGCCAGCATGTCACCTCATCTGACAGGGCTTCCATCTCCTGGAGCTTAGCGATGAGCTGGTTCATGCTACGTCGGAGGTCCTGGATTTCCCCAGTGTGATGTCGCACCTTCTCCTGGTACAACCTTATCAGGAAGGAGTGAGAGAACAAGAACGAACTGATTTATGATGCTGCTATTGTTACCCTCAGATTCTCCCTTCTCTAGTCAGCCCTCAAAGAACTAGATTCAGATTCTTCTATTCTCCTGGGCCCATGCTGGACCCACCCGGCACGTTTTTATCTTTAAAACGTTACTCATTCTTTCCCTTCTGCTTGGACTCTCCTAAAGCCCAGCTCATCCCTTCCAGATATTCCTAAGTATTTTGTCTGCAATTAAGGATGCTGCCACCAGGTGGAGTCTTGTTGGTTAAAATGTCTTCTCAGCTATTATTTACTGAGCGCTGACTATAGGCCAGGAACTATTCAAGACGTTACATTTTCTTTAATGCCCATAAATATCCAAAGCAAAGTGGATGTTATTACTCATCTCATAAATGAGGAGTCAAAGGCTCAAAGAGATAAAGTTACTTGCATAAAGTCAGCAGGTAGGATGTATGGGAGCTAGGATTTAAACCCAGTTTGGTCTGACTACAGAGCCTATATTTTTAGGCAATAAACCACAAATTCTGACTACCGCTCTGGTTTTTAGGTGATAATAGGACTACTCATAAGATTTCTCTTACCTCAAGCTCTGCAGCGGACTATTTATGCTGTTATCCTGTGTTGAGAAAAACAAGGAATCTCTTTCAGAGGGCCGGCCTAACCTGGGCCCAATAGAGCTTTATCCATTCGTTCTCCCACAACCATAAATCCATCCATTTATTCACCTTCCTGTTTACTCTTCCATCCATCCACCCACCTACCATCTATCCAAACTCCAATTTGCTTTCCTTTTTATCCATCCATCCACCCTCCCATCCATCTACTCTCCTTTCTACCACCCTCCCCCATCCATCTATTCTTCCATCTCCCCAATTTCCCCGCCCACATGCCCTCCCATTCATTCACTCTATCTCCTGCACCCACCCTCACATCCATCCATCCATCCATCCATCCATCCATGCATCCATGCATCCATGCATCCATTCGCCCACCCACTCATCTCTCCCAACCTCCCTCCCACCCATGCATTGTTTCATCCATCCATTCTCCCACTTATCCATCATGATCCCATCTGGCTATCCAGTTATTCAACATTGATAGTGGCAACCGTGTGCCTGGCACTGAGCTGGACACTGCTGGGATAAATTAGACCTGGCTCCTTCCTGCAAGGAGCTGTTGGTACATGATTACAGAAAATTGTGGGAGGAAAGAGAGGAATGTAACCGCTTCTGCCTGGGTGTTTCTGAAGCAAGTGACATTTTAGCTGTACCTTGAAGGATAGGAAGGAGTTCATAATGGGGAGAAAAGGGGAGGAAGAGACCAGCCCCTCAAATCCTTTCTCCCTACAGGTCTTCCAAGACTTTTTGCTGTCCTCAAACAGAGAGCTCTGGCCACTGATTTTCTCCTCCTTCCTCCACAGAAACCACAAGGGAAATGGCTGTCATAACATGTAAGCAGAGGAACAAACTGGCTTGAGTAGAGAGGAAAATGTGTTCCCTGTTCTCACCACCTCACTTTAGGTGGGGGCCTTGAGAAAGAACAGAGGGGTCACCTCGGGGGGTGACAGGAGAGCCATCCTGGAGGAGGAACTATTGTTTCTGGTCTTTGAAAGTCACATTTGGCAGGAGAGATGGGATCCAGGTGGGTGGTAGGACAAAGGCAGAGATTTGGATCTAGGATGAATCAGAAACTGATTAGCACCCAGATTTGGTGAGAGTGAGGGGAGTTATGGAGGTGACATTAACTGGATGGGGTGAGAGCAGTCAGCCGTGGGGCCTGCAGAGGGCACACACTCACCTGCCAGACTTCCATTTTCGATGGTATATGCATAGATAACACCCAGAATCCTGTTGGGCCATGAGAATAAGAATGAGCCATTTAACATGGAAGATTAAGAGCCTACACTCTGGAGTTAAGGCATTTGGGTTCAAATCCCAGTTTTGCCACTTACTAGCATGGTGCAAGTTTGGGAGAAGTTACTTAGTCTCTCAATACCTCATTTTCCTCCTCTGTAAAATGGGAATAACAGTAATGTCTACTTCATAATAGCATAAAATCATATATGTAATGTGTGTCAGATAAACCAAATAATCTGTGTCTCCTACTCCTTTCCCAACCCATCCCTACTGGGGATAATTGGTAAAGGGAAGAAACAGGATGGACTCTTTTGCATCTTATAATATCCATGCTGACTGAAATTCTAACACTCAAGCTGTTATTTAAAAGCCTTTAAAACCTCTTTTTTGTTCTTGATAAAACACTTAAACTAGGAATAGAAGGGAACTTTCTCAACCTGATAAAGAGCGTCAATGAAAAATCCACAGCTAACATCATACTTAATGATGAAAGACTACTTTTCCCCTAAGATCAAGAACAAGACAAGAATATCTGCTCATGCCATTTCTACTTAACATTGTACTGGAGGTCCTAGCTGGGTCAATTAGTCAAGAAAAAGAAGTAAAAGGCATCTAGATTATCACACAGAAAACAGTTAAACTGCGTCTATTTGCAAATGACATGATCTTGCATATAGAATTCTAAGGTGTCTAAGATTAGATATCTCTCCCAGTATCATAACTAATAATTGAGTTTAGCAAGGCTTCAGGGTACAAGATCAATATACAAAAATTAATTGTATTTTTGCATACTAGCAATAAACAATCTGAAAATAAAATTAGGAAACAATTCAATTTCCAAAGAATAAAATACGTAGAAATAAATATAACAAAAGGAATGTAAAACTTGTACTCTGAAAATAACAAAACATCTTTATGAGAAATTAAAGAAGATATAGAGATATCCATCAGTAATGGAAAGACAGCAATGTCCATGGATTGGAAGACTTAATCTTGCGAAGGTGACACTACTCCCCAAATTCATCTACAAATCAATGCAATTCCTATCAAAATCCCATTGGTAGTTTTTGCAGAAATGGAAAAATTGATCTTAAAATTTATATGGAAGTGTAAGGGATCCCTAATAATGAAGACAATCTTGAAAAAGAACAAATTCAGAGGATTCACACTTCCAGATTTCAAAACTTACTGCAAAACTACAACAATCAATGCAGGGTAATATCGGCATACAGATAGACATACAGATTAATCAAAAGAATTGAGAGTCCAGAAATAAATCCTCACATTTATGGTGAATTGATTTTCAGTAAGGGTGCTAAGACAATTTAATTGGGCAAAGAATTGTCTTTTCAATAAATAGTCCTGGAATAACTGGATATCCACATTTGAAAGAATAAAGTTTGACCCCCTGTCTCACACCATATACAACATTAACTCAGAAAAGGATCATGGACCTAAATGTAAGAGCTAAAACTATAAAACTCTTAGAAGAAAACATGGGAGTAAGTCTTCGTGACCTTGAGTTAGGTAGTAGTTTCTTAAATATGACACCAAAAGCACAAGCAATGAAAGAAAACATAGATAATGCGGACTGTATCAAAATCTAAAAATTTTGTGTTGCCAAGGACACCACCATGAAAGCAAAAAGACAACCCACAGGATGGGAGAAAATATTTGTATATCATCTATCTGATGAGGGACGTTTATCCAGACTACATAAAAAACTCTTACAGCTCAATAATAAAGAGATAAATAATCCAATCAAAAATGAGCAAAGGATCTGAATATACATTTCTCCAAAGAATATATATGAATGGATAATTAGCCCAGGAGAAGGTGCTCAATGTCATTAATCATTAAGGAAATGCAAATCAAAAGCACAATGCGGTACCACTTCATACCTCCTAGGATGGCTATAGTAAAAAGGACAGATAATAACAAGTATCGGGAAGGATGTGGAGAAAGTGGAAACTTCATACGTTGCTGGTAGAATGGAAATGGTGAAGTCACTTTGGAAAACAGTTTGGCAATTCCTCAAATAGTTAAACATAGAGTCACCACATGACCCAGCAATTCTACTCCTAGGTATATATCCAAGAGAAGTGAAAACATGCATCCACATCCACACGAAAATTGTACAGAATTGTTCATAGCAGCATTATTAGTAATAGCCCCAAAGCAGAAACAATCCTAATACCCATCAACCGATGAGTGAACAGCATCCGGGAAATGCAAATCAAAACCACACTAGATACCATCTCACCCCAGTTAGGATGGCTAAAATCCAAAAGACCCTGAACGATAAATGCTGGCGAGGTTGCGGAGAAAAAGGAACTGTCATACATTGTTGGTGGGACTGCAAAATGGTGCAACCTCTATGGAAAATGGTATGGAGGTTCCTCAAACAACTGCAGATAGATCTGCCATACGACCCAGCTATCCCACTGCTGGGAATATACCCAGAGGAATGGAAATCATCAAGTCGAAGGTATACCTGTTCTCTAGTGTTCATTGCAGCACTCTTTACAATAGCCAAGAGTTGGAGCCAGCCCAAAATGTCCATCATCAGATGAGTGGATATGGAAAATGTGGTACATCTACACAATGGAATACTACTCTGCCATAAAAAAGAATGAAATACTGCCATTTGCAACAACATGGATGGACCTTGAGAGAATTATATTAAGTGAAACAAGTCAGGCACAGAAAGAGAAATATCACATGTTCTCACTTATTGGTGGGAGCTAAACATTAATATATAAATTCACACACACACACACACACACACACACACACAAAAAATAAAACCGGGGGTGGGGAGAAGATATAACAACCACAATTCCTTGAAGTTGATACGACAAGCAAACAGAAAGGACATTGTTGGGGGGGAGGGGGGAGAGGGAGGAGGAAGGGAGGTTTTGGTGATGGGGAGCAATAATCAGCCACAATGGATATCGACATAATAAAATTTAAAAAAAAACAAAACTGATGAGTGAAGAAACAAAATGTGGTATATCCATTCAATGGAATATTTTCAGCTATAGAAAGGGATGAAGTGCTGACACACGCCACAACACGGATGAACTCTGAAAACAATATGCTAAGCGAAAGAAGCCACAAAGACCACGTATTGTTTTATTCATTTATGTGATATGTTCAGACTAGGCACATCCATAGAGACAGAAAATAGATTAGTGGTTGCCTAGGTCTTAGGGGAAGAGAAATGAGAGGTCTGGGGGGGTTTCTTTTTCGGTTGGTGAAAATATTCTGGAATTTGGTAGTGATGATAGATGCACAACCTTGTGAATATACTAAAAACCACTGAATTTTACACTTAAAAGAATAAACTTTATGGTATGTGAAATATATCTCCATAAAGCTTTTATTTTAAACAATCCTATTTGTTGGGTTAAAGCAGGAAAGTTCTCTCGGACTCACTGTTCATTTTCCTGTGAGGAACTAATTCTCCCTCCTTCCCCCATCCCCACCGCCGACTCCAAGGCCAGTATACTTGAGCGCAGAAGGAAGATTCCTTTGCTTGGGAAAGCAAAGCTGTGACATGGGAGGTGGGAACCAGAAAGAGGCAGTAACAATGATTATAACATGGTTTGGGGAGAGCTGTACAGTTTAAAAGCACTTCTTGGTTTTCAAAAAAATTTCTTGATCACCATTTCATTTAATCCTCACAGTAATACCCATTAGAAAGATGGGGAAACTGAGTTGCATAGAGAGGTAGTGTCTTGCCAAGTGTCACATTATCAGTGCCAGAGCTCTTGCTCTTTTTCTCCCCAGGAGGGTTCAGAACCCAGGGATACCTTGACCCGGGACTGGGCAGGGCCCTGGAGACGCACCGAAAGCACAGAGCACCAGGACACCCATCTTCTCCATGAGCTTCTGGCACAGCAGGCTGCATCTGGAAGACAGCAAATCGCGGCAAGGCTGGCAAGCCCCGGCAAGTGCTCAGCCTCCTGCTCCTCACCCCTTTCACTATGTGCACGCTTTGTCCCCTTCCCGCCTCTTTCTGGTGGGCGCATCTCTCAGTGG
Source organism: Cynocephalus volans (assembly GCF_027409185.1). Lineage (NCBI taxonomy): Eukaryota > Metazoa > Chordata > Mammalia > Dermoptera > Cynocephalidae > Cynocephalus > Cynocephalus volans. The sequence continues at coordinate 29,168,615 of NC_084460.1, forward strand.
TCAGCACGGATGTCCTCTCCTCCTGAGACCTCCAGAGTGAACAGTCCACACTCCTAGCTTGGCACTATTGTTGGTGTATGCTTTTCCCACCTGACTGGGAACTCATGAGTGGTGGGGCCAAGTCTGGGCCCAGAGCAGGCATTAAGAAAACGTTTGGCATGCAAACTTTAAATGGATGAATGAGGTGGACGGCTTTGCGGGAATTCAGAGGCGTTTACATGGACATGAAGGGTCAACAGAAAGGAAGGGACAGGCATTCCAGAAAGAAAGGCAGGAAGAGGGGCATGTGCAAAGGGGGGATGTGGCACTAGGAGTGGTGAGTCCAGGGAGTGAGAGCCCTCGCCTGGCTGGCCCAGTGGTTTCATGGCAGGAGGCAGAATGAGGGCAGCTGGAGTAATGGGGAGCCGTGGTGGGTTCTGGGGTGGGGGAGCTGATGAAAGTCAGGTTTGGAAGAGCTTATCTGGTCTGGCTACTAAGGGGAGGTTCAAACCAATGCAGGGGCTGCCACGGTCACCAGCTACCTGTTGCCAGCTCTCATCCCCTCCCCCCACCTGCCCCTGCTCACCTGCAGGTGTTGAACAGAATCTGCTGGGCCTGAGTTCTCAGGAAGGAGGACAGGCGGGTGAACCAGGCTGCAGAGGAGACAGGAGAGCAGTGAGTAGCTGCACTACTTGGTCCCACTACAAGGACTCGCTGACTGTCCTGCGGCCTGGGGAAGACGCTGGAGCTGGGAGACCCTCTTGACTTCCTGGTCAAGTCCAGGACAGTCCTGGGCTCTGCTTATGGCTAAGTGCCAGCTTAAGGTGAGTATAGGTCCTGCGGGTGAGCACTGCTTGCAACTGGCAGTTAAAAGATGCTTCATAGTGACGTAGGAGCACAGAAAGGCTGGAATGTGTGAATGCCCATTCCCAGACACTGGGAGCTTGGCAAGGGCAGGGTCCTTGTCCGGTTCATCTCTGGATGCCCAGTATGGAGCTAGGCAAAAAGCAGGAACTCAGGATGGATGGGAAGGTGAGAGCATACGTGGGTGGATGGAGAACGGAGAAGAGAATGGCCATCTAGCTTGGAAGATGGATGAGTAGGAAGGTGGATAAAAGGATGGGAGAGCTAGAGGATGGATGGATGGACAGAGAGATGGATGGACTGATGACTGGATGGCTGTACCTGTTAACAAATAAAGGTATGGGTGGATTGATGTGTGACTCATGGATGGACGGATGGATGGAAATAGTGGCCAGACTGGTGGCAGAGTAGAGGAAGGCTGGCAGTTGACTCCTTCTCCAAACAGCAAGTCTCCCTCCTACTTCCCATCTCCAACCACCAAAGAGATCCTGGCTGAAATGACACCTCTGACAGGTAGACCTCCAGAGTTCAACCCTTGCAGTCCAGCGCAGGCCTTACCCGTCCCCAGGTCAGCATGGCCTGAGGCTGGACCCTCTCCCCAGGCCCATGTTCACGGCTAAGGGGGTTGGTTCCTCGGTATATACGTACACATACATCCCAGCATGCACTGAGTCAGGCCTAGGGCTGAGGCATTGAAGCGGCTGGGCAACAGGAGGGCATCACCTGCAGAGGACACAGGACTGTCATGTCACTGTCAAGCCAGCCTCTGGAACATGGTGCTTGCAGACACCTGGGGAGTACCCAGAGCTTGGTCCTGCCCCTCACCCCTGTCCCTTGCTGGGTGACTCTGGGTTGCCCACTTGACATCTCGAGCCTCAGCCCCTCAGCTGCCCATGAAGACCCTGGGGTTCCCCTTCCTGCTCACTCAAATTTGGGGATGAATCTTCTGTCAACCTGCAGGTGGTGTTCTGGACACGTTGGTTGATTCTGAGGATGACAAGATCCACAATCGCATTTTATAATTTGCGAGGAACATGATGTTGCCACATTCCTGACTGAGAAACTGAGTTGCTGAGAAGTTTGCCTGAGACCACCAGCTGTGAAGCAAAGATAGACCCAAGTCTGGCTGACCCAAGTCCAGGTCACTATTGAGGAAAGGACTCAGGTGGATGTCACAGGTAGTTGTCACCATGTGCTGGAGGCTGGTAGAAGCCTGAGTGTGTGTGTGTGTATTCCTACCTCCTGTGATTTTAGGCGATCCTCACTGGCTAAAGCCTGCTGTAGTATTCCTGTTCCCCTTGCTGTGGTTGGTTCGAGGACGGGAAGTCTGCAGGGGCGAGGTGGGTGGGGTAGGGGGTGGCTACGAGGTTATGGGACTTGGGGAAAGGTTTTCTCACGGCTAAAATGAGACCCACAGGAAGCAATGCCCACTCTCCTTCCAGCCGAGACAGCCAAATTTCTGCATGGCACTGGGGACTGTGGCAGCCATAATGTGACTGCGAGAGGAGGCTCAAAGGAAAAGCGAGTTGATGGCAGGAATCTGGGTCCTGGTGGCATTGCAGAACCACAGGATTAATGTGTTCTGTAGCCGCGCTCAACTTAGGACCTCTTGGTACATGAGATAAAAAAAATTTCTTTGTTTCTTAAGCAAAGTTCTCCAAACATTTTAAATTATAGCCCCAGTGTTTTTATGTTTCTTTATTAAGAAATTATATATACACAATGGAATACTATTCAGCCATAAAAAAGATTGAAATTCTGCCATTCGCAACAGCATGGATGAATTTGGGCAAAATTATGTTAAGTGAAATAAGCCAGCCACAGAGAGAGAAATATAGCATGTCCTATAGGAAGGAAGGAACGAAGGCCGGCCATAATAACACATTGAACTCTCAGGAGAGGACAAAGCTATGGTTACTAGAGGTGGGAAAGGGAGAGAGAGAGGGGGCTTAGGGAGAGATTGGGTCAGGGGCACAAAGAATGATTATGATTTGTAATAATGAATATGCTAATAACAATGATCTGATTATCACATAGTGTGCACAAATAATGATAGTCAATACTGTACCCTCAAAATATGTATAATCAATTATGCTTCAATAAAAAAAGAAATTATATATATGCCCAATTGTGCTAATATATTATTTACCCTTCTCAAATGTACGGATCTATTTATACATTCCTGAGCAATTTAAATTAAAAGAGAATGAAGTTCTGATCATTTCTTCCCTCACTCTAATGGATTGTTTTGTATGCCCTCTTGGGATATACACCTAGTTTTGGGGGCCCAGAGGCATCATTTTGAGTTGGAATTTCTGTCATCTGAAAGCAGGGGCCTCAGATAAAGATGGCAGAAACACTTGTTTCCTTGCTTGGGATCTGTCTCCTTCCCTAGACTGTGAGCTCCATCAGGGCAGGGAGCATGTCAGGCTGGTGCAACGCTGGCTCCCAGTCCTCCCCCTCCCAGAGCCGGCCATGGGAGGTGCTCAATAGACACATGCTGAAAGGATGGCTGATTTGCCACTTCCTGGCCAGGGACTTTGGGAAAGCTGCTGCCAAACCTCTCCAGCCTCAGTTGCTGCATCTGTAAAGTGCACTTGAAAATGTCTGCTCACCTCCAAGGAGAGGGTAGAGGGGCAGCATTTTATAAACTGGAAACGGCTAGATGAAGGGAGGGGCTGTCATCCTCACCTCCTGACCCTGATGCTGTGGGCCACATCTTCAGATGGGGCACAAGGATCCCTGAGGCTCCTTGAGGTCCGTGGCATTGATTTCCTTCTCTAGGATGAGGGCTGGTGGTGCAGATTTCTGGGAGTAGGTAAAGAGAAAGTGGCTGCTGCTGCTGCCTCTGAGTGTTCCCTGGAAGGTGCCATGTGGAATCTGCCAACGACAAGTGGAGCTGTTGGCACTGTGACCTCACAGAGCAGGTGGGCAGGGGGGCTGCCCAGTCTCCAGCTTGGCCCCAGAACCTCTCCTCAGAGGAAGTCATGTGAGCAACTTTCAATATTTAGGTTGGGGAAATTAGGATGAGGAAACTCCTCAAGACAGGAAGGGCCAAGCCAGGATCTCAGGGGCTGGTCAGGGGCAAGAGCTGGACCCAATAGCCAGACCATGTTCTTCCTTGTTCCCTAGATCCTTTCTGCTCCAAACTTCTGAAATACACCACCTTCTTAGGTTGCATGTCAGTGCGTTTTGTAATGCTGAGATTTTTACTGGTGGATGTTTTGCATAACACAAAATAACGTCCCATGTTGTAGTGGAATGAAATATGTCCGCCCAAAACTCCTTGAAACTTGAGTTGTGTCCTCCAAGTTTTATGTATTAGAAACTGTGACTGTTAAGAGGGTGGGAAATCCTATTATGGTAATTGAAAAGTGGAGCCTTGAAGAGGTGATTGGATTGTAGGACCGTGCAGTAGTGAATGGATTAGAAATGGTGGTCAGGGGCGTGGTTCTGAGTGCTTTAAAAGAAGAGGAGAGTCTGTCTTTCTCTCTCTCTGCTCTCTCTGCTTCCACCACCTCACAATTTGAGACCGTTGGGTCACTGTCGCCACCACCAGATGGACTTTGGACTTCCCAGCCTCAGAAACAGTAAGCAATACATTTCATTTTCTTTAAAAATCACCCAGTTCAATGTACTTTGTTCTAAGCAACAAAAACGGAATAATTGGTACCAGGAGTGGGGTGTTACTTATAACAAATAATTGAAAATGTGGAAGCAGCTTTGGAACTGGGTGTTAGGCAAAGGTTGGAGGAGTCTGGAGGACTCAAAAGAAGACAAAAAGAAGACAAAAGACAAAAAAGGAAAGTTTGGAATGTCTTAGAGACTGGTTACCTGATAGCAAGCAGAAATGCTGATAGAAATATGGACTGTAAAGACCATTCTATGGAAATCTCAGATAGAAATCAGAAGGAGTTTATTGGAAACTGGGGCAAAGATCATCCTTGCTGCCAACTGGCAGGGAACTTGGCTGAGTTGTGTCCATGCCCTAGGACTTTGTGGAAGTTGGAACTTGGGAGTTGTGAACCAGAACATTTGGCAGAAAAAATTTCTAAGCAGCAAAGCATTAAGGAAGCTGCATGGCTACTTGCAATAGCCTATGCTGAGTTATAGTGGCAAAGGAATGATATAAAGCCAAAATTTAAAAGGGACACAGAGTGTAAAAATTTTGAAAATTTGCAGCCTGGCCATGTGGTAGAGAAGCAGAGAGCATGCAATGGTGCAGCCCAGCAAGGTGATCAAGAGAAGGGGAAAAGAGCCCTGAAGGCATTGTAGAAGCCTCTGGGGCCAGTCCTTCCATTTCAGGCCTGAAGACCTAGGGAGACAAAATGGTCTTGGGGAACAGGCCTGAGGCACCCTCCATGGGCTCACAGCTCAGGACCACCTTGGGAAGTTGCTTCCAGCACCAGCACCCCAGCTGCTTTGGCTGCTCCAGCCATGGCTAAATGGGTCCCAGGTGTGGCTGGACCTGCAACTTTGGAAGGTAGAAGCCGGAAGCCTTGGCGACACCCATGTGGTGTTAATTCTTTAGGCTCACAGAATGCCAGATTCAAAGGATGTGTGGAAAAGTCTGGGGGCCCAGGAAGAGATATGTCTCAGGGGCGGAGTCACCACAGACAACCTTCCCTAGAACAAGCCAAGCAGAAATGTGAGGCTGGAGTTGCAGCAGAGAAACCCAACAGTGCCATGTCTAGTGGAGCCATGAGAGCAGGAATGCCATGGAGACACCAGACCTATGGGGTGCAATGCCAGCCTGCGAGAGCCAAAGCATCACCTGAGATCAGGAAAGCCATAGAGGTGGAGCTGCCTGAGGACTTGGGGACCCAACCTCCACACCAGTGGGCAGAGGACGCTGAACGTGGAGTCAAGTCACAAGACTCACCAGCTTTAAGATTCAGTGCATGACCTGCTGGGTTTCAGACTTGTTTGGGACCTGTTACCCCTTTCTTTTGGCCTATTTTTCCCTTTTGGAATGGGAATATGTACCCTATGTTTGTCCCACCATTGTATCTTGGAAGTAGATAACTTGTTTTTAATTTACAGATGGAACTTTGAACTTTGGACCTTCAAGTTGAGACAAGTTAAGACTCGGGGGATGAAATGAATGCATTTGCATGTGAAAAGGACATGAGTTTTGGGGGGCCAGGGGTGGAATGTAGAGGATTGAATTATATCCCCCCAAAACTCCCTGAATTGTGTCCCCCAAGTTTTATGTGTCAGAAACTTTTACGTATTAGACTGTTAAGAGGGTGAGAAATCCTACTATGGTAATTGAAAGGTGGAGCCTTGAAGAGGTGATTGGATTGTAGGACCCTGCAGTAGTGAATGGATTAAAAATGGTGGTCAGGGGCCGAGCCCGTGGTGCACTTGGGAGAGTGCGGCGCTGGGAGCACAGCGACGCTCCCGCCGCAGGTTCGGATCCTATATAGGAATGGCCGGTGCACTCACTGGCTGAGTGCTGGTCACGAAAAAGACAAAAAAAAAAAAAAAAAAAAATGGTGGTCAGGGTCAGGGGCTTTAAAAGAAGAGGAGAGTCTGCCTTTTGCTCTCTCTGCTCTCTCTGCTTCCACCACCTTGCAATGTGAGACCGCTGGGTCACTGTCGCCACCGCCAGACGGACTTTGGACTTCCCAGCCTCAGAAACAGTAAGCAATAGATGTCATTTTCTTTATAAATCTCCCAGTTTCAGTTATTTTGTTATAAGCAACATAAACAGATTAATACACATGTGCTGTTTTTTTGATAAAGTTCTACTTTTACTGGGGGAAAATGCAAGCATAACAGAGTGGAAAAGTATAGCTAAGTTTTTTCTGTTCGCCCTGTCTATAGAGGGCCTGACCATTTGGATAGAGAAGCTAAAATGACTTCACTCTTGTCCCCTGTTTGTATTTGCTCAAAATTGCAGACTAAGTATCTGTGGGAAGGGGAATAATGTTCCCCAGAAGAGACCTTCGTACTAAAACCTGCACATGTGAGTATGTTGATACATGGCAAAAGAGAATTAAAGCTAGCAAATGGAAATTAGGTTTCTAATTAGCTGATTTTGACATAAGGAAAGTAACCTAGATTATCCAGGTGGCCCAGTATAATCACCAGGGTCCTTATATATGGAAGTGGGGGACAGAGAGACGGTAGAATGAGAAACACCCAGCCCAACTTGATGGCTTTGAAGATGGAGGAAGGGGCCAGGAGCCAAGGATTGAGGGCAGCCTCCAGAAGCCAGAAAAGACAAGAAAACAGTTCCTTTCCTAAAGCCTCCGGAAAGGAATATAGCCCTGCCAGTAGCTCCTTGATTTTAGCCCGTGAGACCCATCTTGGACCAGAATGATAAGATGATAAATTCATGTTTTAAGACACTAAGTTTGTGGTTATTTCTTGTAGCAGCAATAGGAAACTCATACAATACTCCTGAGAATATTCAGTGAAAGGGAAACTCTGAAATGCTGCCACGATAATTGTTACAAGGGCCTTTCCATTGTATATTCATTCATTTACTCATTCAACAAATACTTGTTAAGCATCTGGTATGTTCCAGGCTCTGGATACAGGACTGAGCAGAACCAGCTCTCATCCCTGGGGTAGGTAAAGTGGCTGCAGAACATCTTGCAGGGAGCAGGCGCTCACCAAGCAGGGCTTACCGTGCTGTAGGGAGGCTGCTGGGCTATGGAGATAGCTGGTGAGGATCTCCCTCCTCTGTGTCTTCTGGCTGCCACCCAAACGTCTCCTGTGCTGGAAATATTGAGGAAGAGGAAGCATTCATGCCGAGAGCAAACACCGAGTGTGGCTTTGGTCAATATTTGTGCCTCTATCCACTAAGTCTGCTGTTCACTTTGGCTTTGGTGTGGGGATAGGAGGGCCTGGTCTTGTGCATTAGTGGGCAAACTGAGGCCAGGAACAGGATGTTAGGGAGCTCACAGCAGGTTCATCTCAGTCCTCATTGCCTCTAGATTAGGCACGGGGGAAAACTGGCTGAGAAGCAGGGCTGGTCCTGATGAGCTCTGGCCACGCAGGGGAGGGCTTGATGGCATCAGCAGTCCCTGTCAGCTCTGTGGGAACCACTGGAGACCTAACACAGGGTGCACCTGGGTTCTGGGACTGGTACTTGGGCTTGTGTGGAGTCTCTGGGAGCCACAGAGGGCTCTGGAATGGGAGAAGACCTTGAGGCCCTTGTGCCCGTGCCCAGGTGAGTCATGCACAGGAACAGAGGGGCTTTCCCTGCAGCTACGCCATGCACATGTGTGTGTGCACACACACACAGACACATACACACACATCCTGACACCAGGAAACAGTCCGCTATACACACATACACGCATGAACCTAACCCCGTACACTCCCAGATCCACACTCAGTAGACCAAACCCACATGTACATATGTGTACACAAAACTCCCCACATCTGCATTTGTGTAGGTTTGTGTAAACAGGCATGTAACACCATACACCAAGATATCGACATGCCCATTTCATGTACACACCCATACATAAACACGCATTTTCCTTTGATGCCAGTAAATATGACCTAATGCATATGTGACCATGCACATGCAACTACACACACATAAACACACACAATCCTCTCTCACAAAAATACAAATATATACAAATTCCTTTATGTGCACACAGTTCTTTGAGTCCCATATAGCCAAGGTGGAGCCTGGAGTTTGTAATGTGGAAAGAGACGATGGGCTAAATCCATTGTGAGTGGGCTGTGCATTTGGAGAGAGGCTGGGATAGCAGTGGGGACTAGGTCATCCACATTTTCTCATCTGTTTCCTTTTGAGTTAGGGCTCAATTTGTGACCAGAATCAGTGCTCAGTCAGTGGCAAGGGTAAGGGCTTAGCTAGTGACTGGGATCAGGGCTCAGTGTGTGACAAGGGTCAGAGATCAGTGTGTGACCAGGATCAGGGCTTAGTCAGTGACTGGGGTTGGGGCTTAGGTAGCCTCCTGCCCCTTCTAAAAGGGTCGTGTTTCTGGGAGACGTTGGAGGAACCCAGCTTGAGAGGCCATGGCAGCCATCACCCTGCCTTTGGGTACCCCCTGACTCCAGGGCCTTGGCTGGGTCTGGCTGGGATGATGAGGGTGCCCTTCTGGGAGTGGTCCTCCTTCCGAAGATCTCCTGGCCCTTGAGGCCAAAGCTGCCCAACCCTAGGGTCTTGCCGTGGTTGGCAGCCAGGCCTGGCTACGTGGCAGCCCCACCACACATGTGGATGAGACACTTTGGCAAGGGCTGTGTTTGCAGGGAAAACACTTGCAACCACAAGCAAACCTGCCACTTGCCCAGGTCCCTTCCCAGCGGGCCCTGCATTCGGCAGAGACTCATAAATCAGCCTGCATACCTGCCCGCCATGGGCAGAGGAGGGCTGGCCTGGGCTGCCTCAGGAACCGTCTGAGGTAGGACTGGGAATGGGGCTGGCACACCTTCCAGGAGGGGTCTCAGCTTCTCTATCTGTTCAATGGGGACGCTACATCCAGACACCTGCTGCGGTGGGTCCCACCCCTGATCTTGCTGTGGGACTTTGGGCAAATGCTGCCTTGTGGGCCTTGGCAGCCCTCTGAACAGTGGCCCCTTGTTCCCACCTGGCTCCCTCTCCCTGAGTCGGACACAGATGTGGCCACTCGGCTGTACTGGGGTTGGCAGGGGCTGGGGACAATATGAGAGACCTACTTTTAGGCCATTTCTCACCTGGCCAGGATGAGATAAGGACAGGAGCCACCCTGGGCCCTCCCCTCACTGAGTTTGGACAGCTGGACACTGGGCTGGGCTGGCATGCTGGGCTGGACTCCTGGCATCAGGTGACACAGCCCTGGGCCTCGGGATGGTGGGCCTGGGCTCTCTTCTTGGGACAGGAAGCTGCCCTCAGTCTCCCTATCTGGGAGTCTCACCAGCCTCCTCTGACATGGCTTGGGTCCTGTACCTGACACCCACTCAGCTGTGTGACCTTAGGCAAGGCTGGTTCTTCTCTGGGCTTTGGGGGCCATTTCTACCAGATTCCCCCACGGTTCCTGATAAAGCAGGCAGGGGAAGGTGATTGTTCTCAATGCAGAGATGCAAAAACTGATGTCTGGGGGGCTGGGCAGTGCAACTCGGGGTGGGCTATTCTGGCCAAGCTCCCTGATGTTTGTCCCACCCCAGCCCACAGATCCTGGGGGCAATGGCCAGAGTGGCCATGGCTTGGGCATGTGGGCTGGGCCTACTGCTGCCCCTGCTGCTGTCCATGGTCAGTGCTTCCACACCGGGCGCCGTGGTCAGACTCAACGATGAGGTGCTGAGCTACGGTAAGAGATGTGCCCCTGAGACCATGTCTGTACGTGTGTGTACAGTCCTGAGTGTGCACATGTATCTGTAAACTCAAAAGCCCCCTGAGGACCTGGATTTTTATCTGCTGCTGTGTCCCTGGCACCCAGACAGTACATGACACAGTGCTGCTCAACAAATATGTATTAAATAAATGCATGAGTGGGAGAATATGTCATATGGCCAACATGCAAGTGTGTACACACAACTGTGCTCATGTGCTTTCATGGGTGGGCAAAGGTTGGTTCGAGTGGCTATTTTTATGTGTGTGTGTCTACTTATGAGTTTGAATCTCATGGAGACGTGCCTATGTGCGTTCTTGAGTGTTGGGAAGGCGTGTGCCTGTGGCATGTGGCTGGCTGTCGGTGCACCTGTGTGCATGTGTGGTGTCTGCATGCATGTGTGTGCTTGGAAAAGGCATGTCTAGTGCAGCACTGCCTGGAGCATCCCAAAGTTAGATCCCTGCTGGGCTCAGACGGAGGGAACCAGCCCCTCTCTAGGCCCCTTTTGGGCGAGGCCTCTGTCCTATGGCTTTGCTGCTAGATGCTTCCGAATCCTGCCCTATCCCCTGGGGAAGGCACATGGAAGAACCGAGGCCCAGGGAAGAACAAAAGCTGCCAAGGTCCAGGACCTCAGCCCAGAAATCTTTATTCACCCCAGCTGCTTCTTTGGGAGCTTTGGGGTCCTGCCAAAGCTGGGTCAGGGATGAGAAATCAGAAGCTGTATCCCCCAAGGCCAGACCAAACTCAGGACACAGTGTGAGGGGCTCAGGTCAGACAGTACAAGGGACTTTCAATGGCCCAGGCCATGAAGCAGTGAGGCAATGGCTCAGGAAAGCCGCAAGTTCCTCCCCCCCCACCCCCGCCAAGGCACACACAGCCTTCTGGAACCTTGTATCTGGGCAGATGAGCAGGCAATGAAAGGGGTCAGTGATCCGTGCAGAGTGTGACCGGAGTCATGCATGGATGCCACGGGCAGGGACATGAGGCTTGCCGCCCTCTGCCTGTCTTGTTTGAGCCTCCTTTGTCCCCAGGGAGCCCTCCCCATCTCATCTGCCTGTGTTTGTTCTTTACGGGAGTCCGGTGAGCTGCCCACACCACACACACTACTTCCAAGGCTGGGCTGGGTGGCTTCTTACTGCGTCCGTCCCTCCCCGAAGTTCAGACTGTGTCAGGAGAGCGCTGTATATGGAGTTCCAGGCCTGGGTGTGAGTCTCAGCTCAGCCACAGATAGTCAGGCCAGACAGGATCATCAGGAGCCTGGAGACAACCACCTTTATGTTCTGTGTCTGGGGAAACTGAGGCCCAAAGAGGCTGAGGGACTTCCTAAGTTCCCACAGTGAGTCTGAGCAGAGCTCGGGGCTCTTGACTCCTAATCTGAAGCTCTCTCTCATTTTAGCTCGACTCATTAGCACCTCTCTGGCCCAGCAGCACAGGTGAGAGAGGAAGCCCGGAGGCTCTGGAGCCTTGGTCTAGAGCCAGCTCTCTCTGGCCGGGTATTCTCACCTCTCTGTAAATTGGGCATGACAATAGGAAAAGTAAAGCACTCACAAGAGTGCCTGGCACACTGGGAGCACTATATAAGTGACAGCCACTACGACTACAAAAATAACAATAATAGGGAGCATTTACTGTGCACTGTTTTTATAGTGACGCTACGTGACAGGTACTGTTATAATCATAGTGAATTTACAGATGGGAAAACTGAGGCACAGAGCAGCCACATGGACAGTGAGCAGCAGAGCAGGGATTTGCACCCAGAATCTGAGGGACACTAGAGTCCCCAGCCTCCAGGGAAGACTGCCCTTCCCCTTCCAGGGGACGCCTCCACAGGGGACCAGGCATGACTGGGAAATGCTCCTTCTGGTTGGGGACTTGGGGAAGGCTCCTGGAGAAGGTGGGATCTGGTTGGAGCCTTGCAAAAGGGCAAAGGATTTTGTTTTTGAAGAACAGGGTGAACAAGCAGGATTTTGAGAGGCAGGAGTGAGGGAGGAAGGGTATGCCCTGCGGAGAGCCTGATGTGAGTGGTGCACCCCAGGTGGGCCCGTGGCGGGCCAGCTGCCCTCCCTGTGTGCTCGTGTGCAAGCCTGCCCCTTCCAGTCTCTGGATCTCCTCTGCCCAAGGTGCAGAGCAGATGGAAGGCAGTGTGTTCTTGCCGCTTGGCGGCTCCTGAGGGCAGCCTGACCTCATCCTGCCCTGGCCCCACAGTGTCTGAAATTGGGAAAGCCCACCTCCAGCGAGCCCTGCAGGTCACTGTCCCGCATTTCCTGGACCAGAGTGGAGATGTTCTCCAGCCCACCAGGTGAGAGCTCCTACCCTGTGCAGAAGGTGCTCCTGCCACTAGATTGAGTGTTCCTGCCTGCCAGGTAAGTGCTCCAATCCCCTGGGCAAAATGCTCCAGGCCACCAGATGATCACTCTTGTCTATGGATGAGTGCTCCCAAACCAGCTAGATGAGTGCTTCTGCCACCAGGTGAGTGGTCACAAGATTTGGGAGAAGGGACCAAGGTGGAGACATAGGGGCTAGTGCCTCTGAATTAGTGGATTTCCGCCCTCAAGGACCCCAGGGCTGGCAGGACCCTTGGCTGCTTCCTCCAAAAGCTGGATATTGAACTTAGACACAAGTTTGAGCCTATTTTACCCTCCTCTTCTCTCCCCCTTAATGCATAGAGACTCAAAGGCATAGGTAGGTGGGGACATTTAAAACTCAGACACCTCCAGGGGCTGGGCCAATTGTCACCGTACATGTGGAAACACAGACTCACTATTGCCAGATCTTTGAGTTTCCAAAGAGAAGATATTGGCGGGGGGAGGGGAGGATATATATATAACGTTCTATCAAATTTTGAATAATGGCGACTAATTAAAAACTTTAAGGCACTGGAACAATGGGTGGGTAAAAACCTGGGTTGGGGGCCACAAGTTTGAGACCCCTTTGGTAGGGCTGAATTGTTGTCCGTGGTGTGGTGAATTATGGTGGGTAACTGGGAAGGACGTAAATACACAACAGCCAAGGATTCCTAAAGCTTTATAGTCTGGCCACACAGCAGCCATCTGAGCAGTCAACTTTGGATGGGGAGAGTTTCCCGTGGCAGGAGGGCTACAACCAAAGATGCTGACTGGGCTGCTATGCAGGGGATTTCTGCCTTCTATTCATCCCAAAGTCTTTCCCCACCTTCCCAGCTTTCTAGACCTCGGTCAGAAACTGTCAGAAGCCTGAGCAATCATCTCACCCAAGCCCTGCCCCAGGCTGGGGCCCCCTCTGCATGTTTTCCCTACCAGCTGGTTGTCCAGCCTTGGCTTGCATGTCCCCCCGGGATGGGGAACTCACCACCTCACCCTTACCTCTTGGTTCCAGTGGTCAGAAAGTCCTTCTTTGTATCATCAACAGAGTGGGTATGGCTCAGAGCACCCCCTCCCTGAGTTGATCACATGGTTTAATGGGGGCCACCCTGTCACCATGATTCTTACTCTGCAGGATTCAGATTCTGAATGTGCACGTGACCCGTCTCCACCTGAAATTCATTGCTGGTTTTGGGATACGCTTGTTGGCAGCAGCCAATTTTACTTTCAAAGTCTTTCGGTGAGTGAATCTCCTTGTTGGGGGAGAGGGGGACAGAGGAGTTTCAGGACCCTCCGAGGAGCAGAGTGAGGGAAGAGGGGTTAGCAACTCCCCAGGCCTCCTGACTTCCTGTCCAGTGCCCTCTCTCCACAGCTGTGCAAGTGAGTGGAGTCACTTCACTTCTCCAACCCTCAGCTTCCTCATCTGTAAAATGGGGTGGAACTTCGCAGGGTGGCTGTGAGGGTTGCAGTGAATGGATTCATTGCTGTAGTTATAATTACTGTCCTCCCTTTTGCAGTGCAAGGTACACAGTAGATGCTCAATAAACAGAGCTATCAGAATTATTTCTGTGCATCAGGCACATTATAGGTTGCTGCATTTAATTTTCAGGCTATGAGCTGGGCATTCAGAGGGATCTCCTTTAACTCTTTTGCCCTGGCGCCATTTTATGAGTGCTTACTGTGGGCCAGGCTCTGAGCTGGGTGTTTTTTACATGACTATTTCATAGAAAACTCAGCACTGCCCTGTGAAATAGGTACCTCCAATCTTACATCCATTTTACAGAAGAGGAAACTGAGGCTCATCATAGCAAATGACTGGCCCAGCATCTCTGGGAGGGTTCAGGGAGCCAGAGTTTACACCCATCTGTTGCAATGTCTATGACCCCCAGTGGAGTCTGGGGGGCTCTGGGCCTGCCCCAGGGGGGCCGTCTCATGCTGAGTGGGAGACCTGCCTATGTCAAGTGGAGGATAGGCATGGGCTGGGGGATTTGTGGGGTCTCCCGTCAGCTGTGGTGGGCTCTGCTGGGTGGTGCCTCTGGGACTCAGGACTGTCCTCCCTGCAGCATCCCAGAGCCCCTGGAGCTGATGTTGCCTGAGGTACTGCTGGCTGATGCCCGTGTGGCCCTGGGCTCCATTGAGACCCCCGTGGTGAGCACCTCTGCCTGCTTCTCACTTGTTGGCCGCGCCAGCGTGACCGATGGCAGTAATAGGTGGGTGCCTGGTGAGGGCTGGGCTGCAGGAATCCCAGGTGCTATGGCTGTGCTGATCTCCCACTCATGACTTCATCTAACAGCCACAATGGGCCTAAGAGATGCCCATTATCATGCCTGTTTTATGGCTGTACATACTGAGGATCAGAGAGGGGGAGGGACTTGCCCAAGGTCACACAGCAAGAGAGCCTGTGTCCTCTCCACTAATATGCACCAGCAACTAATATACTCTTAGGGGAGGGACTCTGGGCAGATCCTTCTGCTGTTAGGGACCTCAGAGAGCAGCCCTCTCAGCAGAGATGGGGAGTCTGAAGTCCAGGGAGGGACAGGGGCCAGCCAAGCTCTCACAGTGAGTCAGGCGACTGCTTATGTCTATATCTAAGGCTAAGAGCAGCTCCCACCACCAGAGCGCCTACTGTGTGCTGGGCACTGTTCTAAACCTCCAGTACTCCTGCCGGGTAGGTATAAGCATTTCCCCCATTTTATAGGAGAACAAATGGAGGCACAGAGCAGTTAAGTGACTTGTCTAAGGTCACACAGCAAATGGTGTAGCTGGATTCAAACCCAGGCTGCCTGACTAATCCCACTGCTTGTGAATCCCCTTACATTATGTCTTCACCTTCTCAAATGTGGGCAGAGGCTCACTCTGAGATGGTTGAGCATTTTGGAGGCTCAAAAGAATACAATGTTTGCACAAAGACTGAGACACATCCCAGAGAGGGGTGTGTGCACATCAATGTAGTCACACTTGTGCCTGTGATCATCATGTGTAACTCATGACCCTCCATGTTCCTCATGGCAGGGGCTGCTCACAGTTTATTGAAGGGGAAACAGCAGCCCAGAGGTTGATGGCTTTAACAAAACAGATGCCATCCTCCCACCTCCCCTGAGAGGTAACTCAGTGAGGGTGGGCTGTAACTTGGATCCACATTTTGGCAAACCAAGGAGCCATAAGTTCCTATGGACTACTATTGAGAAACATCAACTTAAACCCATCTCTCCTGGTTCAGAGGGGAAACTGAGGCCCAGAGCCAGGAAGGGACTTTAGTAGGTGTGTCATAGAGAATTGCAGCCAAAGCAGGAAGCAGACCCAAGATCCCAGATCCACCCAGGGCCCTCAGTGGGCTCAGAGTGGCCACAGAGCCAGCGGGCCATGGCTGGCTTTTGCAACATCTTCTCTGTCTCCCCCAAGCCTGGCCTCACTTCTCATGTTCTTGGCCACTTCCAAACCTGGAGAGAAATGACCCTCTTCTTTGAGACTCAGTTTCCTCACCTGTGGGGAAAAGCCAGCACTGCATCTGGCACATGGCAGGGTACCGAATGGGACTTGCTGGCTCCCTGGCTGAGGGTAGAGACTTGTCTCCCAGGCTTGTGGCTTTGCAGAGAGACAGGACTTAATGGGTTTGACCCGTGAACTCAGGACTCTTTCTACGTCTCTTCCTTAGCACGTCCCCGGCGCTGCTGGTCCTGGTGGAGAAGCACATTAAAGCTGTCTTGAGTAACAAGGTAAAGGACCTCTCACAGACTTCTCAGGAAGGGGCACTGTTCACTCAGAAGGCCTGGGGAACGAGCGGTGGGTTGCAGGCACGGGGGCAGCTCGGGATTTGTTTAAAAAACAGAGCCCATCTTGGGGCACCTCCACGCCCCCTGTGAGGGCGGGGAAGAGGCTGCTGCAAAGGTGCAGGGGAGTGATGGGGAGACCTGAACAAGGTCAGAGTCAGTGGGGATGCGGGGGAGGGAGTCCCTAGTTCCATGCTAGAGGACAGGGTGGGGACAGTGTTTTCAGGGACCCTGTGGTTTATTTATGCAAAGGAGACAAAATGAGAGTGGACAAGGGCAGGGGCACCAGAGCCAGAAGTGACCTGGGCTCAAATCCTGATGCCCTCCTTCCCAGATGTTAACTGAGACAAGTCATTCAACCTGTCTCTGCCCGGTTCCACATGTGTCATGAAAGAGAGTAAACATCCCTCCTCCATGGGGTGGTTGTGGGACAAAATGCATTAACATTTGAGAAGAGTCTAGAACAGTGTTTGGCAGAGTGAGTGCTACTATTATTGCTGCTTTTTTAGCTCATCATTTTCTGCATGCGGCTGACCTGGTGAGAGGTGGCACACGTGGGGCCAGGGTACCCCTGCCCAGGAGGAGCCAGTTCTTCCTCCCTGCCCATCTGACACCCACCTCCCTTAAGGGGCAGCAGTAGAGACCAAGTCACCCCACTGCGTGCCATCCCACATCCCCAGAGGTGGACTGCAGCGTTCCCATCTTGCAGATGAGAAAACTGAGGCTCAAGGGCAAAGGTGGTGCAACTTGTCCTGAGAGTCCTACAGGCTGCCCTGGTGGTCCCTTGGCCTTGCCTGTGGGTCTGGCAGCTTCCTCTTGCTGTGGTCCTCCCCTGCACCTCTCACAGCCAGCGTCTTCTGGGCACGGGATGCAGGCAGCACTGCAAGAGGGCAGGCCAGGCCCTCTGCTCTTTCTCCTGGCCTCTCCTGGCCCAGCCTCACCAGCTGCTGCCTGGCCCAGGCTGTGGGTGCCCCTCGGCCCTGTGGTCTCTCCTGTACCCCACCTTCTATCTCACTGGCCCCAGCTTAATACGCTTCTCTGGCTGTCCACTGTGCCCAGAGAACCTCCAGACTCCCTGGCCTGGCATCTGGAACCCAGCCTGATAGGGCTTGCTGTCCCCTGCCTGCCCCGCCACAGGTACCAGCCTCCCACCAGCTGGCCCTTGGGGCCCTGATGCAGCAGGCTCCCTGCTTCAGTCGCTCAGGCCCGGCCTGTGGCCATCTCTGCTGTGCCCCAAGCCCCTGTTCTTTCCCCCACAGACCCATGCTACTCCCATCAGCCTTTGGACTGCCTCTCTTCTGTTTCCTCAGTGCCCAGATAAGGTGCAGGAAGATGCCCACTGGGTGATGGAGGAAGGAAGGGATTCCGGGCTTCTGTGTGCAGGTCCAGGTGGCTTCTAGACAGAGATGCTAGGCCCCTTCCAGCCTCTCGCCCTCCCACCCTGAGGGCTGCCTGACCCCAACATCCTTCTCTCTGTCTTGCCACAGCTGTGCCTGAGCATCTCCAACCTGGTGCAGGGCCTCAATGTCCACCTGGGCACCTTAATTGGTAAGAGCTGGGAGCCTGGGGGAGGTGGGCTGGGGCCTCTGGGGCCCCTAAGATCCTTCAAAGATCAGAGGCCCCTGATTCCTCTCTAGATCAGGGTTGACATCTGGGAGGTCAATCTTAGGATGACGGAATTGTGGGCTCTCAAAGCTATTCTTGAAATCTGGGAATTTCCAAATTTTAGAACCAAGTTTTGATTCTAGAATCTGCATCTCTTAGATCAAATAATCTGAAAAACAAAACAAAATCTTCAAATTATGAGTCTTAACATTAGAGAGTCTTAGCAACAATGAATCTTAGATCTAGAATCACTCACATTGTCAGAATCATGGGATTCTAGAAACCAGATTCTTACAGTTGGAAGGGCCTTGTCTTAACGGAACCCTTGGCAATCTTTCTGTGCCATCCCAGAGAGGTGGGGGCAGTGATGGGCACGGATGTCATCAGAGGTGGCTCGCACCTGGGCTGTTATGTGACATGGTTATGCATTTATGTTTAGGCACACCACCCACACTCAACTGGGAATTTTATGAATATTACTGCTGATTTCTGATTCTTGATAGCGACAGAAAGTTTCCTTTTGCAATTAATTTAAGAAAAACGGAGCTGATATAAGGAAAAGTGTTAAATAAGCTCAGAAGGATATGCCACATCAAGTCTAGAGAGGTGCTTGCTCTAGAGCCCCACTGGCTGGGCTCTGGGCTGTGTGACCCAGGTTGTGCCCCTCAACCCTTCTGGACTTCGGTTTCCTCCTCTGTAAGATGAGGATAATTATATACCCTCCCTTGCAGGGTGGCTGAGAGCATTAAACATGACAATCCATATAAAGTGCTGAGCACAGCACTGGGCCTAGGAAATAGGCTGGGTTTATTTCACACAGTGCTGGACTTCAGGTCTCGGGTGGGGAGGAAAAAAGATTACAAATGGGATTCTCGAAGCAGCTCCAGCGTATGGACGAGTAACCCGAGAGGACCCCCTCTTGTCCTTTCTTGCATCGTCAGAGCCTTGGATGTCAGGCCTGGTGCTGGGCTCAGTCTGTAGGACTGAAGGCAGTGAGCAAGAAGGGTGGGGCGAGGAGAACTGGGGTACCAACTGCAGACTGGGCATCAATGTCATGCGCTGCCTCCAGAGCTCTTCCTGCAGGGTGTGATTTGGGGGAAGAACCCATTCCTGAGGGCTGGGCAGTCCTGGGCTCCTGCCCTGACTGCTTAGTGCTTAGTGAGTTTGTGCGTGTGTGCGTGTGTGTGTGTGTGTGCGTGTGCGTGTATGTGCATGCGTGTGTGTGTGTGTGTGTGCGTGCGTGTGCGTGAGTGTGTGCATGTGTGTGTGTGCGTGTGTGTGTGCATGCGTGTGCGTGCGTGCGTGCGTGTGTGCGTGCGTGTGTGTGTGTGTGTGTGTGTGTGTGTGTGTACAGGGAGGTACATCTCAGTTTGCAGTTGCTGCCTCCCCTGCTTAGAGATTTCAGGGGCTCCATGCTCCCCTGGATTTTCTCCACATCTCTGGCCTCTGCCTTAGTCTTCTTTGTTGAACTCTCTTCCTCCCCGCTAACCCACTTTCAAGGCTGGGGGTCTTCTCCCTAACATTCAGGCCCTTACATTCCATTTCTTTTATTTATTTATTTATTTGTTTGTTTGTTTTATTTTAAAAATTTTTATTGAATCATAATTGAGTATACATATTTTGGGGGTTCAATGTTGACATATGTGGATCAAATCAATATTACTAGCATATATATTGTTTCAAATCATACTTATTCTTTATGCCCCTTGTCCAATCTCTTCCCATCCCCCTCTCCCTCCCCCCTCCCCCCTCTGATACCTGTAGATTTCTTCCTCCCTCTGAAAGAGTAATGGTTACTCTGTTGATTTGTTGCCTCGATGATCTGTCCAATGATGAGAGGTGTGTTCAGGGCCCCCAATATTATCATAAAGCAAATGCTTCTTCTGTCACTCTGGAATGGGCTTTGAGGAGAGAGACATTCTATCCTTTTCTTTGGTCTCTGCTGGTGACTCTCCTTGTGTCGATGCACTCCAGTGGCTGGTGGATCATCTGTGTGGTTGTTGTGACATCTAGTAACTTTCATGGCAGCCATGGTTACTGTGGTGGGCTTCCCACATGGAGGTGATGTTTTTGTCATGCTCCTTAGCACTGGCAGTGTGCCTGGTGGTAGGGAGTTCTGGTCCCTGGCTCCATGCCTCAGGACCCTGGTTGGGTCCTGAGGCACTGGCAGTGTGCCTGGTTGAGGGAGGGGGGGGTCTGGTCTCAGCTCCATTCCTCAGGCACCTGGGTGGGCCCTGAGGTGCTGCCAGTGTGCCTGGCTATGGAAGGGGGGTCTGGTCTTGGCTCCATGCCTCAGACCCCCCAGCAGGCTCTGAGGCACTGGCAGTGTGCTAGGTTCTGAGAGGGAGATCTGGTCCCTGGTTCTGTTCCTCAGGTGCCTGGGTGGGCCCTGAGGCACTGGCAGTGTGCCCAGCTGTGGAAGAGGGGCATGGTCTTGGCTCCAAGCCTCAGGCCCCCCAGTCAGCCCCAAGGTGCTGGCAGTGTGCCCAGCTGTGTGAGGAGGGTCCAGTCCCCAGCTACATGCCTCAGTTCCCAGGTGGACCCTAAGGTGCTGGCAGTGTGCCAGTTTGTGGGATGGGGATTCAGTCCCTGGCTCCATTCCTCAGACCCCCATGTGGGCCCTGAGGCTCTGGCGGTGTGCCTGGATGTGGGCGGGGGGGGTCCAGTCCATGGCCCCATGCCTCAGGTCCCCTGGTGGACCCCAAGGCACTGGCAGTGTGCTTGGTTGTGGGTGGGGTTCCAGTTCCTGGCTCAATACCTCAGGTCCCCTGGTGGTCCCTGAGGAGCTGGCAGTGTGCCTCAGCCGGAACTAATTTTTTGTTCTTTGCTTACTTCTAAAATGGGGAAACTTCTTGTTGGGACCAGCACTTGAACTCTGTGGTTGAGCTAAATTGCTGCTTTGCTGCTGTTTCCCTAGGGAAGGCTCTTTGTGCAGCTCAGGGTTTAATGGTTGACCTTATAGGTACTTCCAGCTCTCCAGAGACCCAGTGCACCTGGGTTGTGTAGACACTCTGATCTAGGCCTGAGTCTTTTCACCAAACTGCACCCCATGCAATTCCATATTCCTGACCAATCTCCTATGAGTGGTCCTGTGCTGATTGGGAGGTGGATTGACTGTCCTTGCTGTGTCCCATTGTTCTACCAGTGGGTCCATCTCCTCCACTGCCCATGCTCCAAACACTTCCCATGGGATGGGCCATGTGCCAGTACCTTGCAATGACTTGCCAGCCTCTGAGTGGCTCCTTTTTTTCAGTTGTTGTGGCTCCTTGCTCCTGTGTGTGTCCATAGGAAACCTATTAGTGGTCTTGCTGTCCTGGGGGCCACCAAGGTCTTCTTCTTCCCTGCTGTCTCCAAGCAACTCCATCCAAAGGGCACAGCTGTGGCTTTTGCTGGCTCCTGCTGCATGTGCTCAGCAGCTCCAGCCTTAAAGTGGCTGTGGCCTGAAATGTTCTGAGCAGTTTTTTTTTCTTGCATCGTGGCTTCTCCCACCTTCATGCACTCCGTAGGTCTCTCCTCCTCTTCCCCTGAGCTCTAGTGGCCCCAGCTTGCCTGTTGTTGCTTTTTTTATAGTTGTAAATTGGTTGATTTGTGGGAGAGAGTGATGCTGGGGGCCATCTATTCTGCCATCTTAACCAGAAGTCTTACATTCCATTTCTTCCTGGACACCTCCTCCTGGAAGCCTCACAGGCTCCTTTGACTCAACAAGTCCTTTGCAGAACCCAAGCTCTTCTGCTCCAAGGTGTCCCTCTTCTTGTTTCCCTTCTTGGGGGCCACCCACCATCCAGGAGGGCCCAGAGTCAAGCCTTCCTCTCCTCTCCTGCTTTGTCAAGCTTGTCCCGCCTCTGATTTTCCCAGGGGTCTTCATTATCCAAGGGAGACTAATTGTAGGAGTAGGCTGCTGCCTTAGGTGGATCCCCCAGTAGCAGAGCCTGAGATGAAGATTTTAGTGGTCCAAGTGGGAGGTGCTGCCAGGGGGCACTGGCTGGGGTGGGCAGCAGTGAGACAGGGAGGACAGGTGTCAATGAGCTTGTCATTGCTGTGGGCAGCTGGGCTTAGTACCATTGGGGAGATCCTAGGGACAGAACAGAATAGGCCTCAGCCACGTCCTACCTGACGGACAAGGAGCTGGGGTGTTTGCCCACCAACTCCCATTGTCCTGGGCTGTCTCTCAGGGCTCTTCACTGCCCCCACACCTGCCTCCACTGCTGCAGTCCCAGGTGCTTGCAGCCACAATGGTTAGTCCACTTAAAACTGTGGCCCCAGGGGCCTCCTAAACAAGGCTCTGTCAGAACTTTATCTTACAATTCAAAACTAAAAGCTATGAAAATAGGTTGATGTCATCTTCTTTTTAGCAATATTTATCAATATTTAAGAACTACAGTGGCAACTACCCACCTATCCTTAGACCGATCAAAGAAAGCATCCCCTGTTGATTTTAGTGGGCAGTATTTTCCTGGTGAGCTCAGCACTGCCTCCCTCCCTTTACATTTAGTTCTCACGGCCTGAGCAGAATCAAGGGCCTCGTTATGTTTTTTACAAGCAGGTTTTGAAGCTGCTCCTGTGTGAAGCGCACCTGCTCCTATCTGATGGCCTTGCCTGGGATTCTAGTGTCTCTTCCATGGCGCTGTCATTGACGTGAAATCTGGAGCAATCAGTTGGCTTTGCCTTTGAGTCGGGTCTGCAGCTAACTCTCACACAGGCAGGGACAGGTGTGCGGGGGAGGGGTGGGGGCACCTGCATGCTGGGGTTAAGCCAGGAGGGATGTCGGGCAGGGTGCATGTTTATCTGTGGTGGTTCTCTACTGCATATTTCTATATCAAAATATCAAGAATATCAATATTTTTATATCAAGAAGTTTTGGCTTTCTTGTGCAGGCTTTTAACAACAGTCCTTCAAGGTGGCATTGTTATTCCTCCATTTATAGATGGGAAATCAGAGGCTCCAAGTCTAATATTCTCAGGAGAGTGCTCAGATCCCCTGCAGGAACTGACTCACTCTGGTCCTCTTCTCTTCACATGTCCTTCCATGGCTCTAGCCATGCTCCATAGCCCAGCTCAGAGTTGCCTTGTCTGGGGAACTTTCCTTGATCCCTGCACAAATCTCTATATTACTTTAATAGGAGGCACCAAGAAACCAAGGAAATTGGACATGGAATCGAAGGACATTAGTTTGAATTCTGGCCCTGTTGCTCACTTGCTGTGTGACCTTCGGAAATTCGCTCTCTCTCTCTGAGCCTAACCATCCCATCCAAAAAATAGAGATCAAGATTCCTGCTTCTCCAATGTGTTGCTATAAGACAGCGCAGGCCAAATGCCTGGCGTGCAATAGGCTTAGTAAACTTTGCTCCTCCCTTCTTCCTCAGCAGGGTTAACTCCATCAAGATACCCTGTCATTGGGTTCATACCAAAAACTGTCTCCTGCCCTTGTCTTTAAGCAATTTAAAAAATCCAGTAAAGGAAATCTAGGTGTCCAGTCCTAGGGGACTGGTAACATAAGGGGATAGAGTGATAGAAGCCATTAAAAAGCATTATTTGAAGGGCATTTAATTACCTAGCAACATGCCTGGCAAAATACGCACGTATAATGAAAGCTAATATTTACTGTCACGTTATTAGCCCCATTTTACAGAGGAAGAAACTGAGGTTGCCTGCCTTGAGAGTCTGTGCTGTTAACTAAGCTACAATGCCATGCTGTTAAGAAAAAAGAGAGGGACACAAAACTGCAGTTTCACTCCAGTTTTACTTAAAGAGAAAAAAGGGAAAAAAAAAGTTTATCTTTGCATAATAAAATATTTTAAAAAATAAATCTGAGATTCTGGGCAATATTTTCCCCATTTTTTTTTTTTTATTTATTTTTTTTACATTTTCCCAGTTAATATATATTATTATTTTAAGCATTTTAGTGTTTTTATTCATTTTTTAAACATAGAGTAATTCACCCTTTTTAGTGTACAGTACTCTGAGTTTTGACAAATTCATAGAGTCATGTAAGCAGCACCATGCTGAAGATACAGAACATTCCACCAGCCTCCAAAACCCCCTACTGCTGCCCCTTTCCCCCAACCCCCATCTTTGACAATCACTGATCTGCAGAAACAAAATCATACTATATTGCTTTTACAATCATAAACAATTTCAAAAATATTCGAGAAAATAAAATTAAATCCAGAAGAGACAACAGAAAAACAAAACTCTGAATGGAGGTACATGAGTATATATTTAATATTTTATATAATAAATATATTCATATCTCCATATAAATATATATTTATGTATTTTGCATATAAATAAAACTAAACTGCACAAAGCTATACAAACTATTCAAAATATATACGTAGTAAATATTTAGTAATACATATGCAAATAGACACACGTAGATATACAAAATATATATCTATATAGACAGGACATTCACATGCGCATAACCAGCAAAACCTTGGTCTCCAGAGTCTGAGGGGGAGGAGCTGCTGCTCAGAGCCGGGCTTTCCGGACTGGAGGGGTTGAGCCTGCACCAGCCGTGTCTTCCAGCGGTGTCCAGGGTTGTGGTTCCCACAAGTGGCTCACCCTCTGCAGCCTTCCCAAGCAGAATATCCTGAGCCTTGGGTAAGCGCACCTCAGAGGAATTGGGCTCTCGGTTGTGCCTCCCTGAGAACTGCGCTGTGGGCCTGTAGGGAAGTGGGATTTCTGTGCCCCTGCAGACTGGCCCCAGGGGTGTGCGCCTCTGGAGTTCCTGCAGGAGGCAGTGTAATGAGATGAGTGGCTTTGGAGTCTGACTGCTTGTACACTCCTGAGCAAGACCGAATCTCACCAAATCGTGCGTGTGTGTGTGCATGCGTGTGCTTGTGTAAAGTAACTCTATAGGATTGTGATGAAGATTGAATGAGATGTGTAATTCAAATGTCTGGACCTTTCTTCTTTTTCTTGCTTTGTCAGGGGGTATCTGCACCTGGACTGACCCTTTTCCTTCCTTCTAATTTGGGAGCACTAATCTTCTACCAATGGAGAAAGCAGAAACACCCGTTAAAATTGTGTCTAAACTAAGAGTCAACAGGTTGTGAGAGGCTGAAACAGGCGCATGCACTTTGCTGCTTAAATTTGCTTGCTCAGAGGCCTTGTCCCACCTCTTTTGTTTCTTGGCCTGGCTCTGGCTAATCAGGGTAATCAGATCATTCCCTTTTCTGGATAGATGAGGTGCTGGTAGATAGTGCTAACTACACCATCTTTTCTTCTTCATCCTGGTTTCATTTAGGCCTCAACCCTGTGGGTCCTGAGTCCCAGATTCGCTACTCCATGATTGACATGCCCACCATCACGAGTGACTACATCTCTTTGGATGTCAATGTAAGTGCTTCCTTGTCAGCCCAGAGCAGGGAGCTCATTGCCTCTGGAGCCCTTGGTGTCCCAGAAGCTTCCTAAAGGAGCAGGGGAGTTGTGGGGAGTAGAGCTGGCACGGCATCCACGTGGGAGCATGGCACACGGGCACAAGCGTGAGGCTAGACATGTGGCATCTTGGGGTGGGGAGTTTGGCATCCAGGAGGCCAGCTCTTTCATGGAGCTGCTCCTTGCTGAGCCCTGCCGCTTGTCTCTCTGTCACCCCCACCCCCACAGGCTGTTCTCTTCCTGCTGGGCGAGCCTATCGTCATGCCCAAGGACACCTCCCCCTTCGTGTTGCCGCCGCATGTGGGCACCCAGGACGCCATGGCCACCGTGGGCCTCTCCCAGCACCTGTTTGACTCAGCCTTCCTGCTGCTGCAGAAGGCCGGCAGCCTCAACCTGGACATCACAGGGCAGCTGGTGAGGGCTGCACCTAATGCCCAGGGCACATGGGTCAGGACTGCCCTGTGGCCCAGCCTGGGGAGACCCCACAGAGGCCAAGTTGTGGGTGGGTGGGGCAGCTTGAGTTTCGGGACGCTCAACTGGTGGCTGCTAGAAGGTTAAATGGCATCTAGAGGGAGGGATTCCTCTCCATGAGGGGCAAGTGGTAGTCTCGCTTGGGCAGCAGCTGCTATAAAACCTGTTGTGGGATGGGGGCTGATTTCAGAACTCGGATGACAACCTGCTGAACACCTCCGTGCTGGGCCAGCTCATCCCTGAGGTTGGTGACATTTCTGGTCATTCCAGGGACTGAGACATGGGGTTGGAGAGGGGGTTCTCTGGGCTGTGGGATCTCTGCTGGCCCGTATCTGTCCCAAGTAGGGGGCAGCGTCTGCCCTTAAATCTGCTCCTGCTCCCTCTCAGGGATGGCCCCTCCTTTTGCCCAGACATCACGCTCTTTTCTCCTCTCTCTACCTTTGTCCAAGCAGTGCCCTCTGCCTGGAGTATCTTTTCTCCTTCCCTTCTCCTATCCATCTTCAAGACCAAGCTCAGGTACCACCTCCTAAGGGAGGACTAAACCCTTTGTCTGGTCCAGGGGCCTGGGGTGGACCCATCTCTGTGGCCCAGTCATGTACAGTACGATGGTGGCTTGATCAGCATTTGAGGAAGGACCCAATGGACAGCCCACCCAGCCTTTGTCCCAGCAGAACCCTCCTCTTTCTGTCCCCCTGTGCTTCCCCAGGTGGCCCGCCAGTTCCCCGAGCCCATGCCCCTGGTGCTCAAGGTGCGGCTGGGTGCCACGCCTGTGGCCACGCTCCATACCAACAACGCAACACTGCAGCTGCAGCCCTTCGTGGAGGTCCTGGTTGCAGCCTCCAACTCGGCTTTCGACTCCCTCTTCTCCCTGGATGTGGTGAGTGAGTTGAGCCAGGTGGGGCTGGCCGGGAGGGTGGGTGGCTCTCAAGACCTCACTCCCTCCTGTGCTCTCCTTGCTTGCTTTGTTCTTTCCACTCTGGTCTCCTCGCTTCTCCTTGAACATGTCAGGACATTCCTGCCTCAGGACCTTTGCATGTGCTAAACCCTCTGCCTCTCTTCCCATGGCTCTTAGCACAGCTGATCTTTCAGGTCTCAGCTTAAATGTTGCAGCCTTCTTCAGGGTAGTCTTCCTGGACCACCTTGAGTAGGAAGGTCCCCATCATCCCTCTCCATGCCACCACTCTGCCTTGGTGGCATCTGCCATTCTGAAAGGATCCTTCTGGTTACTTTGGTTATTGTTTGCCTCCCCCACTGGCCAGTGGTGGGTTCCCAGGATAGGGACCCAGTCTGCCTTGTTCACACTGTGTTATTCCCAGTGCTCAGGGCAGGGCCTGGCACAAGCACCTGGTGCCTGAATGAGTGGGGGGTGGGGGTGGGTGGAAGACTGGGTTGGCTCACCTGCTGAGGGCTCCCTTGTGTCTCTGTGCCCCCTGCCCCTGCTCTGCCCTTGCTCCCAGGTAGTGAACCTGAGCCTCCAGCTCTCCGTGTCCAAGGCAAAGCTCCAGGGGACCACAGCTGTGCTGGGGTAAGCGAGCCCTCCTGGACTCAGCAGCCTCAGTGTGTCCTTCTGTGCAATGGGCCCACAACCACATGGTCACAGTGTCAGTCAGGGGAGCCTGGGATGCAGCCAGGCGTACGGGAGTGGGAAGGCACTAGGCCCCATCCCGAGCCCTCCTGCTTCTCTTCCAGGGATGTCCAACTCACCGTGGCCTCCTCCAATGTGGGCTCTGTTGATGTGAGTGTGGGTCTGGGGTCTGCAGAGACCCCTACTGGGTGGGACAGGCCTTGAGGGGTGTGTGTATCTGCATGTGTGTGGGTGCATGTGTGCCATATGTGCTGGCATAATCAGGCTTCCCTGGGGTTCTTGGGGACAGAGGCTAGTCACCTGGCAACCTGTCACAGGCTGTCCCTTTGTTAGTCAGCTGATCATTCAGCCTGACTGCTATCACTCTGCCTAGTAGTCGATGACTTGCCAGACTCCATGGTTCAGTTGGACAGGTCAGACAGTGTCAGCTGTTCCTTCAGTTGCATGACGTAGTTGGGCCACCAGCCACCATGCATCCATTTGTCAGTCGGCCTGTCAGTCAATATTCCCCATCCCTCTACCTAGCTGTCAGTCCGTCTGTCCATCAGTCATTGGGCGGGCTGCTAGCCAGCCCACCATTGGTCGCACAGTGCCTGCATGTCCACTGGTCAGTCTTATCCTCAGCCTCCCCCCAGGCGAGCACAGCTCCAGTGCCTGATGCTGAGAAGGCTGGTCCAGCCCCGGGGTTTTGCTGGGCTCTGCTTGAACCCAGGACATGGATGACCTGCCCTCCTCCCTCTGCCTGTGCCTCTGCCATCCATTTGTCTGTGTGTTCATGTGTGTCCCTAATTGTCCATCTCTCCTGGCCCCTCGGCTGGAGCGGCCCTGTGGTCCCCCATCTCGCTGGCTCCGTGACTGCAGACAGATCAAGTGTACGCGCTCATGGGCGCTGTGTTTGAGAAGCCCCTGCTGGACCACCTCAATGGTGAGCCCTGCCCTCCACCCCAGCATGGCCCCGCTGGCCCCACAACTGCCCTGCACTCAAACCCAGCCACCCCCCACCAGCATGCTCAGAGGCTAAGACGGAGGCCTCTGGAGTCCGGCTGCCCAGTGTGCATCTTGGCATGCATCTGTTTAGCAGCTGTGTGATCTTCACAAAGCTCCTTTCCCTCTCTAAGCCTCAGTTTTCCCTTCTGTAAAATGGGTATAATAATAATGGCATCCACCTCCTGAGTGTCTGCAAGACTTGGTGCCACGATACACTTGAGGACTTCAGCACAGAGCTGGCTCCAGGTGGTGATGCGTTACCTCTTCTGGCTGAACTTGACTTCTTCTTTCCCACTTGCAGCTCTCTTGGGCATGGGAATTGCCCTCCCCAGTGTGGTCAACCTCCTTTATGTCAACCCTGAGGTCTTTGTCTATGAGGTGAGAGCCTTTGGGTGTGTGACCAGAGGGGCCTTGTCCACCCTTGGAGGGAGGCCGGGCTCGGCGAGGTGGGGGTCGCCTCTCTCCTTCCCTCCCCACTAGTGCAAACAGTGGGGTCTCAGGGTCAGCCAGGCAAGAGTGGCAGAGCATGAACTCAAAGCCATGCTGATGGGGCAGCTGGGGGGTCCTACCTGGGTGACCTCTGACCTGGCCCATGGTTTTCTTTGCTCTTCAGGGCTACGTTGTGATATCCAGTGGACTCTTCTACCCTACCAGCACTGAGACAGCACCACTGGAAAAGCTGAGGGTGGAACAGCTGGCTGCTCAGGGGACTCTCTTACCTCAAACCTCTAGGGAAACTGAGGCAAAGCCACACTAATTTGTCACTAGCGAGCCAGACTGCCCAGCTGGGCTGTTTAATCTTCACTGAGTTCCTGGGTCCCCCTCCCTCTCTTTCTCCCCATCCCTTCCACCTCCTCTTCCCCCACCTCCCCTCACCTCCCCTTCCTCTCTCTGCCCCTTCCTGGTGGGGACAGACTGCTCCTCCAGGCTGTACAGACCTGTCCCCTCTTGCATTAAACAACTTCTCTTGAGCTGCATCTTCCAGCCAGGCCGGACAAATTGTGTGTACCTGAGGCCAGTTCCTTATGTGTAGCCCCTGTGTCCTGTCTGTCCCTGGAGCCACCAAAGCTGCCTGGGCAAGGAAAATGTGACCACATCTCTGTTGACCACATTTGTTGACTCTATCACCTCCTTGCCTAGGGGAGCTCCTACTTTGAAAGAGGACCCTGGCAAGTAACCCAGATGAGCTGGAAGTTATGAGCACCATGATGGCACTGTAGGCACTGTGCCCTCTGCCTGGTGGCATGCCCTGTGCCTTTTCCCCTCTCCAGTGGCATGCCCCATCTTGTTACTAGAGCCTCATAAGACCCCTGTGAGTCAGGCAGGCAGGGTGTGGTGCCCCATTTTAAAGATGTGAAGACTAAGGCCCAGTGAGGAGAGGAATGCACCCAGAGCCTCAGAGCTGGATGGTGGCAGGTCCCTAGGACAGTGACCTTTCTAGAATCCAGACATAAGATACTCAGTTCCCTCTTCCATTCTCTAGCACCCTCACTTGGACTTGGTCTTTGATTCACGAACTTCAGGTGATGCGGAGTTCACTGCCTTTCCAGGCAGCTTCTCCATCTTTGGTTTACTATGGTCACGAGCACGTTTTTTGTTCTAAGGAGGCAGGATCTGCTTTGAAATCTTGCCAAACCCAGTGGGTCATACATGACAAGATGGCCTGGGGAAGACCAAGGCATGCAGACACTGGCAAGCCATGGCCATGTGATTTTTCTCCCCCGATAAGCTAATCTCTTAGTCAGAGTTAAGACTCCTTCCTATGTAGATATGCAAGATTCATGTTCTGTTTATATTTCCTTTGGGCAGTAAAAGGTGCCTGAATTTCCACCATCAGAAAGCAAAGCTTCTGGTACAGTGTGCCACAGCAGCTCTCCCTATAAGGGTAACAAGTTCATCCCTGAAGTCTCAAGTGTGATAGGCTGAGGGGACTGGATGGAGCCCAGGGTCTTGGTGGTGGGGAGGAGGTGGGGGGAGTGCTGAGAGAGTGGAAAGAGGCAGACTGTGAAATCCAGCCTCAAGATTTTGCTCAGACTCCTCTTTCCTTTGGTTATTTAGTTAATTAATTCATTAATTCTTCTTTTGTTGGGACTTAACATAGGCTCAGTCCTAGGCTAGGTGGTCTGGAGTATGGGAGAGACAAAAAGTTTAAGACACATCCTCAACCCATAAATGAATTTAATAACCTGGAAAAATATTATGAGCTCAATATGTAGGATCCATCCATCCATCAGTCAGCCCAGTGATCTGTCCATCCACCATCCATCCATCCTTCCATTCATCCGTCCTGTAATCCATTCATTCAATCACTTTTTCCAACCAGCCAGGCTCTTTGTCCCCATGATGTGCCTAGTTCTATATTATATGTTCTTATAAGATAGAGGAAACTCTATGTGGTACTCTAGGGCTGAGGGAGAGTAGCACAGGAAGGACACACTTGGAGGGGCTTCAGACATCATTTAAGAGGGTGTTGCCTTCTGGACAGCAGAGAAATTCGCTGGTTTGTCCAGGTCAGAGCTGGCCTGGAGTTGCTGGGCAAATAGTAGGCAGCTGAGAACTTCGGAGCCCCCAGCAAGCAACATGGGGGCAGTAGCTGGCTTGCAGGTGGAACAACTGCTCGGTGTGTGGCTCTCTGGGCCACAGGTGGCTTCATGAAGGCCATGCAGGGGGACTTACAGTGGAACCCAGGCACTGGCATGGACAAGAGGCCTTCGGAGTGGATGGACCAGACAGGTGGGGCATAGGGGTGTCTCTGGCTTCTGTTTGGAGAGAGCCACAGAAGGGCTGTCCCCCGGCCAAGGCTGCAAGGCTGCAGAGGGATGGAGTTCTGGGCCCATGGCTGCAAGGCTTCTCTCGATGTTCTCATACCCCTGCCGCTGACCTGACCGGCTCTGGAAACCACAGGGAGCCTCTGCCTCTTGCACTGCCCTCCGCTGCCTGCTCATGAGAAAGGTTAACGTCATGCTCACTTTGAAGGTGAATTCTACTGCTTGTCATAGAATGTGGACTGAAGCCGAAGGGTGCTTTCAGAGCTGAGAGGCGGTAATAAATCATGAACCGACGCAATGGGGTGGAGAAGGACAGGCCTGCGTCCTCCTGGATCTGGCTCCTTTACAAATGTCCCACTTGTTCACCTGTGCCGCTCGCTCTTAACCTTGAATGTGTACCCTGCACATTCCCCTCTAGGCCTTTGCCTTGCTCTTTGCTCCTCCTGGGATACCTTCACCTGAACCTGTTTCTCTCTATGCACCAGCTCAGATGCGGTCTCCCCTGGCCACAGCAGTGGGTAATGCTGCGTTCCTCCTTTCGGTCTCCAAACCCCTGACCCTGGTCACTCTGAGGCCACTCGATTGCATAGCGTGGTTATTGGTGTCTGTGGCTTCTTTCCCCACTGCACCTCTCTGACTGACTTCTGATTCTCCTCTCTGACCCTTCCCAGAGCCCAGCACACAGCAAGAGCATAATAAATGTGTGGTGCATGAGCTGCCTGCACATGCATATGCTGGCACTCTGGCCCAGGCCTGCCTCAGCCCTGGGCAGGCTGTGTGGAGAGCCCGACCCCCACAGGCAGGTGGGGGCTGCAGGACTTGGAGTCATCCTTGTTGGGTCCCCAGAGGGGGAAGGGAAAAGATGACACTGAGCTTCAGGACTGGTCTGGTCTTTGGTGTCTGCGAGGTTGGGGGAGGGATGGGGGTCAGAGAAGGCTCCCTGGAGGAAGGCACCTCAGCTGGTCCTGGAAGTGTGGCCGAATTTGGAGCAGGAGCAGGGGGGGTGTTGTAAGGGTCCAGGCAGGGTGACTCTGGGGCATGAGGGAGGGGAGGACAGAGAGGCAGGCAGGGCCCATTGGGTATTCCTTGGCAGGTCTTGGCCTGGGCTCAGGAGCCCTTTGGATCCACATTTAACCCCCAGCTGTGCTACTCACTCCCAATGTGAACTTGGGCAAATGGCTTGACCTCTCTGAGCCTCATTTTCTCTATCTGTAAAGTGGAGAAAACTGCCAAAGTGCCTACCTCACAGGGTAATTCTGAGGATTGAATGGGCTGGTACCAATCTGACGCTTAACATGTGGCACATAGTATGGGTCCTATCATTGCTATTGCTGTCAGCATCACAGACTTCTGTCCCCACATCTAAAGGAGATAAAATGGTGGCCCAGGGAGGTTGAGGGAGAGCCCAAGGCCACACAGCTTGTGAGGAGAGTGGCTGGGACTGGGGCTCAGATCCCTGAATGCACTCAAGGGGGTTTCTCCTGTTTCCCCCCACCTCCTGCCCCAATTACTCCCCTGCCACTGCCATTACCCAGGATAGTCCTGGGGGAAGGCAGGGAGGGCCAGGTGGCTGGAGTTGGAGGCACACTGGGGTGGATTTGCAGGCAGGAGGAGGATGTGAGGCCCGCCTGTCCCTCTGTCTGTTGGGGGCGGATCAGCAGGGATAAAATGATGCTATCTGAGGTCTGGCTCCTCCAGCTCAGGGCCCAGATCAGGGTAGACGCTGCCCCAGGTCTTGCTCTTGCCCTGCCCCAACCTGGTTTCAGCCACGCCGTGTGAGCTCAGGCAGGTCTTTGCTCCCTTCTGGCCTCTGTGGCCCCACATGTGCACATGGGCACAGTGGCTTCCTCCTTCTTCCAGAAAGACTGAGGGCTATGGGCTCCCTGTGGGTGGCTGAGGAAAACCACAGTCCCCCTGCTGCCCCCCAGGACTGTTCATCAGCACAAAGGCCCTCGAGGAGCCCCTAAGCCAAGCCCCCTGAGGAGCTCATGGGGAGCAGAGCAGAGGCTGGGAACCCCAAGGCCTGGTTCTAGCCCAGCCCTGTGGCTGGCTCACCCTGAGACCCTGAGGTTGCCATGCTTTTACTGTCCCCAGGCTTGGACCTTGAGAGAAAGTCCCCCACTATCTGGCTCATCCCCGCATCTCCTCCAAAAGGGTCTCTCTGAGGACACCCCACTTGGCCATTAGACCTTCATGCCTTCTGTGAATGAGTCTCAGGGGCACAAGTCCTGATGGGCCCAGCCAGCGTCTTCCAGGCCTTTCCCTTTGTCTTTCCTGGTCTTTCAAAGCTGGCTCTGCTCACCCCAGTGCCATTGGTCCCACCACCACTGCTCAAGTAATCTCCCAGCTCTGATGATAACCCTGTTCTTTCACCTCTGTCCCATCTCCCCGGTTTAGTGGCTTCCACCACCTTGTCTCTCCGAGGAATGACTTGGTTTTGTGGTTGGTGACTTGCATAGTGCTCATCTCCCCCTCTGTGCCCCAGGAGCCCTCGCAGGGCAGGAACCCCACCTGCCTTGTTCACTGTGGTAACCCCAGTGCCCTGCATAGGCCTGGCACACAGTAGGTGCTCCATAAATGCTTGTTGAATGGGTGCCCACTGGGTGCCTATCGTGTGCCCAGCCTTGTGCGAAGAGCTGGATCTAGGACAGGGGGCAGTGGGAGCACTGGTGCCCGCTTGGGCACCCACATCCCGTCCCCAGCAACCGTCCTCATGTAACCGCCCTCGTCCTCATGCTATTTATGTTGGAACAGACCGAGGAGTCACGTGAGCATCAGGGCTCCTGTTCATCGGCCTCTAGATAATTATCTGGGCCTTATTAAACCCTTAATTATCCAAGCAGCTAATCACTCTCCCAAATATAAGGGCTTCCTCATCTCAGAGACGGGAGGCAGGGGTCAGTCATCTGCAGGACTTCCCCGCACTTGGCAAGGTAAGGACAGTCTCCCACCCGTGAAACTCTCCCCAGAGAGTGTCCTATCCAGCACTGTCATTTTACAGATGAGAAATCTGAGGCCCAGAGAGGGGAAGGGACTTGCCCTTGGTCACACAGCAAATGGGTGGCAGGGCCAGTGCTTGGATCTATGTCCTGGCCCCTGCCCAGTGCCCCCCACCTCACAGGTAGCCTCTGCTGTAGGACATAGGGAAGATCAAGGAGACAGCAGGTCTGACAGGGCTTGGGCTCCTCTGAGGTTGAGGGGAGATCAGGGAGGGAGAAACCCAGGCTCTGCCTTGTGGGAGCCCACAGCTAAGCTGGGCAACCAGGGTGGGGGCATCTAGGAGCACGTGCCAGGCAGCGGGAGGGAGGAAGAGACTCCTGGTGGAGCAACAAGTATGAGCAAAGGGTGGGGCAGGGGCAGCAGGAAACGCTCCTCTCGGGTGGGATGGATTATGTACATGATCAGGTTCAAACTTTGATCTTTGAGGCTGGGGGCAGTTGTGGGTTGAGGGGAGGCTTTCTGGTGCAGGAGGCAAGTGTGGAAATTAGGACTTGAGGGATGAGCAGGTGACGGATGGATGAGGGAACACATTCTAAGAGGAAGGGACAGCTTAGGCAAAAGCACATCAGAAACAAAACGCTGGCATTCACCATTTGTCCCAGAAACACCTGCACGACTGTGTTACCCAAAGCCACTTATTATTCCATGAGGACAAAAATCCCTGCTCTGAGTGACCCTGACACCTGGCATCAGTTCTGGCCTGGGAACGGGGAGACTGGGGTGGTGGTCAGTCTCTCTACCTGTGAGATAGGGCTGAGGCTGGACGAGACCCTCACCAAGCCCCTTCCAGCTCTGTCGCCCTGGCGCAGAACTCCATAGAACTCCGGGGAGGATTTTCAAAGAGATTTGGGACTGGGCGTGTATGGACCTGAGCACATGCCCATGGCGCACATGTGTGTGCTCAAAGAGGTTGAGGAAACCCTAAGATTGATCATTTTCAAGCCCAGATTAGATATTTAAAAATTGAATGGGACAAGAGACAAATAGGTTTCATGTTCATTTAGTGAACATTAATTGTTGGCTCGAATGTTCTCCCTGGCTCTTTATATGCCGGCTCCTCTTCATCCTTTAGGTCTCAGGCTAAATATCTTCTCCTTAGGAGTCCTTCCCTGTCCACTTTATCCCATATCTCATTTTACTGCTCCCCATCTGACTCCCCCCCAACCCCTAGAAGCTTTAAGATTCAGGAGGAACAGGACTATCTCTGCCGTGAGCACCTTGTACTGTGGGCACCTTGTAGCCTGGCCTGCCTGGTACATAGTAGGCACTCAATAAGTGTGAGCTGAATGAATGAATGCAGGCATAGGCTCGGGCTGGGAAGGCAGGTCCAGGGTAGGGGCCCATCTTGATTTGTGGATGAGGGGAGCCCTTGGTGCCTGGGCCTGCTGTCAGCGATAGTTCAGCTGGACCTTTCCCTCTCTGGGACAGCACAGGCTGGGCTACCGTGGGCTCCTCCTTGAGTGTTTTCAGCCAAAGCTCAAACCTGAAATACACACTTGGCCCCTGACTGGGAGAATTTCAGGTCTTGGTAAGTAGAAGGGAGGGATTGCTGGGGGGCCAGAGATGGGGTAGGGCTTTCCTGGGAACCTTGAAGGGTCTGGGGTGGGAGGTCTTCACTTAGTTTGCTATTCACTGGTTATGAGACCTCACGTGTGCCTCGGTTTCCCTTTTGGTAAGGTGATATCTCAAGGGACCTTAAGGGGCTCTGAGTTGAGATATTTGGGCTCCACATGGAAGTACGGCTGAGCTGGAGGAGGTGGCAGGGCTTTGGCTGTAGTGTCAGGTGGGAGGACACAGGACTCGCCACTCCCCAACTGCAATGGCAGCTCCCTAAGTCAGGGCAGGGTTGGAATTCCCTCTGCGGCTCCAGCCTTGTCCGGCACTGTGCCGCACTTGAACTTGTAAAAAGTTGCAGCTAACCTCCCACCCACACCGTATTGTAGGCTGGTCAGAGCACTTCATGCCCATGGGGAAACTGAGGCTTAGAGAGGGAAGTGACCTACCTGGGGTGACTCCAGAGGCCCTGTATTTAATCCGGATGTTCCTCAATCCCTTGGGAGGAGACAATAATGATGTTGCTGAGCTGGCTGGAGTCCAAAGGCTCCTGGACCCCTGACAACATCCAGGGGGCTCCATATGCTCTGGGACATGGGAGAGCCCCAGGGGAACCAGGACCTGGTGGGCTCCATCCAATTCAGGCCCTTCAACACAGGTGGCGCCATGATGTGGATCCTGTGTCTGGCACTCTGCGGCCTGCTGACAGGCACACGAGCTGACCCTGGCGCAGTGCTGCGGTTGGGCATGGACATCATGAACCATGGTTAGCTCCTGGCCTGGGTGTGGGGCTGGGAGGTGGGGCATGGGGCAGGTGGTAGGTACTGACCATTCATGGTTGCCCAGCCTTGAGCATCCTGTGATCCTCAAAATAAACTTATAAGCAATGTGTTATTATTATTCTCCCATTTTACAGAGGGGGGAAACTGAGGCCCCGAGAAAATGGAATGACTTGCCCAAGCTCCCCCTACAAGTTAGAGGCAGAGCTGGAAATACTGCTCCCTTGGAGTCTTTCGTTGTCCCTGTTGGCAGGGGTTGGTGGCCACAAGTAGAGGTGGAGGTGGACAGATATGTGTCAAGTCTCAGCTCTGCCAACAACTTGCTCTGTGGCCTCAGGCAAATCACTTGCCCTCTCTGGGTTGCTGTTTGGTCATTTGTAAATATAAAATGTACAGATATGTAAAATAGGGTGACAAGTGCTTTCCTGGCAGGATCAAATGAAACGTGAGGTTAAAATTTTCTCATGGGGGTTGGGGAGGGGCTTAGTAAAACTTATTTTCCACCTCCACCCCCAGCTCCACGACAAGGGAAATGGAGTCACATCCAGGTACAAAAGGTTAACGACAGTCTATCAGCTCAGTATTTGTCCCTTCTCTAGGAATTAGCCTGTGATCATAATAGAGGTGTTTCTGGCAGGGTATCGTTTGGACTTGGGGCCTCCAGGCTGGGGAATCAGAATCTCTCTGCTTCAGGCCGGGAACTTGCTTTTTCACAAGCTCCCAGATAAATCCCATCATCACCCATGCTTGGGAGTGGCTGGTTCACTGGAAAAGTCGATACTCCAGCTTAGTGTTCAAGGCCTCCATGCTCTGTCCCCTGCAAACTGCTCCAGGCTCTCTGTTGTGTCTCTCCCCACCCTCGGGCCATGCTGAATTTACCACTCTCCCTCACCATGTCACCTTCTTCCCCCTCCCACCTTTGCACTTGCTGTGCCCTCTGCCCAGAGTGGCGCCCTTTATCTCTTAGCTTCCTGGTGAAAACTCCTATTCCTTCTTCAAGGGCCAACTGATATGTCACCTCCTGCTGGAAACCTTCCTAAGATCCTCCCTTCCTGGTCTAAACCCCTCATGTGGTTCCTACAGATGCCTGCATTTATCCTATTATGGCTCTTGTCACTTGTTACTGTCATTGCTGGTGACCCTGTCTCCCCCCATTAGGTAGAGGTTGGACATGACTCATCCCTAGGTCCCTGGCATTGTCCAGCTCAGCATGGGACACAGTGACTGTAAGTGGCCAGGGAAGCAGCAGGGAGCCTGGTTAAGTGTCTCTCTGGACACTCCTACCTCCAGAGGTCCAGAGCGCCATGGAAGAGAGTCATATCCTGGAGAAGATGGCAGCTGAGGCAGGCAAGAAGCAGCCTGGGATGAAACCCATCAAGGGCATCACCAAGTAAGTGGGGAAAGGGGGTCAAAGGGTGACACTTAGGCCAGAGGGTGGTGGGGAATGCTGTGCCCAAGGCCCAAGGAGGCCAGGTAAGAGTGTTGGTGCGGGGCCTGGGGCCTCTTCCCTGCCTTGTGCTGTGCTGCTGCGTGACCTTGGGCACATCACTGTTCCTGCCTGGGCCTGGGCCTCTTCCACCATCCACCGGGGACAATTCCTGCCTTGTTGTGAGCAGGGTCATTTTAAGGAGGAAGTGAGGTTGAAAATTCCAACTCCAACTCCTTGCATGCAACACAAGCTTAGTGAATGTACATTAAATTAAAGAGAAAAAAATGCTCAAATGATAGAGCTGGAAAGGTGTCAACGATCATTTAGTGACAAGAGGAAATGGGTTCCTTTGCAAGTGCCTTATGGGGTTGACTGGTGGGACCTGCCTGGAGGGATGCACCGGGGAGTGTTCTCAGGCACTGTCTAGACATAGCAGAAATGGGACTGTGACCAATTAGCAATGTCTGCCAAGAGCTCGGGATGAGCAGGTGGAGGTATACGTGCCTCATCTCTGTTACCCTGGATCTTGACTGCTGGTTCTCATCCAGAGGTGATTTTGCCTCCAAGGGGACGTCTGGCAATATCTGGAGACATTTTTGGTGGTGATAACTTACAGGGTAAAGGGGGAGTGCTACTGGCTCTAGTGGGTGGCGTAGAGCAGAGACACTACTAAACATCTGCAATGCATAGGAAGCCTCCCACAGCAAAGCATTAACCTGCCCAAATCCTCAAGAGTGCCCCTGCTGAGAGTCCCAATCTAAGCCAATCTCCCTGTTTTGTTGATGGGGAAATTGGGCCCATAGAAGGGAAGGGAACAGCCCAGGGTCACACAGAGTCAGCCATGTGTCCCATCTCACATATGATGGGTGCTTTCTGAATACAAATCGGTTCATGTGCAGTCTTTTGTTTACATTTCATGCCCATGAGGCAGGCTTATCCCTGTGGCGTGGTATGGGGCTTTACCCAGGCCTTCCAGCAAGGTGGTGGAGGAGCAGGTTGAGGGCCTGGGTCTTGCCTACCCAGTTCTCATCTCTGTGGGTGCCTGTCCTCTCCCAGTCTGAAAGTGAAGGACGTCCAGCTGCCCGCCATCACACTGAACTTTGTACCTGGAGTGGGCATCTTCCAGTGTGTGTCCACAGGCATGACCATCACTGGCAAGAGGTGAGCATGGTGGGGGAGGGGCAGGGGAAGGAGAGTGGGCTCCCTGTCTCACCCATACATGCACATTTATTGAGTACCTACTGTGTACTACCTGGGTGCTATGATCTGAGATGGTGCAGACTTGGTTCCTACCTTCGTTTTTCATTTGTTTGTTTTTATTGAAATGTAATTGATTGTATACATCTGTGGGAGGTTCCTACCCTTGATGGGAACCAGGTCTAACCACAATCACAGACTCTTTCTAGGACAGAGGAAGTGTTGGGCAGGGCTGAGGGGGAGACTCAGAAAAAGCTTTGGGGAGGTGATGACAGCTGAGCAGAGTTTTCAGGGATGCACAGGTGTTTGCCAAAGCAAGAGGGGAAGGGAATGTCTGGTTGTGTGACCTTGAGCAGGTCCCATCTCCTTTTCTGTCCCATGGGGGTGGTCCCTCACCCTCTCCTCCTCTCAGAGCTGCTGAAACTGTGAACAAAGAGGAGGCAGGGATAGTGGCCACAGGGGCAGATGCCCATGATGCCTGCCTGCCCCATCCTCCAGCTTCATGGGCGGGAACATGGAAATCATCGTGATCCTGAATATCACAGCCACCAACCGGCTTCTGCAGGATGAGGAGACTGGCCTTCCCATGTTCAAGAGTGAGGGCTGTGAGGTCATCCTGGTCAATGTGAAGACCAACCTGCCTAGCAAGTGAGGGGCTCTGTGGTTGGGGAGGAAGTCTGGGCCACGTTGCTACACCCCAGCCTCCCACTTTCTGAGCCACTGAATTTCCTTAACCATGTCCCTCCGTGTCCTGTGCCTGAATTCCTGCTGTTGGTACACCTGCTCACCCATCCTCTGGTGCTTGTGTCTAGCATGCTGCCCAAGGTGGTCAAGAAGTTCCTGGACAGCACCCTGCACAAAGTCCTCCCTGGCCTGGTGAGTGGCCCAGAGCAAGCCTTCCGCCCTCGTTGCTGGGATTGCTTAGACCAGGACTGACACATTTATTTCATCTTGGGTGCTAACCCTGACTGGTTGACAGTGGCTGAGAAGGGTTCTGGGGCTGTGGCTGGCTCAGTGGGACAAGATGCCGTGACCATCTAGTGACATCTGCCATGAGCATGGGAGGAGGAAATGACAGCCTGCGTTTCACAGCTTGCCAGCCCTGCTTAGGTGACCAGTCCCTGGACAATGAGTCCTCAGTGATTTTGCAGACTGGGGGCAGGAGATCTGGATTCTAGTACAGCCTCTGCTACTGACTTTTCACTTGACTTGGGGCCTCAGTTTCTCTACCAGTTCCTATCCCACCAGGGCTCTTAGGATTCCCTGTGGTGTACTATTCAGCTGGAGAGTGAGGTCTCCACGCAGGGATCCTC
The DNA here is from genome assembly GCF_027409185.1 of Cynocephalus volans. Lineage (NCBI taxonomy): Eukaryota > Metazoa > Chordata > Mammalia > Dermoptera > Cynocephalidae > Cynocephalus > Cynocephalus volans. The sequence continues at coordinate 29,208,933 of NC_084460.1, forward strand.
TCAGCCCAGCACCTTCTCTGCTTCCAGATGTGTCCAGCCATCGATGCGGTCCTGGTGTATGTGAACAGGAAGTGGACCAACCTGAATAGTGAGTGTAGCCACATGTCATCCCTACACCAGGACACCAGGACAGATGAACTTTGATGCCCCACTCCCCACTCCATGCCTGCTTCCAGCTCAGCCTTGGGTCTAGAGGAGGTCTGACATCATGGTGTCCATACCCCAATGTCTAGATGGGAAGCCTGAGGTCCTGAGGGACTCTGGGGGCCTCTCTCTCATCCCACCACCCAGTATTCCACCCGGCATCCCTGAGACTCTGAGGACCACAGACATTCTGGGCTCATCCACAAGCCTTGTGCCCTGAATAAATAGTAATCCCAATAGTGGTAATAGCAGGCTCTCCTTTCCTGAGCAGATCTGCTGCTTCCATCATTCTGGGACCTACAGGGCTTCCTAGTGTGGAGGACAGGAAATCCCAGTGGCTGGGTGTGAAGAAAACTGGCTTGTGTCCCCAGTATGGGGACACTCACACTGGCCGGGGAAAGTGTGGCTGGGAAAGTCACTTCACTCCCCTGAGCCTCAGGTTGTTCCTCATCTGTAAAACAGCTGCTAATCCCGATCCCGCTGGTCTGTTGTGAGATCCAAGCTGTGCCAGGAGAGTGATGTGATTTTCCAGGCCAGGCACCATTGCCCCCATTCTACAGATAAAGTCACTGAGGCCCAGAGATGCTAAACAGTTTGCCTTAGGTCACACAGAGCTGGCTGGTGCCAGCTTCTTCAGGCTGGACCACTTCTGGAGTTGGCACCTCTTTGAATGGAACCTTCTCTTTGCATAGACGCCATGCCTGTGGGCCAGATGGGCACTGTCAAGTATGTCCTGATGTCCACACCAACCACCACAGCCAGCTATATCCAAGTGGACTTCAGTGTAAGTGCCGGGGCCCACCAGGAGGCTGGGGATTCAGGCTCACTGGCCTGGGTGGTAAGGGCTGCTCCCACCAGGGCAGGTGCCTGGACTGGGGCTATGGAGAATGGGAGGGCCCTTGAGGTCTTGGTGGACCAGGCCCACCATGTGAGTATTCCATGACACGGGGGCCCTCTCCCACCTTCTGCACTAAACATGAAACTTGAGTCCCCCCAGCTGATTTCTGGGGCTGCCAATCTCACACTCACACTTCTTCCAAGGCTGTTTGCTTCTCCCAGCAAATGGCTTACCCAGTTGTACCTGGCCATTGTACAGATGGAAACACTGAGGCCTGCAGGGAGTCAGGGCTTGGCTAGGGTCCCACAGTGAGTGGGTGGCAGAGTTGGGCCCTCATCCAGGTTTACAAAACCCCAGGTGATGAGGTAAGATACATCTTCCAGGATGGGGAAGAAAAATCCTAAGAAGTCACCTCCCTGTGAAGTCTTCCTCCAGTGGGGTGCTTACAGGCCCACGTTGTTTCCCACTTACCTCCTTCTCTTGCAAATAGAGCAGAAATCATGTTCTGTATAAATGAGGGCTCCAACCAGAGTCAGATCAACTGGGGTTACCAAAGCAATCCCAGGAGGAAGTGCCAGTTGGTCAATGACTGAGTCCCTTGTCCTCTCAGGCCTCAGTCTACCTACCTGTATCCTGGGAGGGTCTAACGTTTACTGACCTGCTGATGTGGGGCTTAGTTTGAACCCTGTTAGTTGGAGGCCTGAGACTTACCAGCCAGGTCCCCTGAGTGTCTCCCTCCCGGCTGTCCTGCAGCCTGTGGTGCAGCAGCAAAAGGGCAAAGCCATCCCGCTGGCGGGTGACGGGGAGGCCCTCGAGTTCCCCAAGGGCTACGCCGAGGGCTCGTCACAGCTGCTGCTCTCAGCCACCCTCCTCACAGCGGAGCTCACCCTTCTGCAGAAGTCCTTGGATGTGAAGGTCCAGGACATGACGGTGAGCTGCCAGTTCCCTGTTCCCAACTGCCTCTGCCCCTATAATGACAGTCCCTGCCTAGTTTGTCCATTCTGAGAAATATCCTGGGGTTTTGAGCAACGCTAGGACTGGGAGATGCCAGGACTGATTTGGGTTTCTCATCAGTTCATGCCACCATCCACCATCCCTCTGTCCTTGTAACTACCACCCACTCATCCATATGTTCAACTGTCCCACCACCAACTACTCACTCACCACCCTATATCTCCCATGACTTGGCCATCCGTCCATCCAGCTGTCTTCCTGCTAGCCACTCATCATCCACCCACTTGTCTATCTAGCTATCTTGTATTCATGCCCGAGGTAAATGTCCATCCAGCTAACATCCACACGTCCCTTCAAATCATCCACACGACACCTGAGGCAGGGCCTGATATTGTTGAATGAGTGAGTATATGCATCTGCCATCTACCACCCAAACACCCATCTACCCACCCAGCTTTCCATTCTCCCACTCGTCCACTTATGCATCCACTCATCCAACCACCCGTATATCCATCCACCCGCTACTGATCTACCATCCTCCCATTCATCTGCCCATCATCCATCCTGTACCTTCCCATCCATCCTCCCACCCGTCAGTTATTCATCTATTTTCCCATCTATTTATCATCTCATTCCATTATCTTCCCATCCACCCATCTTTCTATCATTCCTTTCATTCATTCACCCACCCATCCATCCACCCACCCATCCGTCCATCCATTATCCATCCATGCACCCCTCCCCACATTTCCTCCTACCCATTCATCCATTCATCCATCCATCCTACCACCCATTCACCCACTCGTCTGCTTATCCATTTTCCCCATCTATCTATCTATCCATCCACAAATCCATCCACTCATTCCCCTCTAACCCATCACATCTATCCATTCTCCCATCTGTCTTCCTGCTTTTCCATCTAACGACATTTTCTCAGCATTTGATCTTGTGCTAAGAGATATGGACATTGGAAGGGGTAAGACATAGTCTGTGCTACCCAGAAGCTCATTCTCTACTTAAGCACAGAGTAATAAGTGTTGTGATAAAGGGAGCCTCAAAGGGTACACCTTATTGAGTCAGAGGAGATGTTTGTTAGGAGGGGTCAGGGAAGGCTTCAGTAATCCTAACTTTAATTTTTATTTTGTAGGTTGGTGAGCTGCCCCCACAAACCACTAAGACACTGGCTGCCTTCATCCCTGAAGTGAGTGCCCCTGTTGCCCGTGATCACCACACCCTGTCCTGCCCTGTTCCCCTCCAGTCAAAGGGGAGAGATTTCGGAGGCAGCTCTTCAATGCCATATGTCTCTAGTCCAATGTAGAAACATCCTGACTTCTCCATAGAGTACTCTTTGGGTCCAGCATAGAACAGCTCAGCTTTTGTGCATTGTAGTTTCTTTGTCCAATGTAGAACAAAACAAATTGTGTGTTTTGTTCCTTTTGTTTCCCGATAGATACATCCCAGCCTTTGCATGTCGTACTTCCTGTGTCCAAGGTAGAAATCATGTATTTCATGAGGGACTCCTGGTTTCAACTGAAGCCACCAGTCTAAGGACTGGTTCTGAGCGAAGTGTTCTGGTTTCTGTAGGTGGCTAAGGCCTATCCCAAGCCAAAGCACTTGGTGACACATATCAGGATAAACAAGCCCCCCAAGGTGACCATGAAGACAGGCAAGAGCCTGCTGCAACTCTACAGCACCCTGGAGATGTTTGCAGTTCGGCGGCGGGGCAAGCCTCCTGTGTCCCTCTTTCTCCTGGAAGTTGTGAGTGGGATCTGTTCCCCATTTATTCTCAACCTCATGGATAGTCAAGGCTGGATAGAGGGATTTTAACTGACAGCCAAGTAGTGAAGTGTTCTTAATCTCAATTGCGTGGTCCTAACCTCCCAGGAACTGTCACCTGGTGTCTGGTCCTTGGCTCTGCCACTGAACCTTTGAGTGTCTGGAAAGATCAGCAAACTGAAGGTTAATGGCCTAGTCTTTCCTTTCTTTTCCATCCTCCTCTCTCCCTCCAGCATTCATTAGCATCCACAAAGACAGTGAAGGGTTCACCAAGGGAACTATGGAGCCTAGAGAGACCCCAAGTCCAGTTTGGGGAAATCACAGAGGACATCCCAGAGGAGGTGATAGCTGAGCTATGTTTTGAAGGTCAAGCAAGAGCTGGCTAGGGAAGGGGTTGGTGTTGGTGAGGGTGGGGTTGAAGGACACTCCAGGCAGAGGTTACGGCATGTGCAAAGGCCTGGAGAAGTAACACAGTGTGTGCAGGGACCTACGATGCTGCCAGGTATTTTGGGGGTGATGTCCGAGTCCGGGACAAGGAGAGATGAGGAGCCTGGGATGGAGATGTGGGGAGACTGCTGGGGTCAGTTCCTGGGAATGTGATGGGTGGAGAGAAGGACCCCTGCTTTGTCTTGGCAGTGGTGGTGGTACTGGGAAGGTGGTAAAGTCTCTGGCTTTGCCAGTCCTGATGGAGGGACCCATTGCCTTCTGTCTGCTTCCTCCCCTGATGCTAGCATTTCAATCTGAAAATGCAGTACTCAGTGCATGAGAACCGGCTGCAGATGGTCACCTCTCTGGACAGGTAGGAGCCTGCAGCCCCATGTTGGCATCCCTGGACCCCTGCACGGGCATTACCAACACCACTTGGCTTCCTGCTCCAGGCTCTCCCCTGATCCATCAGCACAGCCCACGCTCCCAGGCTGCTCTGGTCACCCTCCCTGCTCTAGAACCCTCAATGGCTCCCCACTATCTGCATGATCTTTTTTCAAATCTTAGCCTGGCATTCAAGGCCTTTCTTAAGTTCTTCTCTACCCTTACTCTTCCACTAGGTTCTTTCACAGTGAGTCTGGTCATGGGCCCATGTCTCCTTTTCTATTAATAGGCCTTTTCCTATGCCATCGAAATGCCACCTGAGAGTCAGGGCCCAGCTCAAAGCTACCTCTTCCGGGAAGCCTTTTCTTATACTAATAACAGCTAAGATTTATTGAGCTCACTCTGTATGTGACATGCTGGCTACATACATTATATTTATTATCCTCCTTCATTCTTATTATACTCTGAGAGGAGCACCATTTAACATCTTAGCCTTACATTCAGGCCCTGAAATGGAGGCAGGGTAAATAGAGCTAGGCCGTTGTGAGGCTGGGGCTCTTGACTTACTGAGTGAGCTTGGGAATGTCTCTTACATTCTGTCACTCCTAATTCTTGTATTGCCTTAATAATCAATCTGACTTGTATTATGTCAGGATTCTTTCAGTCACAAGAGACAGAATTCCACCTTTAACTGACTTAACCCCAAAAGGGATCTTTCAGCTCACATAATTGAAAACTCTAGGGGTAGGTCTGCCTTCAGGCATGGCTGGATCCAGGCATGCAAACACAGTTTGCCTCCCTCTTCCCCTTGCCTTTGCTATCCACTTTGTTGGTTAAATTTTCAGGCAGCCTCTCCCCACACAGTGGGAGAGTGACCCCAAAAGCAAGAAAGGCCTCTTGTCCAATGGTCTAACAAAATTACCGAGACTGCTTTTCATTGGTCTAGCTTGGGTCACATGAACAACTCAAGCCAATCCCTGTCACCAAGAGATGGGATGCTCTGATTGGCCAGGCTTGGGTCATATGCTCATTCTTGGGGCATTGGGTTCAGCCCCACCTGAATAACTTGAAATGAGAATGGAAAACGGAGGGTCTGTTACTGGCATAGAGAATAGACAGGTAGAGCCACCAGATGACCACTGCGTGGCCTGTCTGGTGCCAGCATGTGTTAGTGTCTGCTGGAGGCAGTGCAGGGGAAGGGCAGGGTGAGGGGCTCCTACTCCGTGTCCTGCAAGGATCTGAGACTGACCAGTCGAGCCGTAAACCTCTGCATAGCTGGCCTTGGGTAAGAGAAATAGACATGACTGGGCGGCCCAGCAGGAACAGTCAACTGAGAGGAGGAACAGGAAAGCTTGGTAGTTGGAGCTTGGGAAATAGAATGGGCTGTAATGAAAGGTGGTGAGAGCCGCACCATAGGTAACATGTGAGCAGAGACTTATGAGCACCTGGTCTGAAGGCCGCAGTGGGAATTCCGCATCAGGGAGGCTTTGGGGTGCTTAGGATTCCTCTTAGGATCTCCAGGGCCAGGGCCAGTAGCTCTGACCACCCCCAACCCCGTGCTTCTGCCTTCCCACAGATTACTGAGCCTGTCACGGAAGTCTTCATCTATTGGTAACTTCAATGTAAGTGTCCCAAATTCTCTGCCTGGTCTGGCTTGAGGGCAGGACTGGGTCCATTCTCCCTTGGGACTGCAGGAAAAGGCCCTGAAATGGAGGCAGGGTAAATAGAGCTCGGCCGTTGTGAGGCTTGGGGCTCTTGACTTACTGAGTGAGCTTGGGAATGTCTCTTAGCCTCTCCGAGTCCCTGTTTCCTTTTCTAGATAGACTCTGGACATCTCTCTGGATTGATTTTAAAAACATTGCCATGGATAGTGGCAGTCTGGGCTGCCTTGGTTAGCCACACTGTTGTTTTTATTAGACTCTGTAGCCTCAGAGCCCAATACAGAACCTAACCCCAGCAGGTGCTAATAATAATAAAAACAACAACAACAGCACTTACTCTGTGCTATGTGCTTTACCCAACCTCATTTAATCCTCTGTGAGTAGGTGCTATTATAATTCCCTTTCATAGAGGGGGAAACTAAGGTAGAGAGAGGTGGTGAATGAATGATTGATTAAAGCTACTGAGTTTTCTGTAAGAGTAAGAGTGGGGTCCACAGAGCCACCTCCTGTTTCCTGCACTTCTCATGCCAGCACCATGACCCAAGGCCCCACGTGTCACCTGAATGGGGACTAAGCAGAGGTAAAGGGCATAGGCCTACAGTCAAACAGAGCCAGGGCAGGGCCCAGTTTTGTCGCTAGCTGGACAAGCTATTTGATGACTCTAATATTCATTCCTGTGGTCCCCAGACCGAGCCAGAGTGAAGGCAGAAAAGATCTGTTGATTTAGGTTGGATTGGGTTGAACCGAATTGAATGATGGGATGTGGATGTTTTCTTTCTTTCTCTCCCTCAGGAAAAGGAATTAACTGGCTTCATCACTGATTATCTCCGAGAAGCCTACATCCCAGTCATCAATGGTGAGGGCTCCAACAAGCTTTGATTTTACTGATGCCAAGAGACACCTTAAGCAAGAAAGGATGCCCCCTGGGTGATCTCAAAGCCCCATCACTGACTCCTGATAGGGGAGGCTAAAAGAGGATGGGTGGTCATTGCTGAATCTTTGATTCTAATGTAGTCTGAATGTTACCTGCCTGGGGACAAAGGCTTCTTCCATAATTGAGACTCTGACCCTAGATCCCATATCTTGAATGAGAGCTTGACCTGGGATATTAATACTTGGTAGAGCTGGTTTAAGTGCTCTCTGCCTACACTGCTGGCAGACATCGTGAATCAATCACAGCACTATTCCCACTACTCTGCTCCAGGCAGCCCCTCCTTAATCAACTGCAGAGCAGTCAGGCTGAGATGACTCTTACTGTATTTCTCAGATGTGCTCCAAGTTGGACTCCCGCTCCCAGACTTTCTGGCCATGAATTACAACCTGGCTGAGCTGCACATCGTGGAGGTGAGGGGAGGGTCTGTCAATCTGAGTCTGGCCCTCTGAGGGAGGCCATGTCGATCAACACTTTCAGCCAGTAGGTGATGAGCAAGAACCTGTTTCTCTCAAACTGGAGGGAGTGGGGCTGGAGAAGCCACAGGGCCATCAGTATAATCCTGCCAATCTCAAGAGCAAGACCCTGCCCCTGTCAGAACCTGTGATCCTCCTTTGCCAGGGTGTGCCAGGGATACTTGAACCTGCTGCTCTCTCGCTCTGCCACCTTGAGCAAATCACTTACCTCTCTCTGCCTCTGTTTTCCTGTGCTTAAAATGGAGATGATGATATGGGTATAGAGCTCATAGGACTGTTACTATGATTCATTGAGATAATTCACCAAAAGACTTACAGTAAGTGCTCAGTAAATATTAGTTTTTTATTGCATGTCAGGCTTTGAGTTTGGAGTGCTAAATGTACATTTTTCTCATTTGATTGCTCCACTCTGGGAGGGAGGGGTGCTTGTCTCCTCTTGATAGTTGAGAACACTGAGGCTCAGAGAGTTGAAGGGACCTCCCTGGGGTCACAAGTTGAGTCTATTTCAACCTTTGCTTAAACACCACACTGGTTTCCACTCCCTGGCAATGGGCCCAGTTCCACCCTCTCCCTGTGCCTGGTGGCCTGTATCACTGCTCCCCCACCCCCACCCCTGCCCTTTGCCTCCTAACAGAATGGCCTGGTGCTGGACTTGAAGCTAGAATGACCGTGGCAGGACTCCCTTATCAGCTGCCCACCCACCACCAGCCGACTGCGCCCCGTGGAGGAGCCCTCCTGATTGGAACCAGGTGGTCCTGGCCCTTTACCACTGGTGGCTGCTTCCTTTGATCAGGAGTGGGCAGGACAGGCCTAGGCTGGGGCCTTGGCAATAAACAGGGGAAAGGCCCTTACAAACATCTGATGATTTGGTCTTTTTATTTGTAGCAAATTGACATGTGGCTTTTCTTCTCCTCTCGTTGGATTTGGAGTCTAAGACCAGCTTGGGGTCTGCAGAGTAGCTGGTCACATATTGAGGAACTGCTAAATGCCATGCTCAGGGCTTTTCTTGTACCATCTCATTTAATCTTTAATTTAATTGATGGGGAGCAAGTGTTGTCACCCCACTTTATAGGTGAGGAAATTGAGTCACAAAGAGATCAACTCCCCTGTCCAAGGTCACACAGTTTAGCCAGTGGCAAAGCTCTTTCCACCTTAGCTCTGTGTCCCCAATTCTTGGTAACTTGACGATGGCTCTATTCACAGGGAGCCTGTACCCCAAGGATCTCTCCTGTGTCACCTGCTTTAATCCTCAGAGTAGTCAAGGGAAGTGAGGACTGTCCCCATTTCACAGATGAGGAGACTGAGGCCTAGAGACGTGGAACAATGGCTGGAGGCCACTTAGCAAGTCATGGGGTGGAGACGGGATTGGAATTCAGGCTCTGGAGCCAGCCTGCCTGGGTTCAAATCCTGCCTCTGCCTCCTCGCTGCTGTGTGTCCTGCAAGTCACTTCATCAGTCTGAGCCTTGGTTTCGTCACCTGTAAAATGTCAATGATAGCGGCACCAACTCAGCAGGGCTGTAGTGAGGATTAAATGAATCAAACCATGAACAGTACTTAGTGCAGCGCCTGGCACACAGTAGATCTCAATAAATGTCAGCCACGGTGGGTCTTTGAGGCGGAGAGAGATGTGAACAGAGATTTCTGAGTTGGGGTGTGGCTGTGTGCCAGGGTGTATCTGTGGGCACGTGTCAGTGTATAAATGCCCTCTGGATTAGGAGGCCCGGGGGGAGGGTCTTGCAGACACAAGGGGCCAGTTGTGGAGGTTTGTGTGTGAGAGGCCTGGCGTCTGTTGTGTCTGCGTGTCTGCGTGTTCCCAAGGTCACTCACACGTAGCCTGTGTCTCACATTCACAAGAGGATCAGTTCCTGACATTTGCCACATCTGTCTCTATCACCTTTCCTGGGAGTCACATGGATGCTATTCTTCAAATTGACTCCTTTTTAAAGAGAATGGATGTTTACACATAATTAAGTTAAAAATACATCTTAAAATACATGTATCCTAAGTAGACCCCCCAAATCAGTGTCACTTGCTAGTATGTTAAAACAAAAATCCAAAGCTTTGGGAAAAAAATGTACATCAGGGGCCTCCTATGATCAGTTGGGGCCCCAGCCCCAGAAATGACTGGGTGCTGGTTACATGACCGTGTGTCTGAATGTTGGTGTGTGCATCTGTCAGAGTGTCTCCATGGGACAAGTCTTTGGATGTGGAGGGTCTGGGGCATCTGTGAGTGTGGGCGGGCCTGTGTCTGGGCACATGTGTGTGTCTGTGGGTGGTGTGGTGTGGCCAGAGGCCTGGTCAGGAGGACGGCACTCCTGGAGCCTGCGGGGCCTTGGCAGGTGGGCCTTGTCCCAGCCTGGCGCAGGCCCATGCCACAGAGGAGGAAGGGCCCTCCCTTGCCTTGGCCCAGATGACAGGGCTGTCCCCTTGTCCCTCACCATCAGCCCTAATCCTGTCACTTATCACCTCCCCGGCTCTGGGACAATGGCAGCCTTAAGGCAGGCCTGGCAGGTACAGAAGCCTGGGTAATCCTGGGCGGTGGACACCTGACCCAGGCATGCCAGCTCCACCCCTCTGCTCCCCCAGCACCCCTTTGGATGGTCACACAGTACACTCATGGCTATCCAAGCCACACTGCCACCCTTTCCAGGCCCAGTGTGCAGACGGGGAAAGCAAGCCACAATGCTGTTAGAATTGGAAGTCCTGAGCTCTTGCCAGGCCTTAGATGCTGTGTGGCCTCAGACAAGCCACAGATCCTTTCTGGACCTCAGCTTCTCCATCTGTTCAATGACAATGGAGTTGGATGTGCTGACCTAGTCTAACCTGATTTCAACAGTCGTTGAGTGGTCAGTTACTCCAGATCCACCCTGGGCAGAAAAGGGGGCTGAGCTGGAAAGGGAAGCCCTGCACTGTGACCCCACACCTTATGGAGGTGAGGGTGGAAGTTTGGGCCCCCTGGGCACTGCTCACCTTACAAGACTCCCCCAGCCCTAGATGAGGAAGTGGGGCTCAGAGGGATGAAGCGACCTGCCCAAGGGCATGCAGTGTGCATGGGGCTGGACTCGATCCCTGTCTGCCTGAGTCCAAGTCTCTCCCTTGCTCTTGCACACCCTCTCAGTAGTGGGGTGCAGCATCCTCCTCTGAAGAAACTGAGGCTCAAGGTCACATAGTGGGAAGTGAGTGGAGCCAGGCTTCCATCCTGGGCCCATGGCTCCTGATCTCCTGGGAAGATGAAGACCATACAATGTTCCCATACCTGCAACCACACCTTCACTACCTGCCTTGCCTTCTCCCTTCACAGCCCACTCTCAGCTCAAGAACCTCCAAGAAGGCCTCCCAGGGATCTTACCATCATCCGAATTTCTCTGGTGTGCTTGACTCCCCTCCCTTGATGCCCTAAAGTCCATTTCCAGGATACCTGTCCTCATAGCCTGACCAGTCAGGTGAGGGTGGGCACCCTTAATATCAGCCCATTTTGCAGATGGGGAAACTGAGGCTCTGCAATGTGTGTCACTCAGTAGTGAGTGAGAGAACTGGTATTTGAACATAGGAATTCTGGCTCCAGGGCCTTCCGTCTAGGAGATAATCCCCAGGGGTATTTCTCCTTGTCCAGACCCTCCTTGCTCTAATCCCCTCTTAGCTTCCCATCACCCTCACCAGGGTTCTCAAAAGAGCTGCCTGACAATTGCCCTTGGAGGCTTGCTAAACATGCCAGTTCCAGGCCCTCCACCCCAGCCTGTCGAGTCAGAATTGCCAAAGGTAGGGCCCAGAGACATGTGTTTAAACAAATCCCTCTCCATGGGCAGGCCCAATCCCTGACCGGCTTCAGTGCAGGAGGGGATATGGGGATGCCTCGGGATCTGGTGGGCATCAGAGTCCCCATGGGGTATAGTCTGGAAGGAAGAGGGAAGACAAGGCCGGTCAGAAACTAGATAACATTTTCCTCTCTTCTGGGAGGCTGGGCTGGGCAGTGGTTAAGATGGTGAGTATTAGCATCAGACGGCCTGGCAGGATCCTGTGTGACCTCGGGCAAGCAGCTCCCTTGCTGAGCCTTGGCTCCTGGAGTGTAAGACGGGCAAATAATAAAAGGACTGACCTCACTAGGTTATGGTGGTGACCTGGTGTTGTTCATACTTCAAGTGCCTGTACACAGTAAGTGCTCAGTAATTGCGAAGTGTTAGCTTCCCTTCATCCTCCTTTAAACAAATGTCATAAAGACACTGGCGCTACCCAGTGCTGGTGAGTCTGTGAAGTCGCAGTGGTGACTTCCACAGACCCGGGTGGCAGTGTGTGATGGCAGCCACCCAGGGAAACAGAGTAGTAGCTAGTGAAGCTAAACACACACACACATTGCTGTGATCCAGCAATTCCGCTCTGAGCTAGTGACCCAAGAGAAATGAAAACTAAAATCATATGTCCACAAAGAGCCTTCACAAGAATGTTTATAGCAGCTTCATTCATAATAGCCAAGAACTGGGAAAGCCCAGGTGCCTCCAGGCAGGAGAATGGAGGGAGGGAGTCAGATGGACATCTGGGGAACAGCCTGCCTGGCAGAGGGAAGCCCAATGCAAGGGCCCTATGGTGGCATGCTCGAGGAGCAGCAGGGAGCCCAGTGTGGTTGGAGGGGACGGGGGATGTGGGGCCAGGGGGGTGGTGAGGCCCTGCAGGGTACTATAAGGATTTACGGACTTTGGCTGTTATTTGCAGTTCTCCTGCAGGTATCAGTTCAGGCACCCCCTCCTCCAGGAAGCCTTCCTGACCCCCAAGCCTGAGGTGGCACCACCTCTGTGCTCCCCTGGGATTTCCTCTCTCCCAGCCTGTGACATGCCACACTGTGCCTCTGTGCATCTGTGGGTCTGTCTCCTGCAGGGCCTATGAGCCCCTGGTGAGATGGGGAGGAGGGATGGTGTTTGCCTTGTTTACTCAGTAACCTCTGAACCCCTCACTCCATAATGTTCCTCCTGATGGCTTCAGGCCCTGAGCCAGGTTACTCAACCACAACACATTTTTTACAAAATAAACCTTTTATTGAAATATAAAACACACCCTGCAAATATATACAATCAATTAAGTTTCAATACAAACAAAATTTTTTAAAAGAAATATAAAACACATATAGAAAAGGGCACAAATCACAGTGCACAGCTCAATGAATTTTTACAAACTGAGCATTCCAGAAGTCCCCCATTGTGTCCCTTCCAAGTCACTGCCCCTCAGGGTGAACACCGTCCTGACCACTAATACAATGAATGAGTCCAATATGTTCTTGAGAGTCACATAAGTGCATCACACTTGCGTGTGGCTTCCTTCACACTTTATATCTGTGAAATTCATTCACTTTGTCATGCGAGGCTATATTGCATTCTTCTCTGCTGTGTACTACTCCATTGCTGCCATGGATGTATTTGTTCCTGCCAGAGCTGCGCTGTCCAACTCAATGGCCGGTAGCCACATAAGGCGATTGCTTGAAATGTGGCAAGTCCAACTCTTGGTGTGCTGTAAGCAGAGTTTGAAAACTTAGTACGAGAAGAAGGAAGTAAAGTAGCTCATTAATAGTTTATGTTGATTTTATGTTAAGCGATAATATTTTGGATATATTGGGTTAAATAAACGATACTATTAAAATTAATTTCACCTGCTTCTTTTTACCTTTTTTAAAAATGTGGCTACTAGAAAAATTTTAATTGCATTGTATTTCTACTGCTCAGCTCCTTCAGAGCAAGGGGTTTGCCTCTTGTTTATGGCTCTATCCCCAGCATTTAGCAAAGAGTAGGTGCTCCACACATGCCTGCTGTGGAATGGATGAATGAATGAATGGATGGATGAATAAATGAATTTCTCTGCACCCTCTGGACCAGGTTGCTTTGTCTCCAGAAAGGAGACAAAGCATCCTGCTCCGGAATTCTGGGTCTTGGGAGGTGGGGGTGGAGTTGGTGTCCTTCCCCCAAGTCTCCCCACAGTTCCTCCTGCCAGGCTCAAGACCATTTCCATGCCAAGCCTGAGGAGGGGGTGGTGGAGGGTCAGAAGACCCAGCAGCCTTAAGCCCCCTCTTTCCCTCCCTGGCCTGTGTTGTGGGGAGGGTGGGCAGAGGCAGGGTGGATTTTATGCCATTGGGGCGGCTCTTGGGGAACCCTGGAGGGAGCTCCATAGGTGGCTGAATGGGTGGGTGCAGAGCCCCACTCCCCGCCCCCAGCTCAGGGGGAGGTGGCTGCCTCTGCAGCCCCCACGACTTCACTCCCACTCCTGGGCCCCAACTCCAGCCCCCTCACTCTCCCCCAAGAAGGAAGGCTTAGCCCAGGGCTAAGGAAAACCACAATTTGCTTCTGACATGACATATTGACGGGTTTCTGGCGGCTGTGCCCCCTTTGTGTCTCTAGAGCCTCTGTGGGCATATAAGGGCCACCCCTGAGCTCGGGTGGGTGGAGGAACCGACAGGAGGCCGGGAACCCCCACCCACCCCTTGTGGAGCTGCAGGAGCAAGCGGGTAAGGCAGCAGAGGCAACCCTGGCCTTGTTCTGATCCTGGGCCATTGACCCTGTGACCTTCTGCTGTCCCATCTAAATAGTGGGCACAGAAAGAATTCACCCTAAAGGTGTCAGAAGAAACAAACAAACAAACAAACAAACAGTTTATAAGTTCTGGGCCCAGAGAGGGGCAAAGGCTTGTAGTACAAGTTCATGGTAGGGACGAGTGACTGGGGACAGAATCCTATGGACTAGGTTTGAGGGGTGCCTGTTTTTCTCTAAGCCACTGGCTTAGCCCAACTGCCTTCCCATCATGGCGGTATATCCGTCTGTGAGAGACTTTGGAGGGTACAGAGAGCCACTGTGGTACGAGTCTTGGGGAAAAAAGACAGACACAGCCAAGACTGGTGCTGGTTTATATGGCGCCATATGGTACCTTTGTGCAAATGAGGGAAAGGTGCCTTTTCTAGGCAGACATGGCCTGCACCAGGGCAAGTAGGTGGCAAGTGAAGGGCTTGGGATTTCCACCCCTGCCCCCTGGACAGGTGCATCCTCCAGCACACAGCCATGTGTGGAAGCCCTAGACACAGTCCCCACTTGTTGCGGTGCCTACAGAGATGGCAAACCAGGACACAAACACATCCTGCCTTATTGCAAATTGTGATAAGCACCTTAAAATAAATATTCTGGGTGATGTTTAGTGACAGATGGGCTTCTTCGGACAAGGGAAGGGAGGGAGACCTCTCCAAGTAGGCAATGTTTACTCGGAACCTGAAAGATAAGGAGTCAGTCATACAGAGAACCAGGGGAAGAGCCTTCCTAACAGAAGGAACTGCATGTGCAAAGGCCCTGAGGTGGGAAGGGGATCGGTATGTTTAAGACTGAGGAGGTCAAAGAGGCAGGCAGGGACTTTGTGGGTAACGGCAAGGAGCCTGGGTTTTATCCTAAGGGCAAGGGGAGCCACGGAAGGATTTAAGCAGGGGTGACATGAGGGGATAGATGGATATGTGATCAGGTGGGCAGATATGGAACTCCATAAAGACAAGTCCCACTCTATGAAATGAGTACATTAGCCATGCCCCCACCTCCAGTCCCATTCCCTTTTCAACAACATTTGAGATGAAGATGGGGGAGAAAGAGAGAGACAGGATATGTTAAGCTAAGTGTTGGATGTCCCCAATCAGCCATACCTTCTGAAATGTCCTCATGAGCCAGTGGGAAGGCAGGTCCAGGAAAGAGAGCACCCATCCTGCTGTCCTGGAAGGGGAGGCCCCTCTGTAGCTCTCACTCCTGAGACTGGGCCAGGCAGGCTGGGGGTGCAGAGACTAAGACTTTTAAGTCACATGGACTCAGGCTTGAATTCTGGTTCCATCCCTGATTTGCTCTGTGGCCTTGGTTAAGTTTCCTCTCTCAGCCTCAGTTTTTCCATCTGTGAAATGGGATCAGATGAGGGAAAGGTTTGAAAAGTGCCTGGGAGACTAGCTTGCATTGGAAGCTGTACCAAGCGCTTGGGTGGAGAAGTGAAGCTAGACTTCACTTCTGGGAGTGGAGCTGGACTTAGGAGTGAAGCTGGACTTGGGCTGTGCTGGGTGGGTGGGAGGGCCCAGGTTGGTGATGGGAACAAGGAGGGGAAAGACTAGGGCACCAGGAGTGTCTCAGAGCTCCTGCTTCTGCCACCTCTAGGTGTGCAGCTGACGATGCTGGGCCTTTGGTCCTTGCTTCTGCTCTGGGGCCTGGTGACCCCGTGCCAGGGGCTGCTTGAGACGGTGGGCACGTTGGCTCGGATTGACAAGGATGAACTTGGCAAAGGTGAGTCTGAGGTGCG
Source organism: Cynocephalus volans (assembly GCF_027409185.1). NCBI lineage: Eukaryota > Metazoa > Chordata > Mammalia > Dermoptera > Cynocephalidae > Cynocephalus > Cynocephalus volans. Next base: position 29,224,812 of record NC_084460.1, read on the forward strand.
CAGTCTGTGAGGGGTCCAGCCACAATGTCATTGACCATTGCTGCGCCCAGAAGTTCTGCTTTAAGGAACAGGTGGGAATGGGTTGCAATTCTCAACTGCTTAGAGAGTGTATTATTCTCCTGGGACACTGGGAGTAGCGGTGGATGTTCTGAAGGTTTGCTTGCAGGGTGATTAATTCACTCTTCTGAGAGGTGGACTGGGTGATATGGGCTGTGTGGGGGCTGTGTGCTCAGGGATGGGGACAGGGTGGGGTTGAGGAGGTCGAGGGGAGGGTGCTGGGTGAGCCAGTGTCTTGGCCTCTCACGCCTGGGGTGGGGGATCTCTACCTGGCACTTGGTGCTCTAGGGACCAGTGGCCCATGATGACAGTCTCAGAGATGGAGTGGAGCAGCTGTAAATAGGAAATGCTCCAAGGAGGCCACCCTGGCCTGCCCCAACCTCCATGGGGCAGTCCTGTCCATCTTGCCTTCTCACAATCCACACGGTCAGGCCTGGGGTGCCCCAGGAGGAGCAGGGGTCACCTCCTCCATCTCGATCAAGCCCCTGGTGGCTACGAGCTCCCTCTCCTTCAGTTTTGCCCTCTCTTTTGGTGCTGCGGGGCAGCCCAGGATCAGGAGCCCAACTTATACTATTGGTCCCAAACCCGCTTTTGCTGTGTGATTTTGGGCAAGTTTCTGTGCCTCTCTGGGCCTTAGTTTCCCCATCTGTAAAATGAAGGGATTATCATGGGATTCACTCACCATTCCACAGACACTTACTGAATACCTCCCATGTGTCAGGCAAGGAGGGTGGCCACTGGCCCCACGGTCCACCATTTGAGTGTAACCTCTGGGTTAATTGCATTAAAAAAGAGATCTACTCAAGCTCAGAGGAGCAGGTAGATGCCATGGTCCTGGGGGTGAGGAAGGGGTTCTAGCATCTTCCTACTTCCACCCTTTCTGCAGCCATCCAGAACTCACTGGTTGGGGGACCCATTCTGCAGAACGTGTTGGGGACAGTCACATCTGTGAACCAGGGCCTCCTGGGCTCTGGAGGGCTGCTCGGAGGAGGTGGCTTGCTGAGCTACGGAGGGGTTTTTGGCGTTGTCGAGGAGCTCTCTGGGTGAGTCCCCACAGGGGGCCCTCTTGATGGCCCACCTACTGCATGCCCTACAAGAAGGCCTGTCTTGTCTTTGTTTCAGGGAATGGAGGAGAGATTGACTCTTTAATTTGTTGGCAGGCAGTGAGGGTGATGTGGGGACAGTGGTGGTCCAGGTCTCAAAATAATGATTCTGCTGTGTACCTGGCAGGACAAGAGTGGCAGCACGCCACCGTGGTTGATGGCTCCTGCTCTGAGGTCAATTCTAGTTATTCACTGTGTGACCTGGGGCAAGCTGCTTAGTCCCTCTGGGCTAATCCAGGTATTAGCATGGCTCGTCCCTTCACCTCTGCTCAAAAGAGACCTGCCCTGACAGGCCCCTTCTTATCCCCTCCCCTGCCTTCAAGTTCTCCAGGGGACATATCACCCCTCTGCACACCATACATTCCACTGGATTTTTTTTTGTCTCCCCTGCTAGACTATAAACCCCAGGAGGGGTAGGATTTTTATCTGGTTGGTTCACTGCCATGTCCACAGCATCATAAATAGGGCTTGACCCATAAGAGATACTCAAAAAATATTTTTGAATGAATGGATGAATGAAATCACATAATAGCTAATATTTGCAACTCGATGACCACTTATCCAGGGTTTTCTGTGTGTCTGGCACTATGCTAACTTTGTAGATGAATTATACTAAATCCGGATGTAGGACTGTTATCAACCTCTTTTAACAGGTTAGGACATTGAGGTCCTGGGTGGTGAAGTGACCTGCCCAAGATCATCCAGCTGGGGCAGGAGGGGGAATGGGTCTACCTGTTTGATCACAGGCCATACTGCCTGGCCAAGGCCATTGGCAGGTGGTGAATCAGAAGGTCAAATGACAGGCCTCAGAGAAGGCTGAATTCCAGGAGCCAGGGTATGGGGAAGGGTCATTGGACAGGAGGGAATGGAGTGCTGGCAGCAGAAGAAGGGGATTGGTGTCCACCTCCCAAAACAGCACACAATGTCTGGAAAGGGGGCTGGTAAAGCTGACATTACCTGAGGTGCACTATGTGTGGTACGTATTGTCAATATCCCTATTTTACAGATGGGGAAACTGAGGCACAGAGCAGCAATGTGACTTGCCTAAGGGCATGTAGTCAGTTAGTGGTAGAGCTTGGATTTGAGTCATCTGTCTTTCACGGGCTGCACTATCAGCAGCTACTCGTGAGGTTGTTGCCAGGACACTGAGTTAATCTCTGTCAAGCAGCTAAAATAATCTGACACACAAAAAGTGCTCGAAAAATACTACTACTATTACTACTGCTACTACTATTATAGTCCATCTCCCTCCCACTGTAGAATACCCCTGCTGGGTGAGGTTGGGGTCTCAGGAATGCACCTGACATTGTCCTTGCCTCAAAGAGCCCCCAGTATGTGGCAGAGCCCAGTAGTAACAATCCCATGAGCTCAGGGCAGTGACAGAGACAGCCCAGGCAGGGTGGGGGACCGGCTCAGAGGGTGTCTGCCTGAAGCAGAAAACCAGGAAGGAGGGCTCCCGGGAGGAACTCCCTTGCTGAAATCAGGAGAGCCAGAGGAGTGAGTTAGTTGAAGGGGGATGCGGAGTAGAAGGAGCGTCAAGGGAAGGCTGTTCTAGACAGAGGGAACAGCTTGGGCAAAGACCCTGAGGATAGAGAAAGTAGTGAACTGTGAGGAGCTATGCTTGAGAACTCACTTAGGTTGCTAGTGCGTGAGCCCACGGCTTGTGGATGGGGGAAACATCCAAGCCAGAACTAAACCAGGACTGCAGTGTGGGGATGGGATGGGAGAAAACTAATTCATTGAGCCTCCAATGGTGATAATGGCATTACACTTACTGAGCACACACTGTACTAGATTCTACAACTACAGTATCTCACTTGTCTTTGCAACACCTCTGCGAGGTGGACACTCGTATCGCTCCTTTACAGAGGATGAAACTGAGGCCCAGGGAGGTGAGGTAACTAGCCCAAGTTCTCACAGTTTGTTCTGTGGGATTGAGGTGGGATGGGAGACATGTCCAGGAGAGACTCTGGGCCCTGCCTGGTCTGGGTGGCTCAGGCACTAGGGGCTGTCTGGGAGTGAGCAGCTGTCTCCTTGACTCCCATCCAGGCTGAAGATTGAGGAACTCACGCTGCCGAAGGTGTCGCTGAAGCTGCTGCCGGGGTTCGGGGTGCAGCTGAGCCTGCACACCAAGGTGGGCCTGCACGGCTCTGGGTGAGTTTGCCTCTGAGGACCTCTACCCTATTGTCCCCCCACCGCCACCCCACTGCTCCCCTATTTCCTCCCACCCTACTTCCTCCCCGAGGGACGGCCCACCCTACTGTGTCCCCCTGGATTCCACCCACCCCATTATCTCTCCCCAGGGACTTTTACTCCACTGGCCCCCAGAGACTTCCATCTCGCTCTCGGGACCCCCTATCCCACTGCCCGGGGCTCGCCGCAGGCGGTGGGGGAAGAGGGCGCAGGGATATGCAAAGTGGGGCAGGGAGGCAGGGGGTAAGAGGTGCGCACAGGGACCGAGCCCTTCGCAGAGCACCCCCACCCGCCCCTCGTCAGGGCCCAGCTGGACCTGCACGGGCGGGGCGGGGCCGGCACCTGGTGGGCGGGGCTTGGCAGCCTGGCCGCGCCCCCAGCGTCGGGTCTCGCAGCCCCCTGGGGGGCCTCCTGCAGCTGGCGGCCGAAGTGAACGTGTCGTCGCGGGTGGCGCTGGGCGTGAGCTCGCGGGGTACGCCCATCCTCGTCCTCAAGCGCTGCAGCACGCTCCTGGGTCACATCAGTCTGCTCTCGGGGTGAGTCGCAGCCTCGAGCCCGCGCCCCCGACGCGCTCTGGGTCGTGTCTCGCCGCATCTGGGAGTCTCCTGGGTCTCCCCCGAGAGGCCGGCTGGCAGGGCCTGAACTCATCCCGGTCCCCGCGGTCCCCGCGGTCCCCGTGCTTCCCGCCTGGTTCAACCAGACAAGTAGTTCCACCAAGGACAGGGACTCCAGCCCAGCCCACAATTTAGGCCGCCCTCTCATGGGCGTCCCGTTGTCTGGCCCCCAGTATCTTGCTCTCTGCTTTTCCGGGGAGAGCCGACCTGGGATCCGCCTGGGGTCCCTCCATCTGCTAGAATCTCAGTCCCTGCTCTCAGCACATCAAAGAGCTGGATTGGCCCTGACTTGCTGTGTGACCCCAGGGGAATCCCCCTCCCCTGCCTGGTCCTCAGTGTCTCCATCTGTACAGTGAGGGCCTGGATTTGATGATCCACAAAGCACTTTCACATCCATCTCTTTCTGTGGGGCCATTCAGGACACAGTGGCCTTCCCTACAGTTGTGCTGAATCTTGAGTCCCATGGGACAATGGAGGCCCAGAGAGGACAAGGGACTTGCCCAAGGTCACACACACAGATAGAGGCAGGGACAGAGAGGGGATGTTCTCTGACTAGGTCCAAGGCCTTTCCCAGCACTCTGTACCCACCTCCAGTCACACCTGCCCTCTTGAGCCCCTCCCCCACCTCACAGCTCATGCCTCCCCCATCAGTTTCTACATTCCAGGCCCAATCCCAGACCCCTCCCCATCTTCACTGGGTGGCTCTCAGCATGATGGGTAATCAGACAGCTCTGTGTTCATTCCCAGGAACAGGGTGAACCTGGTTGCTCCTCTTCCCAGAAGGGCCTTAATAAGGGGATTCCAGGCAAGGTCTCTGGGCTCCTTAAATTCCAGTGGCTCCGTCTGTTCCTCTGGGCTAGGGGGGCCTTGTAGAGAGTGGAGCCCAGGATGGTGTTGGTGTCCTGTGGTTGTGGTTCTGTGGTTGCCACCCCTCCCCCTGCACCTCCATGGTCTCCAAACAGACCTGAGCCCAACTACTTGCCTTCTCATCCTCAGGCCACCACCTCATTCATTCATTCAGCAAATATTTACTGAGCCCCCCTTTCTGAGCTAGGTGCTATCCTAGGCCCAAATGTCACTTGTCTACAAATGTTGGGGGATACAAAGAGGACAGACACTTATTGAGCACAGATTGTATACCAGACACGTATATGCTCCCATTTAATCTGGCAGCAGCAACTCTAAAAGGTGGGCATTGTACAGATGGGAGAACTGAAGCCATCCCCTGAGTCAGTGGAGCCAGGAGTTAAACCCAGGCCTCAAGCCCCAGCCAACCCCACCAAGAGAGAGGAAAGGAGAAATGCAGAGGCCCCAGTGCCCACCTGCCCCGTCATCCAGGTGGAGCTGTCCCCATGTGGCGGCCACACCCTCATGTGCCTCATTCTGCCCAGGCTGCTGCCCGCACCACTCTTTGGGGTCGTGGAACAGACACTCTTCAAGGTGCTTCCAGGACTGGTGAGTGTGGAGGCTGTGGGCCCATCGTGCCCCTCCTCTGGGGTACGCCCCTCCTCCACTGAGTAAAGCCGGCGCCAGGCAGGATTAGGCTGTACTTCCCTTCCACGCCCACTGCGTAATCCCAGCCCAGGTGCCTCCTGCTAGTCTGTGGGTGGGCTGGCACAAACCTCCCCAGGCCTCCCAGCCTGAGTTTACAGCTACAGATGCCCTGAGTCTCCTGCTCCCCAGTCTGAGTCTCTTGCTTACCTACACTATATTTTTGCCACTTGTATTATTAATAACTTTATGTTTTTCTTTAAATTAGCTTTAAATTAAAATGAGGTCACTTAATGATTTTAAATTGCGTCCTGTGCTAGGCAATCACATACATATATATTCATACATCCAAATTGAACACATTGTGATTGAACTGCTCACGGATGTGTGTTCATGGCCCATCCCAGGCCATCCTGGCATCCACCAGGGAAAACGAATCATATTTGAGAAAGCTGGTCTGATCCAAGCCCCTTTTCCCAAGGGACAGGGCAGGGACTTGCTGGGTTCACACAGATAGCAAAAGGCAGTCAGGCCTCCTGCCCCCAGGCCTGGCTGGCTTTCCTGTGAGTCCTGGTGAGGAACCCCTGTGGGGTGGCAGAGGAGCGGGGGCCTGGGGTTGGCAAGACTGTCTCAGGCTTGAAGAAACTGATTTGGAAAAGAAGCTCAGCAGGAGAAGGGGACACTCCCAGCTGCTGGGGCCCTGACCCAGGCCCATCTCAGGTGGATTTCAACAAGGGGGTGCAGGTGCATTTAAATCACCACCCTAACTGGGGTCTCTAGGGCAATCAGCCAGAAACTGGGTTTTGTGTGATACAAAGAGATTTTTAAAATTAGAGTTCATTGCCAACATTTAGGGACTGAAGATTTCTCTTAATCTGGATTTCTGGCTTCTGTTGTGCAATCAGCCACCCCGGCCTGGTACTTCCCTCCAGCAGGGCACACACAGCTGGTGCCAAAAGGGGCTGCCCCCCTGCCCCAGTCCCTCTGTCTTCTCTCATTTCTGTGACTTGCCTGAGCCCAGAGGCCCAGGAGTTGGTGGCTCTAAGTTTAAATGCGCAGCCCTTTGTTGTCTCTCTGCAAACAGCTGTGACTTTGGGCAGGTTGGTTGCCTTTCTTCTCTGGCCCCAGTTGTAGAATGAAGGAGCTGGACTGGGTCATCTCTGAGGTTCCTGCTCCAGTGGGCAATGGGACTCAGATTCTGATTCCCAGACTTGAGATTTTGGGAAGCCAAACCACTCGCTTCCTGTTCTCTCAGCACAGGGGTTTCAGTACACATGTGGTGGCATGTATAGGGGACTCCCTAGATCGAGGACTGACTCTCTGGGTGGAAAGGAGGTGCCCCTCTGCAGGGTCCTGACTCCAGGCCTCCCAGTGGCCATCTGGGATGGCAGGAGCGGACTGTGGCCTTGAAGGGAATTGCAGCCGCCTTTGCCTCCTCAGGGGAAGGCCTTGTCCCCACGCCCCAACTGGCCTCTGAACTATGTCTGCCCTATTCCCCCAGCAATCTGTGAGGCTTTCTAACGGGGCTCGTGTAACCAAGAGAAGTGGGCTTGGGGTCCACTCAGACCTCTGACCCTTCAAGCTGCAGCCCCTCCCCTGCCTCCCACCTTATGTGTCCCCCCATCTGTCTCCACATTCTGCCATGCTTTGGTCCCCAGTGCCACATAGCAAGCCATTTAAAGAAAATGCAGCCATCTCCTGTACCAAGCTTGGGTTCACTTTTATTTTTCTTGTAACGTCTGTCTCCTCTGGTCACAGCTATGCCCGGTGGTCGACAGTGTGCTGGGCGTGGTGAATGAGCTGCTGGGGGCCGTGCTGTGTAAGTTAGGGCCCCACCCCCTCCTTCTTGCCAGTTCTCTTATCTCTCCCCTCCATTACCCCAGTGCGGTGGGGGAAGGAGGAAGGGGCAGAATTCTGGGACCTTTCACTTCTTGGCCACTTGGAGGAGGCCTAATGGAGAAGCCCTGGGCCAAGGCCGGTTCAGCGGGGGTGGGGATTCAGAGCCATCCAGTTCTCTGAACGTTGGGCGTTACAGGCCAGCATTTACTGAGCACCTATGGTGTGTCTGGCACTGTCAGAAACAGGAGGAAGGTGTTATTAGTATTATTTGGTCAGACAAGATGATCGAGGCTCAGAGAGCTTAGGTAAGGAAACCAAGAACCCACAGCCACAGTGGACCCAGTCTCTCTGCACCTTATGGAGGCATGGATGGATCCCTTTTGTATTCACAGAAAGGGCTTTGGAAAGTATGAAAAGACGTAACCAGGAAAAGGTTAGAAAACTTGGGTCAGATATGTTTCTTTATGTGGTGTTATGTAGAAGAGGCAGGGCAGCCACGTGTTAGTGGCACCAGCTCTGGAAAATTCTGGCTTTCCCACTCTGTGGCTGTGTCTTTCGGCTGGTGACTTCCTCTGTCTGAGCCTCAGTTTCCTCCTCTGTAAAATGGGGAAAACAGTAGCACCCAAGTGAATACTTAGTAGAGTGCTTGGCATTCAGCAGGTACTTAATAAATAGAAGTCGGGGCTATTATTGTGGCCTGTCTCATGAGGTCTTTCTCCCCCTCCCTTTTCCATTCAGGCCTGGTGCCCTTTGGGGCTCTTGGGTCCGTGGAATTCACTCTGGCCACACTGCCTCTCATCTCCAACCAGTACATAGAGCTGGACATCAATGTGAGTGCCCACAAAGGGCCTATCTGCAGCTGGGGGTGGCACGAGTAGTGGAGAAGGCCAGGTAGGGGATGCTGGGTCAAGGCCAGGTAGGAGAGCAGCCTGAGACCCTCCTATGCCTTGTCTGTCCCCTGCCCCCGCAGCCCATTGTGAAGAGTGTAGCTGGTGACATCATTGACTTCCCCAAGCCTCCCGTCCCAGTAAAGGTGCCCCCCAAGGAGGACCACACGTCCCAGGTGACAGTGCCACTGTACCTCTTCAATACTGTGTTTGGGCTCCTGCAGACCAACGGTGCCCTCGACATAGACATCACCCCTGAGCTGGTGAGTGTGGCACAGGGGAGCTGGGACGGGGGCTCCCTGCCCTGCCATGCCTTGGTAATGCTAGTGCTGATCTAGTCACATCATCACCGATCAGCCTTGCTGAGCTTTCTTCTCTATAATAGGAGAGAGCTGGGCAAGTTTATCATGTACACACTGCTGCTGCCCACTCCTGTACTTGAGGTAGACATTGCTAATTCATAATGGTGTGCTACTTGGTTAAACCTGAATGGGACCTCTGAATCCTTCTCAACTTGGCACTCAGGAAGTCACTGTCAATTGGTCATAACTGGCATATGAAATGAAGCCAACTTTCTGTCCCTGTACTAGATGAGCAATTCTTGAGTCTAAGCCCAATTTTATACTAAAGCGTAAATGGCTACCATTTTCACTACTTTCTCAAGCTCAGAATTGAGTTGGAGAGAACAAAACTAGAGCTGGACTGTACCAGAGATCACTTGCACATTTGTTCTGAAGCTTCTAGGATCTCCCTGCTTCCATTTTGGCTCCTCTCACACCTTGGTGGGTCTGGAAGGCTCAGATCCCAGAAGCGCTGCCCAGAGGCATTTTCCTGGTCTCAGCCCTCTCTAGAGGCAGTGAGTTCTGAGCTACCTGGGTTCCCCACCTGCAGCTCATGCCCAAGGGAGCAGGAGGTGGTCACTCACCTCCTGCAGGTGTGATTTAGAGAGTGCCCTGCAGGCTTCTGGGAGGTTGAACATGTCCTGAGTTGGGAGGCAGGTGTCTTCTAGCTGGGGAAATGGGGGCAGTCATAGCCAGGCAGAGACTCTGAGTGTAAGAACATGTGTGTCTGAACAGCCTGTGGACGTGGATGTGTGTATATGAGGATTGTGGTAAGAGAGAGTGACCTCAGAGGCCACATCCTGGTGCTCTCCACCCACACGGGTGTGTGTTGGAGAGTGTCTGGGAATGCTCCTGCCCAGGAGACAGTGTGTCTGTGTGTGTTCATCCTGTGTGAACAGGCTTGTTCTGAGAAGTGGGCATGTGTAGTTCAGGGTCTCAGACATCAGGGCCCTGGGAGGCCAGGCCATCATTGATTAGCAGCCTCGTGGAACTGTAATGAACTGGGGAGCCTGTGCCCCATTTTTCAGGCAACTGCCACTCAGCTTTCCCAAGGGGAGGGGATATGGGCTCAGTGTGACCAGTTTTCCAACTTTTTAGCAAGAACCTGGAAAATTTATATGAAACTTCCTGATTTGTAAATACTGGAAACAAATTCAGTTTTTAAAAATACTGTTTGGGTAAAAGGCAAAAATGTCTGAGGTCAGATCCCTGGGTCTTCCGATAGTGAGCTTTGGGAGAGTGGTTAAAGTGTTCAAAAATTAGCCTGCCTAGGTTCAAATCCTGTGCCACCATTTACCGATTGTATGACCCTGGGCCAGAGCTTCACTATCCCCATCTGTAAAATGGGGGCACTCATAGCACTCACCTCTTTGTGCTGTTGTGAAGGGGAATGAGCGAAGGCACGCAAAGCCCTTGGCATGTGCCCCTCAGCACATAGCAAGTGCTCGGTGATCACTGGCTAAGAGATTAAATTCCAGTGTTGGTAGTGATGTGTGTGTGTAATTGGCAGGTTGGGGGGCAGGGGACAAAACTACTCTGTGTGTGCTGAGGGATTCCTGTCTGTCTGTGTTCACCAACCTTCACTCTCATTTGATCTTGAGTCCAGGTTCCCAGCAATGTCCCACTGACAACTACAGACCTGGCAGCTTTGGTCCCTGAGGTGAGTGTCCCTCTCTTGGGCTGTAATCACCATATCTCTTTTCCAATGACCCTGAATGAACTTTGGAATCTTTCTCAGTATAGCTCTCCAGGCAACTGTGATTGAATGTCATGCCTGAATTCATACTAAAGTGTGAATGACTAACACTTTATCTTTTCTTCATAGCAGATTTTGTTTAGAGAGGAAGAGATCAGGGGTTGACTGTTCTTGAGGTTCTATGATCATTGCTTTCCTAGCAGGCAGAAGACAGGAGGATCTTTCCAGGTTACGAGCCCCCCCACCCCAATTGCCTTACTTCATCTTGATCTTAGTCTTCTCTCTCCCTGCAGAGAAGACTCAGAGAGGAACAAAAAGGGAGAAGAGTTAGGGAAGTTTGACTAGTGGGCAGCAGTACATGACTTCAGAACCTGGCTTCCGCTTTCCCATACATTTGACTGGGGCTGGACCAGCCAGTTTCCAGCTGTGAGAAGCTGAATTCATACTGAAGTTGAAATGATTACTGCAAGGTCCTTATGTCACAGCAGGTTCTGATAGAGGTTAGAAAGAGGCTTAGAGTCCTGGGTTTTCACCAGATAGGATGGAGGGGGCAGCAGAGTTTGGGGGCACAGAGGACAAACTCTGTGAGTCCTTGAAGGTGGTGATTTAAAGCAGCCTTCGTGGGCAAGGTTGGGGCCTCTGCTTCTCAGAGACCTTTGGCTAAAGAGCATAGGGGTCTCAGGGAAGAAATGAGAAAGAACCTCCTGGGGACGGGAGTTGCAAGATGGTGGACAGGGCTTGGGGTAGGCACAGGTGGTGGGGCAAGGATCTATAGATCCAGCAAGCCGGGCCATGTCCCTCCTGCGCGGGGAGGCTGGGCTTGTCTCTACAGGCTGAAGCCTTTCTCCACTTGCTAGACCTGCAGCTCCAGAGCCCCATGGCCCCAGCTCTGAGTCTGGTCTCTGACTCCAGATTCTGTGGACACATGAGGGTAGAATCCAGTGATACCCTGTCTTGATGATCTTGCAACTCGGGGAGTCTGAGCATGAGGAACTGGTCCTCTGATTCCAGCATGCAAATGTCCCAAGGGCCATGATTCTGCTTTCTAAGTTTCTGTGATTCCATGATTTCCACCACTTTTATAATTCCATGTTGTCATGACTATGAGACTAAGAATTTCCTGCTAGTGTGATTCATTCAGCCAGACAACTAATATCCATTGAGCACCTACTAAGAACCAGGCCCTGTGCACCAGGGATATACTGTCCCTGAGGATGCATGAGGGGCGAACGGTGGAAAGTAGACCAAAGCCACTGTGCTCAAGGGGCTGCCATTCCGGCAGGGGTGAGAGACATTGCACAAATAAGTAGAACACAAACAGTGTCAGAAGGTGGAAGAGTATGTGGCAGCGCAGGAGGATTAGGAGCACCGGGGTCATGCTTTTAAGCGGGGTGCTCTTCAGGGCCTCACTGAGCAGGTGAGGGAGGAGACCACGCGGCCATGTGGGGAAGGCATTTCCAGGCAGAGGAAACAGCAGGTGCAAAGGCCCCGAGGTGGGAGCGTGCCTGGCAGGTTGGAGGAACAGCATGGTGGCCAGGGAGTCTGGAGTGGGCAGGAGGAGGGGCCGGCAGTGGGAGGTGAGGAAGTGAGATGGAGAGAAGTTGGGTGGGGATGAAACACATGAGGCCTGCAGGCCTCAGGGAGGGTTTTGACTCTGCATGAGACAGTCTGATTTAGTGGTCCCATGGGTTGGTGTCTCTCCACCTGGATATGTCAGCCTCATGGGGCCGAGACCAGACCTGTCTGGTTCAGGCTGTAACCTCAGTGCTTGGGATGGTGCCTGGTGCCCAGTAGGTGCTCCATGAGTGTTTGTTGACTGACTGACTGATTCTAGTTCTGGGGCATCTAAGCTGCCCCCACTCCCCCTTGTTCTGCCCCTGCCTCTCTCCAGGCCCTGGGGAAGTTGCCCCCCGGCCAGCACCTCCTGCTCTCACTGCGGGTGAAGAAAGCACCCACGGTAATGCTCCAGAACAAGAAGGCCACGGTCTCCATCCCAGCTAACATCCATGTTCTGTCCTATGTCCCTCAAGGGACCCCTGAGGCCCTCTTTGAGCTGAACGGGGTGAGTGGCCGAGGGGTGTGTGGGGGCCCGACACTGGGGTTCTGAGTGGGGCCTCTAGGGTACGTTCCCCCTGATTTCAAGCTGGGAAGCCCCATGTAGCACAGCACAGGACCTCTCCCCCCAACACATTGTCATTATCTGGGCTGAGCCCCCAGTGCCTGCCTAGACTCCTGCCTGTGCCCTTATCACATCTGACCAGGCCCGAGGCCTGTCCACTCTGCTTCCTGGGGACCTCAGGAAGTGCTCTCACCTCCCCAGCCTCCCTCTGCTCAGCTATCTCTTGGATGGTCCCCCAGCTTCCTCTGGCCCCCCACCTCCAGTCTTGCCTACCTCCCTCCTCCCTGCCTAGCTGTCCCAAGCACACATCCAGGCCGAGGCAGGCCCCTCCCCTGCTCACTCTCTGCCCTGGCTCCCCCTGGCCAAGCCCCTGTGCGTGATGTTCAACTCCCTCCTGCCTCATCCTCTGCCTTGCCCGTCCTTGCACCCTGAGCCTTAGTCACATGGGCCTACCAGGCCCCACCTCCCTGCCTCCTTTTGCAAGTCCCCCACCTGCATTGCAGTTTCCCCTTCCCTCGGCAACCTCCTGGTCTTTCAAGATTCATCTCACGTGTCCCCTCATTGAGAAGCCTTCCCCCACCCCACTGCAGGCTGGATGTCAGGTCTCTCGAAGCTCCTGCAGTCCCAGAGCTTCCTCTCATCCAATACCAGTCACCCTCGATTTTAATACTCTGGTTTTTGAATACCAGAACCTTCGAGTTACCTCCCAGAGGCAACATGGACCCTGACACACAGCAGGGCCTCAGTAAGGGTTAGTGGAGAAAACAGATGGTGGAGATTCGCCTGCTGGGCCAGGCAGACCTGTTCTCAAGATCCTGCCAAATTCGGGGTAATCTCTGCTTGCTTCTTCCCTGCAGGTTATGACTCTAAATGCCCAGCTGGCTCCCTCGGCCACCAAGCTGCACGTCTCCCTGTCCCTGGAACGGTAATGTGGGATCCTGGGGACAGGATCCTCTTCTTGTCTTTAGGAACAAGAGTTAGAGACCGACAGGAACCACCTTCCATTTATTGAGCATCAACTATGTTCCAGGTGTTTTACCAGCATCTTCCTTGCCTTCAGGGCCTGCCAGGGAGTGGACAGCGTCAGCCCACTTTACAGACAGGGCAGCCAGGGTTCAGAGAGGCGGGCTCCAGGGTGGGCTTCTTCCACTGCTCGTTTTCTGACCAAAACCTGTCTCTGAGGGACAAACCTGCCACCAGGATCTGGAGTTCATACTCCTGAGCCATCAGCCCCCATGGCTAACCGTGGAGATGACTATCCTTGAATGTTGTAAAGTAAAGTGTCTTGTTGTTTGAGTGGACTTGTGATTTCTCTGCTCTCCCCCACCCCATGGTAACTAAGCGTCACGATCATTGTAAGAACCCTGGTGATGTTGCGGATGACAGTCCTTCCTTCCACACGCACAGCACTTTACAGTTTGCAAAGCACACTGTTGCCCAGGCTCACATGGGGGGTGGTCCCTGGAGGCAGGTCTGGGCCTCCATCCTCCAGGCACAGTACTCTCACCATGGCAGGGCCTGTGGCCTGCCCGTCCCTCGCCTGGTCGCAGGGGCTTTCTCATGGGTCTCTGGGGCCCACCTGTCCTGAGCCGTAGGCAGCCAGTGCTCACTTGACTCCATTTCAGTGTCCCCTTGGGCCCCCCAGGCTACTTCTGCCCCCTGCATGGTTCTGCTGTTGCCTTTAGTGAGCACCTGCTGTATGCAGGGCACTCTGTGTCCAGTGCTCAGTCTGGGGAAGGGCTGCTCCTCAGAGAGGTTCAGCCACTCACCCAGGGTTAGACAGCTGGGAGTCAGACCAAGGCTCCAAGGCTGTGGGTTCAGAGGTGAAGCCACAAAGAGAGGTTAGATTCCTCCCGGTTCATTCTACATGTAGGGAAACTTCGTCTCTGGGTCCAGGCTGGACAGAGGTAGAGTTGGGCCTGTAACCCCATTTCCTGATCCTGGAGAGCTATGGCTGGGGCAGGCTGGGGCTGGGATAGGGGTGGGGTGGGTGGAACAGCTCTCAGCAGGTGGTGTGGTAGGAGCTGAGGCCCCTCAACATCTCTCTTCTCTCTCCAGGCTCAGTGTTAAGCTGGCCTCCTCCTTTGCCCACGCCTTTGATGTAAGTTCCTGGGAGGGTAAGAAGTTTGGCAGTGGTGAGGGTCTTCAGGGATCGGGTGGAAACGGGGTGGGCATGAGTCATGGGCCGTATGGCTGAGCTGGCCTCAGTCTGAGCTCTGCTCCAACAAGCCAGAGAGGCAAATATCAGGGCAGGGGTGTGTGTGCGTGTGTGTGTGTGTGTGTGTGTGTGTGTGTGTGTGTGAGAGAGAGAGAGAGAGAGAGAGAGAGATAGAGAGAGAGAGAGAGAAAGTGAGAGAGAAACAGTGATCATCTAGGAATGTGAATTTCATGATCTTCCAAGGTCTTGGAACCTCACAGAGTTGTAAACATCTAGAACCACGCAAGGATCCAAAATTCTGGAACTTCACTCAAGTAACAGGTTCTCAAACTCAGAAAGTTCTACTTCAGAGCACCACAGAGCCCTGAGGTTCCTGCTGCTCACAGAGTTCTGAAGTTCTGGAATCTCATGATGGTCTCAGGTTCTAGAACATACTAAAGGTCCCTAGACTGACAGGAACCCAAGATCAGCCCTCACAGAGTACTGCTGGAGCTGGGCACATTTTCTTCCCTCTTTCTCAGGCACTAACCCTCTCCAGGCCCCACAGACTCTTCTAGGAAGGCACCTCTTCCAAGCTCATGGACCAAGGGTGAAGCCGGCCTAAATTCCAGAGTCCCTTTAGGATCACTGGTGGAAAGCCAACCCCCACGGGCCCTGTGCCCGCCAGGAGCTATGTCCTCAAGCTTGGGGGATGCGGGGGCAGCTGGGCCTCTGGGTTTCCCTCCCTGGACAACCACACCCCCAGCCTCTCGTGTGCTCTGTTGCAGGCATCGCGTCTAGAAGAGTGGCTCAGCGACGTGGTCCGCGCCGCATATGTGCCCAAGCTCAATGGTATGGTGACCTGTCATCTCCTTGGACACATGGAGTGTCTGAATTTGGGGTTGTATAACCTGTGGCCTCTCTCTATTGTTCTGATGGAGACACTGAGGCCAGAGAGGGGTTGATCCGCATTTGTAAGATGCAGAAATGGAGGCACCAATGTTTTCATTCAAACAACATTGATTAGCACCTACATCATTCCAGGCTCTGGGCCCTAAGAGCTGATCTGACCTGGGTCTTGCCTTAAGCACACACAATCCAATGTGAAATGTCATATAAGCAAACGATTAGAATACAGATGACCCAGAGTATGCGAGGGATCAACGGAAGCTCTAGGAGGCTTGGCTGAGGGGAAGCACTAACACAGTACAGAAGAGGGTGTAGGAGGATGTGCGGGAGTTTGCCAATAGGTCCCTAAGAAGAGAAATGGTTGACTCAAGGAAGTGGTGGAATAGAGTCAGCAGGGTCTGAGGGTCCCTAGGGTCCAAGATCCCCCCAACGTCTTTGCTTCTAATCACTCGCTCTTCACAGTGGACCTGGATGTTGGAATTCCCCTGCCTAAGGTTCTCAATGTCAATTTTGCCAATTCTGTTCTGGAGATCATTGAGGTGAGTTTCCTATGCAGACGTGGCTCAGACGGGCCTTACGCTTGTCTCTGGACAGCATTGTTTGAACACGTGTGAGGGGATTGTGTTGCCTCGTTCTCTGGTCTGTCCCCACACCATTTCCTAAATTGCTCAGAGAACTACAACTTACGTGACTAGGGAGTGGCAAATATATGATATGGGGGCTGCCACTCCTTCATTACTTGACCGTGGCAGACATTGTCCTTTCCTGTGCAATTCAGACACACGTCTGGCCTATAGAACGGAACCTCAGATTCACTCACAGAATCACAGTCCCCGGGTGCAGGGGTAGCAAACACATGTGCTGTCTTCCCCTTACCTCGTGCCTGTGGCAGACATGACACTTCTTCTTGCTGAATATTGACGTGGCCTCACAGTCCTTTTCAAACGGGCACAATTTTGAGTTTTGGAACAGCCCAGGGAAGTAGCGGAGCAGGGAGTTCTGTGTCCATTTTCTCAGATGAGGCCCAAGTCAAATTTCTGTCTTAAGATCACACAGTAAATCAGTGGCAGAAATGGCACTTGAACTTGAGTCTCTTAAGTCCTAAAGTCAGCACCCTGTCCCATGCTGGATGTCATTTATTCATCATTCATCTATTTGTTCGTTCATTCATTTAATGAGTGCCTGCTGTGGTCCAGGGACAGTGCTAACCCCAGGGCAGGGCAGGAGGCTGGGGGATACAGAGGCTGCAGGGATGGGGGCATGGCAGGGGTGCTGGGCACAAGGACTCAGAGGCCTAACTGAGAGCTATTGTGACTTGCAGAATGCCGTTGTGCTGACTGTGGCATCCTGAGGCTGAGACGGCCATCATCCTCCCTGTCGACTACCAGGGTCCTGTCCACTTACCCACTCTGCTTTCTACCCCCCAGTCTCTAGCCTGTGTTGGTGACAGTATAAGTGCCCCCTACCCACCCAGGTCCACCTGCGCCCTCTGGCCCTGCAGCTCTGTCCCAGTCTGGGGTGAAGCCATCGGACTGCTTCGGAGGTAGCTCTGGGGCATCCATGGCAAGTTCTGAGCTTTCAATAAACTACTTCTCTGTCTCAGTTCCTCCGGCTGATTTGCTCCACAGTCATAGAGGGGTTGCCTTGGCCTCTGCCTCCAGTGCCCTCCCCAGCTCCAGGCAGGAGCTCCAGCAGGGACTTGGGGCCTAGTCCTTGTAGCTTTGAGTCCCAAACTTACCTGGTTGGCCTGGGCAGCCTCCGTGTCCTGTGCCTCCTTCCTCCCCTCCCCTGCCTCGAGCTCTCCATGTCTCTCTCCTCTTCCTCCCTCTCTCTCTGTTTCTCTAAATACCTCTGTCTTTCACTCTGTCTCACTCTGTGTCTCTAACTTTGGGACACTTCTCAGAAGGGACATCTGAGCTGAATTTTGCAGGGTGAGTAGGAGTTTTCCAGGGAGAAAAACAGCCAGCTCTCCAGGAAGCAAGGGTGAGAGGGACTCAGCCCTGCTCTGGAGGGATCCCTCGTGGCTGCACGTCAGACATGGCGCACCTCAGCACAAAGCTGTGCCAAGTGCTCTTGGTGCACGTGGGGCCTGCAGCTGGGGCGGGCCTGCAGCAGGAAGAAGGTTTTGAGGGCTAAAGCAGCACTCAGGATGGTGGCTCGTCCATTTGGAGCACCCAGTTCCTGATAGCACTTGTTCCTGATGCGTTATCCTGCCTCCGTGCCATGCCTTCATCCATTCCCTCCTCTCCACCCACAGCCCCAGAGCACCCTCCTCACCGCTCAGGAGGAACACCCCAACACACACCATGCCCCTTCCCTGGCTTCCCACCCTGCTCACTTCCATACTGTCCAGTGTCCTTTGGCCTGTCCTTGATTTCATCTGACCGTCTCTCACTGTCACGCTGACAGCCCCTCCAACAGGAAATCATGCAAGCTCCCGGGGGTGCTCTCAAGGCTACCTGTGACCCAACCTCAGCTGATTCCTCCTGGAGCACGGAGAGCAAGCCTCTGTGCCCCACACCCCTCATCCGTGAAGCGGGAACACTTTAGTACTCGCTCATAGGTCATTTGAGGACTAAACCAGACAATCCTTGCAGAGTACTGAAGAGTGCTTGGCACATGGTAAATGAACAATACTAGGCAGCCAGGCCTTTGCACGCTGTTCCCTCTTCCCACAGCATCCCCCTCCCCAGGTGTGCTGGGTGAACACCCACCTCCCCGCACAGGCAGGGCACCGCAGCATCCCTCGTCCCTGTGCTCAGGCTGGTTCTCTATTTGCCAGGCGGGATGGCCACTGCCTCGGTCTCATTCTCACACTCGACCAAGAGCCCCTCAAGGTCAGGGACACCATCCACTCATCATGGTGAGTCCTTCAGCTGCACAGAGTAGTGGCAAAAGTAGCTAGCCTCTACTGAGCACTTACTGTATACTGGGCACTGTGTCAGATGCTTAGCGCCCCTTAGTGCACTTTTATTTCATAGTGTCCATAATGAATGGGTATTATCATCCTATTTTACGTATGAGAAAACTGGCTCAGAGAAGTGGACTCATCAGACAGCTCCTAAGTGGCAGAAGCAGAGTTCAAACCTCATTCTTCTGACCCTAATTCCAAAGCCTGGGCATTTCACTGCTGTGCTAAGAAGTAACCCTTGCTGCACTGATTGCATGCCTACTAGTGCCAGACACTGTTCTAAGTGCTTTTGATATGTGATGTCATCGGCTCCTTGAATCAGCCTGCCTTCTCGGGACTGTTTTTACCTTCACTCTACCATTGGGGAAACTGAGGCACAGAGAGGTCACAGCTAGATAATGATAAGGTCAGGATTTGAACCCACCACCCCCAACTCCAGAGCCCAGGTTCTGAATCTCTGCCCTTAGGGAGGAGGATAAAACAAGAAGTGAAGAGAACTCCTCCGAGGGCAGCCCCTTGTGGCCCTGGTGAGCTGACAGTTCATAAGGGGCACAAGGACTGAGTGGAGGGGTTGGTGGTAGGTCTGGATCTGTTTTCTGATCTCAGCAGCCCCTGCATAACACCTTCCTCCACCACAATGGCTCCCTGTGTGGCTGAGTCACCTTCAGGGTGAGTAACGCCCCAGGGAACCTGGATGCCTTTCACCACCAGGTTCCTCCAGCTCCAGACAAAGATACCTTTTGGACGCTAAGCCCAGATGATCTCTTTGGCGCCAGGGTTGCACTAATCTACGAGTGGCCAGGGTGTGTCTAGGGGACAGGCTGGCCTCATGGCCACCAGGCCCTGGCTGGCCTCAGGACTGAGGACAGGCGTATAGCCTTGGGTGACTGACAATTCCACCTTCATGTGTGCACTGCCCTCTACAGTTTATAGTGTGCATTGACTCCCATTCTCTCAGTGGGTGGGGAAAGGCAGATTGCCCTCTTCACGTTTTATTTCCATCTGAAAAGGTAATACACTTGTTTAACAAGCATTTGTGTCATGCTTACTAAGTGTCAGGCAATGCGGAGCCACGCCACAAAGCTTTTAAATGAGGGAGGCCTGAGAGTTGATTTACTCAGAGAAGCACCATCATTTTGAAATATCATTTCTGGTCTCCCCATTTTACAGAGGTGGGGACTGAGGCACAGAGAAGGGAAGTCACTGGCACAAGTTTATGCCCGTAGCAGGTTGGGCAGAACCTACCTATGCAGTGGCTGCTTTCACTAAGGGAGCCAAAAGGGGGGCTGCTGTTTACTGAGATCTCATGAGCTGCAGGCACATTCCAGACATTCCCTGTGTAATCCTCAAAACTCTCTGGGAAAGTGTGATTATGCTCGTTTTGCAGCTGAGCAGACTGAGGCTGGGGAGAAGTAATTGTCCAGGATGAAAAGGCAAGTGAGATGTGGGAATGCAGGTGTGTGTGACTCTTGGGGCCCCTGTACCCGGAGCCCTTCCAGCCCCTACAGGAGATGACAAGGTGGCCCCAGTCTGGGGCTGAAGCTGCTTCCTCATGGCCATCCCAGACCTGTTGACACATGGAGCCAGCAGAGACCTTGGATGATGAGGATAAAAATACCACCTACTGAGCCCTACTGGGTGCCAGGCCCTGTTCTCGGAGCTTTGCAGTCCAGGATGATTCCAACCGCCACCTTATGATCAAGGACACAGCAAGAACTGGCAGCAGGATTCAAACCCAGAACCCAGCTCCAGAGCCGGTGCTCTTAACTGTACTGTTAATGCACTGCAAGATGGGGAAACTGAGTCCCAAAGAGGGGTTGGCCCAGGGGCACAGAGGAAGCCAGTGGTGACATCAGTGAAGCTCGGCAGGACTTCATTCAACCATGTCTGTCTTCAGAGCCCCTACTCCCTCCAGGGAGGGGAAAAAGCATCTCCTCATGGAGTTTGGAGCAACACATTTATTCCTGGTACAATTTGAGAGCAGGCCTTTGTGGAGAGAGAAATGCTCTTGCCTGTCAGAATTAGCAGGGTGGGAGCAGGAAGGAGGTGACATTGATTAAACATGGAGTAGGACTTGGGCTGGGGATCAGGGGTCGGAAGCAAGGAGGTCTCAGGGAGCTCCCGGTCCAGTGGAGAGTAGAAGATTCATTTATTCATTCATTTGCTCCACTGGCATCTGTGCCTGTGCTGGCTTAGGAGTGGGGCACAAACCAGTTTGCCAGGTTTGAAAACAGTATGTGCTCCAGGGATCTTTGAGTGGTCCGGAGGAAGGACGGGGCTATGGGAAACTCTTTGTAGCAGGTGACATTTTGACCAATGGAGTCTGGAGAGGGCCCTCTACATGGCAGGGATTGCACGTACAAGGCTGGAGGCAGGGAGGCAGGGTTGATAAGAAGGGGTGGAAGGAAGGAGAAGCTCCGTGTGAGGAGAGGAGCAGGAAATGAACATGCAAATCCTTGAATGCCAAGAGAGAAGTCTGGGCTGTGTGCCGGCGGGTCTTGGAGGGGGCGGTGGCTGCCTCTGAAGAGTGGGAGCAGGGCTTAGCTGGGAAAGGGCAGGAGGAAGCTTTGCAAGTGATGGAAATGCTCTGTATGGTGACAGGGGTGTGGGCTACCTGGCTGTATAAAATTGTCAGATTGTCAGCAAATGAACACTTAAGATTTGTGCATTTCACATTTCGCATATAAATTTCACGTCTAAAGAAAATCATGATGGCACGTGTGTTGTTTAGTGGGTAGTATACCAATGTCTGCAACTTTGAAATGCATAGCGAGATTAATCCAAAGATGGATTAATGGATGAATGAATAAATATGGGATCAAGACATACAACAGAGGGTAAATGGTAGATGTAGCTGGTAGGTACAGGGTGACAAGCATATGTGTGTTCATGATACAATTCTTTCAATTTTGTTGTATGTGTGAAAATTTCATCATGAAATATTTAGAGAAAATCTTCTGAAGGTAAAAAAAAACAAAACAAAAAACCCATCTGTGCACTGGCCCCAAGTTTGAGGAGTTGGGTCTATATCCCTCTCCCTTAATCCTCAAATCAGCCCCGTGAGGCAGGTATTATACCCATTTAACAGATGGAAATAATTTGAGTCTCAGAGAAGAGGAGTGGCTGGCCCAAGGTCACACAGTGAGTCGGGGGTTCAGTAGGGTTTGAACCTGGGTCACCCTAATGCTGAGTCCAATTCTGGGCACCTCCTGTCTGCCCAGACCATCTGAAATGGGCAGTGCCTGCCTCGGAGCTGGAAACCAGATGCATCTGGGGATGCTTCCAGTTCCCTCATCTGGGGGCCTCGCTGGGGTCTCCAGGAATGTGCCCAGATCAGGGGCTGATAAACCCCAGCTCATGTGACACCATCCGGGGCTGAGCAGAGTTCTTGGAATTAGCCACAAACCGCAAACCCTTGTGGTTGTGGGGCTCATTGCCCAATTCACAGGACAAATCTGAATTCCGGTCTCTCGTAATTACATGGTGTTTCCCTCTGTGGGTCCAGGCGCAGACTGTGGCTGCTATATAAGGCCGGCCTATGATGAGACTCAGACAAAAGCAGAGGGCCCGGTGAAAGGGACCTCTCAGGACTGAGCTGCGGGGAACTCCTGGGGGTAAGGAGGAGCCCCTTCTTTGTGCAGTGTCTGGGCCAGCAGGGAGGTGGAGAACTGGGAGCTAATGAGGAGAGAGCCTCAGGCTGGAGACCTGCCAGGGTGATCCCTTGCTGAGTGCAGGTGTCTTGCCTGTAACATGGGCCTAGTCAGGAGAACCTCTTGGGGATCAACAAAAAGGCGTGAGTGACACCAGTTATATATACGAGTAAAGCTGCACTCATCTTTCCTAGGGATGCTGGGTACCAGGGACCTTTGCTACCTCCCTGAGACTTCTCAGCTGTTTGCTGATGCCAGAGATCCCTCCACAGGTGCCCATCTTTTCAACTGAAGGGGATGATTTCTCTTTGAACACAGAGCTGTCTGAGCAGTGGGGTTGGGGTGAGATGAGGAAGCCAGAAAAAGCATATTAGTTCTTCATATTCTAGTATAAACGAGTGCCTCAAATACTCTCCTGGGAGTAGAGGGGAGTGGGGAAAGAACTCGGGGACTTTGTAAACTTCAAGAGAAGTGGGACAAGGAAAAGAGAAGAGGGTGTATCAGCAGAGGAGGCCAAAGCCAGCAACTTCAGTTTGGCTCAGGTGGGAGGCCATGTCCTGCGCTGATTCTCTGAGGCTGGTGAATGGGTAGCCTGGGCTGATAGAGTGAGAGAAGTGGTCAAGGGCATAGAGGCAGCAAAAAGAAGTTTCCTGGAGGTTGGTCAGCTCATCCCAAAATGCATGCTTCACCCCTTCAATCTTACAACATTCCCCACCCACTTCTTGGAGGTCTGAAATAATAGTCCCAGAACAGTAACAATAGCTGTTGTTTATTGAGTGCCTACTCTGCACTAGTTATGTTGTGTTTGTGATTAGGAAGCAGAGGTTCAAAATGGTAAAGTCTCTTGCCTAAGGATTAGAACCCAAACAGCTCTGATCCAGAGCCTTTAATCTTAACAATATGGTATAGAACTGACTCCTCCCCAAAAGAGGGAAGGGTGTTCACTGGCTGGTTGGATGTATGGAAGCGTGGCTAGATGGATGTGTTGATGAGTGGATGGACTGATGGAAAGATGGATGGAGGGATGGATGGATGGATGGATGGATGGATGGATGGATGGATGGATATATGACTAGCTTGCTGGCTGTTTGGATGATGGACAGATAGGAAGATGAATGGACGGTTTGATGGATGGATGAATGAATGAGTAGGAGGGGGGGAATGAGTAGATGAGTAGGTGGATGGTGGGTGGGCAAATAGATGGGTAGTTGCTGGAGAGCTTTTCCCACAGCCTCTCTGCTACCAGTCTGCTATTTTTGTTGGAATCCCCATTATGCCTCTCTTTGAGCCTCAATTTGTAAATCCCCCCTTGGGAGATAATCAGACATCCATGCTCTGGGACGGTTTGGTTAATGGGCCTGCTTTGTGTCATTAGATTCATTTCAGTTTGAAAGAATTCAAAAGGTGGTATCAGGAATTCTGGACCCTGCTCCACCATGTGACCTTGGTCAGTTTCCTCTATCTCTGGATCTCAGGGTCCTGATATGGTTCTTGGCTGAGGATGCCTAGCTCCACCTGCTAGCCGGTGTGGTGACACCTGGCCACCACCGTGTAACTCAAGGTCTCCTCAGCAGGGAAGCAGTTCCAGCATGTGGACGGCATGGTGTGTGGCTGCTCTGTCTGTGGTGGCTGTGTGTGGCACCCGCCAAGAGACAAACACAGTCCTCAGGGTTACCAAAGACGTGCTGAGCAATGGTGAGTCCAGCCCCGAAGGCAACTGGGGGGTAGCAGGGGATGGGTAGGGCAAGCTGTCCAGCTCTGACGTACACAAGAACACACCTCCTACTGGCAGATTCCACATCAGGTGGCTGGTGACATCTCCTCTCTGGGCCTTAGTTCCCCCTTTTTCTTTTGGTTACCATTTCCTGGGCACCTACTAAGTTCCGGGCACCATGCTGGGGACTTTATGCTCACTCTCTTGAGGCAGTAGAGAGCAGTGATTAAGAACTTGGGCCCTAGAGTCAGTCTTTCTGGGGTTCAAATCCTGACTGTATGACCTTAAGTCCATGACTTGAGTTCTCTGAGCCTCAATTTCCTCCTAATTATGATCCGCATCTCAGAGGACTGATAAGAGAATTAAACAAAATGGCCTTTTGAAAACTTAGCACAGTTCCTGGCCCTCAGAGCAGGAGCTATAATTATTCCTGCCTTCAATTTTTAGGACCTCCCTTTTGTCATCTAGCAAATGAGGACATTTGCCCCCAATTCCCATCCGAGGCTGTGATGAGAATAAAGACAGATTATTCCCTTTCTGAGTGGTCTCTGAGTACCTTATAGGCCTCAATTTCTTTATCACCAGAGGAGGATGATTGTCCTAGGAATCAGGTGAGATAGTGCATGAGGAAGCAGATTTTTTTAAAACTGTAATGGATGGAGCACTTGGAGGAAGGGTGATGAAGAAAATCCATCAGGGTTTGGCTGAATGATGTTGACATCTAGTTGAGGTGAGACCAGGTAAAAATCCCAGCAGACCATGAGCTCACCAGGACATCAGGGCTGGGTGGGCCTGGAGGGGTCTTCCCGTTCCACCTGGGATATGAAAGGCCCGGGAGAGCCAAGCCGCGCTCCGAGGTGGTGCCTGAGGGCTGGAGGTGGAAGAGAGAGGAAGCCCTGACTGGTTCCTTGTCTCTCCACAGCCATCTCAGGCACCCTGAAGCAGAGTGATGCTCTCCACTCGGCCCTGAGGGAGGTGCCCATGGGTAAAGCTGGTGGTGATGGTGGTGGGCCTCTCCTGGGTGGTCTGCTTGGTGGAAGTGGAAGTGGAGGTGGTGGAGGAGGTGGTCTTCTGGGAGGCCTGCTTGGTGGTGGGGGTGGAGGGGGTGGTGGTGATCTGTTGGGTGGTGGCTTACTGGGTGGCAGTGGCAGCAGTGGTGGGGGGCTGCTGGGTGGTAGTGGCGGGGGGCTGCTGGGTGGCAGTGGTAGCAGTGGTGGGGGGCTGCTGGGTGGCAGTGGCAGCAGTGGTGGGGGGCTGCTGGGTGGTAGTGGCGGGGGGCTGCTGGGTGGCAGTGGTGGTGGGCTGCTGGGCGGCGGCGGTGGTGGTCTTTTGGGAGGTGGCCGACACCGTTACGATGACTACAGACAAATTAAATTATCCCGAGGTGTTGGTGGCGTTCCCTACAATGACTTCCATGTCCGAGACCCTCCCCCTAAATATACCAATGGCAAACAGCTTGGTGGTAATTACATGTATGGTCACATCAAGACCAACGAAAACACTGCTCAGCTGGGGGGCAAATACCGATATGGTGAAATCCTCGAATCCGACGGAAGCATCAGGTACCTCCGAAATGGCAACTATCGCAGTGCCGAGAATGCATATGGAGGCCACAGGGATGACAGGCGATACAGGTCAGCTGAAGTTGTGGCAGCCACAGGCAGGCTTCACCGGCGAGAGCTGCGGCCCGGAGAAATCCCACCTGGTGTAGCCACCGGGGCGCTGGGCCCAGGCGGTTTGCTGGGCACGGGTGGCATGCTGGCAGCTGATGGCATCCTGTCAGGCCAAGGTGGCCTGCTCGGTGGAGGTGGTCTCCTTGGTGACGGAGGACTTCTCGGAGGAGGGGGTGTCCTGGGCGTGCTCGGCGAGGGCGGCATCCTCAGTACCGTGCAAGGCATCACAGGGTAAGGAGGGGCCAGGCTCTCTCCTCTGATGAACCTACAAAAGGGGTGATCACCCCCAGAGGCTGGGGTTGGGGGTGGGATGGTCTTCAGAGACCCATACACTTCAGGTTTGGCCTTAGGATTGGACATTCTGAGGGTCCCACGTTACAAGGTTTGGGATCTTGGCACGAAACAGGCCTGAGTTTGATACCCAGCTCAACCTTTTATATTTGTGTGTGACTTTGGGCCATTCTTTTCAACTCTCTGATTCTTAGTTTCCTCATCTGTAGAATGGTCATAGTAATATTGTTTAAGTGGGAAAAGCCCAAGAATTTAAAATTAGACACACATATTATAATGTTAACTATGCCCAGCCTCCTCTTCATAGTTGTTATTTAATTCAACACATATTGAGAGCTCCTACTATGTGTGTGACATTGTGTTGGCACTGGGGACATGACCCAGTGGTTGGCCAAGAAAAGACACATCCCTTGTCCTCTCGGGCTTACAGGCAGATGGACTACATGGGCATTGATAAAGGAGCCAGAAAATAATCACACAGTTACAACAGTGGCAAGAAGTTCATAGAGAGATGAGAACATGTATAATGGGGGAGCTTGCCTGCCTGGGGAGGTCAGGGGAGGCTACCTGGAGGAAGAGGACCTTGAGCTGAAATCTGAGGGAACCAGATTACAGAAGAGAAGCTGACAAAGAGGGGCAGGGTCAAGCAGGAGAAATGGTATCTTGACGTGGAAAAGACTGGAAGGAAGTACACGGACATGCACACCAGGGGTCTCTGGGTGGTGGGACTGTGGGTCATGGCATTTTTTGCCTTTAACTCCTTTGTGTTTTCCAAGTGCTGTCCACTAAACTCAGATTTCTTTAGAGTCAGGAGGAACAGATGGGGGCAGGGAAGGGGTTGTGAGGGAGGGCACTCCCGGGTAGGTGGGTGGCAATGCAGGTGGCCAGCCATCTCACTGCTCACCATTCTGTGCAGGCTGCGCATCGTGGAGCTGACCCTCCCTCGGGTGTCCGTGCGGCTCCTGCCTGGCGTGGGCGTCTACCTGAGCTTATACACCCGAGTGGCCATCAATGGGAAGAGGTGTGTTCCCTCAGTCCTGGAGGGGTCTCCACTCCCCTATGTCCTTACTGCCCCTCTCCACCCAAGCTCTGTATCCATAATGCAGGGACTAGGAAGACCTCACATGCTGTGAGGTCATCTTGTGATTCCGGTCAGCCGTGAAGGCATTCCTAGCCATGAAGGTGGCTAGGAGCTGGGAGGCTGGAGTCAGGTGACAGCCTGGGTTCGAATCCTGACTGTCTTATAAGCTGCGTCACCTTGGGTCAGTCACCTAATGTCACTGAACCTTAGTGTCTTTGCTGGCAATGGGACAATAAGACCCCCTCCTTTTCCAGGGGCCGTGGCCATAAGTGAGGGAAGGCAAGCAAAAGTCCTCCCTGGATAGTGCCTGCTGTGTAGCAGTGCTCATTAGAGGACCTCAGAGGGGGACTTTTGCGTTGATTGTCTCCATGGGATGAGGTCACGTCTACAAGGCTAGGTGACTGGATGGCCATCTTGGAAACCAGAATTCTACTGAGCCCTGTTCCCAGCCTTTGAAGCTCTCATTGGCTGAGGGGGGAGAGAGATTTGCTCACGGATGACTTGAGGGATCAGGGAAGCCTTCTGGTTTGGGACCCCAGAGATGAGCAAGGGGCCTAATAGATGGCAGGAGTAGCAGGGAAAAAAGCCTGGGGCAGGAGGTGCTGGGCAGGGGAAGGGCGAGCTCCTGGTGGCTGGGGCATGACCCACTGTCTCCCTGGCTCCCTGGCCTCCTCTAGTCTTGTCGGCCTCCTGGACATTGCCGTGGAAGTGAACATCACAGCCAAGGTCCGGCTGACCATGGACCGCACGGGTTATCCTCGGCTGGTGATCGAGCGATGTGACACCCTCCTGGGGGGCATCAAAGTCAAGCTGCTGCGAGGGTAAGTACCAGCAGGCAGCGAAGTACTTTGGGGGCTGCTGAAGTGGTTTGTGTTTTGCAAACAAAATGGCACCACTCACCTACCTATGGACACGGGTGGGCAGAGCGGGGATGCTGCTCCAGCAGTGAGGACTCACATGGAGCCACTGTGCTCTAATCTCTGGCCCTGGTCCGGCACATGCTTGATGGGAATTCAGAGACTGTGCCTTTGAAGCCAGGATGTGGGCTTCAGCCAACCTGGAGAATAGTCATGCCACAGAGCGGGAGCTTTGAAACGGCCTTGATCCACAGGGTCAGGAGCATACCTGAGGTTTAAATCTCAGCTCCACTCTTCCTTGCTGTGTGATGTTAGGTAACTCTGTTGCCCTCTCTGAGCTCCAGTTTCTTCATCTGTGAAATGGGGATAATTCTTTTTCCTTTGGAAATTGAGATAATAAGCGTAAAACACTTAGTGCAGAATCTGGCACATTCTAAGGGTTGATGAATATGTCTAACAGGGGTTATGTGTCCCCTGGGGCCCAAATCACAGGGAAATTTCCCAGCTGATTTTGTCCAATTCAACCCTGGCTGGGGGTGAGGTTTTTTCTATTTCACCCTCCCCACAAAATGGCCAAGGCCTCACACTCTGTCTTAAAAGCTTTTAAGTGTCCATGTATTGGCCTGCACGCTGTCCCCAGGTGGTGGTCTTGGATGAGGGCACACTCGGGACAGCTCGGAGCAGAGTCCCCTTCCCTTCACTCCCTGACCCTCCCATGGCAGATCCTTCCTTGGCCTCTCTCTTCAAGGCCTCTGTTCCCCTCTCCTTATGTTCCTGTCTTAACAATCCTTTGGCCCAATCCCCCAGCCCTTATCTTATCTAGAATTTAGAAGCAGAAAGACTCATTTTGCAACTTGAACCCAAAACTCTCTGATTTTTCTGGACTTCTCTGAGTCTTGGTTTCTGCTTCAGGGTGGACGGAGGCAGAGAAAATTGGCCCCTGGGTGAGGAGAGTAGGGAGAGGAAAACAAATAGAAACCTCACAGATTTTTAAATTCACATTTTCAATAGGGGTAGTATTCGGCAATATATGGCTTGAAAACATAAAATGACAAAAAGGCACAGAACGAAGAGCCTCCCTCTTGCCCTGTCTCCTCTCTGCCTCCTTCCCTCCATGCTCGCCGTGGTAGTCATTTCTCGAGTCTCCTTCCAACTCCTTTGTACAAATGAAGCAAACATCAACGTAGATTCTCGTTTTCACCTACCTTTAATACAAATGGGCACATGCTATAAACACTGTTTTGCACTCTGCTGTTCACATACTCTATTGGGAGAATTTTATGTACCCAAACATTTGGAGCTTCCTCGTTTAACTTTGTACAGCTGCGTAATATTGCATTGTCTGCATAAACCAGCATTTGTTTGCGCTGCCCCCTATTGCTGAACATTGCAATTTGTCTAGTCTGCTCTGACAAATAAGGCTACAATGAATAATCTTTTACACACGTCATTCACACGTGAGTCATTGTATCTGTTGGATAATTTCCCAGAAAGGGAAGAGTGTCTGTGCCCTGAACATACATAAAGCCAAACTGTCCCCCTGACACACATGTGCACATAAGCATGCACACATACCCATGCACGTGCATTCTTAAGGGTCTTATCGTCTGAGGAGAGGCAGAACCAGGGTAAGCCCCCGGAAGGTGAATCCACTTAAAAAGGGAGTCAAAGTGCATCGGTTGCTTTGGGAGAAACATTCTAATTCGAGCTTTATCTCAAGAAGTTCTTTGCTTTGTCAAACTGGCACAGCCCTGGACCGTCAGCAAGGACCTCAGGAGGGGGACTGAGCAGTGTCCAGAGGTGGTGGAGGGCAGTAGTTCTTTATAAAGGTCAAGCAGTCAAGGGACACTTCTGTGTTAGGATGGTCCTGCTTTCCTCAGGTCCTCGTCACCACAGGGTGCTGGAAACAAATCCCTGGAGTGCAAGTCTATCTATCTGTCCGTCCATTTTCCTCCTTACCATTAGGAGGGTTAGTTGAGGGCTGGGTGATGCACTTAGAACTCACTCCAGTCACTTCTCTGAACCTCAGTTTCCTTGTCTGCAAAATGGATCGCATTTTCCAATCATTTGAGCACCCACAATCTGTCCTCTGTTGTGGACCACATGAGCACATTTTATTGGCTAGTATTTCTCCTTCCCTCCTTTCCATGAACACTTATTGAGCAACTACAATGTGCCAGATACTGAGTTAGGCACATAGATGAAGAAATGTGTTCATTTTCCCTTTGGGAAGGTAACGCAAAGCTGCAGCAAACAGCCCATTAGAGGGTCCGATGAGCAGGAGGGAATGACTTTTACAGTTACAAATCAGGAACATTCCAGTCCAGGCCTGGCCCATTGTAAAGCTCAAGAAGTTTCTGATTGTTGAATGAATGAATGAAAGAAAAGCTAATTTGCTTGGTAGCCTGTCCAGTCAGTCCTGGGTGAATGTATTCTGTCCTTCCAGCTTTCAGAATGATTTTGCAGCACTCAAATGCTCTCACTGTTAAGAGCCTGGGCGGGGGACCCCCAGTGTGCACCCCCGGCCCCCATGGCTGTGAGTCTTGGCTTCCTCCTGCCCCTCTCTCCTTAGGCTTCTCCCCAACCTCGTAGACAACTTAGTGAACCGAGTCCTGGCCAACGTCCTCCCTGACGTGGTAAGAAGCTGTCCTGGGATGGGGGAGAAAGGAGCGCAGGCTTTCCCGTCTGGCCTCCATCCCTGGGGGCGTGCAAGTGACCCAGATGGATGAAGGGAGCCAGGGGCCTGGGACCTGTTCTGCGGTCTGGGAAGGACCCTGAGGAGCATGGAGGGACAGATGAATGAAGGGATAAGGAGGGGGTGGAGCTTGAGACTCACACTGTTTGGGGTTTGCATCCCAGCACGGGCACTTCCTAGCTGTGTGACAAGTTGCACCATGTCTGAGTCTCAGTTTTCCCATCTGTAAAATGGGAATTAAGAGAGAGCCTTCCCCACAGGGCTGTGGTGAGGACAGAGCCTAGCACAGAACAAGCAATCAGTAAGCATTAGGTACCAGGATTATTATCAGTCCACACCCTGCCCCGCCTCCCCACAGCGTCACCAGAATGTCATGCCATTTCTCCCCTACAGCTCTGCCCCATCGTGGACGTGGTACTGGGTCTTGTCAATGACCAGCTGGGTCTCGTGGACTGTAAGTCCTTCCTGTTTTGCTTCATTTGGCTGACATCTGCTAGTGCTTGCTCTGGGCCTAGCCCTGGGGAGGGCACTGTGGACAGTAATGTCCAGGGGAGGGCCCCATGTGATGGGGGTGACAAACCCACCCACAAGCCTTTGAAGTGTGGTATGGTTGATGCCATGAAAGGGGGCCACCTGGCCTTTCTTCTTGACCCCAAACATCCCCCATCCCAGAGGGAGGAGCTTTGCACCTGGATCTAGGAGGCTGTGGCCCTGGACTGGGAGCCAGGAAGCTGGGTTTGAGCCCTGGCTCTGCCCTGGTAGCTGTGTGGACTTGGAAAGACTCCCAGTTTCCTCATCTCTAAAATGAAGGGGTTGGCTTCAACTCACAGAGGGACTGGAGAGTGAATAGCAGGAGACACCACAGAGACTGAACAGGTCCTCAGATCCAGGATCCAACACCACCTTCGATCCTGGATTTCTGAGTGAACATTCCTGAAAGTGAGCCTGCCCCACATGGTTGTTCAGTTCATGCACTGCACAATTCCAGAGACCTCCTTCCACATAGACTACAGTGTAATGGCAGCACCTCAAGTTGTGCAGTGCGTAGCCTCTACAGCATGCAGGGCAGCCTCTCTGATAGTGCTCCCATTCCTCTGGGACTCCAGGCAATTTGAGAATGGCCTTCCCAGAGAGGTAAAACTCTCTCTCTTTTATGGCCAGAGACAAGGAAGAAAGAGCCCAGAAGGTGGGGCTGTTCATTGCATGCAGTTAAGGAAATACCAGATTCAACTACCACATTTTAGAACCACAGCACTTCACAGTTAACAAAGCTCATCAACATCCAGATATCATTGCAGCCCTCCCCTGTCCCCACCACCAAATGTAGTTCAAAAGGGTAAATTACATCCATTTTACAGAGGAGGAAACAGGTTCAGATAGATGAATTGACTTGCCAGAGATCACACAGCAAGGAAGAGGCAGAGCTGAGATTCCAATCTAGAACTTGTGCACTTTCTGTGGTATCTGGAACTGAAGTCTGGGCTTTACTCTCCACTCCCAGCCATAGGCCACAAGGCGGGAGGGCATCTGGATGGGTGAGGGAGACCTCCCTGTGACCTCCACCTTTGCCTGCAGCTCTGATTCCTCTGGGAATATTGGGAAGTGTCCAATACACCTTCTCCAGCCTTCCACTTGTAACCGGGGAATTTCTGGAGCTGGACCTCAATGTAAGTGTCTGGGCTTCAGGACAAGGGGAAGTGTCCTTCTCCCCAAAGGCAGGGGTGTTAGTGAGGGTTCCCCGGGGCTTCTGCTGAATGCCTGGGAATCAGCATTTGAACAGGACCCTTTTCTGATTAGATGAAGAGCTTCTAAGAACCAGGTTAGGAAACATAATCATAGCCAACACTTATCAAAAGCTTACTGTGTGCCAGGCACATTCTAAATGCCTTATGCAGATTGACAGCCTATCCTCATAGCAACCATACGAGGGAGGCACTCTTATTGAGGAAACTGAGGCACAGAGCATTTAAACCACTTGTCCAACATCATAGAGCTAATAAATGTGGACCTGGGATCTGGACCTAGACCATCTATGTTCTAGAGCTGCTGCTATGGCCTTGGGTTTGCTGGAGGAAGAAATCTGGCCAGTGGTGTGCTAGTAAGCATTTAACAGCTACTGTCCATGATTTTTTTTAAAAGTTGTGATTTGTAGCATTTGTTGATTTCCATGGTATAAATACTCTCATCATGGCTAGTTTCAAGTTACCAACGTGACATCACTGAATACGGAGTTGTGAAGAGATGCGTGGAATCAGATCTTGTGAGCTGGTATGAGCTGGCTTCTCCAGCATGCCACTGACTCTGACCGCTAACTGTGCATGAGACACACACACATATGTACATTCCCTAGGCTGCTTGGACATGGATGCCTCTCACTTGCTCCATCAGATGCAGAGATACAGGTGCACATTTGTGCTCCCATGTAAAGAGACACACCTGTGCACACATATATAGGTACACCTAATGTGTTTGCAAACACACATCCATCCAAGAGATGTTTGTTGGTTACCCACCGTGTGCCCAGCTCTGGGCTGCATGCTTGAGGTACAGTGGTGAACAAGACAAAGTCCCTGCCCCGATGGAGATTATAATCTACTGGAGGGGGCAGGCCGTAAAGAATCACTGAAACAAATATGAGCACTGTGATAGAGGATCCAACCCTGTCAGAGCCCAAAGTAGGGAGTATGATATATTCAGGGAAGTTGAGGAGGGCTTCCTGGAGGAGGTGACACGAGCTGAGACCTGCCAGTTGAGTGGGTCATAGAGATGAGTGTGGGGGAGGGAACAGCCTGTGGGAAGGCCCCATAGTGGGAGTGGTGAGAAGGTGGGGGACTGACAAGGCCCTGGTGGCTGTTCTGCACAGGGAGGAAGAGGGGAAGAGTTGCTCCAGATGAGGTTGGAGAGGTCCCCTGGGCCAGAGCACATGGCACTTTGTAGGCCATGGAGGAGCCTGGTCTTTAGAGAGTAGATATGCCAATGCGTATTGTGCAGATGCACAGACATCTTAATTCCTTACAGCAGGGCTAGGTCGGAGAGAATCTACGTGATATACAATGGTTATATATAATTATGAATGATCATAAAGCAGGGACTTCAAGAGGTGCCATTCCATCACATGCTGAAGAAGAGTTGGGGCCATAAATACAAGAGTCACTCAGACTCAGTGGGTGTAATCAGGAAGGCTGCCTGGAGGCAGAGTCAGGGCCTCACTCCAGCCTTCAGCCTCTCTCTTCCCATCTTCTCTCAGTACCCCTCCCACGACCCCTTTGCTCTCTTCTCTCCAGACCCTGGTTGGGGAGGCTGGAGGAGATCTCATTGACTATCCTCTGGGGCGGCCAGAGATGGCTTCCAAGCAAAAGATGCCAGTATTGCCTCCCATGGGTGACAACACCAACTCCCAGCTGGCCATTTCTGCCAATTTCCTGGGCTCAGTGCTGACTCTCCTGCAGAAGCAAGGGGCACTGGACATTGACATCACCAATGGCATGGTGAGTCATGGCCCGCACAGGGGTTGGGGAGGGCTGGGCGGCAAACAGCTGCTTGATGATCCTTTTCAGTCCTCGTGGACTCAGGAAATTTGCTCTAAAGGGAGAACTAGAGACAGTCCACCCCTTGACCCATCCCCAGTTTATCATGTGCATCAATTATGTCAGTGCTTACCAAAGCTCAGCACTCGGGGAGGTTTCACGTGGTCGGTAGATGCGGCATTCATTAAGCAACATCAAATCACATGACAAGAAAGTTGTTCCCTGTTCAATTCTATTAAATTTTATTTCAATCCTTTTTTAAAAGCATAACATATATTCACATATACGTACCTCATTATAAGTGTTCAGAATCCTTTCATTTGGTGAACATTGATGCATAAGGAACAAAAGATACCTAAGAACAAAATACCACCCTTAGATATGCTACAGAGTCATTTTCTCTCCAAACCTTTTCTTCTGAAAAATTTCAAGCCTTCAGAAAAATTGCAAAATAGTACAATTAATCCCCACATATCCTTCACCAAGATTCACCAGTTAACATTTTGCCACATTTGCTTCATATCTCACTATCCATCCACCCATCCATCCATCCATTATCTGTCTATCTGTCTGTCTATCTATTCACCTAATTTGAGTTGTTTGGAGACATCACGACATTTCACCCCATAAATTTCACTGTGTATCTCCTAAAAACAAAGTGCTCTCTGAAAAACTACCATACAAGTTTTGTTAATCTTTGATTCCATTGAGAGGAGAGTCTCCATTTAGTGCCAGTGTATAGTTAGCCCTCTCTTGCACTTTCAAGTGTCCTTTTTTTGACTAAGAGAGCATGGAACTCATGCCCAAAGCCCTCCACAGGCAATGGTAGCCACGCAGAAGGTGATGGCATCATTTCATGTTTGTTGCCCTGGTTTTACAATAGTCATCTTTTTCTGTCAAGTGGTACTGGATTTCCATTTTTTAGTATTTGACGTCTTAAAAACTAAGTCAATTTAAAGATCCCACTAAGTAAATAATGTAGTACCAGGGGTTCAGCCATATGGCAGAAGTCATGAATTTAGTGGGCACTGGGTTATACAAATGGATCGATTCTCACCTTGTTTTAATAAAGCAGTACATTTTTAAACAAGAAAGATTCGGGTCTTGCCTCCTGTTCTTTAAATCATGCCTGTGGTGAGTGTAAGTGGCTGGCCCAGTCCATTTAACCATGAAACAGCCACCACGGTCTACATGGCGGCGCTGTTGGGCAGGTGGGACCTCACAGGGGCCTTCAAGGCAGAGAAGATGCCCCCCTGGTTGTGTTAGAATGTGTAGGAGTTTAACCACTGTGTTAGCAGCTCTTGTCTGCCCTAGAGCCTCGGGGACTCACATGAGCCTTCTTCTCGTCCTACAGTTTGAAGAGCTCCCTCCACTTACCACGTCCACGCTGGGAGCCCTGATTCCCAAGGTGCGTACAGTGGGTGGGTCCTATTGTCTTCAGCCTCACTCTCCGGCTAGCTGTCCTAGGAACTGGATTGGAAGGGAAGATGCTCAGCACTAGGGTGCGGTGCTTGGGAGTGCAGTGACAAGGGCTTGGAGGCCACACTCCTATGACAGGGGCATGGAGGATTAGGGTGGGAAGATCCTGAGTTCCAGCGGTGGACCAACCTGTGCAGATCTAATCTTGGCCTGGCCACTCTCCCGCTGTGTGACTGTGGGAAAGAGTCTTAACGTCTCTGAGCCTCAGTTTCCTCATCTGTCAAAAAAGGATGCTAACACCTATTCCACAGGTTCAGGTTAGTCCAGGAGGGTAAAGGAGATAATTCATGTAAAGATGCCAACCCAGGGCCGGGCACACTTGGGTGCATGTGGCTTACAGGGGGAGAGTCAGATCTTTGTGTGCAGACACACAAGTCCCAGCTGTATTACCTTAGACAAGATTCCCCTCTTTGAGCCTCAATTTTCTCATGCGGAAAATGGGTTAACGATGCTCACCTCACAGGACAGCTGCAGACCTGGAATCTGAATCCAGGTGATGGGCAGGCATTTGATAAATTTTAGCTAGTATTATTGGCTTTTTTATTTTATTTTCTTTTTGCGGCTGGCCAGTATGGGGATCTGAACCCTTGACCTTGGTGTTATACCACCACGCTCTAACCAACTGAGCCAATCGGCTGGGCCTTAATGTTGTTAATAATTACAAATTCTTTTAAAAAAAATTTAAAAAGAGCAAATGTGCTCTTATCTGAATAGTGGCCATGTACGGTTGGAACAATGGCCTTTCTGATCCTGGTTCCGGTGCCATTTCGGGTTCCAGGCTCATTACCTTGCACCTGGCAGGCAAGAGCTTCGTATGTAGTAAGTGTTACACAGGTGTGAGGGACGGCTGTAATCTGCAGCCAGCTGAGATATTTTCCCTCCCTCTTCCACCTGCCCTGTCTAGTCCTGGGTGGAAACCAAAGGAGGCAGGAGAGGAGGGGGTCACCGGGGCTGGGGGAGGCCAAACGTAGTGAAAGGTCACTATCACCTTCATGTGGTTGAAAGCTGAATGGCAGAAGCGCCATTATCTAATGTCATAAATGGTGGCAGCTCCACCAGGCAGGTGGGCCCCTTAATCAACTGGACCTTTTATTTGTCGGACCACCTCCTATGTGCACTGCCCTTTTCAGCTCAGCTTCAATTTAAATGGACTTCTTTTATTATTCCTTTTAAAAGTAGCTTTGTGGTTTTGCCCATATGTCTATGCTCATTTAACATACTTAAGAATAGCATTCCTTAAAGTATATTTTATGTAAATCAGTTATTTAGTAAATATAGCAAACTAGTCATTTTGTGAATTATGCCATTAATAAATTACCTTTGGGGAATGTGTCTGCAGCAAATAGGCTGGATTCCCTCCAGCAAATCGCCAGCAAGTCCGCCGGGCAGATGGGGTAGCCTGTGCCTTGCTTTGGGACTTCACTGCGAGACACCTCTAGGCACGGACTTTCTCATTCCAGGATGGGTGTCCAGAGGCAGTGGGAGGGGAACAAAGTCACACAGCCCTGGGCTGGAATCTCAACTCTCCTGCTGGCCTTGGACAATTTGCTTGACATTTTGTCTGAGCCTCAGTTCTCTGGTCTGTAACATGGAAAAAAATACCCCCTAGGATTGTCATGATGACTGAATGAAACTAAGAATGTCCATTCAGCACTTGGCCCAGTGTCCCCCGGAGACCCCACTTCACTCAGTACCAGGTTTTGAGCATTTCCACATGTTAGGCATTGAGCTCGAATTTTGCCCACATTATCACATTTAATTCTCACAATAACCCCGTGCAAGAGCTTGGAGGGGACAGCCCCTTGCCCAAATCTCACAGTGGGTTGGTGGCTTTGCCTGTAG
Organism: Cynocephalus volans; assembly: GCF_027409185.1. Lineage (NCBI taxonomy): Eukaryota > Metazoa > Chordata > Mammalia > Dermoptera > Cynocephalidae > Cynocephalus > Cynocephalus volans. Next base: position 29,261,918 of record NC_084460.1, read on the forward strand.
TTTGTAGGACTCAAGCAGTGTTGCTGGATCTGAAGGTACCCAGCATGAGACCCCCAGATCTGTGTTTAAAGGTTGGCTGACAACTCCCTTGAGCACCCCCTACCAAGGGCCCTGCCCACCTGGCTTGGTGCCTGCCCACAGGTGTTCCAGCAGTACCCCGAGTCCCACCCACTCACCATCAGGATCCAGGTGCCAAACCCACCATCAGTGATGCTGCAGAAGGACAAGGCGCTGGTGAAGGTGTTAGCAACTGCTGAGGTCATGGTCTCCCAGCCCAACGATGTGGAGACCACTATCTGCCTCATTGACGTGGTGAGTGTCTGGGGGTGCAAGTGACCCCCATCTGGGCCTCAAGACAGAGCCATGGGGTCTCTTGGAGCTTGCCGATGTCTTCAAATCCCCACAGTCCCCAGCACAGTGACTACGAGCCCAGATTTGGGGCCAGAGGATCTTGTTCAAATCCAGCCTTTATCGTTTCTAGCTGCAGGACCTTCAAGTCACTGCCCATCTCTGGGCCTGGTTTTCTCCTCTGCCACAATGGAGATGGCAGCAGCGCATCAATAAGATGCTCGGGGCAGTACCTGACATACCATAAAGGCTTCAAAATTGTTGGCTGTCATTATTCTCACAGGTTGTATGCCACAGTGCATGGCAAAGTAGGCCTTGGTCATTCATCCAGCACCTACTATGTGTTATGCTTTCTATTAGATGCTAGGGAAAGGGGAAACAGGACAGATGGTTCCTGCTCTATTGTCCCTCATACCTAACAGGGGGCAGATACAAATACAGTAGTTTCCACAATTATTTTATAGAGAGGAATTCTCTTAAAATACAAATCACGTTACTCTCCTGCTTTCTTTCAATACTAAAATAAAAGCCAATCTCCTAACAATGACCCACAAAGTCCTTCAAGATTATCGCCTGGTCACCTCTCAGCTCCTCGATGCTCCTCCAATATCTGTCAGGCATGGTCTGATCTCAGGGCCTCTGCACATGCCATTCCCTCTGCCTAAAATGCTTTCTCCCCAGATATCTGCATGGCTCAACCCCTTACTTCCTTTAGGTTTCTCACCTCCTCAGAGAGACCTTCCCAGATCACCTGTCCAAATGTCTTTACCCTCCTGATTCTCTCTCTCTTTCTCTCTGTCTTCCTTGCTATACTTGCACATAGCCTTAACCTGACCTTATAAAATGTATTTGTTTGTTAATTTATTGCTGGGCAGAGACTCTGTCTTATTCACTGCTGGAGCCCTAGAGTTTAGCATAGGGCCCAGCACAACGTAGGTGCTCGGTAAACATTTGTCAAAGGAATGTGTTGTGTTAAGTGCCATTTCCTCCTCTGTGGTTAAGGGTCCAGACTCAGACCTTTGGGGCTCTGGTCCCCTCTGCTGTCTTCATAGTTCCTCTCGCTCTCGGGGCTGGAGACCAAACGAGCCACCTCTAGTTGGGAGGTGTGTGTTCTTGGCTGGAGCGTGCCAAGCCGCGGTGTGGTGGGGCTTCCTTTTCGGGCATCACCAGATGAGAGACTAAAAGGGCCAGTTCTCACCCAGGAGTGGGAATGGCTCCCCCTATTCTGTCCCTCATTGATCAATCAACTGTGTGGAGATTTTCCATCAACAGCTCAAAATCCTTCTGTGACTCCCCATTGTCCCAGGGATGCGACTGTGACCCTCCTGAGCCCACAGTTCTGCCTTGTCTATCCCCATTCCACTGCAGCCTCGTGAGTCCCCTCACCACCTTGCTCTCTGGCCTCCTCTCTAGTCCCAATGCCAACCTCTTTCCTGCCTCAGGGCCTTTGCACGTGCCCTTCCCCTGCCTGGATTACTCTTTTTTATCTAGCTAAAGCCTACATATCCTTCAGTCCTCAGGATAAACCCCGTTTCTTCAGGGTGATTTCCCAGCTTAGGTCCTGCCAGTGCACCCAGAGCCCCCAGATCTTCTCCATCATGCCAATCATTGTTGTTATTATTATGACTAACAACGTTACCAGAGTTTGGGGGGAGCTTTTTGTTTGTTTGTTTTAATAAGACCAATGTTTTATTTTATTTTATTTTATTTGTTTATTGTGGGTGGGGGGCAGAGGAGCAAAGAGGAATTTTCCTACAACGAGGCTTCTGCTTGAAGAGGGGGACGAGTCCAGACCATTTATGCCTCTCCTGGGGCAGCGATGATCGGCAGTGATGATGCCCAAGCCCACCTGGCGTGGCTCATCTAAAGCAAGTTCCGTAGGCTGGAAGCCAATCCTACCGCCTTCTGAGGCATCTCAGAGAAACTGGTAACCCCCGCCCCCATGCCAATCGTGGGGATCCTGTGATATTTGTCTTTCTGAGAAATGTTCACTTAGCCCTTACTGTGACTTGCAAGCCATAGTTAATGTTGGCAACTTATTATTCCTGACTCCTCCCCTCCAGAGGAGGGGGGCTCCCTTCCATGGTGAGTCTCGGGAGACTCCATCACAGGTGAGACTCCATGGTTGGGAGTCTCGTGCTTACGAAAGGAGGATGGACCAAAGCCTCGGGGACCGCCTATTACCACGCTCGGGGTCCTGAAGAGCCACTCTCGGCAGGCGACAGCTAACACGGGATGGCCGCGATGTTTTCTTCTCCTGCCTTTTCCCTCCAGGACACAGAACTCCTGGCCTCATTTTCCGTGGAAGCAGATAAACTCATGATCGATGCCAAGCTGGACAAGTAAGGGGGGTGCTGCCGTGGGGTCCTGCTTCCCAGGAGGGCGTCATTGGTACTGCTGTGGCTGGTGCTGGCTCACAGAGGGGCCACTAGGGAGGGATTAGAGGTCTCCTGTGTGGCTGCCAGCGCTGAGTAAATCCAAGAGGCCGCACAGGTGAAAATGACCCATACTTGCCAAGACCACTGTCACGAGCCAGGCAGGGCGAGTGAAGCCATGAACTTAACAGAAAGAACCTACTGCCAGCAACAGCATCAGTCATAGTAGCAATGCTGGTGGTGACGATGTCCCAGGCTCTGCTCCAGGTACTTTGTACACATGCGTTATCTTGTTTATCTTCCCAGGGGTTCTACGAAGTCAGGGCTGTTAATCTCCCTTTTTAAAGAGGAGGAGGCTAGGGCTTAGAGCAGTGGATTTACTTACTCAGGGTCACGCAGCAAGGACATAGAGAGGCTGCGAGCCCACCCAGGTTTGTGTGACCTGCTGTGTTGAATGGAGCCAAGCAATATGGGTCCAATACTGATGTGACCCCTAACTGGCTGTGTGACGTTGGCCAAGTAACTTCGCCTCTGAGCCTCCGTTTTCTCATCTGAAAATGGGGATAATAGTCCCTACCTCATAGGATTCATAAAAATAATAACTATTATTCATTGGATGCTTTCTATATGTTAGTCTTTGTGCTAAGTCCTAGATATGTCTTCATTTCATTCTTGACATCAGCCTATGGAAATAAGTACTATTATTATTCCTATTTCGAGACTAAATAAGATCATATGTAAAAGTTTCAGCACATACCTGGGTGATTGTAAGTTTTTCTTTTGACAACAAATATTTATTAATCCGAATAATGGGAGTTACTCGTAGTGTGACATTAACAGAGCCACCCACAAGTTCCTAAGGAGGTCCACATGTCCAAAATGGAGAGTCTTCTCTCCTGGAAAGACTCCTTTGTTTCCCTCCCACTGGGCGCTGAGCCAATCCTTCTGAATGGCACCAGATGATCTTCCCCCGCCACGGGCAAGTCTGGTCTGGCCTCTCTCGGGTAGAACTGCGAGTTGTAGGTGAGATCCAGGTGCAGCCAGACTGAGGCCTTCATAGTGCAGAGTGAGACCTTGAACCCAGGCCTTGGGCCTCCCTTCTTGGAACAGCCCAGCAGCTGTTCCAAGAGCACAAGCTCAGGGCGTGGAGCACAGGTGATCGCTCCCTATCTCTGTGGCCATGGGAAGTTACCCTAGAGCCTCAGGTTCCTCCTCCATTGGATTGTTGTAAGGATTAAACAAGATAGTGATAATTGATAATGTGTGCTTGGCACTGGCTGTTACCAGGAATGGTCCTGAGAGCTTTACATGGACACCTCATTTATCCTAGCAGCCACCCACTTTGCAGATGAGGAAACTGAGGCATAGAGAGGTAAAGTATTTTGGCTAAGGTCACACAGCTGGTAGGTGGCAACGCTATGATCTGAGCCTTATCTCTGTGGTATGTAAAGCCCTTGGCATCGCATCTGGTACATAGTTAGTGCTCAGTACGGGGGGGCCAGCATTGTTCTTATTAACTCCTCCAGATCAAAAGTCTTTGTGAAGATGTTGTGGGGGGGCCTCTGTGAGTTCGCTGAAACGTAAGCACCTTATGATTCTTAGACAATCACTGCTTCTGATGAACTGTTTCCTTTCTCTGCAGGACCGAGCTCAACCTCAGAACCTCAAATGTGGGCAACTTTGATGTACGTACTGAGCTCAGACCCCAGGGTGAGATCCTCTGGGAAGGGCATCCCCAGGAGGCTGGCTGGCCCCAGGGAGTTTGTGAATTCTAGAGGGCCGGAATTCTGTCAGGCCTCTTTTTACAGATGGCCAGTGAAGGGCACAGTGCAGATCACGGCTCCTGCTCCGCCTGTGGTGCTGCCATGTTTTAACTGGCTGCCCCCTGGGGGGCCACTAGGCCCAAATCTCCCCACTTCAGGGTGAGGATGTGGGGCAGGGGTGGTTGAAAGGGGCAGCCACGTCCTATGGGCCCCCTTTCCTGCTGGATTTAAGAGGCCTCTGACTCCTGTGTGACCTTGAGCAACACCAACCCCCTCTGAGCCTCAGTTTCCTTACCCATAAAACAAACAGGTTTGGATTCATTTCTAACTTCCCTTCTTACCTTGGGTTCTGAAATTCTGCTTTTCCAGGGTCCAGGAACTGGAGACACTCACATCCTAGGATTTAGTCCTATTTCATCTCTTTGTTCATTTTTGGGTCTTCCACCCCACCGAAGGCTTTGGAAATACTCCTTCAAAAAAAAAAAAATATATATATATATATACACACACCCACACCCCCCCCACACACACACACTCACACACACATACATATATAAATTGATAACTAAACAGATGCTTGCCTTCTGGGACAAGCAGGGTGAGACTTCCTCATGTGCAGAAAAAGTCAAACCTATTCATTGTGTTGCTTGTTTCTGAGCTTTTCTAACCCCCCAAACTGCAGCCTGTGAAGTTGACATCACCAGCTTCATTTTACAGGGGAGAAACTGCCCCAGGCTTCACAGCTGGTTGGGGAAGAGTTGGGATTAAAACTGAAATCTCTGGACTCCAAGTGGAGGAAGGGGCTAACAGTGTGAAATTAATAAATATTTATGGAGCCATAGAGATGTGCGCTAGGCACTCAATTAAGCTTTTTTTTTTTTCCGTTTAATAAGCTTTTCTTACTTAATCTCACAACATTCTTATGATTTGGGTATTATTATTATTAACCCCATTTTCCAAATAAGGAGGCTAAACTCAGAGAAGTTAAGTGACTTGCCCAAGGTGACAGAGCTGGGATGAGGCAGCGCCGGGAAGTGAGTCCCCAGCTCTCCCCACTGTGCGATCTGTACAGCAGGTATTTTACATACAAGAGCTTATGCTTGATTTTCACAGCCACCCTATTCCCTAATGGTTATTCACTCCCTTTGCATATGTGGAGACCAAGGCTTAGAGAAGTTAAGGGAGAGAATATATGAGAAGGCTCAAGGCCAGGCATTTTTGCATGATCTGCCCATAATCATCATTGCACCCTGGAAGCCTGGCCTTACTGACCCACTTTACAGATGAGGAAGGTGAGGATTGGAAGGGGAAGGAACTTGCCCAGAAGCCCATGGAGGCTGAACTGGGATGGAAACCACAGGCCTTCTGTGACACCATTGTGCCTTTAGGGCAGGCCACCCTGGACCCTGTGCTCTGTCCCTCCCGAGGGAGGAACTAGACATCCCTCAATCCCTGCCTCACAGGGGCCTTAGACCAGTGCTCACCCCCCTCTGGGTCTGTACAATGAACTGGTGAACTAGGTGTACCTTGGGGCTGTCAGCTGAGTGGTTCTGGGGTCCCAGGGGCTCTGATTGCCAGAGCTCCTAGACTCTCCCAGAGCAGCTCCGTGTCTTTGTCTTAGGCTACAGGGCCGGGTGGTCCCGAGGGGCCCTTCAGAGCTGAGTGAGCTTCTTGCCTGGGCTCAGTCCTCCCTCTTCCCCTGCAGGTCGGCCTCATGGAGGTGCTGGTGGGGAAGATTTTTGACCTGGCGTTTATGCCTGCAATGAATGGTGAGAGTGGTTGCCCGTGCCTCTCAGGGGCATGAGACATGGGGACCAGGTTGCTATGGTTTGTTGGGAGTGTTGTACGTGCAGTAGCACTACCTCAATAGTATTTCCAAGAACTTCATTTGAAGTTTATCGATTTAAGCCTCTGAATGCAAATGGTGCCCCAAAGGGTCCATCAATTTCCTTATTTGCTTCTTTCTTGTTTGGCTGATTGTTTTGTTTTCTGATTATCTACAAAAGTTCTGATTATATATGAAAATTGTGTGTGCAAATTTTAGAAAGTACAGAACAATTTTTTAAAATCTCACCTCCTAGAGGCAATTCATCTCAACATCTGGGTATATTTCCATCTAAACTCTTTTTTCTCCATTTTTTTTTCATATGATCAAGATATTCCTGACTTCTTTTTAGACATGTATTTATTTTTAATTATCCAGGGACGACACGAATGCATTCTTGCTGTATAAATTTCAATCAGTGCAGATAACGCTAAAGTTGCCCTTACTGCCATCGCCCACCTCCTAATCCAGAGACTGCCCCTAGGCAGCCACGTTAGCAGTGAGAGGCTTTCTTGCCCGCTTCATAGAGTAGACTGAACAGCTTTACCCTTTGTGTGGCATCTCAGGAATGTTGTCAGGAAGGCTACTTGTTGAAGGAGGGTTACCTGGAGGCTGGGGCAGCTGCTCAGACAGCTGGGTAACCCTTTTACGACTGGGAATTGGCCCCAGCCTCTTTCTCTCCCCACTCCTCCTTCGTGGAAGAGAGGACAGAGGGCTGGCTCATCCCACCTGGGTCCTTTTGGAGAGATCTTGATGTCAAACAGATTCATTCTGGGACCCATTGCCAGAGGAGGCTGCATCTCAACAACAGGGAAAGCGCTGGTCACCAAGCCTGTGCACGTTCCCCTGAGGGAGAGGTGGTGACAGGAGCTGGGCTACTGACCTGGGGGCAAGAGGTGGAGACTCGGCCTGGCTTGGTCACTCAGAGGTGGTGCAGACTTGGGGGCAAGTCCTCAATCTCGTCAAAATGCAATTTATCATTTTCAAAAGTGAGAGACTAGACTAGATCCATGATTCCCATAAAACATTAGTCCTACAAAATACCCTGAGAAAAGGGTTCTGTGGCCAAGCAAGATTGAGAAATGCTGAATATATTCCTCTAGGGCAGCTTCACAATGTCCTTAGCTCTCTGAAAAGTCCTGCCAGAGTCAGGCAGTCCGTTCAATTTCACTTAAGCCACTTCCCCTCTGCACACTTTCCTCCCTCCCTTCCTCCTTTCCTCTCTTCCTTCCTTCTCTCCTTCCAGAACATCAATTAGCAGGTCTACTTAGGCTATGACAATCTCAAAACAAACAGCACAGCCCATGGCAGTCATTGCTGGGGCCCCACGTGTACATTTCCATTCCTTCACTCAGCAAACACTTTTCTCCTCTGTGACCAGCCCAAGGGCTCGCTGATGCTGGGGACATAGTTCTTGCCTGCAAGAAACTCACAACAGGGTAGGAGCGACAGATGCAGAAATAGAGACTTATTGTGTTGTGATTTCTGTAATGGAGGAGCTGGGGGAGGGGTGGGATTGGCAGGAGCCCAGAGTTGCTTGGCCTGGGATCCAGGAAGCCTCGCAGAGGAGGTGACATCTGAACAGAGTCTCAGGGAAGGCTCAGAACTCACCAGGGAGACCAGGGTGAGGGCTCTAGGCAGGAGGAGCTGCAAGGACAAAGAAAAATAAAAGAAAGTGCCAGTCCTCGTACAAAGACTGGTGGCTTCTGGTGAGATCATCACCTCCGGCCACACTGACCATGCCTGACTGCTTTTCTTCACAGCTGTGCTGGGTTCTGGCGTTCCTCTTCCCAAAATCCTCAACATCGACTTCAGTAATGCCGACATTGACGTCTTGGAGGTAAGGGAGACAGCTGGGTTCTGCTTCCCTCCCCTCCCTCTTCTCATCAGCCTTGGCCACCACAAACGGCCAGGCCAGGAGCTGGGGGAGGAAGAAACGTGGGGGGAAAGGAGAGGGAACTGAGGCCTCTTCCTTCACAGTGTGGGTCCGGGGGAGCAAGGACCAAAGATATCAGGTGTCCTTAAAGGAAGCTGTCACATCCATGGTCTCATTTAGTCCTCACCACAGACTGTTCTCATCTTACAGATGGGAAAACCAAGGCTCAGAGGGGTCAGGGGCTTGCCCAAGGTGGAGTGTGATGCAGTTCACTGGAAAAACCTTTATTGAGCAACTACTACGTGCCAGACATGGGGGCTGGGGATACAGCAGTGACTAAGTACAGTCCTTGTCCTTGCAAAGCTCTCCCAGCCCAGTGGGTAAATATTCCTGAAGTAATTGATTAATTATAATCAAGTTCAAATGCAGAGGCTCTTGCTTTCACTATAAAAACCATATGTGTTCAGTATCAGAAATTTGGAAAATACAGAAAGGATTAAGCATGTGTTTATCCTCCTAGATATATATGCAGCCTAGAAATTACTCACTAGAACTTTTGCAGTTTTTCAGTTAAAGAATGAGGGCTTGGAGCCTGGGTTCAAATACCGACTCTGCCAGTTTCTAGTTGGGTGACCCTGAGCAATCTACTTAACTTCTCTGAGCCTCAGTTTTTTCCTCTATAAAATGGGTCTAATCATAGTACCTATCCATAGGGCTGCTTTTAGGATAAAATGAGATTCTGTGTGTAAAGTGCTATGCACAGCCCCTGGCACATAGTAAGCATTCTGGAAGTGTCCAACATTATCAGTATCATCATTATAGTAAAGTATGCTGCAGTGAACTTCTTGGTGTACAAAAAGATTTCTGGATTGAGGATTTAGTTTCTTGAAACATACTCCCAGAAATGGAATGAATGGGCCTTTGCCCCAGATTGACAATTTCCTTTCTTTGGAAAGGAAAATTGCTGCACCCATTTGTTGCTTTGTGTTGCTTTGCCCCCCATGGATTTGTCTCTCCACTTCCCCTGGGTGATGGAGATGCAAAGGATTACTCAAAGCCCATCTCTTCTGAGCAGTGAGAAGCCCCAAAGTGGTTAACTTCCCTGGGACCCTCCAGCAAGAGGCAACCCTTCCTTGGGAAATTAACCCCGAATTAGGGTTCTCTTCCTGCATTTATTTTCCAGACCAGGAAGTTACAGGAAGAGAACAGAGGTGGGGTTATAGTTTAACAATATAGGCTGGTAACTTTCAGTGAAACAAGCCAGATGACATTCCAGTAAGGCAATTAACAAAAGCTTGATCTTAACAAACATTCCTTCTTACAGCAATTTCTCAGTATCTTTACATAACAATCAGTAACTAGTCTGTCTCTGAGCCGGCAACCACTGTGCCACAATTCTTATCTTGCAACAAAGACCCACTAGCCTGGGGAAAATTTCCAGTCCTCCGCAAGGTCATTAATTGAAACTGCAAGACTTTGGAAAACCAGGCCCTGTGAAGTACATATGCTTTTTAGTACATTCCACACCCATTTACACTGCCTTCAGCAGTGTGTGGGTCATGCAGGTCCTCACTCTCATGCCAGGCTTGGACTTCAGCCCTGGGAGTGGTTACCCCACCACATTAGTGGAGCAGTCAAGGGAGGTAGGCAATGACCTTGAATGTACAGTGTGGGCAGGGTCAGATGCAGGCTCTGGGACAGTCCCCAGGGGTGCCTATCATGGTCTCATCTCTTGAGCTTGTGAAGGACTTCAGCACTGCCCTGAGCCTCAGTTTCTTCATCTGAAAATGCAGAACTACCATACCCACCTCGTACAGTTTGTGGTGAGAAATTAAATGAGATACAGCATTGTGTTGTTAATTGTTATTATTTACTCAAACAAAGCTTAAGGTTCAGGTTAGGAAACATGAACTGGGTTGGCACAAATTTATCATCATCATCATCATATTTACTGAGCATGCCCAGAGCCCGTGCACTGTTTTCCTTGGATTTGGACCTTCCCGCAGCCCTGGTTGTTATTTGCCCTCAGATGGCAGGTGAAGGACCTGAGTGTCAGAAAGTGTAGCCCACGTGCACAAGGTCACCCAGCTGTGAGAGGTAGAGTTTGCATTGAAATAATGTGAGCAGCTCAAGCCAGTGGCTCTCAAGGTGGCTGTACTGCACCCCACCTCCTTCAGGGCTTTTTTGAAATCGATGGGGATGAATTTTTCTTTCCCAAATAGCTGTGCTTGAGTATTTTCATATCAAAGTACATATTATTTTATTATAAATGATTTACCTTTTATTTCTCCTTTATATTTCAATAAGGAAATTATACTGGTTTTAAAAATATATGTATAAGTAGGTTATACAGTCTATAAATTTTATTTCAGAATAGTAAAGGAGATAACACAAATACCTATAATAAAATGTAGGATGGTGTTGGGTCTGAAAGGTTTAAAAAAAACTTCAGTCCGGTGCCTGGCCTTGTAGGCCTCTGTTCTTCTTCTTATTATATTGATCTAGCCACTTATTTTAACTTTTTATTTTGAAATAATTTTAGATTTACAGAAAAATTGCAAAAATAACACAGAAAGTTCCAGAATACACTTTTCCCAGCTGCTGCTAATGTTAGCATCTTACATGAGCAGAGTACAGTGATCAAAACCAGGAAATTAACCTTGATGCAAAATTATTAATCCACAGACTTTACTCACCAGTTTTCCCACCTTTGCCCTTTGTCTGGTTCAAGGTCCAGTCTAGACCCCACCTTGAATTTTGTTGTCCCATCTGCTGGGAATCCTCCACTCTGGGATAGTTCCCCACCCTTTCCCTATGGATCATGACCTTGACATTTCCAATGAACCTGGCCTGTTTTGTGAGACGTGCCTCAGTTTGGATTTGACTGGTGTTTTCTCATGATTGGATTGAGGTTGTGTGTGTTGGGTAAGACCATCACAGAGTGATGCTGCGCCCTTCTTGATGCTCCCTACGACGGATGCGTGATGTCTGCAGTCACTGTATCACTCTGGTCACTTTCTTAAGGTGCTTCCTGCCAGTTCTCTATCGTAAAGTTACTATTTTTCCCCTTGTAGCTGGTAAATATCTTGTGGGATGAGGCTTTGAGACTGTGCATGGTACTTTGTCCGCCTGCTTCTGGCGTGCATTAATGGTGCTTGCTGCAACAGTTATTACTGTGGTGCTGGACTGCTGGTGATTTTCTATTTCTGCATTTCCTTTCACATTTATTAGTTGGAGCTCTACTGTGTGGAAGAGCTGTCCCTTCTGTCTTTATTCATTCAATTATTTATTTATATCAATATGGACTCATGGATATTTATCATGTTCTATGGGTTATAACCTATTACTTCCTTATTAATTTTGTTGTAATTTTTTTTTTAATTATGAGAACTAGGTTTTGGAAGAGGGTGGAGAGGAGCTCAGGTCTACTTCTCTTATTTTGGGGAAGAGGAGACAGAGCAGGGAGGGCGATGTCTTGCCCAAAGTTCTCTGTAGAGGGCAAGATAACGCCATCACCAGGCGATCCTCGGGCCCATGCCACCCATTCGTCACCTCACCACTGTTCAGAGTTACTGCTTCCCACAAACATAGCATACCCAATCCAAAGGCAGGCGAGTATCTGGCCGAGGCTGCAGCCAGAGCCACCCACCCACTCGCCGGGTTCTCTGTTCTGCCTCCAAGGACCTTCTGGTGCTGAGTGCATGAGTGACAGAGGCAGAGACGCTGCCGCAGCTGGAAGAAACCAGAACCAGCCCTGGAGAGGCTTCGCCTGGACACAGTCCCTACCCTGAGTCCCTTCAGCCTCCACGACAGGTCCCTCTCCCGCCCTCCAGCCCTCTTCCCCACCTGTCCCTGCCCCAAGAAAGGATCCAGCCCCTGTTGGCAAACACTCCCTTCCACATCTGGCAGGGGGAGGGGAGTCACCTTGAGGATTGAGGCACCGAGGACCCCCCGCCAACAACATGCTGCGCACTTTACCCTTTCAATAAAAGATTCCACTTTGCCTGCACTTGGGGCAAGTTTCATGGAAGACCCTCCCCCAGGGTCTGGATGTCTTCTGTCTTTGGCTGTGCGCGGGGTGCCTGGGGGTTGTAGCCACAACTGGTTGGAGGATGGTTCAGTCCATGACCGAAAAATGTCGACACATCTGGGGACCAGACAGTTGAGCAGAAGGGACTCTAATTCAGCTCTCACTGCCTTTGTTCTGCACTCTCCTTGCCTCAGTTTCCCCCACTACTCCTCAGCACATGGGGAGGGCCAGGACTCATGAGCAACAAGTTCAAGATCATCAGACTTCACACTGCCAGAGAGACTGTCTTACAGCCTAACCTCCGTGTGCCATCATGACGAGGGTCTCCGCCCCTTCTCAGTTTTTGGCTTCCCTCTCTCTTTCCTTCCTCTTCTGTTTTCCCAGCTTGTGACTTGCCCAGGCCCAGAAGAGTGGATGGGTGCATCCCGGGTCCCAGAGGAGAGATGAAGGGGGCAAAAAGAAGACCCCCTTCTGCCCCAGCCTCTGATAGCTTATGTTTGTTGAGTGCTCACTACCTGCCGAGCCCTGAGCTGAGACTTTAGGACTTTATCTCATTTAACCTCATGAGAGCACCATGGGGTAGGTACCAGGATGGCCTCTTTCCCAGATGGGGAAACCAAGGTGCTGAGAAGTGCAGTGCCTTTTCCAAGGTCACACAGCTTCAAACTGACAGCGCTGAGGTTTGAACCTGATGGTTTGGTTCCAGGACCCATGCTGTAACCACTCACCAGTCTACCTTTGCTCAGAAGTTGCAGAGTGCAGCACTAGGCTGAATTTGACCCTGAGGTTGTACAGTCCCCTGAGGAAAGAGAACCTAGAGAATCACACATCAGCACTTAAATGCTTCTGCTGGGAGCAGAGACACATCACCTTTGCTCATATTTCATTGGCTAAAGCAAGTCACAGGACCCTGCCTGACCTCCCAGGAAGGGGAGGAAAACCAGATACAGTGGTGACCACAGTAATGTCTTCCACACTCCCCCGTGTTCTCCTGGGTAGGTGGAGGTTGAAAAGCAGCTGAGGGGGAGTGTGGCTCCTGTTGCCATGTACATTCTGCAAAAATACAGGCTCCTCATGCTTTTGGGTCTACGCTAGTGAGGCACAGATGTAGCAGCAGCCCAGAAATGAGCTCCCTATGAGCATGACCTTGGTTTCTAGAAAGGACTATAGGTTCAAGGAAAATTAGACCCTGGCCATGGTATTGTCCCCTCAGAGCAACACCCATCCAAGGCTTCTGGAAACAGCCAGTCTCTTCCCATTGAAAACAATCACACAACATTCTACAGAGAGGCTCCCTGCTGACAGAACAGGTTTGTATGTCACTAGTCTCAACTCTGGCATCAGGAGGTCATTAAAGAGCAAGAATTTTAGAATCAGGAGGATGGGGTTCAAATCCCATCTCTGTCACCTGGTTGTGTGACTTGGTGGGGCCCTCAACCTTTCTGAACCTCAATTTTCCCATCTGTAAAATGAATGGAAAATAATCATTACAGATAACAAAACTCAGACGGTGAGGGTATTAAATAGATTATTTTTTCTAGGTGCTTAGCACTGAGGGAGGCATGCAGTAAGGGCTGAATATATGCTCTCTGTGGTTAGTAGCAGAGTTGGGGGCACTTGGCATGTCTCTTGGCCAAGACAGTGCCCAGGGGACCCCTCCCAAAGCAAATGTAGTGGCTGTTCCCTGAGACAGCTCCGTGTCTATGTGAAGAGCCATAGGGCACATTTAGGCCAGTTTTAGGAGAGTTATCTGATCCCAGCATCTAGCCTTGAAAGGGTGCAAAACTATCAAAGTCCCTTTTACACTACTAAGATTTTTTTTTTCCTCCTAGTGATTTTTATTTTATTTTTTATATTTAAATTTATTTATTTATTATTAGCATATTCATTCTTACAAATCATATTTCTTTTTGCCCTTTACCTGACCTATTAAAAAGACCAGTTTTTTTTTTTCATGTCTTGCTTGTTTTCTCTCACTCAAATATCAGGAAGCTAAACTATTGGTGTGTCTGTTTGATAATAGATTCCTGTCTGTATCATTCATTCATTCATTCATTCATTCAATACCTACCAGTGTTTGAGGCACTGGGAATCCTACGCTTGACAAGAGAGACTGGGCTTCCCTTGTGAAGCTTGGCTGCTAGTCTGCAAGACAGACCTTAATGAGGTCCGTGAAAACAATAGTAAGTAAATAAGTAAACTCACAGACTATTTTGAGGTTTTCCTTGAGGGCTCTAAAGGGGATAAACAGGGACACATGTCAGGGAGGAAAACAGGGAAGGAGGAAGGCACCACTGGGTGGTCAGGGAAGGCTTCTCTGAAGAGGAAACGCATCATCAGAGACCCCTCTAGGGGCCTTCACAGTCCATCATCCCTCTCTCCCCGGGATCCAGGGTCTTGTCTCCCCTGGTCTCCTTGGTAATGGCCCAAACCCTGGAAGGGAGAGGAGATGGAAGAGCTAGAGAGAAGTAGGGTGGGACTTCCTGTCCAGCCTGCCGCAGGAAAGGCTAGAGGGGAGGAAGTCCCACCTTAGAAGGTGGTGCTTGGGGAGAGTGCCATTGGGTCCCTGTCATGGCTGTGCTCCCTCTCTTTCCACTGTGTTAGAACCAGCTCCTATAAATCCCTGTCCATTCTCCAATCAGCGGCCAGAGGCCTGGATTTTTAAAACTGTAAATCCTGTCACCTCTCTCCCCAGCTTCCCCTTCCATGGGCTTTTCATGGCACCCAGAGCAAAATCCAGACCCCTCACCACTGCCCACAGGGCCCTGCAAGGTCAGCCCCAACCTCCATCTCCAGCCCCATCTCTCCCCTGGTCCTCGGCTGGAGGAGGAGCAGTGAGGCCCTCGTGCCCTTTCCTCTGGAGGCCCCACGCTAACTTATGTCAAACATATTAAAATGCACCCACACCCTTCAACACGTTTAGTTTATTCTGCTCTTCAATTTTTGAGAGATTTTTTGAAAAACTTTTAAAAGGGGGGTATAAAAAAACTCATTTCATTGTCCATTGGCTATGATTTCTCAAAAGTTAAAGGACGTGCTCAGGCATTCTTGCAAAGTGAAAAACAGAAGGATTTGGGAGAGCGGGGAAGGAGGAAGAGGCTGGGTTGGGTCAGATGAGAATTTGGGCACAGTAGCATGGGGCTGAGGTCCAGATGATGACAGATGATTGGGAAGGCTTTGACTCCTGGGGAAGAGGAAGGAGGCATGATGGGATTAGCACTGCTGACTCAAGAGAGGGCCTGGCCTGGGGGCTCAGGCCTTGGACCACACTGGTCCCTCTTGCTGTTCACGATGAAATTGACCAAACCATCACTGCATCCTGAACTCACAGTGACAGAACCAAGTGAACAGCTGTTTCAATGTAAACATGAGAGAGCCTCTACTAAGAATCTCCCCCCAGTTTGAGATGATACTGATGTTTTGCTGATGAGCAGGGAGGCTCCTCAAAGTTGCAGGGATCCCAGCTGTCTGCACGTGAGTGCCATGGGCTCCTTGAAGCACCAAGTGGCAGCAAATTTCATGGTAGAATGTGCAATGAGACTTCTCATGCACCCCCACTAATGTCCTAATTCAGTTGTAGTTGACAAAATCTAGCAGCCTCCAAAAGAGCTCACTTAGTAAATGTTTCTGCTACTAATCCTGAGTAAGAAACCACCTCGAAACCTGGTGGCATAACACACAATTTTAGCTTTCTCACAGATTCTGTGGATCAGTAGTTTATCTCTGCTCCAGGATATCTGGCACCTCAGCTGGGAAGACTCAAACAACTGGAGATGACTTGACAGCTGGGGGTAACTTGACAGCTAGGGGCTGGAATCATTTGGGGCTTCTTCACTCACCTGCCTGGAGGCTGATGCTGGCTGTCAGCCACAGCTCCAACACATGGCCTCCCCATGTGCTGGATTGAAGAGTAGGCATGCCAGGGGAACACAAGGAGGGCTGCACAGCAATTTCATGACCCAGGCTTGGGAGTCACATAGTGTCACTTCTGTTTGTACTCAGCCAAGGCATTCACAAAGGCCTCCCAGGCTCATCAAAGTGGCTACTTCCTCAGTATTGTCACAATGCCATGGAGCCCTGAGGGTGAAGCTGCCGCCTCTGAGTTTGTTCATTTTATTTCTTCCTAGCATGACCATCCTGACCTTCAATCCCACATCTGCAATCTTAGTTGAAGGTTAAACACTAAGAAGATTACTATTCTAGTCCAATCCTCCCATTTTTCAGATGAGGCAAGTGAGGTTCAGAAAGGGGAAGGGCGACTTTGCCCTTGGCAGGAGAGGCTGCCTCGTTTACAGGCAACAGCTTTGAAGTATGGAGCAGGAAAAGAACTGTTTCTTAGCTGCAAAAGCGAGTCTCTAAACAGGGAACACGGTGCCGGGGCTGCTTTTGAGGCAGCCAAGATCCCAGAGGCCGGGGCCGCGCTGAAGGCGGCCAGATGCCCTATTCAGGATTTGAGGTTTCAGGCTGGCATAAAAGAAGATTCCTGGGAGCGCCCAAGCTGCACCGCGGGACTGACTGAGCAGCCCGAGGCTGCGGCGGCCGAGAACGGGGATGGTGACAAAGCAGAGGCAGAGAAGGAGCCGCCCGACCCGGCACAACCCTTTGAGTGACCCCCGGCCTGGCCCTGCTCGGGGGGCAGATGCCCGCCCGGCTTCCGCCTACCCACCGGGCCACTCACTGCCCCCGGGGCTGCCTCCATTTTCTCTGGTGGTGGCAGCTCTGGCCCGGCTCGGCCAAGCCTGTCCTCCTTGCCAGGCTCAGCTCATCACTGAGCCTTCCCACTTGCTTGCCCTGGTGCGGGGCTTCCCAGGGCCTGCGGGCCGGCCTCCCTTCCCACTCCCTCTGCGGTTCTCTGGCGGGGCTGGTGGTGTGGGGCGTCCCCGGCCAGCGTCGGGAGGGCAAGGAAGTACGGGCTGGGCCGACTGTCACTCCACCGCACCCTGGGCTCCGGCCCCCGGTAAACGTCCTGTTACTGGGAGGCAGATACCATCTCTGTGGCCACTAGTTCGGAAAAATGCCTAACCGATTTCTGGTTAGGAATAGTGTGGTGGGAGAATTCCCAAGTTCACTTGAACCTGCTAGAGAGCTGACTGTGGGCAGGCACGGGACTCGGTCCGAGCCGGGGGGATTCAAAGGTGAACTGTGTGCTGTGGGCTCCTCCCCCGAGGAGCTCACACTCTGGTGTGGGAGATAAGACAAGTACACAAATAACCGCAATACCAGGAGGAAGGTGAACAAGTCCCAAGAAAGATCTACACAGTGCTACAAAGGCACCCAGAGCGACCAGTCGTCTGTGCCTAGCAGAAACCTGGTAGACTTCCTGGGCGAGGTGGTGCTGAGCAGGATCTTGAAGGCCCAGCTGATAGACGAGGGCTGCAGAATACACGTCCCAGCCCAGCCCAGTGTGCACAGAGCGGGAAGACGTCCGGCTAGGGAGGTGGAGACTCGACAGAAACCACACACCCTGTGGGGTCACCACTGCACGTTCCAACAGCCCGGGCCAGAGCGCACGGAACAGGGAGAAGTCCTGCACGGGAAGTGGAAGCTCGGCAGAGACCACACACCCTGCGGTACTGCCCCGTGATCCAGCAGCCCAGCAGAGTCCAAGCTGACCAGAGAGGTGGCTCCCCAGAGAGGCCCAAGACCCGAGGCAACCACACACACAAGGCACTAGAGGCCAACTGAGCAGTCACGGAGGTAGCCATACGAAATTGGCAACCACAGCAACATCTTAGTTAGTCAATAGTCTCAAACCAGTGGACTGTGAAACCACCTCCCACAATGAATAAACATCAAAAAAAAAGATACCAGAAATACAAAAAATCAAGAAAGTACACCACCAAAAGTTAATAAATCTCAAACTCTAGATCCTATAGAACAAGAAGCCCTTGAAATGACTGACAAGGAATTTCGAGTGATAATTCTAAGGAAATGGGATACAAGAAAACTCAGCTAGACATCATGATGAAACGAGGAAAAGTATACAGGAACTGAAAGAGGAAATGTACAAGGAAATCAATGTCCTGAAAAAAAATGTAGCAGAACTTGCTGAACTGAAGAAGTTATTCAGCGAAATAAAAAACACAACGGAGAGTTTAACCAGCAGGCTTGTGGAAGTTGAAGAGAGAACCTCTGAACTTGAAGATGGGCTGTTTGAAATAACACAAGCAGACAAAAAGAAAGAAAAAAGAATCAAGGACATTGAAGAAAATCTGAGAGAGATATCAGACAACCTTAAGCGCTCAAATATCTAAGTCATGGGTATTCCAGAAGGGGAGGAAAATGGAGATTGCATTGAAAACATATTCAACAAAATAGTGGCAGAAAACTTCCCAGGTATAGGAAAAATCACAGATCTTCAGATCCAGGAAGCTCAACCATCTCCAAATGTATTCAACCCAAAAAGGCCTTCTCCAAGACATGTTATAGTCAAATTGGCAAAACTCAGAGACAAAGAGAGAATCTTAAAAGCTGCAAGAGAGAAGCATCAAATCACCTATAAGGGATCCCCAATCAGGCTAACATCAGACTTTTCATCACAAACCCTAAAAGCTAGAAAGGAATGGGATGATATATTCAAAATACTAAAAGACAGAGATTGCCAGCCAAGAATACTCTACGCTGCAAGGCTATCCTTCCGAAATGAAGGGCAAATAGTATATTTCTCAGACAAACAAAAACTGCGGGAGTTCACTACCACACGACCACCCTTACAAGAAATCCTCAAGGGAGTACTGGGTTTGGTTCCTGAAAAATAGCTACCACTGCCATAAAAACCCAAGAAAAATCTAAACCCACTAGTATAATAAAAATGGCATTCATGAAGAGAAAACAAACAAGCAAAAAGGCTATCTACAACGTAAGGAACCAACAAACACAGAAAACAAACCATAAATCAAAAAGCAAGGAACAAAAGACACCTAAGACAACCAAACAACCAATAAAATGCTAGGAATAAATCAACACTATTCAATAACAACTCTTAATGTAAAAGGCTTAAATTCCCCAATTAAAAGACACAGACTGGCTGACTGGATCAAAAAGCAGGACCCAACTATATGCTGCCTACAAGAGACCCACCTCACCCATAAAGATTCACACAGACTAAGAGTGAAAGGATGGAAAAAGATTTACCATGCAAACAGAAAAGAAAAACGAGCTGGAGTAGCTATTCTTATATCTGACAAAATAGACTTTAAACTAAAAACCATAAAAAGAGACAATGAGGGACACTACTTAATGATAAAAGGACTGATCCATCAAGAAGACATAACAATCATAAATATGTACGCACCCAATGTTGGAGCAGCCAGATTTATAAAACAAACTCTATTAGACCTAAAGAAGGAAATAGACACTAATACCATAATAGCAGGGGACCTGAACACCCCACTGTCAATATTAGACAGATCATCTAAGCAAAGAATCAGTAGAGAAACACAAGATCTAAACAAGACTCTAGACCAATTGGAATTGGCAGATATCTACAGAACATTCCATCCAACAACCTCAGAATATTCATTCTTCTCATCAGCACATGGATCATTCCCCAGGATAGATCACATATTAGGTCACAAATCAAGCCTCAACAAATTCAAAAAATTTGGAATTATCCCATGTATTTTCTCAGACCATAATGGATTAAAACTAGAAATTAATAACAAACGAAACTCTGGAAACTATACAAACACATGGAAATTAAACAGCATTCTACTTAATGACATATGGGTCCAAGAAGAAATCAAGCAGGAAATCAAAAAATTTATTGAAACTAATGAAAATAATGATACATCATACCAAAACCTGTGGGATACTGCAAAAGCAGTATTAAGGGGGAAATTTATTGCATTAAATGCTCACCTCAGAAGAATGGAAAGATGGCAAGTGAACAACCTAACATTTCACCTGAAAGATCTAGAAAAACAAGAACAGTCCAAACCTAAAGTTAGCAGACGGAAAGAAATCATTAAGATCAGAGCAGAACTGAATGAAATTGAAACCCAAAAACAATACAAAAGATCAATGAATCAAAAAGTTGGTTTTCTGAAAAGATAAATAAAATTGACAAACCACTAACATGGCTAACAACAAAAAGAGAAGATTCAAATAACAAAACTTAGAAATGAAAAAGGCGATATTACAACTGATGCATCTGAAATACAAGGAATCATTCGAGACTACTATAAACAACTATATGCCAACAAATTTGCAAATCTGGAGGAAATGGATAAATTTCTGGACACACACAAGCTCCCAAAACTGAGCCATGAAGACTTAGAAAATCTGAACAGACCAATAACAATAAAGGAGATTGAAGCTGTTATCAGAAAGCTCCCAACAAAGAAAAGCCCAGGACCAGATGGATTCACAGCAGAATTTTACCAAACATTCAAAGAGGAATTGACACCGATTCTTTACAAACTATTCCAAAAGATTGAAACGGACGCCAATCTCCCAAACTCATTCTATGAAGCAAACATCATCCTGATACCAAAACCAGGTAAAGATATAACCAAAAAAGAAAACTACAGGCCGATATCCTTGATGAATATAGATGCAAAAATCCTCACTAAAATACTAGCAAACAGAATACAGCAACACATATGTAAAATTATTCACCACGATCAAGTGGGATTCATCCCAGGGATGCAAGGTTGGTTCAACATACGCAAATCAATAAATGTGATACACCGTATTAATAAAATCAAACACAAGGACCATATGATCATCTCTATAGATGCTGAAAAAGCATTTGATAAAATTCAACACTCATTCATGACAAAGACCCTCTATAAGTCAGGTATAGAGGGAAAGTATCTCAACATAATTAAAGCCATATATGATAAACCCACTGCCAATATCATCCTGAATGGGGAAAAGCTGAAAGCTTTTCCTTTAAGAACAGGAACTAGACAAGGATGCCCACTCTCACCACTCCTATTCAACATAGTGTTGGAAGTACTAGCCAGAGCAATCAGAGAAGAGAAGGAAATAAAGGGCATCCAGATTGGAAAAGATGAAGTCAAACTGTCCCTGTTTGCAGATTACATGATCCTATATATCGAACAGCCTAAAGCCTCTACAAAAAAACTCTTGGAGTTGATAAATGAATTCAGCACAGTAGCAGGATACAAAATCAACACACAAAAATCAGTAGCATTTCTATTCTCCAATAGTGAACGTGCAGAACAAGAAATCGAGAAAGCCTGCCCATTTACAATAGCCACCAAAAAAAAAAAATACTTAAGAATTGAGTTAACCAAGGATGTGAAAAATCTCTATAATGAGAACTATAAACCACTGCTGAAAGAAATTAGAGAGGATACAAGAAGATGGAAAGATATCCCATGCTCTTGGATAGGAAGAATCAACATAGTGAAAATGTCCATACTACCCAAAGTGATATACAAATTCAATGCAATCCCCATCAAAATTCCAATGACATTTTTCTCAGAAATGGAAAGAACTATCCAGACATTTATATGGAATAACAAAAGACCACGCATAGCCAAAGCAACGCTGAGCAAAACAAATAAAGCTGGTGGCATAACACTACCTGACTTTAAACTATACTACAAAGCTATAATAACCAAAACAGTATGGTACTGGCATTAAAAACAGACATACTGATCAATGGAATAGAATAGAGAATCCAGAAATCAACCCACACACCTACAGCCATCTGATCTTTGACAAAGGCACCAAGCCTATACACTGGGGAAGAGACTGCCTCTTTAGCAAATGGTGTTGGGAGAACTGGATATCAATATGCAGGAGAATGAAACTAGACCCATACCTTTCACCATACACTAAAGTCAACTCAAAATGGATTAAAGAATTAAACATAAACCCTGAAATAATAAAACTTCTTAAAGAAAACTTAGGAGAGACACTTCAGGAAATAGGACTGGACACAGACTTCATGAATATGACCCCAAAAGCACGGGCAACCAAAGGAAGAATAAACAAATGGGATTATATCAAACTAAAGAGCTTCTGCACAGCAAAAGAAACAATTAACAGAGTTAAAAGACAACCAACAGAGTGGGAGAAAATATTTGCAAAATATACATCTGACAAAGGATTAATATCCAGAATATATAAGGAACTCAAACAACTTTACAAGAAAAAAACAAGCAACCCAATTAAAAAATGAGCAAAAGAGCTAAGTAGGCATTTCTCTAAGGAAGATAAACAGATGGCCAACAGACACATGAAAAAAATGCTCAACATCACTCAGCATCTGGGAAATGCAAATCAAAACTACACTGAGATACCATCTCACCCCAGTTAGGATGGCTAAAATCCAAAAGACTCTGAACGATAAATGCTGGCGAGGTTGCGGAGAAAAAGGAACTCTCATACATTGTTGGTGGGACTGCAAATGGTGCAGCCTCTATGGAAAATGGTATGGAGGTTCCTCAAACAATTACAGATAGATCTGCCATATGACCCAGCTATCCCACTGCTGGGAATATACCCAGTGGAATGGAAATCATCAAGTCGAAGGTATACCTGTTCCCCAATGTTCATCGCAGCACTCTTTACAATAGCCAAGAGCTGGAACCAGCCCAAATGTCCATCATCAGATGAGTGGATACGGAAAATGTGGTATATCTACACAATGGAATACTACTCAGCTATAAAAACGAATGAAATACTGCCATTTGCA
This sequence comes from Cynocephalus volans, assembly GCF_027409185.1. Classification (NCBI taxonomy): domain Eukaryota; kingdom Metazoa; phylum Chordata; class Mammalia; order Dermoptera; family Cynocephalidae; genus Cynocephalus; species Cynocephalus volans. The sequence goes on from NC_084460.1 coordinate 29,284,807, forward strand.
ACAACATGGATGGACCTTGAGAGAATTATATTAAGTGTAACAAGTCAGGCACAGAAAGAGAAATACCACATGTTCTCACTTATTGGTGGGAGCTAAAAATAAATAAATAAATTCACACACACACACACACACACACACACACACACACACACACACACACACACACAAACCGGGCAGGGGGGGGAAGAAGACATAACAACTACAATTACTTGAAGTTGATACGACAAGCAAACAGAAAGGACATTGTTGGGTGGGAGGGGGGAGAGGGAGGAGGGAGGGAGGTTTCGGTGATGGGGAGCAATAATCAACCACATTGTATATTGACAAAATAAAATTAAGGAAAAAAAATAAATAAATAAAAATTTTTTTAAAAAAGAAATTTCTTTCTTACAGTCTCGAAGCCTGGGAAGTCCAGAGCCCAGGGAGGACAGCTAACAAGGGCTTTCTTTTTAGTGGTGACTCTTCACAGCAACATGGGGTGTCCCACGGGCTGGGCAAGAGAGAACTAACCTTCTCAATTGCCCTCCTTATAAATCCATCAGAATCATGCCCATTGCTCCATGAATGGATCAATTCACTCTCAAGGTCATCGTCCTCACAATCCAATCATTTCTTAGAGGTCCCACTTTTCAAATACCATAATTGGATTTCCCACCCTCTTAACACTGTTGCAATGGAGATCGAGTTTCCAATACATGAACTTTAGGGGGACACATTTGACCCATAGTGTTTCTTGTTATGGAAGAATTTCTGGAATAGCCCATCCCATAGTGACCAGTGTTAGAGTGGAGCTCTTGGGATAGCCCCCTCCATAGTTACCATGTTACAGTAGGGCTCCTGAACTAACCTACTCCGTGGTGAGTAGTTTTATCATGAGCTTTCTGTAACCACTCACTCCATAATGACTAGTCTTTTAGTGAAATTGCTGAAGTTTTCCCTCCGTATGTGCAGTGCTGTGGGATTCCTGGGGCAGCCTGCCCCATAGGGAAGACTGCTATAGTGGAATTCCCAGAATATTTCACTATTGGGGTCAGTTATTGGAATGTCACTCCAGAGTGAAGGCACTGCCATTGGGTTTCTGGGCTAGCTGGTTCCCTTGGTGTTAAAGTGAAGTATTATGGTTATTATGGTTTTAGTATTATGGTTAAGTTTCCAGCTAGCTCCCTTCGTAGTGCAGAGCATTATGGTGATGTTCCTGCGATATTCCACTACTCTCTTGTGAGAAGCTTTCTGGTAGGGCCAACTGTTTTCTGAGTCTAGAGGAATTTTTTTTTATCACTTTGCTTCCCTTCCATTTCCCAACCTCCCCTGTGCCCACTGTTGGGGTGGGGGAGGCGGGGTGGCATACAAGGGAGGAGAGCTGTCCTGGGACAAACTTCTGTCCTGTCATCATAGCATGCCTTGTGCCACCTCTGGCCTCTCTGGGTTTCCCACTGAGGCTGGGTCCCAGGCAGGAGGCAGGGGGAAGAGATGGGACCCCCTCCCTCAAGCAGGAGGGGCAGCCTATTGTCCCCCTGGGGAGCCAGGGAGGGCCTGACTCACCTGTGAGCCCTCTTGCTGCTTCCCTGGGACTTCTCCACAATTGTGGTGAAAGCCAGATGAGGTGAGCAGAAGGAGCCTGGGCCAGGCATCCTGAGACCTGGGTTCAAATCCCAGCTCAGCTACCAATTCTCTGGGTGACCTTATATCATCTCATCCCCTCTCTGGGCCTCTCTTCTCCCATCTGTAAAGTGTGCCCAGTCTCTAAAGGTCTCTCCTTCTGATAAGTATTGGGGAGATGGGAAGGGGAACAAACTCAGAGGCCAGAGGGGCCTCCAGCAAAACCACTGCTACTATAGGTCATTTTCATGGTGGCATCTTCTCATGTCCCTCCTTGCTGTCAGTTGCAGTGACCCGGCGGTACCCCCATCTGTAGAATCAGCATGGGACCCCGCCAGGACTATGGCCAGGATGTTCAAACACTTCAGTGTCACTGTGGGATTTTCTGACTCCACCTTGGGTGACTGTGACCTTGATCTACCCATAAAGAGTCTCCCACAGACAAACCACAGAGAGTCCCTTCATTAGAACTTGGGTTTTGATATGCCCGAAGCTGATAAGATGGAAAACCTCCCAAGGGAAGGCATTTCAGCATAGGGGTGATTGAGGCAGAAGAACCTCTAAGAACCAAACCAAAGGAATGGTGCCCTAACAGGGGAAGGACAGACAGTGTCCACCCCTACCTTGAGACAGGTGGCCTGATTTATAGCCCAGGATTTGAATATTCTTGGGGACCATCTGAAGCCAATGAGATATTCCATCCAGTAAGGCAATGGCATTCCTGCAACATGCATAAAACCAGACTGCAGGCCTGAAGCCTTTTAGAACTAAAAGAAATGGATGCTGATAGAAAAGTTAGCTGGGACCCTCGGACCTTGCCTTCCTCTCCTGTATAAGAAGTCTGGTCCAAAGCCACTTTCTCAGTGGATAAGGTTCACTTCAGGATCTGCCTGGGGAAATAAAAATGGAGAAGTGTCAAGATAATACACATTTAAAATTCCAGAAAGCCGGATCCCAGCCTCAGAGGCCCTGGGAACCCCAAGACCTTTGCGGTGGGTGGGAATGGGCAGGAATGCTGGGCCTGCTGTTTTCCCAGGACTGAAGCCCTGAGCCCCTTCTTTGCATGAAACCCTCATGATGCAGTTGTGTGTTTTGGGCCTCTGTCATGGCTCTTTGATGTGACAGTGAAGGGCACAGGCTTTGGAGTCAGCTAGACCTGAGTTAAATCCCACTCTTCCATTGACTCCCTGACCCTCAGTTTTCTCTTCTGTAAAATGGTAGTGAGAATAGCACCTCTCTCATAGGGTGATGGTGAGAAAATGCGTGAAGAAAACCTAAGCATGGATTGTGGAACAATATAGCAGTCTGCTTCTACTGGTGGATTTTCTACAAACTGCCAGGCAGAGGGAACAGCTTGAGCAAAGCTGTGGAGTAGGGAACCCAAGGGACGGTGAGGACCCACGATCAAACCTCCACCTCACCCCGGCTCCCCGTGGACAAGCCCTGCGTGAGATGCAGAGGCCGGAAAGCACGTGCACTGCAGCTGCCCTGCACTGCTCCTGGCCATGCAGAGGGCACAGCAAGAACGGCCCAGGCCAGGCGGGGCTCCCAGGGTGTGGCAACAGCAGGCGCAGTTCTCAGATTGGACCACAAGGTGGAGCTATGACCCTGCTAATCCTTGTTTCTCATACAGCTATTTCTATAAAGAAGCTTTTTTATGCCAGGCACTATGCTGGGCACTTGGCTTTTATGACCTAGTTTAATTTTCACAGCCACCCCTCAAGGTCAGAAGTATCACTGGCTCTATTTTAGAGATAAGGAGACTGAGGCTCAGAGTGGTGATAAATTCGTGGACTGGGAGCAACAATTACTGGGTTCAAATCTCAGTTCATCTGCATACTAGGATACCTAATCTCTCTGTGTTTCAGTTTCCCCACGAAAAAATGGGGCTAATAATAGCAATATGTTATGATAGTTAATAGACTGTAGCTATTTGTTTATTTTTACTCTATGCCCAGCTGAGGATCATTTCATTCGGTCCTTACAACCACCCAGGAGGCAGCTGTTAGTGTCCCTGTTTTGCAGACGAGGACACTGAGGCTCAGAAAGGCTAACTGCCTGGCCCACTTCCACACAGCTAGAAGGAGGCAAGGCCCAGCTTCAAACCCAGGTCTTCTGGCAGAGAGCAGGAGCTGGAGGAGGCAGGCGCGTCTGGGGCCTCAGGGGTGCCCTACCATGTCCTTGCTGAGTCTCTCATGCTGCTCTGGCTTCAGTTTCCCCACTGGCACCACAAGAGACTGGGGTGGAAGTGGAGCCTTTTTGCCACCTGCTGGTTCCCTGACTCTGCTGTGGGGAAAAATGGAGTGTGACAGCCGAGAGCCCACATCCTGGAGGGTCCCAGGGTGGAGCTTAAACCCTGCAGCGAGAGGAAGGCCCCAAGCCCTCGGGTTCCCCACCCCCACACAAAGAAACCCCAGAACTCAGTCCTCTCTGGGCCTCCCTCTTGTCCCCTGGGCCCATGGCCTGATGACACCCATGACATTTGTTTTCTCAACCTCCTTTTGTCAGGACTGTCTTTGTGAATGACCCGAGGGCCCCTGCAGGCCTCAGGGAGAACCATGTGGAGCCAGAAGGTGGCACAAGAAGGGAGAGAAGAGGCGAGTGGAGCCAGCCTGTGGTATTCTGGAAGTCTCCACAAGCCCAGGGCACTTGTGTCCTTGGTCCACCAATAAAGGCTCAGATGGTTGGTGCCTCTGGTCCCCAATGGACCCACCATGGGAGGCTCTTGGGAAACATTCCCCATGTTCATTCTTTCAGGCAACAAATACAGCCAGGTCACAGTTGATATGAAGCTGACTTATGCAAATCTGAAATACTGTCCTACAAAATATGAATGAAATTTCATGTAGTGAACAGAAAGTTAAGTAAAACCTGTCCCCTCCCCCCGTTTTCCCATTGTTAAGAACGCATGCCTAAACATGCTCAAGTCTCTCCCTTCTTAGGAAGAATAAAGGTCCCTCCCTGGACTCTACACCCCTCCAGCTGCCACCTCCCCTGTCTCTTCCCCTTCACAGCCAAAGCTCCCTAGAGCCATGTTTCAGCCTTGAACATGGACATGAACACCTGAGCTCTTGTTAAGATGCAGGCTCTGGGCAGGAGGTCTGGGCTGGGGAGAGGCTCATGCTACCGGCCCATGAGCCACACTGTGAGCAGCACGCTCATTGTAGATGCGTCCATCCCTCCACCCGTCTGCTTTCCACTGGTCACCCCACCGTGTCAGCCCTCACCAGGTCCTCAGTGATCAGCACGTGGACATTTGTCAGCCTCGTCTTACTGGACCATAGCAGCTGCCACTTCCTCCTCCTTCAAACCAGTTCTTCCCTTGGCCATGATCCCCTGGCTTTCCTCCTGCCCCTCTGGCCTTTCCATCTCTGCCTTCTGTGCAGGCACAATGTCTGTGTGTTGGCCAACCAATGTATTCCTTCCCCCTGGCCACTGTGATTGGTTCAGTGTTCTGAATGGAACCCCGCAGGGCCAATGAGAATCAGTTCTAGGACTTTTAAGGGGATATTAGGAAAGAGATACACTCTTTCTGTTAGGGTTACTTATTAAGAGAGAGTGTAGGCCTGGAGTTGCTGGTGGCTGTCTCTGCCACCTCTTGGGGGGGTGTCAGTTTGAGAATGAAACTCATGCAAAAGAAAACTGAGCCAAGTCAAGGAGAGAAACAGAGTCCTGAAGATTTTCTTTGAGCACTTGGATACAGCCATGCCTGAAACCCATAGACCTCAAGTTACATGAGCCAATGACTCCCTTTCATACATAAGTCTGTCTGGGTTGTGTTTTCCATTACAAGTAACCCAAAGAATCCTGACAAATGCAATTGACAAGCGCATTTCAGTTCATCCTGCAGAAGCCATAGAGGGAAAAAAGAGATGAATCCCAGACAGAGCTTGGCCTTGCAGGGTTGATAATCGTGTGTGTGTGTGTGTGTGTGTGTGTGTGTGTGTGTGTGTGTATGTGTGTGTAGACAAGGAAGAGACCTGTTCAAAAACTATAAGGCAGAATAAAGACTAAAAATATACTTTAATCTTCCCCCTCCTTTCTGTCTTGGAGCTAGCCATAAAGAAATTCTGATGGTAGCTCGCTAGACCCCTGTTTCAGAAAGCGTTCTGTCCCATACCTGGAGGAAAGAATGCTGCACAGAGAGGCCGAGAAGAATCTGGACAGGCCTTGCTGGGTTCCCTCACTCAGTCTATCAGTATTAGATCACACTTTTTTGTCCAATCACATTTCTATATGGCTGCTCCTGCTTCACAGAACCTAAGCATAAAAATGGATAGTTTCCCTCTATTTGGGGTCTTCAATCTGAAAGCTCCTGCATCACATAAAACTATAATTAAATAAATTTGTTATGCTATTTGTATTCCTAAAAAAAAAAAAAAAAAAAAAAAAAACTATAAGGCATAGTGTGAGAAGGGCCAGCTGGGTGGATCAATGAAAACTTCACATAAGAGGTGATCTGAAGAATGAACAGAATTTGCAGGGGTATGACATTCTCAGACCTGGCTTTTGGCACCGGGAGGCCAGAGAGGAGACTTGAGGATGATCCGGAACAGACAGAGAAGCCTGACAGTGGTGACAAGTTGCGATCCCACAGACATGAGTCCTGCCTGGATGCATGAAGAAAGACAGGGAGCTATGACATTTCTCTCATGGGTTTTCTTCCCCCTTTTAACTGAGTGGCCACCACATCACACTGCAGGACTCTTTGCATTCCTCCTTTTGTTGAATGCATCCCCAATCCCCACTGGCCAGGATTAGCACTGATTTTAGAGAGGAGGGGATACCGGCTTAGAGAGCTGACTTGCGTTACCTAAAGCTACACAGCCGATAAGTGGCAGAGTCTAGACTGAGACCCTGCCCTGTTCCCATCCTTGGTCCTGCCCTGAACATGGCACTGCTGAGTTATCTCTACTGAGCACTTACTATGCGCCAGCATTGGGCTCATTGTTTTCCAGGCTAATTGTTTTTGGAATCTCTGATCAGCTTTGTCAAGTGGGCTATCATGATCTCCATTTTGCAAATGAGGAAATAGAGGCTCAGAGAGGCAATGTGACTTGCCCAAAGTCACACAGCCAGAAAACAGCAGGGTGAGGATTCAAACTGAGGTCTGGCTGATTACCAAAAGCCCCTGAAAGACAATTACACTCAGAGTTACCTACAATTAAATCCTGCCAGCATTTGTCTTATGCATTATCTGTTCCCACCTACCCACAATGTCATATCATTTCTTCTTTCAAGTCCCAAAATTTCAGTTCAACCCAATTCAGTGCTTATGAACAGCTTTCATCAGGGCTGAGCTCTGTGCCAGGGACAGCTGCTGAGGCAGCAAAAGGGAACATTCTGGCCATTTGCTTGGGGCATGTGAGTACTCTCTGGGGCCCAGAACCTGGCGTGAGTCAGGGCCCTGAATAGAAGCTCCATAAACGTGTGACGAATGAACGAATGGTTGGATGGGTGGGTGGATGGGATTCTGGAGTCTTCTTGCTGAATTCTGGGTCTCATCCCCTACATTCATATATTCAGTTAGCCAATCAGCCTGTCAGCTCTTTTCAATTTAATTCAGTGTAATGTTAATTGGGACCTGCCACAAGCCAGGCTCTAGGCTGGCTGCTGGGGACACACAGATGGCAGAATCATGGTCCCTGACCTTGAGGAGTTCCAATCTAGCAGAGGAGAAAGGGCTAACACATGGATATGTGCTCAACCAACAAACTTTTATGGAGGGCCTCCTCTGACGTGGGCCTGGGGCTGGGGGCTACCTGGGCAACCAATGAATCAGGGCGCTTCATACCCTTGAGGGGCTTATGTAGCCCAGGGGATCCCCATAATCAGAACATAAATGGCAGTGTAATCTAAGTGGCTCAGAGCCAGGATACCTGGCTTCAAATCCCAGCTCTGCTGCTTACTAGCTGTGTGACCCTGGGCAATATGCTTTCCCTCTCTCTGCCTCAGTTTCCTTTTCTATAAAGTGGGGGTAAAATAATGCCTGCCTCCGGTTGGTTGCAGGGGTAAGTGATGAGACTCTGCTCTCCCGCCAGATGTGAGTTGACTGATCTGCTGCCCTGGACGGTGGTGCATCACTAGGACAAGGACCATGATTCATTCACCTCTGACGCCAGCACAGGGCTTGGCCCTCAGGAGGTATTGAGCAGGCCCTGTGCTGGGTGTGGGGACCTCAGAGGTGGCGTGGTCTTGCCCTCGGACAGGGACTACAGGGACATGGCTGACCCCTCTCTTTTTCTCCCCCTCGTTCCTCCCTCTCCTCTCCCCTCTTCCACTTCCTCTCTCTCCCTCTTTATCTTCTCTCTTCTCCTCTCTCCCCTCCCTCAGTCCCTCCGTCTTTCCTTTCTCTCTGCCTCTTTCCTTCCTCTCTGCCTCTTTCCTTTCTCTCTGCCTCTTTTCTCCCACAAACATCTTTTGACTCCTACTGTAGAGCAGACCCTGTGCCAGCTCTGGGGGCTGCACAGTGAAAAAAGACAAGGCACCCAGACTTCAAGGGGCTCAGGGGAGGGGCCAGACCCATTGAAAACTCCTTCCAACTGTGCTTTAAATTTTCTTTGGGAGATTTAGGCAAAGTGCTCAGGGAGCATTCTGTGGGATGGGAGGAAGAAGACTCCAGCCTGGGGTGGGGTGAGACCCCACCCATCAGTCAGTCCATGGGAAGTGGATCCCCATTTTCTAGGGGCAGGATCTGGGGGCTATTTAACCCAGTAGATGTTCCAGACACAGAGCCAGGGCTTTGATGTTAGAAGACGTTTGAGGGCTGAAAAAATAAAATGTATTGCTTTCCAAGTCAGAAAAGAAACAGCAATGTCAAGATCAGTAAAAGTATAATGAAAGGCCTTCAGACTGTAACATTATAACAACCTTATTAATTGTTACATTTAGCAGTCATAAAAATGTCAGGATGTTTGAACACATGTTGTTCCTTTGATCTTTCTTATTTGCCAAGAATTCCCAAGGAAGTAGTTCCAGTGTGAGAAACTACAACCTGTTATAAATTGAACCGATTATTCCTACCTGGCTGATTTCAAAAGCAGAATGATGACACGACTTTCAGATTTTTAAATAGCAAAATAGAGAAATTGCATTTGGGGCTGGGCTGGGGGTGTACATCTGTGGGTGGCTTATCGTGTCCGGAGGGGTTGGGGGCTGCTTTTGTCTGCAGGGGGACGGGAGGTCTACGGGCAGAGCCTCGGAGCTGCAGCCAGGAGCCCTGAGCCTCATCCCAGCCTGGCCCCAGTTTCTGGGCACCTTCAGCCCTGCCACTCACCCTCTCTGGTCTCAGGAGCCAGGGAGCTGAGCCATGTTTGGAAAAAGATACCAGCTCAGAGCTTAAGGGCTGGGTCAGAGGGACCAGGAAACTGCCACGGTGGGGGATTAGCAGTCACGCCGGGGGTAGGATGTCCTAAGCCTGGGACAACTAATCCTTAATGCCTGGCTGGAGATTTTCAATGAGAAATTCATCCCACGACCCTCATGGCTGGGGCCTTTGTCCCTGAGAGGCAAACACCTTCCCTGTGAGGAGACTTTGTGTACCGTGGAGGGGGAGGGGGAGGGGAGTACAGGGGAGCTGTCACACTCCTCTTTCCGGGATGACTCAGACCAGCCAGCCTGGACCTCAGATGGCCCCTGAGGACACCAGTGTCCCCACCCACCACCAAGGCCCCTTTACATATATTATATACCATTTATATTATTATGTTACTAATTATCATCGTCATCGCATTGACACCGTGCATTGAGGGTCTATACAGGCTGAGCTTTCATAGACATTATCCCAGGTCATCCTCACAGTATGCCTGGGAGGCAAGGACCGTTTTTAGTCCTACTTCACAGATAAAGAACCTGAAGCTCAGGGAGGGGAGGCCCCCAGCCCAGGTCACACAGCCAGCAACCGGCAGAGAGCAAGGATTGGAACCCAGGTCCACCAGCCCCAGCCCAGACTCTGACCACTACCTTTAGAGCCCCCTCCCCACTCTTTTGATTTCCCAGGCTCTTGCCCTTCCACTGAGACCCAGTGACAAGGGTACTTACCCCATTTTACAGATGAGGCAACTGAGGCCTGGGGCCAATGCCAGGTCTGAGGTTGCCAACTCATGCCCAGCCCCTGGGCTGTGGTCCTGGGGTGGGAAGCCTCCCTTCACAAGACTGCAGCACAGCCCTTGGCTCTGTGCCCCCCAACTGGCAGAAGAGTGGCTAAGATGTTTGGGGAAGTCAGTGCCAGGTAGCAGGGAAGGGGGTCTGATGGCTGGTCCAAGGCCACAGGAAAAGCCGCAGCAGGGTTCAAATGGACTGAGCTCTGGGGACCTGGCTGTCACCTTCTGCCTGATGCCTCCTGCTCTGTGCCCTAATGGTAGAGCCATGGCTGGCATGAGGAAAATCCAGCTCTGGGAACCAGAGGTCTCATCCCATCCTTGACACCGGTCACATGTTGAGGACAGCCCCAGCAGGTCCTTGCTAAGTTGCAGGTGGTGAGCAGAGTGGGCAGAGACCCAGGATGCCCCTGGGCTATCTGTCAGTTCTTCCCAGCTTCGGGCCAAGTGGACACCTGCTGAGTGTCTTGTGCTGTTCCGGGTTGACACAGGCCCAATGCACCAGGCGTTACAACCAACTCAAACAGCAGTGGCTGAGGGAAAAACAGGATATTCAAGCCTGAGGACTGTCCTGCCCCATCAGCTGGCCTCAGCCTGACACAGGTGGAAGGGCCTTCCCCGGGGGCCCAAGTGCCTGGTTCTTGTCCTTGTGAGGCCTGGGCAAGCCACCTCTGGCTCTGAACCTCAGTTTCCTTAACTGGAAAATGAGGCTGTCAAAACCTGCTTCTCCGAGTTGTCATGAAGACTAATGGGAAAAGTGCATCAACGGCACCAAGCCCAGTGTCAGGCACAAAGTAGCTGCCAGGCATCTGCCTGCACCTGTTCAGTGCTGGGTCCTGGGGACAGGAGAGGAGCATGACTCACTGCTGCCCCCAGGAGGCCGCACGCTGGAACAGCCGTTCTCACTCACCCTGGTTCACTTCCCAGCTCTGCCCTTCCATGTCCACATGGCCTTGACCAAGTTGTCCTCCCCTTTTAAGCCTCACTCTCCTCATCTGAAAAATGGGTACGGTAACACCGCCTGCAAGGTTACTGAGGGGATGAAACAAGGTGAAGTAGGAAAAGCATCTGGTAAAAAAGCAGCAGGTGCCAAATAAACAGCAATGGCTATTATCAACAGTCTGTTCTTATGGGTCTATGCTTCTTCAGGCTGTGCTGTAAAGTACTGTGCACATGAGCTGCAGGGCCATGAGGGTCATGTCTCGGCTGAGCTGGGACTCTGGAGTTTGGGGTGGGTGCTCAGAGCTCGTAGAACTCGAGATGGAAGCACCCTTCGAGACATCCAGTCCAGTCATTCCCATGCCTGGTCGACCACCCCCAAGACACAGACTCCATCCCAGAGCTTCCAACCCAAATTATCTAGGGATGGGACTCAAGCTTCTGTGTGTTAAACTAGCTTCCTAGGTAAGTTCATTTAATCTTCTTTTTCTTCTTTTTTTTTTTTTAAAGCTATTGCCCAGAGGAGAAAATTCCATCAAAACTAAAAAACATGTAATGAAAGGAGGAAAATAAGTGGGGTTCAAGGTCACCGTGTGGCCTTGTGTGAATCCTTCTCCCTCTCTGGGCCACACCCTCCCCAGACCTCCTGGCAAGGAGCTGAAATTGACATGCTCCCCTCCCACCGTGATGTCTGTGATGTTTTATGAGTGTGTGACCTGCCAGCAGCCATCAGAGAGGAGGAGGCCAGGGTGGGTCTGCAGATGCACAAGTCAGGGCTGCAGGCGTGAGCAGCAGGAACCCAACTCACACTGGTTTAACCAAAAGATCAAAGAAAATGAAATGTTGGAGGGAGAATTCTATTTGAACTGAAAACTCCAGGTGTGTATGTGGCTTCAGGCACTGCTGCATCCAGCCTCATATTTTCTCATTTCTTTAGTATTGGCTGCATTTTCTGGTGAGCCAGATAATTGTATCTGAGTCTTTAAGGGGGAAAAAAAACAAAACAAAACCAGACCCTGGCAATCTGGTCTTCCTCTGTGGGTAGAGAACTCTTTCCTTCCAAATAGTGGAAAGCTAGCGTGATTCTATAAAAAATTCCCCACATTTCAGGCAGGAATATATATCTGTTTTCTTCATATGAGTCTACCTTGTGCTGTCTTGTTCTTGCGTGTGTGTGTGTGTGAACATGCACATATACATGTATGTAAGTGTCTACGTGCTTGTTCAAGAGTTCTACATGCATTATCAGGATAGGATCCTGAGGACCCCAGGAGGAAGAGGGGCATGGTTTTTCCCCACTTCAGCAGATTTAGCCTAGTGTAGACCAGACTTGGGAGTCCCCTAATGCTTTAGCAGGAGGTGACCCTTGATGGAGCATGTCTGTCTTCGTGTGAGCTGGGGCTAGAGAGGCTGCAGAGGAGTGGGAGACCCTGAGAACAGGCCCCTTACAAAGCAGATCCCTTGAGCTGCCTGTGAGAGGACTGGGTCCTCTGCCTGTTTACCACCTTTGTGCCACCCCCTGAGGCCTGCCCCCAAGGGGACAAAAGCTTTTAGTGACTGTCATCTAAGAGGCAACTGATGGCAGTAGGGGGAGCTGGCTTTGCCCTGGGTGTGATCCAAGCTGAGAAACAGCACCCAGCACCAGCCACTGTGGCTCCAAGAGGGCTGGGGTCTTGGGAGGTGAGGAGTGTGAGAAAAGAAAAGAGACAGGACACCTGGGGGAAAGAGCCACGTGGGGATAGCTGGACTTGGATAGAAAGGAAATGTGAGGGGAAGAATCCTGAAAATGTGCGACACAGTCTTTGAACAATAGACCTACAGAAATTTAGAATCAGGGCTCACAGTCACATCAAATATTGCAGAATTTAGCAGTCATCTGGTGAATTTCTGAGCATCTCTGGTGATGGGCTCTCACCACCTTCCCAGGATGGCGCAGAGAGAAACTTTGGGCATTCTAGGGACAGGCCAGCATCTTAGGGACCCACATAGGAGGAGAGCCCCAGAGCACAGGGACTTCCATCTGCTGCGGCCTAAAAACAAGTTAAAAAATCAAACTGTGATAAAGCTGTGAAAGAGGCTAGCAAGGAGCTAAGGATGGGGATAATGGACAGGGGTCACCTCAGAGGGACACTAGGAGAGAAGTTCTGAGAAGGTGACATGGAGAGCCAGAGATAGCTGGGAAGGAGCGCTCTGGGCAGAGAGAACAGCCTCTGCAAAGGCCCAAGGTAGGAAAAAGGTTGGCATCTTTCTGGAAAGGAAGGAAAGCGAGTGGGGGCCGAGGGTTGGGGGAGGTAGGAGAGGAGTTTAGAGATGCCGCGGGCAGATGACACAGGCTCCCGTAGGCCATGGCAAGGGCTTTGGGTTTTGGACCTTTCCGGCTGCTGCACGAGAGTAGAGCAGAGAGAGGCAGGTGTGCAGAGGGAGAGCAGGCATGAGGCTGGGGGCGGGGTGTCTCCTGACACTGGCTGTGCAGCCTCGGGCAAGGCACTTAACCTTCTGGACATCACTGTTGCCCACACACAGGACTAACATTGAGGAAGATTTCGTTCACTCTCAGTAAGATCTTCCTACCAAGCATGTGGAACTAGCAGTGAGCTCCCTATCATTGCAAACATTCACACTGAGGCTGGCTCTGCTCATGACAGATGCTGTGAGACACCAGAGGAAGATTGGGCAGAATGACCTCTCAGGTCACTGAGTCTGACTCTCTGTGGGTCACAATTCTAGCCCCATCTCTGTCCCTGTCTTGCTGGGTGACCTCAGGCTACTGGCTTCCCCTCTCTGAGATTCCAAATGATGACAGAGTTACACTTAATGATCACTGTGGGTGCTCCCCCCAGAACATTCCCCAATTTGTACATTCCCAGTCTTCTCCCCAACCCCCACCCATAAGGACCACCCCCCTGACAGCTGCAGGTTCCATGAGGACCTTGTCTTCGTCTTGGCAGAAAGTTCTGCCCTAATCCATCCATTCCAGTTCAATCATCCTGGGTGACCTTTGGGTCGGAAGTCTGTCTGGTCTTCCTGGGCAGGGGTTATTTTATTTGGAGTCTCCTTGGATGGCCCAGGGCTTGCTTCCATGGGCAGTCTCCCATCCCGTCACCAGCATATAAGGGCCACCAACACTCGGTGGAATCCTAGGAGACCGTGCAAGGGAGCAGAGGAACATCCGCCTCCACACCTGTGAGTGGCACCCACATGGTGGTCTGTAGAAGGCTTTGGGGGCATAGGCAGAAGAATGGGACCGCTTGGATTAGCTCATATTTTGGATATAGCAAATTTAGAGATACATAGATTGCATTAAGAGAAGTATCAAGCTGATGAGAATGCAGGGTCATGAGGTGGTGTCCGTTGATTTGTTCGCACTTTTATTCAACAAATATTTATTCACTTAGTGTACTATACTAGCCGCAGGCTTTTTACTGCAGTCCAGGGATTCAGCAGTGAAATAAGTCACAGTCCTTCTCCTAAGGAGTTCACAGCCTGGAAGGAAAAGTGGGCAAGTCATCAAGTAATTGGTACCCAGGACCCTGATCAGAGAACAAAGGCAGAAATGGGGGGTAGGGGGGGAAAGGAAAGGAGCCCCACCTAGACTCTGGGAGGAGGCATAGAGGAGGCTTCACAGAGGGCATGATGGTTTTGCAAAGCTGGAGAGTCAGTAGGAATTGATTATCTGTCCAGGATGGTCAGATGAGAGATGAGAGAGAATTCCAACCCAAAGGTAAAAAAGTAAAGGAAAGATATTTCAGGAAGAGAAGACAGCATGTGCAGAGGACCTTTGTGTAAAGTGCATGGGCTTGCAGTCAAGTCTGACTTTTCCAATCCCACCTCCTCCACTCACTGGCTGTGTGTCTCTGGGTAAGTTGCCGGCTTTCTGACCTTGGCTGCCCATCCTAATGGGATATAAAGTGTAAGAACTATAGGTGCTCATTGAATTTCCTTTTCCCTCTGGGCAATTGTCACTCCTATTCCTCCCGTGACTGTCCAGGTGTCAGAACAGAAGATGTTTCAGCTTTGGAAGCTTGTTCTCTTGTGCGGCCTGCTCGCTGGGACCTCAGAGTCTCTTCTTGGGGATCTTGGCAATGACCTGAGTAATGTTGTGGAAAATGTGAAACCTGCGCTTGAGAACGGACTTGAGACTGTTGACAATACACTTGATGGTGAGTCAAGAAGGGTGATCATCAGAGGCACCAGGAGTTAGCTGCCTGCACACCATGCCTGCATTACCAGAGGCTGCCACCAGGGGCTGCCCTTTACGGGTGATTTACTGAGAAAGGTGGCTTTTCAATTCCTGGCTCATTCAATTATTTCTCTAGAAACAAGTAATGCTACAACGAATATCCTTCTACAATACATCCTGATAAACTTTGGCCAATATCTGCATTTGATAAATTCCTCAAAGCGGGATTTCAAAAGTTCAAACAGTATATGTGTCTTAGTCCGTTTGGTGTTGCTTATAACAAAATACATGGAACTGGGTGATTTATAAGAAAATAAAATTTATTGCTTACAGTTTCTGAGGCTGACAAGTCTAAAGTCCATCTGGTGGTGGCGACAGTGACCCAGGGGTCTCACATTGCAAGATGGTGGAAGCAGAGAGAGCAGAGAGAGAGAAAGACAGACAGACTCTCCTCTTCTTTTAAAGCCCTCAGAACCACGCCACTGACCACTTTTAATCCGTTCACTACTGCGTGGTCCTACAATCCAATCACCTCTTCAAGGCTCCACCTTTCAATGACCATAATAAGATTTCCCACCCTCTTAGCAATCACAGTGGGGCTAAGTTTCTAATATACAAAAACTTGCGGGACACAATTCAAGCTTCAGGGAGTTTTGGGGGGACATAATTCAATCCACTACAATACGCATGTTAAATTATGGCAGATGATGACAAATAATCCCGTGTTAACACTTTCTCCAATAGTGTATAGGTGCCTTTTTTTTCCCCACTCCCTTGCCAGCACTAGGTATGGACAACTTTAAATTTTTGCCAGTCTCATAAATGAAAGATTGCAACTTATTTCACCTTGCATTTATCTAATTATGAGAGTTCTTTCATTTTTTCATATCCTTACCATCCGTTTACATATTTTAACACAAGTATTGTATTCATATTCTTAGCATATTCTTCTGTTGGGTTGTTTAATTTTCTCTTATTGACTTGTATTAACTCATTGTAAATTAAAGAAGTTAGTCCTAGCTAGCCTAAGTATCTGTTAGGCTACCTACCTTCGTATTAAATCCCACCTCCTTTTTATGCTGACTTGTGAAAAGAACTTGGCTTTCTTTACATTTTCTGGAAACATTAACAGCACAGTGACAAACAGTTTTTATAGGAAGAGGTAACTTCTGCAAATGACTGCCTTTCAAACCTTGTCAGGACTTAGGCAACTTTCAAAGATGCAGAAAGGATCCACGCTCTAGTATCACAGCTGGGAAAACTGGGGCTCAGAGACAGAAGTGTCTGGATCAAAATCATCTAGTGAGTTCTATGATCAGATGTAGTTACATCATTGATTTTATTTAAATTGACATTCTCTGCATCATTATAACTAGGTAGATACTGTCTGTCACAGAGCCAAGTTGCAGTACTGTGATTATGTCTCTTTTCTTATACAGTCTTTTTTTCCCTTGAGTTAGTGAGGGCTTTGTTGTTTCTCACTTGAATTATTTTCTACCCATATATCCTTAATTCTTTTCATATGCACCACTCTACATCTGCCGTGTAATTTATCCTATCTCGTCCCCCTGTTCTCTGGAGACCTCCCATCAGGACACTCTGTCCTCCTGCTCCTGTATAAATTATTGCTCTCTGGGCCTACTGCAAAGCTGGGACTCCCACTTGCCACTTTCGTGGGCTAGAGCCATATTTTTTTTTTCCTTGGTTGTAGATTTTCCATTTTTTAGTTTATTCTCTCATTTTGTTTGATCTAGTTTTTCAAGCTCATATGAGCATCTCACTTAAAGCAATGGAGCCCCGAGTCTCTCCTAGAAGCTTATGTACAATCAATATCAATTGCCTGGCCAATTAATTGGTTGGTTTGTTGATAAATGATCAGTATATATTAGTATGGAGGCACCATGGAAGGAACAAGGATTCCCTAGCTGTGTGACTAGACACATTTCTTAACCTTTTTGAACCTTTATTTCCTCATCTGTAAAGTGCAGGTAACAATGATAACTACCTCACTGAGTTGTTATAAACATTAAATGACATAACATAGACAAACAGTCTTACCTGGAACCTAGAGCACAGTGGCTGCTTCCTAAGTGGTGCAGACACTATATGGTGATTGTTTTTGACAGCTGACCTTCCAAAACTGAGTGTCGACTTGGACGTGCTTCAGAAATCCAAGGTTTGGCAGCTGGCCAAGCAGAAAATCCAGGAAGCTGGGAATTTGATGGACAATGCCCTAAATTTGGTCAATTCAGTTAAAGAGAAGACTTTGGGGTGAGTTGGTGCTTCATGATGGAGACCTTTTTTCCAAGAAAAGGAAATACGTATCTTTGGGGAGGTAAGTTTAAAATCAAAGACAGGTGGCCAACCCTTGTTCCATGCTACAGAGCTGAGGTGGTCCGAGGTCAGGCCACCAGAGCTTGAGTAAATTAGGGGCAGGGCTACTGGGCCAATCTGGGTATCTTCTGGGCTGGGACTTCCACGTCCTGCAATCTCAGGGTCAAGGTGAATTTCCTATTCATCCTCACCTCCATCTGTTTGCTGGTACCTGAAGTTCCTTTCCCAAGGAATAAAACTTTTCTTCTCCAAATATAGCTAGAGATAAAAGCATATATCCCCTCGGGGTAAGGAGAACTAGAATCCAAATCAAGTCACCCCAGGCTCCACATGTAGAGTTTTGGAGTCAGAGTGTTCTGGGTTCAAATTCTGACTCTGGCCCTTATTCCCCTTGAAATCTGGGGGAAATCACATCTGTCTGAGTCAAAGCATGCTGTGCAATAAAATGCAGAGAACAGACAGGGCTACAGTGAAGACTAAAGAAGGCAAGGTCGGTGAGGCCCAAAGGCTCAGCACGACGTGGCATAGGGAAGTGTCAGCAAATGCCTGTCGTGAGGAATGACCAGGGGCAATTGTGGTTTCTGCTCAGGGTGGAGATCAGCAACTCCCTCATCCAGGATATCAAAAGTGAACTGACTGCTGATGGCAATGGCATTAACCTGAGGTTCCCTGTCACCGCCGATGTCGCTGTGGTCCTGTGAGTAGGGGTTAGAATCTGAGATTTGAGATTTGGGAGAGGCAGTGTGGCATAGCAGATGGCTCCCCAACATGGGAATCGGGCACATTCCCATGCTGCTGTGCAACCTTGGACCTCAGTTTCCCAATCTGTAAATGTGGGGACTTTTCCAGGTCTAAGATCGCAGGCTTTAAAATGTTCTAGTGCACCTTGGCCATAACTAAGTCTCTTTTAAAAAGAATTCTTCATTGAATATATTTTTGAAATTATAACACTTATCTAATTATAAAATTTGAAAAATTGAGAAGACATGGGTATGTATAATTCTTCAGCAAAATTTCCTCCAGCATTATTTTGTCTCCCAAGACTCTCTCTAAATAGCAGTGACCATTATAGATAAATGTAGATAGAAGTGTACAATATATGATAAAGAGCATGTATCAAAATATAATTTTAAAATATTTTCATATTGAAAGATATAGACAGACAGGATAATGAGCATATGTAAAAGAATTTCTATAATTTAAGTGCACTAATGATGCCATCAGTCATTAGCAGTGAGATTTTGGGGTAGTTACATAACCTCTCAGTACCAAGGTTTCCTTATTCAGAAAAGAGAGATAATAATGGTACTTTTCCCTCATAGTATTGTTGTGATGATTAAATGGATTAATCCAGGTAAAATACTTTTTAAAAGTGCCTTTACACGATTTGTGTACTATAAATATTGACTACTATTATTTTAATGATTAGTGCAATGTGGATAAAAATTTCACATGAACTAAACTCATGTGGCCAGGAGAAGAATCCCCTAATATAAACACGTAAATCCCATAAAGACTATGAATCATGGTGACGTTACTTGGACAATGTGTTCATTAGCCATAGACATCCTCAATAACTTCCACACAGGTAGAGGAACTCGAGCAGGCAACATGAAAGGCCTTCTAGACCTCCGTTCACCGTGAATCTTGTTTCCTGCAGGCCTTTGATTGGCAAGGTCGTCAACCTGCAGGCCTCCCTGGACCTCCTGAGTGGAGTCAGAATTGAAACCAATGTCCAAAACAGCCTGAGCACAGTGGTCCTGGGAGAATGCACCAGTGACCCAATCAATGTCTCCCTCTCCTTGCTAGGCAGGTAAGGCCTGCTGAGCCTCAGCAGAGCTGGGCTTTCAGGGGAGTTGAAGACCCCTAATTTCAGTCCTATTTCTATACCTGGGAGGTGACTTAATCTGGTGAAAGAGTTCAGGCTCTGGGGTTAGACTGACCTTGGTTCATATATCGGCTCTGCCACTAACTTGTAACTTTATAACCAATGTATTCTCTCTAAGCCTCAGTTTTCACATCTGGCAATGGGGGATGATAGTAATACCTACTCATAGGCTTCTGAGATGACCAGATGAGAAAAAATATAAACATTTAGCATAGACCCTAGAACATACTAAGTTCTCAGTAGTAGTAATATGCATGCTGACTCTGGTGTCTTCTGCTTCTTTCCATTACTGAGACAGGAGTGTTGACCTCTCTAACCCCAATTGTGAATTTGCCTATTTCACTTTTCAGTTCTATCAGGTTTTGCTTCATGGCTTTTGAAGCTCTGTTGTTAGGTGCATACACATTTAGCTTTGTTATATCTTCTTGGAGAATTGCTCCCATTATCATTATTGTAATGTTCCTCAATAATAATAATAATAATAACAATAATAATAATTGTATGTACCTTCTTGCCTCCAGTTGGGAGGGAGAGGGAGAGTAAATGTCTACCATGGGCTCTAATTTCAGATTGTTCCTAAATCATCCTCCACCCACTGGAAAATTCCTGAAATGAGATCTTGAAAATGTAATCCCCCCCCCCATTTAAATCACTGATCCCTGTTAATCCACAAAATCTACATCTTAAAGCATATGTTTGAAAGAGCAAGTTTGGAATGGGCAAGAGGGTGGAAGGAGAAGGGGTGACCCTGGCCAGTGGCCAGGAGAGCAGAAATGGTCTGGCAGTCCTGGGCTGGTTGGCCTTAGCCAGAAACAGGCTGGGTTCTTGGCTCTCAGCCATGATGGCCAAGAGCGGAGGTCACTCAGCCCTCCCCCACCAAAGAATGTGATCACGGGTTACCCAAAGAGCCCCTAAAACCAAAGAAAGGCTTCATGGCCTGATGTTAGTTGGAAAGGCTGGGATGCAAATTCAGAGTCCTGAGCCCTGCTGGACACTGCCTTGTCAAACAGCCCCAGGAACTGATCTTGCCATTCTGGGTTTGTGTCCACGTCTGTGAAATGCCACCACTCGGCTCTAAATCCTCTCAGGGCTTTTCTTTGCACTTTGGATGCAATCCTGAGTGCTCCCCAGGCTGTAGGCTCAGCCTGGTCTGGCCCGACCTGCATGTCACTGCACTCTCCTCTCACTCAACTCTGCTCCAGACACTTTGGCCTTGGTTCTGTGCCTCACACAAGCTCTTTCCCACTTCAGGACCTTGGCATGTGCTCTTCTGACTACCAAGAGCGCTTTTTTTCTCACTGTACCTCAAAGTACCTTCTCATCCTTTGGGCTCTTGACAAGGTTCCTCCTATTCTCTCTCATAAGAGTCTGCTCTTGCCCTTCAGAGTACTTGTCACACATTGTCATTATATATTTAATTGCATGTTTACTTCACTCATCCTTTCAGCCAAAAATGTATTGAGCATCTGCTATGTGTCAGGCAGGTACCGTTCTGAGCTCTGGTGAATTGATTGGGGAAGACAGACAAGGTCCCTGTCCTCGTGGAGCTTATCCTGAGGGAAAGGCAGGCAGATGAGTGTTCAGACCATCAATTAAGAACCCTCAAGGAAAATGACCAGCCCTACGCAGAGCATTACACTTAACAGGGCACTAGGATGGCAAAGTCCTCCTTTGGAGGAGCAGTCAAGGATGGCTGCCCTGAGGAGGTGGCAATTATGCTGAGAGTTGAAGGTGGGAGGAGCCAGCTTTGGAAAGATTTGTTTAATGTAAAGGCACCGATTTAGGGGCTGTCTGTACTTTGCTCATCTCAGTGTCCCCAAGGCCCAGCTGGGTGCCTGGTACATAGATGGTGCTCTATAAATATGGGGTGAATGAATGAATGAATGAGGTTTCAGGGTTGTATGGAGACTCTCCTGAGGCATAGGGGTGCACAGCTGGTCAGATGTGGGATTCTAAGTGACAATCCACCTGGGTAGAGTGTCTGTCTGTACTTAGAAAGGCTCCTCAGTGTCCCCGGGACTTACCTGACTTCAAGGTGTTCCTATTGGCAGTTCTGCCTACTTGATGGGGCTTTATCAATTCCCTGTCTTTTCCAGACACAGTGAACTGGTCAACAGGATAGTGGACACTGTGACAAGCAGCCTGAAACAGATTGTGTCTTCCCTGGTGTCAAAGGAAGTGAGTCCCCCAGTCCTTGGGGCCCAGAGCCAGGCTTGGTGGGGGGCATTTGCAGGCCTGGCTGTATTCTCTGGGCACCTTTCCTTCTGAGGTGCAAACTTCTCTTTGGGAAGCTAGCTGGAGCTGCCTCCTCTGTTACTTAGCCTGGTAGGGGCAGGGGCTGGGGTGGCGAGCAGGGGCTTGACATTGGCTGAAATCACTAGGTCCCAACTTGAGCCATTTGCTGTATCTATGCACTACCAGTGTGCTTTCTAACTAACATTTTCTTTTAATCAACACAATTGTTCTTAGATAAATTCATTTAAATGCATTTATTTTTAAAAAGCAAATTTTATATCTCTATCATCAAAACAAAATTAGTATCACTTATTATATAATTAATTGAAAAAATAAACACAGACCTATAAAATAGTTTAGTTTTTTTTTTTTTTTTCATCATCTGAAACCATTTGTACCATGTGCAGGATTCCTGGGCCCAAAGTCTCAGAGACTGTAAGTTGGTCCTTCTGGAAGGGAGCCCAGGAATCTGAGTTAATAAAAGAAAAATCCTCCAGGTGGCTGTGTGACTCACTGAACCCAAGCTTCAGGATGCCAGGTGTGGTCCTCTGACCAGCTTCAGCCTCACCCAGGCACTCGTTAGGAATGCAGACGTCAGGCCCCACCCCAGCCCTGCTGGATCGGAATCTGCAGAGAACTGTATGCACATGAAATCATGAGAAGCTCTGCTCAACCGTTCCCAGGGCCCCACTTGACCCTTTAAAATTCCAGGGTTCCAAAGATCAAGGTTTCTAAGAGTATGGGGATGTTAACACTCTAGAGTCTAGATTCTTGAGGTTCTAGAATTCTAACATTCTAAGGTTTTAGGATTCTAGCATCCTAGGGTCCTCTGATTTTAGACTGCTAGGATTCCATCGTTCCAGAATCCTAAGGTCCAAAGGCTCTAAGATCCCTAGAAATGAGCATCTCTGTGGGTGGCAAATGGTTTGTTCTCAGCTGAGAATGATTTGTTCTTCTTCCTTCCTCCTCTTCACCCTCTTTCTCTCTGGTTCTCAGGTGTGCCCACTGATCCGCAGCATTGTTGACACCCTGGACATGAGTTTTATCCAGAACGCCATCAGTAAGTCACAGCCTTGGGGAGAGGAGACTTTCCAAGGGCACACCTGCAGCTCTGTGTCCACCCCATAGCAGTTGTGGCCTGGAGGCCCTGGAGCAACAGAGGGACACACTGTCCTGAGCACGTTGGAAACTGTGGCTTTTCTTCCAGCCACCTAGGGGCTCGCTTTGGCCTTTAGGCCTCCAAGCATGGCTGGGTTACTGGGGCTGCTAGGGCAATAGAAATGGGGTAGAGAAGGTGCCAGGGCCCTGGAGGGGGTCCTTCTATGAAAATAGCTGTTAAGTCCGGTCCCTTAGGCAATCTCTCTGAGCTCTGTATGTCCCACCCCGTTGGATCTTCACAACAACCCTGTGGGGCAAGTACTGTCATTGTACCCATTTTACAGATGAACAAAGTGTACGTGCCTGAGGTCCCATGGCTGTCAGACTACCCTGCTGGAGAGTAGCAGCTATTGAGTTCTGGTCTATATTCAACTTTCAGTGGCAGAGACTGAGGCCTGATATTGGTTTAGTTCTTTCAGCAAAAGGAAGCCTCCTGCAAAACTCCAACTGAAGCGGATGAGGAGGAGGACTGCTGTGATGCCCGCCTGCTGGTGAGGGGCCGGGCTCTGTGCCCCAATGCACAGGGGCCTGTGGTGAAGCGAAAGTCAGGCTTGGCTTCTCTTCTTTTTCCAGCAGCAGACTGAGCCCTCATCTCAGTCATAGACTGAGTCCTGATTCTTGTCACACTCTGAATCCTGAGCCTTGATCACACACCCAGACTGAGCCTAGATCCCAGTCACGGACTGAGTTTGATGCCAGTTATTGATTGAGCCTCAACCTGGGGTCACAGACTGAGCCCTGATCCCGATCTCAGACTGATCCATGGTCCTGATCATTAGCACGTCCTGACCATGGCTCCAGTCATGGCCTCTGTTCAGTCTTTTTACATTTGCCATTGCTCCGAAGGAGGGAGAGGCGAATGAGGATGGGTCAGTGCCGGGTGCCAGAGAAAGACCAGTGCCAGTCCGCTCTCCAAGGCCTTCCACCGTGCAGGGCATTATAGGAAAGAGCTGGGACGGTGGAGCCAGGTCAAGATGAGTCCCATCAAGTGTCCAGAGAATGGCAGCTGCCCGTGAGGCAGCCATTGCTGCAGATGTCCTAAACATCCCAAGGTCTCATTCCAGGTTGGTTCCCAGTGGCTTGACCTTGATCCCTTGCTGCGTCTCCCTCTGGGAAGGTGCTGCCACCATTGAGTCAGAGCGGAAGCCTGAGCTCAGCCAGAAGGACCCTCCCAGACACCCCTTCTCCTCACACTTGGGCCAGCAACCCCTACACCTGTTATCCTGCCCCCAGCAATAAAAGCCCATTTTTGCACCCTCCTATGTGGCCTGCTGCATTCCCTTCACTGGGACTCGTTGGCAGGGGGTGGGGGCTGCAACTGGGGCAGCCAAGACCTGGACCTGGAGCTGGAAGGAACACTTGGGAATATCCAGCTCCACCTCCTTGTTTTACAAATGGGGACATTGAGGCACAGAGAGGGCAAGAAACTGGCCTGGGTCACACAGCCAGTCTGAGGCAGTGGCAGAACTCTTGATTCATCCATTCACACATTCAACAAGTTCTTAGTGAGTACCTACCCTGCGGCCGGCAGGCTGGGGAAGCTGCACAGGCACACTCGGGCACAACCCCACCCAGTGCTTTCCTCCATTCCTCTCCAGGGGTCCTGAGGACTCATGGAGAATCAGGGCATACCTGGTCCGACTGGACTCAGAAGCACAGGGCAGTGACACAGGGTCAGGGGACTAGGGCCCCATCCCCACCTTCCCCTCCTTGCCCTCTGAGGAGCTGGAGTTCCCCTGGAGCTGTGATCACTTCTCTAGGCAGCACTGACAGCACCCACGGTCCCCAGCTCCAGGCTCACACATCCCTCCCATCGCCAGCCCTGAGACCATGTGCCGACCCGCCAGGCTACACGGAGGCCCAGCCTCCCCAGTGAGGTCAAGCACCCTGGGGATGCTCATCTGTCCCATGGAGACCAGCTCCTTCCTCTGTCCAAGGCCCCTCCATGCACACCCCAGAACTCAGCTCACCCCAGGCTGGGCCAGGCCATGGCAGAGACAGCATCACACTGCTTACAATAACAAGGCCACCGCCATGGAGGGCTGCCTTTGTGCCAGCACACACAATCTCATTCCTTCTTCACTACACCCCTGTACCAGGAGACTCCATTATTATTTCCACTTGACAAATGAGGAAACTGAGGCTTGTAGAGGCAAAGTGACCCATCAAGGTCACATAGTAAGTCAGGATTTGAACCCACGGCTCTAGGGCCCCTGGACTTACTACCAAAGGCTCCCGGGCACTCTGGCCATCTCTCTCACCAGCCCCCAGCAGGCTCCACCTTCCTGGCCCTGCTTTCTTTTGCCCAGGACAGACAAGGACCCCTCGATGCTGCGGTTCTCCCCCAGTGCCGCGTGACTGAGGCCTGGCCAGTGGCACGTCACCAGAAGTGACTGTGCAAGTTCCACCTGTGCTGCGGAAGGAAGGGTCCCTCCGCCTCCTCCTGGCCTTCCCTCTTCTCTCCTGTGAGAAGTGGGGACAACTGGGGAAGCTACCCTGGGCCCAGAGGCAGCAGCTGCGTGCTGAGGACGGCACAGCCCCCGACTGCTCACCTGAGAGCTCTTACGAAAGAAAGAAGGAACTCGCTTATTTAAACCACCGTGTATTGGGGTCTCCTTGCTAAGACTGCTTTGTCTCTGTTGTACCTAACTCATTTTGCCCATGACACGCTGGGTGATGCTAGGCTGCTAACATCCCCTCTCTGAGCCCCATTTCCCTATCTCTGTAGTGACACCTGAAGGCCCCTCCTGCTCTGACAGGACAGGTGTTAACGTTCCTTCCAGAACTGAACGGGAAGGCGAGAATACAACACTTACTCAGTTCCTACCACACGCCAGGCAGTATGTCAGACGGGTGGCCCTCAACCTGAGGTGACTTTACTCACAGGAGACATTTGACAATGTCTGGAAACAGACACAGTCGTCACAAATTTGGACGGGGTGCTGCTGGCTTCTTGTGGGAAGAGGCCAGGGATGCCGGTAACTGTCCTATAATGCACAGGACAGCTCTTCACAACAGAATCATCCAGCCACAAATGTCGGTAGTGTTGAGAAACCCTGGATTAGGCCTTTATGCACATTATCTCACTGAATTCTGATTTCTACAGAGTGATTTGGTACATGGTTCTTTGGGTAGGTATGGATCTGAGGCTCAGAGAGGTGCAGTGACCTGCCTGAGGCCTTGGGGCTGGTCTGAGGTGAAGCTGGACTCAATCCGAAGTCAGCCTCCTCCATAGCTGGCATTTTCCAGGCTAGCCAAGGAAGAGTGCTGGGTGTTTTCCTTTCTATATTTTGTGACTATATTTTGCGACAATCCCACCTCCCACAGAAAATACACAAGGAGGTACTTAAAAAGGGGTTCTTTTGAGCAGTGACCAGTTCGGGTCAGTGCCAAGCCCTAGTCCATGCCATCCCATGCACCTAGGACACCTTTCCTCCCCCCTACCCCACTGGCTAAATCCTCCTCAACCTTCAAGACTCTGCTCAGGAGTCACTTCCCAGCTCATGGACGACTGCGCCTTAATGTTTCCAAGAAAGTATACCGTGTTTCCCGACATGTAGGTCTAACCAAGCCACCTTGTCGTGAGTGTGTCAGCTCTCATTGTTACGGTTTTCATTTTTCCCATTCATCTGTCTGCCCCACGAGCCTGTGGCGGGTGCTTTACTCCTCCCAGCAGCCCCAGAGCCCAACGAAGGAGCAGAGCACAGGCACGAACCCACGTCGAAGGGGTAAATGAATGAGCAAGCAGTGAGCGAGTGAACCCCTTCCTGACTGTGCCTAGTCAGACGCCGTCTAACTAAAACTCAAACCACACAGGGGGATATAGGAAACCTGTCATTGTTTTTGGTTAACCAGGACCAGATACTGACCCTTGAGGACATAAGTAACCAGCTATCGACCCAACGCCTGGCTCCTAGGTGTGTGAAGCCAGGATATGGAGCGGGTGGGGCTAAGGCCACCCAGCCCCACTGGTGACTGATGTGGCCAGCAAGGAGGGAAACAGGACGGGGTGGAGAAGTGCAGATGCGTTCTTCCTCCGTGAGCCTGGCTCCCCCAGGTCCAGCTCTGGCTCCCTGTCCACGAGGCCCAGACCTCAAAGGAAAGTGCGTTGAGGGTTTCCCAGAGGTGGTGACATCCCATGAAGCGGGTCTGAGGAAGAGAAGAACATTTTAAGGGAGTTACAGGACATCTGCCATTAGGGGATATGTGGTAAGAAAGAAGGCAAGACCCGCGTGGACATTGAGTCACGCAGAGAGCAGAGCGCCAAGCTCTAGAGCAGGCTCTTTTGAAGGCTTAATCCAGTTAAATAAATGCTGCCCATTCACGTGGGTCTTTCCAATGTCTGCACGACTTCTTCAGGATAATGTCTCAGCATCAGAATGATTACCTCTGTGCCTTGGAATATTTAATGATTCCAGGAACACATCGCAAAATTATTTACCAAACCGGATCTTCCTACTTACAGTATGAGAAGGTGTGTGTATTTTACCAAATCTTTGCCAGCAGATGGACGCTTTTAGTTTAAATATTTGCTCTCTGAATGGGAGTAGAATAAACTTCATCACCGTGGAAGCCAAAGGTCCCAAGTTAGGAGACTCAATTGTTACATCAATTTGATAGTCTATTTTCTGAGTGTTTAAAAATTAATTGGGAAATACTTGTGGTTTCCAGCTGGGTGAAAATATGGATCTTAGGACTGAGCTTAATTGGAATTGCAATGAAGCAAGAAAAATGAAATAGAGAAAAAAACTGAAAAGGGATGCCGAAATTTGACAAAAGTTTGTTTTATGGGGGGTGACTCATGTCTGTGTTCATGTCTATGCAAGAAATAAAATGCATTTTTTAAAAGTAGGAAGGTTATTGAGTATCTAGCTGAGCCAGGCAATTCAGGGGTGACTTAAGCAGGACTTCCCCAACCTCGGCACACAAGGAATGTGCTCCTGCTACATGCCACACCTGTTGCATGGACTGGGGGCAGGATGTGCGGGAGAGGGTAGGACCTGTTTCTGCCATCAAGAAGGGACACAGCCTCTTGGGGCATATGGGTTCATGAAGAGGCAATAAAGTGCTGAGAAAAGAAACTCAGAGGAGGGGCTTCTGTTCCAGCGTGGAGGTGAGGGGCAGTCAGGGAAGGCTTCCCGGAGAAGGTGCCGATTGAGCTGAAATTGACAGGATGACAAGCAGAGAAGGGAAGGGAGGGCATTGCAAGCAGAAGTGACCAAATGAGCAAACATAGGGAGGTGGGACTCAGCCCTTAAGGCTGCAGGAGCATAAATGTGTGAGGTTCAAATGGAGGCAGGTCTTGAATGCCACGCTGGGGGTGATTTCGATGTGATCCTCTAAGGCAGCAGTTCTCAGATCTCTTTGTTCTTAGCACACTCTCAAAAATTGAGAACCTCAAAGAGCTTTTTTTAATATGGGTTCCCTTTATCAATATTTGCCATAAAAGAAATTAACACTGAGAAATTCTTAAATATATATTTGTCAATTCCTTTTAAAATAGCAATATAAACTCAGGACATTTTATCAAAATGACATATTTTTATAAAAAATAACTGTTCCAAAAACATCATTAGTGAGAAGAGTGGCTTCGTTTTATGTTTTTTTTTTTAAATCTCTATAATAACTGGCATAATAGAAGACAGCTGGATTCCAGGGGCTGCTTCTGCTTTCAGTCTGTTGCAACATTACATGTCATGTAGTGTCTAGAACATTCTGCGCTACGCTTGTGAGAGTATGAGAGTGAAAAGGCCAATAATGGATTAGTATTAATTTAGTATTTGTTTTGACCTTGCAGACCCCCTGAAAAGGGTCTTGTGGACCACCAACTACACATTGCGAAGCACCGAGCTAGACTCTAGGGAGCAAGGACAGTTTCTGAGCAGGGGCAGGACAATTTCAGCTCTCGCTTTCAGGAAGTGATGGGCCAGCTGGGTTGGAAGGAGACAAAGGGTGAGGCTGGTCCAGGGGAGAGACTGCAAAATTCGACCCAGGACAGACGCTGCTGGGGGTGGGTAGCTGGGCTATAGACTAGAGAGAGGGTGGCTTCTGGGGAAGGGGTACTCACAAGAGAGGGGTGGAAGCCCTTCCCATGGCTCACTCACACTGAGGCTTTGCCATCCGAGGCCCCCCAGACTAGGCTATGGAGGTAGCCAGGGCTGGTGGCTCAGAGCCTGTTCTCTGCCCTCCTCAGCCTGGGAGGGGGAGAGTGATGCCAGAAGAAGCAAGCCCTCTTCTTTGCTCCAGAAGAGGAAACAGTGATTCTCATTGGCTCCTATCCAAGGCCAACGGTCAAAGTCAACATTTGTCCCTGTTGTCCTGTTAACGTTCACCCATCCAACTGACCCTCTGGGCCTGCAGACGTGGCTGCTAGTGGGAACAGCTGTGCTGACAATGGTACCTACAACGTCACACCCTTGATCCAGACTTCCAGGGCAGCTTACCACATGATCGAGGCAATTGTGCTCCTCAGTATTTACCCAAATGAGTTGAAAAATTACGTCCACACAAAAACCTGCACACAGACGTTAAGAACAGCTTTATTCTTAAGTGCAAAAACTTGCAAGCAACCAAGATGCCCTTCAGTAAGTGAACGGACGAACCAGCTGTGGTGCACCCAGACAATGGAATATTATTCAGTGCTAAAAAGAAATGAGCTATTAAGCCTCAAAAAGACTTGAAGGAGTTGCAAATGCTATTACTAAGTGAAAGAAACCAATCTGAAAGTGCTTCATACTGTGTGATTCCAACTATATGACATTCTGGAAAAGGAAAACCATGGCGACAGTCAAAAGATAAATGGTTGCCAAGGGTTAGGGGGACAGAAGGGATGAATAGGTGGAGCACAGAGGATTTTTAGGGCAGTAAAACTAGTCTGTGTGATACTATAATGGTGGACACATTTGTCAAAACCCCAACGAATGTGCAGCAGCAAGGGTGAACCCCAGTGTAAACCATGGACTTTGGATGATAATGATGTGCCCGTGCAGGTTCATAGATTGTAAAAAATGTACCACTCTCAGGTGCGATGCTGATAGTCAGAGAGGTTAGGAGAGATGGTAGGGGTTATATGGGAACTCTCTGTACTTTCCACTCAGTTTTGCTGTGAATCTAATACTGCTCTAAAAAAATAATGTTTATTTTAAAAAATAAAATAAAACACTTCCAGGGTGGAGGCTTCAAGCCTGGCATTCCATTTCCCCTAGAACCTGACCTCTGCCTGACCTTTCGGCCTCCTCGCCTGGGCTTCCTTGCCCACATTCTTTAAGGAAGAAGCATGTGATGATGTTTCAGTGGGTGGCCTGGGATCTTCGGGGAACACCTGCTCTCAGGTGACCCAGGAGAGAGTGTCATTCCAGCTCCAGCACGTATCAGTAGGTAGAAAATGTACTGGGATAAAATTGAATTGCGGTTAAGAGCTCAGCTTTCGTGTCTGCCATGGTTTGAATCTTGGTTCTTCCAAGAGCCTGAGGCCCATTATTCAGCTTCTCTGAGCGCAGCCCCTTGGCCTGTAAAGCAGGTGTTAGAGCACCAGCCCTCATAGGGTTTGGAGAGGATGAAATGAGATTTGCCATGTGAAACCCGTAACACAAGGCCAGGAAAACTTATACATGGCCCTAAGAGCTGACCAGTTAGGGGCAGACGCTGATCTCCTCAGAGCCAGGACTGAGCGTTGGACAAATGTCCAGCTTTAGGGTCAGAGACTGAATTCTACTGGGCTTGATCTGTAACATCTTCTTGGGAAGGGTGAGATTAGAGCAAGTCCTCATAGAATGGGTCATTCATTCGTTCATTCATTCTTTTGACGCAGATTTATGGAGGATTTACTATGTTCCTGGCAGGCCCAAAGACCCTGAAGCAGGAGAGAGCAGGACATTCCAGGGGAACAATGAGCAGGCAGCAGTGGGCTTGGCCTGCCTTTGGGGATGTTGGTGGAAGATCAACAGTACGAGGTCCTCATGGCTGGGCCTCTGAAGGATGGTCTGATCTTTGCCCAGAATGGTTAAGTGACTTAGTGGCAGACAGGGAGGTTCACCACTCAGGTGTCCCTTCAAAGGAATCTGCTACATAGATGGTAGTTAGCTAACCATGTCTCTACATTTATGTTTGTATCTGTCTACATAGAACAAAGACTAGAGGGACATTGTTTGCTTTATGTGCTTCTGTATTTTAAAAATATTTTTTTATAAATGGATTATTTGAATAATCTGAAATACATGTTATCTCAGTTTGTTCCTTTTTTTTTTTTTTTTTTTTTACGGCTGGGGGGTCAATTACAAGTGGCAACAACACAAAGATCAGAGATCACTGATATAGATCAAAAAATAGAGTATAAGTTGACTTTCCAAAGAAAGATTTGGGGCTGTTTTTGAGGCCCAGACGGACTGTACAGGTAAATCTCCACCCAAGAATCAAAAAAGGCAAGATAAACATACCTGGAGGAGACTAGACAACGCCCAAATATCCCCCAAAAGCATTCAACCCTGATCTGGTCTCCTTTTCTCCCTAATCTCAGCGCCTCAGGGAGAACTAAATCCGCACCTCACGTCCCCAGTTCACCCTCAAGTTCCCATCACTTGCCTTCTTTACTAAAACATGGGTCGCTCTCCCCGACATCCTTTAGTTCCCACCGAGCTGCATAGGTGTCTACTGCGCCTTACTTCCAGAAGGGTATTTAGTCTCCTTAATCCTAACTCGTTTTCCCGCATCCCATCTGCCCTCCGCCCCTTCAACTCAGATCCCCTGACTCCAACCCTTCTCCCAGAATCCTCCCCAAGTCACAGATCTCCAAGTCCTTCTACCTCCCATCCCCCAACTCCGATTCCGTTCAAGCCTCTCAGTCTCCAGCCCCTTCCCTTGATTCCCTCCCGGTCGGTTTCCCACTGACGGTCCCCTCCCCCAACTCCGCCGGCTTCTCCCCTCCCCCAGAGGGAGCCCCCTCACCTGAACGCCGCTGCCGCCGCCGCCGCCGCCCCAAAAGCCAAAAGGTGTTGGCGCCAGCCGGCCTCCCAGGCTCGGTCCCCGCTGAGCTCCCAACGGCCCCTAGGAAGAGCGAACACCACCACCTCCAACTCTGCCCGCCCCGGGCCAGGCCGTCACCGTAGCCACCGCCAGTAACGCAGCCGCCATGTTGAAGTCCTACTTCTCTCCTCTTTCTTTCTTTCTTTCTTTTTTTTTTTTTTTTTTTTTTTTTTTTTTTTTTTTTTTTTTTTTTAGTTTGTTCCTGATGACATAACAAATACCTCAGACTGGGTAATTTATAAATAATAGGAATTTATTTCTCACAGTTCTGGAGGCTAGAAAGTCCAAGATCAAGGTGCCAGCAGATTCGGTGTCTGGTGAAGGCCCCACTCTCTGCTTCGGAGATGGCACCTTGTCACTGTGTCCTCACAGGGCAGAAGAGAAGTGGAGGGGCCAGGCAGCTCTCTGACGCCTCTTTTATAGCATAAGGAGGGTTCAATAAGCATTTGTGAAAATTGCTTTTCAATGTCAGCTGCTATTATTACAGATGGAGAAACTGAGCCTGCAAAGGGCATGGGAACTGCCCTATGTCAAACAGCAGGGACTGGGCACAGCCAGGCTAGAACTCAAAGCTCCGGGATCACAGACCAGTGAACTGAGGCTGGGACACCCTCTCCCTCCCCACCCAGCGTAGATTGCGTGGCTTCCTCCCTCCGAGTCACCAGGTGCATCTCGCCTATTGAACAGGTGAGGACACAGGCTCAGAGCAGGATAGGGACGTGAATGTGCAACATGCACACAGTCTCCCACCCTCAGCTCCTCTCAGTGCTCCCCACACTCCCCACATCTCTCCACTTGATGACATTCATGATGTACAGGTTCAAATACATTGTTGACACTCCCCCCGGCTTCTGTGCAGGAATGTTTGCTTTGGAGGTATTGGATGGATGTGCAGAGATCAAAGGCTTCCCATCAGTTTCTTCCCTGTCCATCACCCAGTGCCACGTCTCCCCCAGTGATGGGGTCACTCACCATTTATGAAGTCGATCCCACTGCAGAGGCCATTGGTCATCAACTGACAGAGACCAGGGCATCTCTACAGCACACTGGAGAGACCCAGGTAAGAAAGATGCAATGACATTCTCCAACCCACCTGTTTATCAGATGCCAAACCAGACTAATGCTTCGTGAAATGTTACCAGTGACAAATTGCGTCTGGTTCTCATAGTGGCTTCAACACTGATGAGAAGTCCAGAGGTGGGCTGGGGATCCTGCAGCTCTTCCTTCTGCTGCCCCCAGGTTGTGGCTTTCATCTTCATGCTGACAAAATGACTGCTGAGAGACAAACATCATTTCTTCCATCTAATCAAGTAAAAGCAGGAGAGGAAAACAAAAGCACAAACTTC
The DNA here is from genome assembly GCF_027409185.1 of Cynocephalus volans. Taxonomy (NCBI): domain Eukaryota; kingdom Metazoa; phylum Chordata; class Mammalia; order Dermoptera; family Cynocephalidae; genus Cynocephalus; species Cynocephalus volans. Next base: position 29,317,606 of record NC_084460.1, read on the forward strand.
CAGCTGGGTCAGCCACCTTAATGAACTTTTCAAGAAGCCCCAACCCGCAACTTCTACTTATATTTCATTGACCATGCCTGGTTGCAAAGAAGGCTGGGACAGAGAGTTTCTTTGTTAGGCACATTTCTGCCCTCAAAAATAAAAGGGTTCTGTAAAGAAAGATGGAAGAATGGGCAAGTATCCTCAGCTCTCTAAGCTTCCGTTTCCTGCTCTTTAAAATTGGTCATCAATATTTGCCTCGTTGCAAGGATGTAGTGTAGACCCCCCAGCACTTCCCAGCCAGAGATGCTCCCCTGGCCACCGCCTCCTCCTTCAGACTCTGTTAGTCTGTGAATCTTCCAAGGGCACTGCCAGGAATGGGAAGGATAAAGAGAAACTTGAATTCACAAGTCCAAAATTCACATCCATTTAATGGCACCAGGCCAAGCAATTTCCAAAAGTCTCGTTGAATCCTCACAGTAAGTTTTTAGTTGGGTCTGGAGGAAAGTACATGCAAATGAAAGACAGGCGAGCTAGGTGCTAGCCACTAAGTAAGGCTGGCCTCTTGAAAAGCATAACCCCACTCTAAGCCTCAGTTTCCCATATGTAAAATGGGTGTTGGGTGGTTAGGAATGAGTCCAGATGTGCCCTTTGGTTCCCCCCAAATCCCTTTAGCTCCAGAGAATAGCCCTGAAGCTGAAGGTCTTGCACCCCCTTCTCGTTCTCTGTGGGCTGCTTGCCCTGTTGTCTGCTAACGATTTGAATATTTGAATCACCTGTGGGTCTCTTATATTGTACATTTTAATTTGTTTTCAGTGTATTAATCTTTTTATTTTTTTAGCATGCATGCCTCATAATTTTTTATTGGATGCTAAGCATTTTGGTGAAAAATTGTAGAGGCTTTGAATGATGCTATCTTTTTCCAGAGAGGAAAAAAGATTTCAGAAAGATAGAGCATAAGTGGATCAGTTTGATCCTACTGAGGCTTTGATTTATGTTTTAATAGGGTAAAACTATTTTGATTTTGCTTACTCCTAGGATGGAGACTTTATTTCTAGGGCTTGGTCTTTTTCGTCTAGCATAGTTTTCTGAGGCTGAACTAGAGCCCATGTTGTCTACCAGTCTCCCTCCATATCCACGGGTGTTTCTCCAGCACCACACAGTAGAGGTGCTGAAATCTCTGTTCAGCTTTTGAACTTCTAGCTGCAATTTTCTGCTGGATGTCTTGGAGTCTCACACTGCACAGGTGCAGCTTAAGAGTCCAGAGAATCGAGGGAAATCTGTTCACCAATTTGCAGGCTCCTTCCCCATGGTAATTTCTTCTTTGGTGTTTTGCCCCCCAAGTCCCAGCCACACTGGTGGCCCCAAATTCCAACTTTTGTCTCCTTAGCCCAGTAAAATGGGTGCTTTTTGCTTGGACTCTTCTTCCCCATAGACATTTTGGAAAGTGAACTCAGGCAAAAGTTGGGGTGAATATCAAGCTCACCTTGAATGATATTCTTTTCTTAAGACCATAGGTTCTCAAATTGTAGCCATGTAGTTACTTATCAATGTCTTCAGTTGTCTTTATATATTTCCATCTTTTATAGTTGACTTTAGTTGGGAGGGTTGGTCTGATACAAGCTACTCTGTCATGATCAAAACCAGAACTCTACAGATGGAATTTAAACTTAGATTTCCAGAGGACTGAGTAACCACTCACTTGGGGATAGAGTGAAAATGTTCAGTGCACGGGATTCTTGCATCTTTATGAAAACAACTTCAGGGTTGGTTATTCCCTGAAAATGCTTCCCAGGACATAATATGGCAGGTGAGCCAAGAAAAAACACGTATGTATTTTCATCATGCTCAGGAATGAAAATGTGGAACTGAAAATCACAAAAATGGCCAAAAGAAGGAGACTGATTAAACGAATTAGCATATTCTGCTGACAAGGAAGTAGGAAGACGATCATGACGTGTTGCTATGTGAATAATTCTGTAGAAGCATGGTGGGACAGTTCCAGTTTTTCACAAGGTTACATGAAAGCCTATATATGTAAAGAAAACTTCTGGAAGAAGATAACAACTTATCTCTTCAAATTGATTCTTTGCTTTTTTCTTTCTTTGTACATATCTTTATTTTCTAATTTTTCTACTTGTCCAAAAACAGACCACCAAAATTAAAATGATAAAACAAATGGGTTCCTTTTCCTGGGAATCATGACCAGGGGCTGGGCTTACAGTCTCTCCTGAATTAGTCAAGTGTGTACAAGAGGACTGGCCCCTGCTGGCATCTAGGTCTCAGGTCCCAGTAGAGGCCATTTGCATTGCCATTTGGTGAAGTCTCAGGAAGTCACACCAACATCTGCATGCATGTCCTCGACTCACTGGCAAGTGTGGGGTGTGTGTCAAGGGCCGGAGGACCAACTCCAGGCCAAGGAGTGCACCATTAAGCAGAGAGTTCCAGCCCAGAAGCACCGCCAACTGGCCCGTAGTCTCCACGTGCTCCAGGCCAGCTCTTGCCCTCAGCCTGAGCCCATCCTGTCCCTACCATTGACCTCTCTCTTCCCCACCAGCTCAGAAAAGTAAATCCTTGGAATCATCCACAGAATCCTCATAATCTTAGGACTCATTAGCACAATGGGGACCATTTATGGAGCACTTACAATGTGCAAGGTGCTGTGCCAAGTGCTCACGGTGAAGCTGAGCAGGAGGGATGAGTATGTATCATCTGCTCTTTACAGATGAGGAAGCCAAGGCTCCAAGAGTCTGAGTTGCTGCAGTCGATCAGCAGGCAGGTGGCAGAGCTGGGGCTCCATCCCAGGCCTGTCTGTGTTGGAAGCCAGTGCACATCCCCACCACCGCTTCACTGTAAAGTGAGGGTGGTGTGTCCTGTACACAATGTCATATGGTAAAGCAACTTGCCCTAAATCCCACAATCCCACAGCTGGCAAGAGGGGGAGGGCTTCATAACCGATGCTATGCCGCTTCTCACAGTGGCAGTGGGCAGCCCTGCTGGGGAAGGCCAGATCCCTGCAGGGAAAGCCATGCATCCTGCTCAGTTGGGCATAAACATGGGTTGTGTGGCTTTGGGTAAGTGACTTTATCTCCTGGACCCTCCCTTTCTTGCTGTATACTAGGAAGAAAAGCATGTCCCTTCTCTGGACCTCCATGGCCCCGTCTGAATTCTATGGCCACCCCAGACTCGAGCTCTGAGGACATTCTCCAAGAGGGTGTCCCCACAACTGACCCTCTCTGGCCTGATCCCGCACAGGTAGCTGCCCCAAGATGCTGAAGATCTCTGGCTTCCTCGTTCTCCTCTGTGGGCTACTTGTCTCATCCTCAGCTCAAGAGCTCCTGCCTGGAGTCTCTCCCCAGCTCTCTGATGGTGAGAATGACCTGCCTTGGGTCATGCTTGGCCTTGTCAGACCCAATCGTCCTCTCCTCCAAGTCCAGGTCCTGAGCATAGTGCCTGGGACACAGTGAACACTGTGAATCATTAGCTGTGCTGATTGCTACTTCATTTAATCTTCTTTTCTTAAGATTGCCCTCTTTGCTGTCTCCTTGCTGTGCCTCACCTCTTAAGACCCATCATCAAAGGACCCAGCCCTACGTGGACTGGGCCCTGCCCAACTCTCTACCACCCTGCCCTTCCCACCGCAGTGACTTCTTCAACACGTTAAGCACACCCCAGGGCCTTTGCATCTGCTGTTTCCTTTGCCTGGAACACTCTTCCCCTAACTATCAACATGGCTGCCTCCCTTTCTTCAGGTCTTGGCTCACATGTCACCTTTGCAGAAAGACCTTCCTTGACCTCCCTGCATAAATTAGCACCCTCATCCCATACTCAGTTCCTCCCTCATAGGCTGGACAGATATTCAGCTGAATACGTCAGTATGGCCACAGTGGTTACAATATTTTTAATTTTTTTCTGTACTACTTGGGAAATATATCCTGCTCAGAGACCCCAGCTTCTCACCACCTCAGCTTTACCCCCAGAACTCCAGCCTCCCCACGACCCCAAATCTAAAGAATTAGCATCCAGAACAGCCTGGGGAGCCCTGGACCTGCCTACAGAGCTAGACTGATGTCCTTTTTGACCAGCCAGTGCCCATGCCAGCTGGCTGCTGAATACTTTGGCACAAACCCCTTCATGGCTCTTGTTTGCACCTGGTGCATGCATGTCCCTTTATTCACAGATTTATCATCTGCCTTCTCTGGTGCCCACTAAAATGCCAGCTCCATGAAGGCAGAGTTCAGTCTGTTTTCACTGGTACGTCCCCAGCCCCAGCATAATCCTGACACGTAGTAGGACCCTATAAATATATGCTGGGTGATTGTGTCTGGAACTTGGCCCAGTGCCAGTAAGCCAGAAAGAACACATGATCAGGGGCTGGCCTGTGGCTCACTTGGGAGAGTGTGGTGCTGACAACAACAAGTCAAGGGTTAAGATCCCTTTACCGGTCATCTTTTTTAAAAAGGAAGAAAAAAAAAAGAATGCATGATCAAAGAGTAAGTGCCATGTATGGGGCATGCTGGGAGATCAAGGTCACATCTTTGGCATCTAACTGTCTAATTGAGTTGGAGGGGGGTTCTGTTTTTTTCAGTTTTGACTCAAGGACTCCTCAAGGAGGGATTGCTTCCAAGCATACTGCCAGGTAAACTCCAGGGATCATTGAATAATGTCCTCCGCCATGTGTCAGGTCTCCTGAACATCTTGGGCAGCCCACTCACCAGTGGGGACGTCAATGTTGGGTGAGTGGCCTCTGGTCACCTGCTGGTCCAGGCTGTGCTGGCTTGTTGGTTTGTTAGAGCTCTCCTCACATTTCCTGACTTTGCAGAGGCACTTCCCTCAGCTAAAAGCCCTTCCAGCTCTGATGGCCTGAGGTCCCCTGGTTGCAGAATCTCCCTCTGAGGGTGGAGGCAGGAAGCTGGGGAGGTGCTAAAGACAGAGAGACAGAGGAGTTCAGTCCCCTTGTCTGGGAAGAGGATGGCTGCTCGCCAGCTGCGAGAGCACCACCAGCCTCTTCCCTTCTGAGCCTCAACTTATGCCCTGTTAAGTGGGAATAACAGCTGCTGTGGACACAAGGCTGTTGTGAACATTAACTGAAATAACAGGTGTAAAATGTGTAGCACAGGGCCCTGTCCTCAGTAAGTTCCCAGTCAAAGGTAACAAAACGGCAACAGCACTACTCAGGTGGTGATCATAATAATAGATGATAGCGACTGACCACCAGAGCATGGAAGACTCGGATCCCTTGTCTCACAAGCATCTCAAATCCAGCACATCCATGACTTAATGGCTGCTTCCTGCCTTCACTCCCTGGCCCAACCTGGTCCTCCCCAGCCCAGCCCATCTTAGCTAAAGTCAACTCCACCCATCCAGTTGCACCAGCCAAAAATCTCAATGCCCTCCTTGGCTCCTCTCTCCCTCATACTCACATCCAGCCTGTAGGCATGCCCTGTCAGCTCTACCCTCAAAACATGCCCAGGCATCTGACCATTTTCTCTACTTCCAATGGTCTGGGCCGCCATACTCTCCCCGCTTAATTTACTGTCCTAGGTCCCCCTGCTTCTGCACCCAAGCCCCTGCCTCCTCCATTCAGTTCTGCAAGTATCCAGAGAAATCTTTCTAAGAAGTAGGGCAGACTCTATAATTCCCTTGTCCAAGCCCTCCAATGTCTTCTCATTGCTCTCAGAACCAAAAGCAAAGTCCTTGCCATCAGCCCACAGTGCTCCACGCAGTCTGGCCCTAGCTGCCTCTCCCACCAATTCTCCTACTGCTCTTCCTTTGCTCACTGTCCCCCAGCCACACCAAGCCTGTTGCTGCTCCTCAAACTTGCCAGCCAAGTTTCAGCCTCAGGGCCTTTGCACTTGCTCTGCCTTTTGCCTGGCCCTTTCTTACCCTGGCTATCTGCATGATGGATGCCTTTACTTCATTAATGACTCTGCCTAAATGCACCTGCTACGAGAAGGCTTCCCTGACCACCCTGTCTAAAATTCTCTTTCCAATGTCACCCTCCATCTTCTGATCCTGTGGGGTCTTATCTTACAGCACCTATTGCCTGACCCATTCTATATGTATTCATTTACTGGGTTTATTCTTTTACACATACACACCTTCCCTGAGCATCTGTTGTACATGGCTTCCAATCTTTTATTTATTCATTTATTGCAGCCTGCTTGGTGCTGGGCAAAGGGCTTGACATGATTATTCTTTTTTTTTTTTTTTTTTTTCGTGACCGGCACTCAGCCAGTGAGTGCACCGGTCAGTCCTATATAGGATCCGAACCCGCGGGCGGGAGCGTCACCGTGCTGCCAGCGCAGCACTCTACCAAGTGCGCCACGGGCTCGGCCCCATGATTATTCTGAGATGCATTAATGCAAGAGCGTCTTCTCTGCTCAAGGATGTATTGCTCATGCCTGTAACACACAGTAGCTGTGCCATGAATAACATAATTAATGAATGAGTACACGTTCAGCTTCTGCTCTGCAAGAGACCTGTCTTTGCACAAAGCAAGGTTCAACTGCTGCAGAAGCCATCACTTTCTCCTGTTGTGCTGTTTCTTCACCCAGGATACAGTTGAAAGACCCTCGACTCCTGCAAGTCTCCCTTGAGAACAGCTCTGACAGAAATGAGCTGTACTTAAGAATACCACTGGCATTTGACTTGGTTCTTCAGTAGGTAACCGCTGTCTTACAGGCTCCACCCCTTCTGCACAGCTATCACCAAAGGGCCACAGACTTGTGTGGGCAAAACACCCACCTCTGTGGCCTGGGTCACGCCAAGGGTAGAATTAGGGACTTCCAGAATACTCAAGTGCATCAAACCTGGGGCCCCTGTAGGGAGCACGAGGCGAGCAGTTTTCCCTTCCCTGCTCATCCACAGAGTCCCTCCTTCATTTATTTGGACTCCCTGAGCCCACTCAGCTCTGAATGATCACGACTTAAGACAAGAATCTGCTCTAAGCCGCATGCTCCTCGGCACTGTCACCTGCAGATCACTGCAGGGGTTGTATCTGGCGCACAGACAGGTTCTGTTTGGTCTGCACGGTGTATTTCATAGGTCAGCACCCTTCAGTTCACCTCAGCCTTCACCTTTCCCATGAAACTAGCCCCTGGTCAACTTCATTCACTTCCATTTCAAGCCTGGCGCTTGCAGTAATGGAGTTCAGGACTTCCGTAAGGGTACTTTCCAAAGGTCAGATGCAGTTCCTCAGTTTTGATAGGATGCCATACTTACAATTGTAGGGGGCAAGGGAGACTGTCTCCTTCAACCCCATGAAGTTCCACAGAAAAATCAGCCAACAAACACAGATTAATGGGGGAAAGGTATAACCAATGGTCATAGTTTTATGTCACGGGGAGCCTTCAGAATGAAGACCTAAAGAAATAGAGAAAACTGTTCATTTTTGTGTTTAGGGTCTAAGAAACAGGAAGAGCTGTGTAGAAATGCAATTAGACAAGAAAAATATAACCTAATGCTAATAGACTGAGTGGGGAAACTCAGCAAGGCCTGTCTGTTCAGATTCTTCTCGGGCTCTCTGTGTAGCATTCACTCCTCCCACGTACAGGACAGGACTCCTTCTGGAATGGGGGTCTAATGAACCACAACCAAACAAGGCAGGTTAGAGAATTTCTTTATGGCTAGCTCCAAGGTAGAAAGATGAGATGGGGGAGATGAAAGTATAAGTTTAGTGTTTACAGCTGGCTTTGGGGAGGTCTCTATGACCTGCCTCGGGGAAGAGGGATTCTAGTTTCTATGGCTTGCCTCCGGGGAGAATGAGGCAGAGAGACAGGAGGGCAGGAGAAGGTCAGAGGAAAACTTAGCTTTTGAGGTTGCTTCTGAAGCCTTCAGTTTGGGGGTTGCTTTTCTGAGCCTCAACAGAACTAACCTTTTTCTTTCTATGTGTCCCCAGAGCCAGAGGTAGCAGGTATCAGTTAGACACCCTGAATGCAGACCTGTCTGACTCAGCCACAGGCTGGATGCATGACTTGGAGGAATCCACTCCTGTTCCCCAGTCCAGAATCTCCTCTTTTGAGCAATGAGAAAATGACCTTAACAGGGTGGTTTTGAGGCTTCTGTGCAAACAAGGAGGACCCTCATTCTAGAAACAAATGGGGGTATTGTAAGCTATGAGGTTCTCTCCTAACAGCCTTAACTCTTCCCTCCCACAGGCTCCCCGTCTTAAAGCCCATCACGGCTAACATGCAGTTAGATGTAAAAGTCAGCCTTCATTTGGAGAAGGATCTAGATGGCAGATACCGACTTGCCTTTAGGGATTGCAGACTCCTGCCAGAGACTGTATGGATCCAAGTCGGAGGCCAGTGAGTTCTCAATCTTTCTCTGGGTTCAATTGGTTATGATGAAGCCCTGAATGGGGCTTCACCTGAAAGATGTCACCAACAAAATAATACCCTACAACATTAGTCTTTTATGTGTACGGAGATGTGTGTGTAATAAATAGAACTCCATGTTCCTCTAAAATTTTGTTTATTATAAAAGTAATAATTTCATCGACATGGTAAGAGGCTCGCCAAGTAGTACTGAAGAAGAAAGCAGGACCGCCTGAGCACTTGTCCACGTTTAGGTGATTTCTAAATTTTGGCTATCATAAATAATCCTGAACATCCTGGTTAACATTTTGGTCTGGGAATTTTTTTCCCCAAAATAGAATTATTTCCTTATTGTAAATTTCTAAGATTATTCAAAAAGCATAAACAGTTCTACAACTTTTAAGTTTTAAGGCATGCATTAGTTTTAAGGCATTGCCAAATCACTCACCAAACACCACACCCTTAGGACTGAGCCAAGTGACATGTCAGTGGCTGGCACTGGTCAGTTTCAATCAGTATTAATATTCTCATTTTTATAGCTTTTCGCTTCAGTAGGTGGAAAATCCCATGGATTCCATTGTTTTCATTTCCTCAACTACCAGAAGAAGCAACATGTCACCATTTGTTAGTCTGTGACATTTCCTCTTCAGAGGAACTATCTTCAGAGGTTTTCCCCTTTTACTAACTGGAGTTTGAGTGGGTTTTTTTTTTTTTTTTCTAAACTTATAATCTCTTTTTTTACATCTCCTTTTTAAAGATTTTTTTAAAACTTGAGGCTGATATCCACATTTAACTGAAGCCAATGGTTCTGTCCAATCCATTTCATACCCAACCCTTTTCAATCATGAATTCTTTATTTTGATTCATCTCATGTTCACTGTTTCAAGAAAAGTCTGGGTGTGGAATCCTTTGTGCACCCTGCAGATCTGGTAATGTCCTCCTGTCATGCTCAAACATGAGGGAGAACCAAGCCAGGCACAGCACCCTTGATTCTCATCCCATCCCCCCCTCTGAAAACTTTGAAATAGGGCTCCCTCCCCTGTCTTTTGATACCTTAAAGAACTTTGAGGGGAATCTGAGACCTCAGGCTGGAAGGAGTAGATCAGCTGATGTCTAAGCCAGCTCCTTATAAAATAGGGACATAAAGCTTTTGCCTGAGAATAGAACAGACGTATCTTCACCTATAAGGATTTAGGACTCTGAGCCAGGAACACGGAACATGAAGACACCTTTGTGGTACTGTTTCCTGCTTCTTTCTCATCTCCCCCAACTGAAGAGCATATCATACTACTCCTTCAATGATGGCATTGGCACCTGGCAGAGGAGAGAAGTTCAACTGCAGCATCGGACCATCAGAGAGATGGGAGAGCGTGCAGGAGGGAGAGAACTCGGAGTTGGCTAGAGCCGTGAGGAAGGGCTTCTGGGAGGAAACCAGTCAGCTGGATCTAACAGAGTGCAGGAATCTGAAGAAGGCATTTCAGGAGGGAGATGAAAAATAGTCACAAAGATGGTACTGATGGATAACAATGATCAGGGCAAGGTGATTGAAGTTGAAAGATTAATTTTAAGGAGCCGTAAGAGAGTAGGTCAGAGCAGTAGGGCAAGGCTGCGGCATGAAACACTGTAAAAAACCAGTAGACTTTAAGCAATCCGGGGTCATTGAGCAAAGAAGTGATGTGGAGACAGCAGAGTTTGGGAGAAATTCATCTGTTCTGCAAATTTCCTTCATTCTTCATTTAGAGTCCCCCAGATAACAAGACTTGTTGTGGGGAGCATAGAGAGAAGCCTGAAAAACGTAGTAGCCCAGGATTTGGGAGCAAGAGTAAGTATGCACACCCAGATTACTTCAGTTTTTGAGCTGAGACCCAGAGTGTGCTGGGTGGAGTGTTCTTAATGAGATGGGAGGGAATCTTCTGGGAAGGAGAGTTAGGGAGCGATGAAGCGGCATTTATTAAGCTCCCATTCTGCAGCCAGGCCCCGCGAAGTGCTTTACAGAATTTAATTCTTCAAGCTAAAATCATCATCTTTGTGACCAGAGGTAAATTGATAAGCCTCTCCAAGACTCAGTTATCTTACCTGTAGAATGGGTATAAATAATCATAAGATTAAGTTAACATTTCTTAAGCATGCAGGCACTGTAACAAGTATCTTAAATAACTTTTCTTATCTCATCCTCCAAACAATGTCATACTCTAGGCAACAATATTATCCCTATTTTCCTGACTTAAGAAAATGTTCTGCAGAGGGCCAATGACTTACCTAGGTCATAGAGCTGCCAAGTGGCTGAGCTGACATGTGACCTCAGGGCAGTCTGTCCCCCACGCCCCTGTATTCATTTGTTCCCTGTGATGGGTTGGTTTAAGAGAACTTGCCTTGATTACCTCCACTCAGGCTCCATCGGTCAAACCATCCTCATGACTTGAATATTTCCTTGTCATTCAAGTGTGTCCTGTGATTAACAGATGGCTCTATAACCTGGATCTGCATGTGGTTAATGAATTGATTAGTAAGTGCTGAAGGTGGGAAGAGAAAAGAACACGACAGGAGAAAGGTTGGACTCCTCCACTCTTTTCACCTCATCTCCTCTTACCTCACCCTGACACACTTCTCCTAGACAAAAAACTCTTCCCTGCTGAAGTAGAATGGTCCCTAATAACAACAACCTTAACAAACTCAGCTGCTTTTTACTAAGAGTGTCAAGTATGCCAAGGCCAGAGTTAAGCACAGTGCTTACACTAGCCATTGAAACACCACCACTAGCTAAGAACATTCTGGTTTTAATTTTGTTCTGGTCCCAAAAGCCTAGAGGAGCTGAGATATGAAGGGAAACTTCTCTGGGGGAAAAAATTTGCCTGATTCCACCTTTACCTACCTCTTACTCATAAATTGTATGCTGTGCCTAATGAGAAGAAAATTGTCCTGGTTTCAGCCACACAAAAACTGCCTTTAGTCTCTACCCCAAGCACCCAAAGTTTCCATGTCAGCCAAAACCGAAAGCAACAAATGCAAGAATTTCAGCATCTCAGGCCCACAACAGGATTTTGAAAACCAAAAGAATTGCTAGGTTGAAAGGTCTGTTCCTTCATTCACTGAATGTTCACTAGTCCTGCCAAGTGCTGGATGCTGCAGTTTCTAAAGCTGCCTGTGGCTCTCCCAGCAGGCAGTTTTCAGGCCTCTGCTCACTCTTCCATTGACAGGGAGCGCACTACTTATGAGGGAAGAATGTGAGGCAATTCATCTGATCAAGCCTTACAACTCCCAAAACTTAGATTTCCAAGCTCACCCAAAGTAAGTGTGAGTGGGACAGCTCAGTCAGCACCCTCACTGTACTACTGGGCCACCACTTTGGAGAGATGGCCAGGCAAATGGGGACTCTGCCTCCACTGTCTCATTCCAGTGTATGAGCTTTTAAGTGAAAGGTCTTAAATGGTTAGCTTGAGATAAAGTGTTTATTCTAATCCAGGAAGTGTTAGCAATTTCTTCAAGATTACCCAGTAAGAAATAATAACAATGAAAGCTAAGTGGATAGTAAATGCTTTACTATGTGCCAGGAACGTTGAGGACTTTACATATATTAGCTTGATCAGTCTACACAACAACTCTGTGAAGTAGGTATTATCACTATCTGCATTTTAAAAATGAGGAAACAGAGACCAAGGGAGATTAAAAATATCTGCCTATATTTCCACAGAAGAAAGTGGCAGAGCCAGAGTGAACCCACATCATACAGCAACAGAACCCACACTATTGGTTACTGTGCTGTCTCAATCAAGAACTGTCAGTGAAGTGAGGCAGCCAGTGACAAATCAGAGCTTCCATCCTCGGCATTCTGTCTCCAAGCATTTGGCTCATTCCCCAAGCCCCCTCTGCTCTCAGTTGGAACAGGGGGAACTCAGGTAGCCTCTCTGATCCTCCTCCACTCCTGCTGTCTGAGGTACCTGTTTTGCATTCTAGGTCTGATACTGCAGCAGGACAAGTATGAAGTCAACATCTAAATATTCCCAAATTGAAGAAGCCACACTTTTACCAATCTGGTGAGAGACGAGAGCATATTTCCATTCCTTAGTGATGACTTTTAGCCTTTAGTGCCATTATAAGTGTGTCATTTATTCATTCATGTGTAAAATTTTAGTTAAGCATTTACTACATGGTAGACATGGTTCCAGACACTGGGGATACAGCAGTGAATAAGGCAGACAAGGACTCTGATCTCCTGGAGCTTGTATTCTAGTTGGGCATATTAATGGTGCACAAGGAAATAAATACATAGTCAACTTAATTCCAGAAGGTGGGGGGTATTATGAAGAAAATGAAACAGGAGGTGTGAGAAAGAGTAACTGGTATGGGGTCAGCAAGGGAGGCATCAAATTGATATAGTCAGACAGCAGGCTCTTTGAGGAAGAGACGTTTTAGCTGAGCCCTGAATGATAAGGCAAAAGAAGTTGTACCAAATCCCAGAAGAAAAGCATCACAAGCAAGAGGGTGAGCATGTGCAAATGTCCTGAGGCAGGAATGAATGAACTTTCCCTTTTGAAGCAAAGAAAAGAGGCCAACGTGGCTGGAGTGTAGAGGGAGCTCAGTTATAGGAGACATTTTTACAAGAGTGATATTTGTCCAAAAATAAAAGGGGGGGGTTCTGTAAAAGGAGATGTCATTATTCATTCATTTATCATGTACTTATTTGCAACTCTTCTGAGCTGAATACACTTTACTCAGGTGTCACCATCCCAGGTTTCTCAAAACAGGCACATCTGCCACTCTCTTCCCTGCTTTATTTTCCTTCATGACACTCATTACTATCTGACTTCCTACTATACTAGTTGTTTTTTTTTTCTGTCTACCCTACTAGAATGTAGATTTTATTAAGGCAGAGACTTTATCTTATTCTCTGTTTTATCTTAGGTGCCAGGATTACAAACACGAATCACACATCACACCTGATCTCAAGAGCCCCCAGCCTAGTAAGGAATACAACAAACGTACCATCATATGCTCAGTTAAGGTTCTATGGAAGTATAAAAGTGAGACCCAGCTGCCTTGCCAGGGGACTTCAGGAGGCTTCACAGAGGAGGCAAAATTTAAACTGGGTATTGAAGGATGATTAAAAGTTTCTTTGTGGAAAAAGACATTACAGGCAAAGGACACATCATGTGCAAATTCACAGGGTCAGGAAAGGATCTGGTGCTCTAGACAATGGGGCGACTTGTCATAGGAGTCATGAGGAATGGAGACATCCTCCTCTCGGGAGCAAGAATAACTCAGCAGTGAGCTGTACACATGCTTTCTAAGGACAAGGGCACATGTGATGAATTGAGCCACTAAGAAGAAGGTATATTCTGTGATGGGGTCATAAGAAACTGAGTGGACAACACCATAATTGAGTCTACATGCGTGGGTTGATTAGCTTAGTTATGTAGTACTCTAAACCAATGCTGTCCACTGGAAATATAACAGGGACATATGTAATTTTGAATTTTCTAGCAGAGATATTTTAAAAGGAAAAAGAAACAGGTGATATTAATTATAGTAATATATTTTATTTGCCCAATAGACCCAAAATATTACCATTTCAACAAGCAATCAATATAAAAATTATTGATGAAATATTTTTACATTCGATCTTTGCACTAAGTCTTTGATCTTCTCTGTATTTTATACTTAGAGCACATTTCAATTCGGACTAGCTGCACTTCAAGTACCGATATACACATGTGACTAATGGCTACTCTATTGGACAGCACAGCTCTAAGCTAATCTGCTGCCATTTGCAAAACTTTGAAAGGCCTGCAGCATCTCATGTTATCCCCACCAATAAATCTAGACTGTCACTTGTCACTGAAGTCCCAAACCTGTGGTCACCATATTATGTTTAGCCCACAGACATATTTGGTTTAGCCTAGAAAGTGTTTTATAAATGTGAATAAGTTGCCAGTATGGAAAGTAAAAAGTAAGTCTTTTGATCAACTAGGGAATCTGGCAATATTTTGCATCCTTGTCTCATGAAGTAGGCCAAGGTGAAGAGAAAGACTCATCTTAGCTCATGAGCAGGAGTCCGGGGAACAATGAGAAAATGCTATCCAGGGGTAGGCAGTGGATGGGTGTCTATACAGGAGCAAGATTCAGCACCATGGACCACTGACAGCAGGCCCAGGGGACAGTGGGGGAACGCTCTTAATTCTGGGCTTGGGAAAGGTATGAAGTAGACTAATATCTGAATTATCTCACACAGAATCAGGTCCTGCTTGCTGGTCTCCTCCCTGGAATGTCCTCCACACCCCAGGCCATCACCTGCATAGATCATGTTGATTATTCAGCTGCTACCTGGAATTTCATTACCCACCCCTGACCCAGAGACTCCCTACTTCTCTGGGTGTGGAGGCTATCTCCCTGTAAATCCACACCAGAACCCGTGTGCTAATAATTTTCCATAATCGTTTCACAAAATTTTTTGCATCTCTGAACTGCACACCATGCTGCTTCCACAGAACAACTTGTGGGTGGAGCCAGAGATGGTGGCAGGTCTGGTCATGGTGACAAAAGTTGGGGAGGTGGGGAGGATGCCTGGGTTGATTCATCCTTTATCTCAGAAATATCTGAACACTCTGGCACAGAGTTTCACAAAAGCTAAGGACAAGGCTTCCTGTCTTGTCTGGGATATTCTCTAAACCGACTCTGTGAGGTAGCTTCATCGTCAGCCACAGTCTACTACTCCCTGTGCAGGGAGCACACCACTCGCATCCTCGGAATGCCCTCAGGCAAGAACAGTCTACCAAGTTATGGTTTACGGGAGAAACTTTATCTTGGCCCTGAAATCCCATTTTATTCCCTGTGTCACCAAACTTCTCAAAAGACATACAGTAGTTCCCCTTTATCCTCAGGGGACACATTCCAGGACTTGCCAATGGATATCTGAAACTGTGGATAGTACCAAACCCTGTATATACTATGTTTTCTCATATGTATATATACCTATGATAAAGTTTAATTTATAAAGTAGGCACAGGAAGAGATTAACAACAACAATAATAAAATAGAACAATTATAACATACTTTAATAAAAGTAAAATAAGGGTTACTTGAAAACAAGTTTTGCAATACTGCTGACAATTAGTCCGATAACCAAGATGTCTGCTGACAAACAGATGGGTAGGGTCTACAGCACGGATACACTTGGCAAAGGGATGATTCATGTCCTAGGCAGGACTGGGCAGGAGGGCTCAAGAGTTCATCAGGCTGCTCAGAATGGCACATAATTTAAATCTTATGAATTGTTTGTTTCTGGAATTTTCCATTAATATTTTCAGATCATGGTGGACCTTGGGTAACTGAAACTGCAGAAAGCAAAACACCAGATAAGAAGGAAATACTGCATTGCAACTTGCTGCCTCTAATTTCTTGTCTTTAACCACTGCTCTATTTTTTTATAATCTGGTTTCTTTCCCCAACTCCTCAAAATAACTTGCTCTAGGCCTTACGACACCTTTTTAATGTCATACAGCAATGAGCACTGTTCAGTGTCCATGTTCCTCAAGTCATTTAACAATTAGCACCTTTGATGACCACTCCAAACTACTCCCCACCTGCTTCTCCTCCTCTTTTTATTCTGCATCACTATCCTTTAAAAAAATTCTCGATTCAAGCCTGGCACCCTTCTATGCACTGTACATACATTACATCATTTACTCTCTGAAACACAACACTGGTTATTAAGCTTTTGTCTCTTAGTTCCAAATCCATCTTTCTGTACTCTGCTTTGGGATGCTGAGTCTGGGATTCTGCAAACCACCTACCTTTTTGGCGGCTTTGCTCCTTGTTAGGGCCTGCTGATAGGGGTTACTAGAGGGAGATTGCAAGGCTGAAAGAAGAGAAAAGAAAACTTTCTGGTTACTTCCTGTTCCTCTAAGCATCATCCAGCAATGGTTTTTCATCCAATCAGAAAAAAAGTTTGAGTTTATAAGTTGTTTTCTTTTTAATTCTTCCCAAACCGGCCTTATCACACCCCTTCAGAATACTGCACCAGCCAATAGGAGCTGCTTGCTCAGACGTCTAATCCCCAGTTCCATGGGGATCCCCGTCCAAGATCCCAAGGTACCAGAGTCAGCTGAGCAGTGTCTCTTCCTTAGAAATCTGAGTCCAATTTCCCCAGGTCCCTTCCTAAAAGCATGTAGGTTTTTACAGCCCCAAAGCCTTCCCTTTGTTCCCCAGCCCCAGAGTTGATAGCTACTTCTTGCAGTTACTATCTATAACTCAGTGTTATTCTTTAACCTTTTCAGTCTTTCAATACTATCTAATCATTCATTTATATTAAGTTATTCTTTCAAATAAATGTGTGGTTTCTACTTTTTTGACCAGATACTAACTTGTGTAGTACTTTGTACCAAGAGTGGCTCCAAAAATCAGACCCTCAAAGGTGACAGTGATTCATGAAGTGTAGTGGCATCCCAGCTAATCACATTAGCACCTGGGGTCAAATCGTGATTAAAGTACCTCCTGAAGCCATTGTTTTAGGAAACCTGCAGCCTGCCACACTTAACTGTTACGGCATTCGTGATGTCCACAAGGACTGTGGAGTGGGAGGGCTGCTTCTGAGTAAGCTGGAGTACTCACAGAAGCAAGGGACAGGTCTGCATGGCACCAAGACACCAGAGTGTTTCTACAGTGGTACTGAAAGAATTGTTTGCTTCTTATAGATGCAAGACTGATCTCACAAAAAATCAGAAACAAAATTTAATCTCAAGGGTTACATAATTCCAGTGTAAGTTAAATCCGTAGCCTCGCCAAGGCACTGTCATAAGAGTTAAGGCACTAATTGAGAAGAATTGGGGCTCTTAGACTTGGAAAGGGAACATGTGGGATAATTCAAGCAAAGCTCAGAATCTTGAATCCCAGAGTCACTCTGAGCTTCCATTGCCAGCAGGAGTATCCCACCTTCCCACTTCTAAGACGACCAGCTCTCCCGTTTTTGAGTGCTCTATAATCACCTTAGCTGGGGCAGTTTCTTTGCAAGAGGATGCCATTCTCCTCAAAACTCATCACAACCATCCTTTTTTTTACAATAGTGTCACCAGACCACAATTGGGTCCCTTCACTTGGTGCCTGGCTATTCCAATACACTAGACCAGGTTTGCAGAGATAGAAAGTAGACATTTATTACAAGGCAAGTAAGGCTACCCAGGGCACCGAATGCTGGAAAAACCACAGAGCTCCCCGAAAAATTCCAAGCAAAGATTTTTAAAGGCAGACTGGGTGGTGTGGGGATCTGGTGAATGTTTCTGAATAGGTGAATCTCTTGAAATAAAGAACGGTCTCTGGGACTTTGCTTATCAGTTTTTGGCTCCAATCAGTCTAGGGTCCTTGCAGCCTGCACCTGGTCAGCACATTTCATTAACTGGGAAAGTTAGACCTTGTCTCTGTAAAAACACCTCAAGGATAAATGCGCATTTTATCCTTGGAGTCTAATGGCCCTAGTTTATGGCTCCCTCTATCTCCTCGGTTACATCCCATCTGCCCAGCTGTCTGTCGGGTCCTCCTTTAATTGCTATCTATAAATTCCAAATCCTTGACTGGAGAGCCTAGTTCCCAGTGTCTAAAACATCTCATATGGCAGGGATGGGGGAAGCCCAGGCCTAAAACCCTGTTTTACCTAAACTTTTGAGGGACTTTAAGAAAGAGGAGTACTTGCTCAATCTCAATAGACTCGTGACTGAATTCAGATCTCAGGATGTAAAGTCTATTTCTCCCACAGGGCACAGCCTTGTGCACGGGCTCCCTGACCACCAGTGATGCCTGTGGTTTCAGTTGCGCTCTCTTTGACCATCTCTTTGTCTGGTCTCCTCATTAAGCTTCTGTGTCTATTGGTACCACACCCCACTGCGATCCTCCACTGACTGCTAGCTGATAGCCCTACAGCATCCAGGGGCGTACATTGTTCCACATTCCATCCCAACTAAAGTCAGGCCTCTTTGCAAGGGAAGGGTGTTGCCAGTTGTATTCGTCAATTTCTGTTGCTTATAACAAAATACCTGGAACTGAGCAATTTGTAAGAACACAAAATTTATGGCTTATAGTTGCAGAGGCTGGGAAGTCCAAAGTCCAGGGAACACATTTGATGAGCATCTTGCTTGGTGGTAGCTTCAAGAGACACAGGGAATCACATGGCAAGATGGTGGAAGCAGCGAGAGAGCTAACCTTCTCAGGTGGCTCCTTTTAAAGCCATCAGAACCATGCCCACAACCACCATTAAACCATCCACATAGTCATCTCTTCAAGACCCCACCTTTCAATGATGATAATAGGATTTTCCACCCTCAGCAGTTGGGGATCAAGCTTCTAATACATAAAACTTGGGGGACACAATTCAACCCTTACACCAGTCATTGCTGCTTGCTCTGACTTCAGAGGTTATCGTCTTGGCTCTAACATTCCCCTTCTTTCTGTTAAATTCCTAGATGATCTACTCATTTGTCGCCTCTTAACTGCTCACCACTACAATCTCCATTATTGTTTTTTGTTTTGTTATGTTTTGGTTTTTGTTTGTTTGTTGTTTTCTGTTTTTGCATAATATATATCTTACATTAGAGAATCTATAGAACAATACAAATAAATGTTTATATTTGTTCCCTAGTTACCCCCAAAAGTTGGTACTTTAAACAGCATGCTTTTCTGCAATGTACAAGTAGAGCAGCTGCTTTTCCAGTCTGCTTTCTGATTTCTTTTCTTTTCATTCTTTTTTCTTTTTTTCTTTTAACATTTACTCGTATACGTTTGTGGAGTTCAATGTGTTGTTTCGATACATGTGTATGCTGCACAATGATTCACTGAGGGTAGAGAGCATAGCTTTGTCCATCGTTTTTGACAACACCCTTAGGCATCATCTTCCACAAGCTCTGTTTCAAATATGAGCAGTCCTGTTAGGGAGACCTGCTTGTTCTTACAGCCTGCCTCTCCCTCCTGTGCAACTGTACTGGAGCTGGGGGCAGGGACAACAGCCTGCCCAACTCGGTGTGACACTGATGCTCTAAAAGTGGGACTGTGGATGGGGCTGGTGGCCCATGGTCTTCTTGGCTTGCCACAAGCTAATGTGGGGACAATCAGGAGCCAATATTCTCAGGTTGCCATGCCTGGGGTAGAGCTTCAGTCCTGTGACTGAGGGCTGGGCGGGGAAAGGAAGCCCCAGTTCTCTCAGCTGCACATGACTGCAGTAGATCTCCTGTAACCCTGAGCAGAAGCACAGAAGGGCAATGAGAGAGCCAGTGGCCTGCCCCTGTAGGGGTGAAACTGCAGCCCTAGACTGGGGGCTCAAGGGAAAGGGGGCCTCATAAATTCTCGGGTGCCCCAGCCAGGAGTAGAGCTTCTGTTACATTGATCTGGGGTGTGGGGATGGGAGCAGGTCATGGCTCAAATGCCACAGACTCTTGCTGTTCTTACCAAGATTTTGTAGGTTTTCTTGAATAAATGTTTCTCCATTTCCCCTATGCCCTCTGGAGAATTTCCAGAGACTATAAGTGGTTGTGTTATGTTCTGTTTTGTTTTTATCATTTCAGCAATTAAATGGTTCTTTCACTGGGGTCTGTGGCCACTCCAGAAGTCACTTCAATTGAGGTTTTTATTTAATTGTATCTCCTTGTTGGCTTACTAGCTCTAATTCTTTGCTTTGTTATTTTAGTGGTTGCTATAGGGTTTATAGTCTACATCTTTAACTTGTTTACCTAAAAAAGAAACTGAGACCAAATAGATATAGCAAGGATTTATTAAGCCAATATGACTGTTGCAACCAGGGACACACATCGATCAGGTGGCCCTGAAATGTGTTCCACAGAGGGCCCACAGAGCTTAGCATTTTATAATCACAAGAAGGGAAAGGGTCAAAGGAGAGAAATAGAAAGATAGCCCTGCCTAATTGTTTCATCAGGCTCTCTATTGGTTGTGTATGACACATAGATTTGGGATTGTTATTAGGATACATCCTACATGCAGGGACCCAGGGTAAGGGTAATAAGAAGTATTCTAGGTAATTTTATGGCTTTCTGGTGCCATTATGGCTGCTTCTCAGTAAAATGGTCTTGTGATAACATTTTCTAGGACAAGTAGACATGATTATTGACTTGTTCCGGATCTCCCAAGGCACTGTAATTTAGCTGACCTGGTCAGAGCAGATTGGTTATCTGCTTTTGGTTATCAAGCTTATCACAGTCTACCTTCAGATGATATTATACCACTCTACATATACTATAAGAACTCCTGGCCTTAGAAATATTGTTATGTCATCTTATATTTTACTTCTATGTATATCATAAATCCCATTCTACATTGTTATTATTTTTGTTTAACTACTCAAATATCTTTTTTAAATGCTTAAATAAGAAAAATTCTTATGCATGACTTGCCCAGTGTCACACAGGCAGAAAGCCACCTCCTTCCTCTGTAAATCCATTAATGCCTCACTACTGTCACCAGAATGGATGAAGCCAACATGGCACAAGGTTGGAGCTTGTGCATGGGCTGTAGGCACCTGATCTGCCCTAATCTGTCTTGCTTAAATGCTCCCTGGCTCGGCATAATGAAGGATGGGGTGTTGGGGACACACACCCTGATTTCTGTTGCTGGGAAAAGGCTCCATAGAGGAAGGGGCTTATCTGCTTTCCACACCCTTTTTGGCTGGTCTCCCTGCTCCTGCACTCACCAACCCCCGTCCAGCTCCCTCCTGCCCCAGAACACACCTTCCAGCTCCTGGTGTTCCAGGACCTCCCAGTCAGGCCTCACTGCCCCACCTCTGTTTCCCTCCTCCTGGCATGACTCCTAAAGCATTGCCCACGTAGGAGAGGGGGAGATCACCTCCAACTCCCTTAGCTCTTGCATGGGCTGTTCTGCTGCATCTAGGAACCAAATTGACACAAGGCAGATTAACAAGAGAAAAGCATACATGTTTTTTAGTTTTACATATACGTGGGGATCTTCACAAGAGAGCAGAGTCTGAAGAAGTGCCCAAAGCAAGATGCTTTTGTTCTTTTTACATAAAGAACAATAAATTTGTGAAGAAATGACAGGAGCAATGGTTAGGGGCAGTAAATTCTGGGGGAGTCACTAGGAGATATTGGGAAAGAAAAAGCTGCTGGAAGATCAGGGCCACTTTGAGAGGTTTATTCATTTATTCAGGGCTATTTTCTCACCGTGGTCCTGGGAGGGCACCTCCCCTGGAGGAATCTTTATGGCTTACTGCATACGGGAAAGACAGGTCAGCTAGCCATTCCTGACACTACAGTTTCTCCTATGTTTTTATGTTTTATTTATTTATTGAAACATAATTGATTGTACTTATCTGTAGGGTACAGCATTGAATATCAATACCTGTGTGCAATATGTGATGTTCAAAACAGGATAGTTGGTATATTCAACATTACACAATGTAATGATTTTTTATGGCTCTTTATCAATTTCTTGCTGACCCCCCTTTCCCCCGACCTTTTCACCTCTGGTGGCCTCAGTTCTGTTCTCTCCTTTTGAAAGTTCAACATATTATTGTGATTGTTTTATCTTTCTTTCTTTCTTTTTTACATTTATTTGTTCATTTTTTTAGTTCCCACTTATGAATGAGGACATGTGGTATTCTCTTTCTGTGCCTAGGTTATTTCACTTAATATAATTTTCTCCAAGTTCATCTATGTTGCTGTGAATAGCAGAATTTCATTCTTTTTTACAGCAGAGTAGTATTCCATTGGTATATATACCACATTTTCCTTATGCAGTTGTCCATCAATGGACATTGAATTTCATCCCATATCTTGGCTGTAGAGCTACAGTAAACATGGGAGTGCAGGTATCCCTTTGATGGGATGATTTCCATTCCTTTGGATGTATACCCAGCAGTGGGATTTCTGGATCATATGGAAGTTCCACCTGTAGATGTCTGAGGAGCCTCCATACTGTTTTTCATGATGGCTGCACTAATTTACAGTCCCACCAACAGTGTGGGAGGGGTCCCCTTTCTCTACATCCTCACCAGCATTTGTTATTCTCTGTCTTTTTGATAATAGCCAGTGTAACTGGAGTAAGATGATATCTCAATGTGATTTTGATTTTCATTTCCCTGATGCTTAGTGGTGTTGAGCATTTTTAATGTGGCTGTTGGCCATTTGCATATCTTCCTTTGAGAAATGCCTATTTGGCTCCTTTGCCCATTTTTAAAAATCAGGTTACTTGTTTTTTTACTGTTAAGTTGTTTTAGTTACTTGTATGTTCAGATATTAATCCTTTGTCAGATGCTTAGTTTGCAAATATATTCTCCCACTCTAGGTTTTTCACTCTGTTGTTTCTTTTGCTGTGCAGAAGCTTTTTAGCTTGATATAATCCCATTTGTTTTTCTTTCATTGTCTGTGCTTTTGAGGTCTTATTCATAAAGTCTTTGCCCAGTCCTACTTCCTTAAGTGTTTTCCCCTAGATTTTCTTCTATGAATTTTATAGTTTCAGGTCTTATATGTAAGTCTATAATCTATTTTAAGTCGATTTTGGTATATGATGAGATGTACAGGTCTAGTTTCATTCTTATACATATGGGTGTCCAGTTTTCCCATCACCATATATTGAAGAGGCAGTCTTTTCACAATGTATGTTCTTGTCTTAATCAAAGATCAGTTGGCTGTAAGTATGTGGGTTGATTTTTGGGTCCTCTATTTTGTACCATGGGTCCAAGTGTCTATTTTTAAGACAGTACCATGATGTTTTGGTTACTATAGCTTTGTAGTATAATTTAAAGTCAGGTAGTGTTATGGCCCTGGCTTTATTTATTTATTTATTTTTGCTCAAGATTGCTTTGGCTATTTGGGAGCTTTTGTTGTTTTGTAAGAATGTAAGGCTTCTTTTTTCTATGTCTGTGAAGAATGTCATTGGTATTTTGATGGGGATTACATTGAATCTTAGATTGCTTTGGGTGGTATGGACATTTTCACAGTGTTAATTCTTCCAGTCCAAGAGCATGGAATGTCTTTTCACCTTTTTGTGTCCTCTTTAATTTCTTTCAGCAGTATTTGTAGTTCTTATAGAGATGTTTTACCTCCTCGGCTAAATTGATTCTTAGGTATATTATTTGAGGGGTGGCTGTTGTAAATGGACTTGCTTTCCTGATTTCTTTTTCTGCTAGTTTATTATTGGGGTATAAAAACACTACTGATTTTTTTTTTCTTTTTCTTTTTTAAAAAAACGTAATTTTATTAATATTATTTTTTACATTCTAGGATGTTGTGGAGCAGTTGGGCGGGAGGGGGAGGAAATGGGATGGAAGGAGGAAGGAAGAGGGGTGGGATCAAGGCCAGTGGCACCCCCCTCATTCCCACAGGGGAGACCAGGGGACTTCCAGAAGTGGCTTGGTCATTGCCAGGCTGGGTACAGATGTCAGGGGGGTGTGGCAAAAACCCTTGATCCCCCACCATCACAGCTCGGGAATCCAGGCCCCTTCTTGCTGCAGCTTGGTGGTTGTGTCACTGGGCTGGTTGCACGTGTTGGGGAGGCATGGCCAAGGCCCGAGGCACCCACCATCCCAAGCCAGGATGCTTCCTGTGGTGGCTCAGTGGTCACCACTGGGCTGGCTGCAAGTGTGAGGGGGTGTGGCCGAGGCCCTCAGTCCCCCACCACCCCATCTTGAGAGAGCCTGGGTGCTTTCTGCCGCAGCTCAGTGGTTGTCACTGGGCTGGCTGCACACGTTGGGGGGACGTGGCCAAGGCCCTTGTCCCCCACCCTTGGGATTGGTTGTGGGTTTGGGGGATATTGCTGAGGCTCCCAGCCCTCCCCCCTTTCTGGCTTGGTAACCCAGGGGACTTCCGGTCCTTCTAGGTGTTATAGGTGTTCTTTGGTGAAATGAGACCTTTACTAATTAATATGAAACTTTGTCTCTGGTTGTGGGTACTTTGTTTTTACTTTCATATCTGTGTCAGATTATTTGCTCTTCCCACCATTTAAACTCTGTGCTGGAACTAATTTGTTGTCCTTTGTTTACTTCTAAAATGGGGGATCTTCCTTTGGGGACCAGCACTTGAGCCCGTGGTTGAGCTAAATTGCTGCTTTGCTGCTGATTCCCTAGGGAAAGCTTTTTGTCCCTAGCTCAGGTTTTAGTTGTTGACTTTATAGGTACTTCCAACTCTCAAGAGATCCGGTGCACCTGGGTTGTGTAGAAACTCTGGTCTAGGCATAGGTCTTTTCATCAAACTGCATCCCATGCAATTCTATATTCCTGACCAGTCTCCTCTGAGTGGTCCTTCACTGATTGGGGTGCAGATCAGCTGTCCTTGCTGTGCCTCAGTGTTCCCCTTGTGGGCCTGTCTCCCCCACCACCCGGGCTGCAAACACTTCCAATGGGATGGCCATGCACCGGTCCCTTGCGATGACTCACTGGCCTCTGAGTGTCTCCTTTTTTTCAATTGTTGTGACTCCTTGCTCCTATGTGGGTCCACAGGAACCTAATTAGTGGCCTTGCTGGCCTGGGGGCCACCAAGGCCCTCTTCTTCCCTGCTGCCTCCATGCAACTTCATCCAAAGGGCACAGCTGCAGCTTTTGCCAGCTCCTGCTCAGTGCACTCACCAGCTCCAGCCTGGATGTGGCCAGGACTTAAAATGGTCAGAGAGGTTTTTTCTTTCTCTCATCATGACTTCTCCTGCTTTCTTGCACTTCGTAGGTCTCTTCTCTTCCCCTGAGCTCTAGCGACCCCAGCTTGGCTGTTGTTGCTCTTTAATAGTTGTAAATTGGTTGATTTGTGGGAGAGAGTGATGCTGGGGACCATCTATTCCACCATCTTGACTGGAAGCCTCCAACACTACTGATTTTTGCATGTTGATTTCATATCCTGCAATCTTACTGAAATCATTTATCAGCTCTGTGAGTTTTTTGGTTGAGTCATTAGGTTTTTCTATATATAGGATCATGTCATCTGCAAACAGGGACAATCTGACCCATCTTTTCCATCTGGATGCCCTTTATCTTTCTCTTGCCTGATTGCTCTGGATAGTACTTTCAATACTATGTTCAATAGCAGTGGTGGGAGTGGGCATACTTGTCTTTATCATGAAGGGATGTTGAATTTTGTCAAATGCTTTTTCTGTGTCTATTGAGATGATCATATGGTTTTTGTCCTTGATTTTGTTGATGTGGTGTATCACATTTAATGACTTGCATATGTTGAAACATCCTTGCATCTCTGGGATGAATCCCACTTGATCATGATGTGTAATCTTTTTGATGTGTTGCTGTATTCTGTTTGCTAATATTTTGTTGGGGATTTTTGCATCTATGTTCATCAAGGATATTGGCCTATGGTTTTCTTTTTTTGTTGTTGTATCTTTGTCTTATTTTGGTATCAGGGTGATGCTGGCTCCTTAGAAAGAGTTTGGTAGAATGGCCTCTGTTTCTATTTTTTGGAATAGTTTGAAAAGACCAGTTCAGCATATTTTGGAATGGCACATCCTTCACTCCACCTTAGGCAAAATGCCATTGATCCTTCAAGTCCAGGTTGGATGTTATTTACAGGAGGTGAAACTGAGATCAGAAAGGGGTCTTCAGCCAAGGTCTTGCCACTCATGAGAATTACCTTCCTCCATCTCCAGTTCTGTTGCCTTATAAAACAAGGACTTAATAAAAAAGAGGAAAGAGATGCACACTTATTGAGCACCTACTGTGTACCAGGCATTTTAAAATGCATTTTTCTAATTTAATCCTCATGGTAAACCTGGGAAGTAATAGTTGTTTCCTCTTGAATAGATGAGAAAACTGAGGCTTATAGTGGTGCAGTGATGCATTCAAGCCACACCACTAAGAATCAGCAGAGACAGGATTCAGACCTGTGTCTGTCCTAGAAAGAAACTCAGGAACTGGGAAGACATACTTGATCTGTCCCCATGCACATTCCTGACCTGAATCCCACCACTCTTCCCCTTTCTCACTTGCCCTGGTTACACTGGCTTTCTTGTTCTCCCCACAACATGCTGAGCTAGCTCCCTCAGGGCTAGAGCACTGTGCCTGGAAGCTCCAGTACCCTCGTCTCCACATGGCTCTTATAAACGTCTGTGTGTCAGCTTTGAGAGGGGATCCATACCCAATCCATCTGAAGGGCCCTCACTCCCCATCCCACCCAGGTACCATCTCATTACTCTTTTATTTCCCTCATAGCACTCATCACTCCATGAAATCATCTTATTTAATTTTCACTTTGCTTATTGATTGCCTGTCTCCCCCACTGGAATGTAGGCTCTGTCAAAGCAGGGACTTTCGTATGTTTTGTTCACTGCTTGGCACACAGAGATGCTCAATAAAACCTGTTGACTCACTGATAGATAAACTCCTCCTTCCTGGGAGCTGCCAAACACTGAACAGCAGGATAGGACTGCCACTCCCAGAGTCATACAACCCCCGTCCAGAGGACGGTTCCCCATTTCCCTGAGGTGGATCCAGATGGAGAAATTTAGTTTTGCAACTATTTTCAGCAACCATGAGAATTTAGGATCAGAGCAAAATGAGCAAATTTTTGAGTGACCCATATCAGAGAAAATTAGTAAAAGGGAAACTGGGATCCAAACACAGAAAAGGGGAAAAGAGAAAGAAAACACTGGTCCCTTTGAGAAAGGCTGTGGGAAGCAGGGAGAAGCCAAGTTGTTTAAAGAACAAAATCAAAGAGGTCAGATGCACGGTTTAAGGAGAGGCACTCATGTACATTTCCTCCTTCCTACTGGCTGACATTTAAGGCAGGTGAGGCTCTGAATGGCCGGTCACTGTTAGTGATCTGCCTTCCTCCTTTGCTCCTGAGGACAGTGTCTTTGCTAGGGAGGACCCTGGGCTCAATGGGGTTGGCTCCTGCCCCCTTGTGGCCCAGAGTGTTCACGGTTATGGTGAGACCTCAGTCTTCACTCCATCTTCAACTTCAGCTCACTGAAAACTTTGATATTTGCCATTCTTATTCCTGAAAATACAAACGAGATTTTCATCACATTTTTGAAAATGTGAAAAAAGTAAAGAAGGTTGTTCTAAGGAAAGCTGTTTGAAATAGTAAAGGAGATTGCAAACAGGTGAGGCTTGGTGGTGTCCAGAGGCTCCAGTTTCCTTCCGAAAGAAACAGCCTCTTGGACAGTTCTATTGAGGGCAAGAGATGCCAGCTCGGCCTCGTCCTGGCTAGGAGCTTGGGCAGCGGCTGGGTTTCTCTGGGTCCTGGTTCCCTCTTCACAAGGATGGAATGAGATCACCTGCAGAGCAGGCTGAGCACAGAGAAGGAGCCTCAACAAGTAAACGTCACACACGCGCGCACGCGCGCACACACACACACACACACACAGACACACACACACACACAGACACACACACACAGACACACACACACACAGACACACACACACAAACAGACATACACAGACACACACACAGAGACACACAGACACACACACACAGAGACACACAGACACACACACACAGAGACACACACACAGATACACACACACACAGACACACACACACACACACACACAGACACACACACACACACAGAGAGACACACACACACACAGAGAGACACACACACACAGACACACACACACAGACACAAACAGACACACAGAGACACACACACAGACACACACACACACACAGAGACACACAGACACACACAGAGACACACAGACACACACACACACAGAGAAACACACACACAGACACACACACACAGAGACACACAGACACACACACACACAGACACACACACAGAGACACACACACACAGACACACACACACACAGAGACACACAGACACACACACACACAGAGAGACACACAGACACACACACACACACAGAGACACACAGACACACAAACACACACACACAGACACACACACACACACAGAGACACACAGACACAGACACACACACACACACACACACACACACACCATCCTCTAGGCAGCTGCCTATGAAGGGAGAGGTCCTCATTCCACCCTCGCCCTCTCTGGGAACACCAGCCTGGGAAGCCCAGCCAAATTATAGCCTTTCCCCTTGAATGTCAGCTCAAACTCTACCTCCTCAAGGAGGTCTTTCCTCTGACACACACACACACCCCTGCACTGGCCATGTGTCCCCTCACAGGGCCATCTCCCAGCACCTCCATCTCCTCCACAGCTGGACCATACTTCGTAATCATATGCTCAGTTGCAGGGACATTTGAAGACTCTCGGTCTCCCCGTGGGTATGTGAGCTCCATGAGGACAAGGACCCTGCCTGGCCACTCTCCACTGGTCCCCCAGAGCCCATAGCACCTGGCACTTAGCCCTCTGATTTCAGCTGCTTTTTTTGTTGAATGAATGACTCAGAAAAGCCACCATCTGAACCATCATGCACAAGCTCCCTCCAGGAGCATGACACTACCACAGTCACTCCAGCCTCCCCATTCTAATTCCTGCCATTTGTGAAAGTGCTCAACAGAGGTGCCTCCTTTATACATGGCACATTTCCTGTGTCCCAGGCACCATCTCAGGACACTCGTACTTTGAGTCATTTACTCCACCAGCTTCCCTGGTATACAGATGAAATAGCTCAGAGAGATGAGGATAAGGATAAGGGCCATCATAATAACATGGTTTTTGAGCAGTGATCCAAGCACGGTTCCCTTCAATCCTCACTGCAGCTCTGAGGTCTGCATTATTATCCTTTTACAGGCCTGGGAACTGAATCTGCCAAGATACAGAGTCAGGATTTGAACCCAAGTCTGTGTCACTCCAAAGCAAGTGCTCTTAATTGCATGTGATTCTGTATCAGGCTGGCTTCAAATCCAGTGCTTGCTCCCTGAGCAGGGCCCTCTGGTCTCTCTAAATCTGTTCTCCCTTGTCATGCATCAAGCTCTGAAAGTCTACACCCTTCACATCATGACTTCATTAGAATCCCTCCACATTGTCTTTTCCTTAGACTCCATGACCCTGAGTACCATGGCCAGTGATGAGGCGGGACAGACAGCCCCTCCCCACCCCCATGTTAAGACGCCCAAAGAGCCAAGGACAACAGATTTATTCCTCCCAACGGTACCCACTCTTCTCCAATTTTCATGGCAAAAGAAAAAAAAAAAAATTCTAACTGATTACACAAGACCAGGAAGGCTAGAAAAGTACATTGCAAAGTAATTGATATTCTACAAACACACCCAAGGGGAGCATAAATTCTGAGAAAGGATCTCACACGGGGAAAGCCAACGCCTTGAACTAAAACTTTCAATACAATGGCTTACAAAGCCAGAGTGGATTGCCCAAGAATGGACCCAGGGCTTCTGTGAGATTTACAAAGGATGTACCCATTGAGTGGAACCCTGCACATCCCCTGTAGCATGGGAGAAGAACATAGGAACAGTGACAATGCCTTTGTCTCAAAGCTCATGTGGGGCCCAGTCTGTGTGGCTAAAGCGACAGGGAGCAAGTTGCAGGAGGGGAAAGTTGTAGGAGGTAAGGTCAGAGAGGGCACAGGGGACCCTACTTGGCCTGGGAGGCATTGCACAAAGTCTGGCTTTTGCTCATTGTGCAATAGGAAACTTTGGAGGGCTTTTAGCAGAACAGTGGCATGATCTGACTTACATCTTAAAATGATTGCTCAGGCTGCTGTATGGAAAAGAGATTGTAAGCGGGCAAGGTCAGAAGCTGAGAAACCAGTTAGAACACCTTTGCCATAACCTCAGACCAAGATGGTGGTGGTGAATTCTCTCTGATCCCCAACTCCAGGGCTCCAAAGTAAGCCTGATGTTTTGGCTTCAAGTCTCTCCATTCCCCTCCTGTAAATCTTAGCCGGAAAAATAAGGTCCATTCATCCATCCATCCATCCATCCATCCAATTTTTCATTTATTCATTTGTATCATTTAACAAATATTCATCAGTACCTATCACGTGGCAAGCACAGGAGACACTGTAGGCAGGAAGATAAATCAGATTCATCCCCTGCCCTCCAGAAACTCCTAATCTGGTGGAGATCCAGAGATCTCCTCAGTCATCTGTGCAGTCATTTGGTCACTCAGCAAACATTCATTAGCACTTAATTTCTGGCAAGCAAGCATCGTGGCAGGGATTAAGGTTGGTCTTGCCCTTCAGAAAGTCCTAGTCCAATTGGAGAGCCTGGGATTAGCCACAGGCACTCATTCATCCACTCACTTGTTCATTGAAGAGTCACCCACATCCAGCTTGTGCCAGGGTCTGGGAGAGCATTCCTGTTGGGTGACCCAACAGAGGGCCTGGTGAGCGTCTCCAAGCAACAAGGCCTCCCTCTGGAGCCCTGATCTCCCGGGTTCCCCCTACCGCTCTCCACATGTGACAGCTTGCTCGCCCTTGTGACAGCTGCCAGGGTCTCTCATACACACGCCCTCCAGTATGCTAGGGGGGCTGACTCTGGCATCATCTTCCTGCAGAAAACCATGAGCCCATCCATCCTGGCGGCCACCCTCACAGCCATCTGCCTAGGCCCTATCTGACCCTTCTTGACACCTGTAGGCCCCAGAACCCAAGATGCATCCACTCCGGAGGCTCCTCATCCTCCTCGGATTGCCGGTCTTGCCCTCGGCACTGCCCAGTCAGTGCTGGCCTGGCCTGGCCAAGGCCCACACAGACAGCAAATCTACCCTGGCAAGAAGTAAGCTAAGTCCTGCACTCTCCTGCTGCCCACAGGGTGGGTGGGGAAGGCTTCGTCTGGAACCCACCCCTGACCTGCTGGGTGACCTCGAGTCAGTCACTTACTTTCTCTTCTTTCTCTTTTTCTTAGATCTTGAGTACAGGAAATTGAGGCTGAGCTAATCATATGCCAATTCATAGCACATCATCATTGTCATGAATCACTACAAGATCCCTCTTCTGTTTTATTTTCCCCCTTTATCCCTTATTCACACTCCCATTCTCCTACTGCCTTGGCAGGCACTGCAGTGTGTTTCATATATGTATTTAATATGCCTGTATCCTTGTACGTGCAGTGTTTGGATTTACACAAATTGCATTGCCATATATATCTCATCCCATTTTTTACTGTTTTCGCTCAACATTATGCTGCTGACATCTATGTTGCTTTGGCTGGTGCAGAGGTCCATAAGATTCATCCACCTCAGTTTACTTGGCCATCCCCCCAGGGATGGACACTTAGGTTATCTCTAACTCCCCACTATTATCAACTACACTGAGGTGAACATCCTTGCACGTGTCCCTGTTAGAAACTGTGGGATATGCCCAGAAGAAGGATGGCTGGGCCTCAGCAGATGGCTGCTGAAGCAGTTGTAAACTCAATTTAACTAAAACTGCCAGAATCCTCCCTAGAATGGCTAAGCCGGTCTACACTTGCTCCAGTAGTAAATGAGCATACCTGTCTTCCCATGTTCCCCAACACTGTAGAGTATCCATCTGTTTTCATCTGCTAGGGCTGCCATAACAAAATATGACAGACGGGGGAGCTTAAACAACAGACATTTATTTTTCACAGTTTTGGAGGCTGAAAGTCCGAGATCAAGGTGCCAGCAGGATTGGTTTCTGGTGAGGCCTCTCTTGCTGGCTTACAGACAACCACCTTCTTAATGTATCCTCAGGCAGAAACAGATCGCCCGGTGTATCTTCCTCATCTTATAAGGTGACCAGTCTTATCAGATTAGAGCCCCACCCTTATGATCTCACTTAACCTTAATCACCTCCTTTGACCCTATATCAAAATACAGTCACATTGGTGGGGGAGGACACATTTCAGTCTAAAACACCATCTTTCTAATTTTTTGCCAGTCTGATGTATAGTTGAGTGATATCTAATTGTTTTGGCTAGACTTTATTTGATTTGTAGGAAGTTTGAGCATCTCACCAGAATTTTGTTAACCATTTTGACTCCTTGGAATACCCTGATTATCTTTTATCCATTTTTAAATTTGCTTTTCTTTTCTTTAATCCTCTTTGATTTGAGGAGACGTTAATTTATTCTTGATATTAGTTCCTTGTCAGATTTATTTATTTATTTATTTATTTTTAATTTTATTTTGTCGATATACATTGTGGCTGATTATTGCTCCCCATCACCAAAACCTCCCTCCCTTCTCCCTCCCCCCCTCCCCCCCAACAATGTCCTTTCTGTTTGCTTGTTGTATCAACTTCAAGTAATTGTGGTTGTTATGTCTTCTTCCCCCCCCCCCGGTTTTGTGTGTGTGTGTGTGTGTGTGTGTGTGTGTGTGTGTGTGTGTGTGAATTTATATATTAATTTTTAGCTCCCACCAATAAGTGAGAACATGTGGTAGTTCTCTTTCTGTGCCTGACTTGTTTCACTTAATATAATTTTCTCAAGGTCCATCCATGTTGTTGCAAATGGCAGTATTTCATTCATTTTTATAGCTGAGTAGTATTCCATTGTGTAGATGTACCACATTTTCCGTATCCACTCTCCTTGTCAGATTTAAGCATTGCTGATATTTTTCCCAGACTGTCATCTATTAACTTTATAGGTCCTTCATTGAACAAGAATATTTTCAAACTGATCAATATTTTATCTTATGTTTTGTATTTGTAGAGTCTTAAGAGCTTGCCCCTACCCCAGATATAGTCTACTCTCTTTTTTCTAATAGCTTAATAATGTCACCTTTCACATTTAGGATTTTAATCTATCTGGAGGCCATCTTTATATTTGTCTATGTTTGTAAGTAGAGAATCAGCTTCACTTTTTTCCATATAATGAATCAGTTTTTCCAGTCCATCTATGGAATGATCAAATTCCCAAACACAAGGATTCACTTCTGAGCTCTCTATGCTGTATCTGTGTATCTGTTTCTACATCAATAACATAATACCTTTTTTTTTTTTTTTTTTTTGTCTTTTTGTGACCGGTAAGGGGATTGCAACCCTTGGCTTGGTGTCATCCGCACCACGCTCAGCCAGTGAGTGCACCAGCCATCCTATATAGGATCCGAACCCGTGGCGGGAGCACCGCTGTGCTCCCAAGCGCTGCACTCTCCCTAGTGCGCCATGGGGCCGGCCCAACATAATACTTTAAATACTACATCTTTGTATATTGCAGTTTTATCTGATAGATCTTTATTCTTCCAAATGAATTCTAGAGTGTGTTGAGTTCTTTTTTAAAAGATTCATCTGGAAATTTGAGTGGGATTACATTGAATATGTTTGTTAATTTAGAGAGAATTTATATTTCTGCAATGTTAGGCCACCCAATCATAAACTTAGAATATCTTTTATTTTATTCAGATTTTACTTTATATCTCATAATAGTTTTAATGTCTTACAAATGTCTTGAGCATAATGTAATTTTTGATTACTTCCTAGAGAATTTAATGGGTTTTTTGCCATAGTAAATGCTACCTAATTTTGTATTATATTTTCTAATCAATATTGCTGATACAGATGAGAGGAAATCTACTTATTTTTGAAAATTGATCTGATATCCAAAAGTCTTGCTGACCTTCTATAGTTCTAATAGTTTGTCCTATTTACTCTGTTGGATTTTCTATCTAAAAAATTATATCATCTGTGAGTAGTGGCAGTTTTATCTTTTTATTCCCCCAAGCCTTCTACTTCCTGTGCCTTTTAATCTTGCATTGAGCCAGGGCCTTCTACTGGAATAGGAATGTATCTAGATTTCTCCACTAAGTATAATATTTTCTGTAGGTTTTTGGAATATAGTTTTTATCACATTAAGGCTGTTCTTTATGTTCCTGGTTTAATAAATTTTTTCTTAATCATAAATCAGTACTGACCTTTAACAAATATTTCTCTGCATCTAAAAGTTAATCAATTTTTTCCTTCAATCCATTAAATGATAAATCGTAGTAATAGATTTTCTGCTGTTGAACCATCTTAGCATTTCTGGAATAAACATATTTTTATAATGTACGGTTAGCTTTTATTAGCTAATGATTTATTTAGGATTTTAGCAAATTTTTCATATGTAAAACTAATATGTTACTTTCTTTCCTTGTACTGCCTTTGAGGCTAGGCAAGTTACCCTAGCCTCATAGAATTAATCTGGCAATTTTTCTATTTTCTTTCACAGTTTCTTTTTTATTGAAGTTTGGTTAAACTCTTCCATAAAACCATCTAGATCAGAAGCTTTAGGAGAATGAGATCTTCAATCTCCATGTCTATTTCTTAAGAAATTTCGTAGAATTTCTTAGATTATAGATGTTTTCCATTTTCCTGCATCAAAACTTAGCATTTTAAGGTTTGCCATAAATGTGTTCATTTCATTTAGGTTATCAAATATATTGGTGTGTAGTTGTGGGCCCAAGTAACCTCATTTATACAATGGGTACAGTTAGAACGTTTATTTATGAGGCTGTTTTGAGACTTAAATGATGGAAAGTACTCATATGTATATGTGGAAAGGGCCTCTTCAACTATATTTATTGCTACAATCATCTCCCACGTATCAGTTATGGAGCTTAGCCGCAAGTAGCAGAAAATACAACAATTAAACAAAGAGTTATCATTTCACACACTGGAAGTCATAGGTATGACAAACTCCAGCTTTGGTTCTGTCAGCAGCTCAAAGCTTCCATCCAGACTGGATTTTGTCCATTTCTCAGCTCTGCTATCATCAGGGTTTCATCCTTAGGCTGCTTTTCAGTGTGGTAGAAAAATGGTGGTTAGTGGTCGGTCTTTGGAGCTACAGGCTGTCTTGCTACTTTCCAATAGAAGAAAGAGAAAGAAACCTTCACCTCAGACATAGAACATAGATCTTCTGTATAGTCTGATAGTGCCAACTTGGGTCACATGCCAACTTTGAATGTGAAAGAGTCACCAAGGGTGAGTCACATAATGATGGCTCAATCAACAGCCTCAACTGGACCAGGAATCGGAGAGAGTGCCTGCATGAGACCAAGGTTCAGATATGAGAAGGATAGGATGGATGAGTGATGGATGGATAGATGAATGAATGAATGAATATTGGATTGGCAACCACTGCTGTCTGCTGCTCACAAATCCCCAAGAGCTACTGTCATCATTAACCAAGCACTGCTAAGAGTTCTAAGCATACCTACAGTTTCCCCTATAGATTAATGTATGTCTCTTCTACTAAACAGAAAAGTGGCTTGTGTCCTTAGTGCCCAGAACATGACCATGACCTGACACCCAGTAGAGCCTCAATAAATATTTGTTAGCTGATTAAATTGATGAATGGTCTTAAATTTCCTTACAAGAATCCTATGAGCTGGGTAGTATTACTGTCCCTGTTATACAGATGAGGAAATCAAGACTCAGGGAGGTGACAGGTTAGGATTTGAACCCAGATCTGTGACACTTTCTTGTCTATAATGATAGAAACAAGGTGTGCTGGAAGGAGGTCTGGGAACTGGCCCTGGAGGACGGGGGTGGGCACAACAATGGTTTCTGCTGCTCTGCAGTCACCCAGAGTTCTCGGCATGGGGCCTGATGGCAAGGTGGTTCAAGTCAGTGAAATAAATGTGCCGTGTGGTGAGCTCGAAGGTTTGTCAGAGCTGGCCCCCATCCTGGGAAGGAAGGTCTGGAGCCAAGAGAGGCAGGACTTAAGCATCCTCATAGTTTTTAAATTTTCCTTCCTTTGGGGGATTTAGTCTTTTTTGCCAGAAGTTCCACTGGGTCCTGCAATTTATTCCAAGCATGGTGTGGGGCGATTTATATTTATTCTCTTTATATTTACCTGCTTATTTTTCTCTTCAACCAACCTTTATTGTGTTCTAGATCCTGTGTATTTGCTCTGTGCTCCAGGCCCAGAGATACAATGCTGGGTAAACTTTCAACCAGAATAAGTCCTTTGAGCAGGCATTGCCTGCGAGATCCTCTGCAGGTGTTTTTCTTTATTTCTCACATCAATCTTGCAGTGCATAATTTCACAGATGAAGAATGTGGGTCTCGGGGAGGAGGTGGTGACATGCATGAATCACTCAGCAAGAAGAGGGTGCGCAGGCCTGCAACCAAGATCTCCTAACTCCGGCCCACCACCCCACCTTTTCCACCACACCACACGATGTCACTAGTCCCTTGTCCTTTTCCAGTTATTGCCCAGGGCCTCATGAAGCACAATGCAGAGAGCCGAATCCAGAACATCCACCTCCTGGACAGTCTGAATGCGTTGGGGCAGATGTCCCCAGGGGTGGTGGGCTGGCTGATCAGCAGCATGAAGCCCCAGCAGCATCAAGTGGACAGGTAAGACCCCAAACCCCATCCCTGGCCCTGGCACTCCCGACAGAGCTCTGGGGCAGAGAGCAGAGCTGGGATGGGGGTGCAAGGCCTGTGAAAAGGGAAAAAGAATGATTGAAGAAAAGATGGTGGAAGGCCCAGTATGAGGATGAGTAGTAGCCTAAAGCCAGATGTCATTTGGGGAGATGGGAGAACAGGGTAATTAAAAGAGACAGCTCAGGAGTGTCTGTGTCTGAATCCTGGCTCTGCTACCAACATTGGGGAAACTGCTTGATCACTCTGGACTCATCTGTAAAATGGGTGCCCAGAGCACAGCTTGGATAAACATCTGGGGTACCAAATGAGCCCAGGACTAGAGTTGAGCATTTGGTTCTCCACTCGATGTCTTGGTAGCTTATGACTGGGCAAAGCATTTGAGCCCCGTGAGCTTCAGCCTTGAGTTCTCATCAATGAAATGGGCATAATTATTGTCCCTGCCTCCGGGAGTTGTTGGGAGCTTTCAGAATCATGCAGGTGACTTGTCTGGTGTGCAGAGGGGATGTGTGACCAATGGTGGCTGTGATTCACCTTGCAGAACTGGGCCTGGCCTGCTTATATCCACCTCGACTCCTTTCTCCCAGTTGGCTGCTCAGCTTCCCAGGTCTCCAAACTGCTCAACTGCAGCCCAGTCTTCCACACTGCTCTGCCCTTGAGCTCCCCTCTCTCTGATTCAAATCCCTCATTCTCTCCATTTTAATGAGCACCAATAGTCACCAGCAGTGTTTTCCTATATGTGCAACCATAATCACCTGGCTTCATTCATTCCTTTAGCAAATGCTACAATTATTCATTGAGCACCTACTGTGTACCAGGACCTGGGCTGGGTAATGGGAATCCAACTATGAACAAAACATGTGGTCACTACCTTTTTGGACCTTGCATCCTACTTAGTGAGATAGACCCCAGGAAGTAAGTAACTAATTTCAGGTGGAGGGACATGTTATGATATAAACTTAGCAAGGTAAGGGGTGAAAGTGAGAGGGCTGACCAGGAGGACCTTTCTAAAGAGGTGGCCCTTAGGTAGAAACTTGAATGAAGAAAAGAGAGAAAATGACATGAAGGACATGGGGAGGGTGTGCTAGGCAGTGAGTGCAAAGGCCCTGGGGTAGGAAAGAGATGGTGGGTTTGAGGATGAGGAAATGTCCTATATGGCTAGGTGATAGGAGATGGGGCTATGGCGGTGGGTGGGAACAGACCCTGAGGTGAAGTTTGGATTTTATTCCAGGAGCAGTGAGAAGCCAGTGGAGAATGTTGAATGGAAGGGGATTGTTATGGCCCTTCTGGCTGCTAATGGGGAATAGTCTGTAGAGAGGCCAAGATCATGGCCGGTAGCCCAGAAAGAGCTGGAGCATCTCCAGGCAAGAGGTGATGGTGACCTAGAACAAGTCAAAGCAACAGAAGTGGTGGACGTGGCCAAACTCGGGATATATTTGCAAGCAGAGCCAACATGATTGCCAATGGGTTGAATGGGGGTGAGGGATGGAGAGAAGTCAAAGACAGCTCCTGAGGCTTTCGCCCAGGCTCCCGGGCAGATGGCAGGGCCGTCAACTGAGAGAGGGAGGCTTGGTCTGAGAACAGGACCAGCGTCTGGGTCTGTACCTTGTCAATAGCTGGCTATGGGTTGAACAACCAAAATTGTATGAAGCTAGTTGTTAGAGGCCATTGGGACAGCTCCCAGCCCAGGGCTCCCACATCTGGCTCTTGCCCTAAGAGCATCTGTAAAAGGATCTGATTCCAAATCCCATTGCCAGGCCCTGCTTACAGATAGGCCAGCCTTGCTTCTCAGCACAACGCCTTCCCTGTTCTGGGGTCCCTCACCCTTGCGGGGCCTCTGCTCTTTCTTTGTATAGTATCAACATCACCAACATTCAGCTGGACTATGGTGGGATCCAGATGTCTTTCCACAAGGAGTGGTTCTCGGCAAACATCTCACTTGAATTTGACATTGAACTGAGACAGTGAGTCATACAGAAGTGGCATCTGAGAGGCACTGTTCCTCCTCATTGGGAACCTGGGAGCTAGGGGGAAATTTAGCAGTCTGGGAAATCCAGATCTTTCTGACCCCAACTTGAATTCAAATCCCAGCTTCAGCACTCACTTGCTGTGTGACCTTGGGCAAGTCACTTTACCTCTCTGAGCCTTGGTTTCTGCAGTTGAAATGTGGATGACACTCATTAGTTGGTGGAAGCAGGTCATTTGCTCATTTAAACCTATGTGTGTTCACTACACCGGGCTCGTTTAAAGAAAGGGAGAAGCGTTTTAATGATCTCAGCACCCTCTGTTCACCATCCTGTTCAAATTACCCTTTGACATTCACTGTCCCCAAGGAAAGGGAAGCCACAGCTGAATGGACAGGTTTTTGAAATCGAGATTAACTCTCATTTTTTGAATTTCCAAGGCCTCTAATCTGTTCTATTTAAAGAATTCTCAAAAGTCTTTCTGGCTAATAGCCATTTTCTCCTTCATCACTGACCTCAGGATTTAACTGGGTCTGGTGTGTTGAAAAGATCCAGAATGCCATGGGCAGCCCCAATGGTGGGCAGTGCCTGCTTTGCCTACACGACAGTCACTCTTCATGTGGCTGCTTCCACCGCCCTCTGTTCCTTCTCTACTTCTGCCCATCCCCCTGTTTGCAGGCCCTTCAATGACAACATCCTAAAGTTGTGTGCACACGTGAACCTCTCTGTGGAGTTCTGGCTGGAGAAAGACGAGTTTGGCCGGAGGGATCTGGTGATGGGCAAATGCCGTGCAGAGCCCAGCAGTGCCCACATGACAGTGCTAACTGAGTAAGGCCCCGGCGCCGCTCCACCCAGTCCGGGCCCCTTCCTGGCAGGCCCTAGATGCAGCCTCACTTCCCACCACCTCGTGGATGAGTCCAAAGCAGATCTCATCCTCTCCCCAGGATCTGCCCTTCCTCCTCTGTTCCTATCCAGTGACAGCCCTGCCACCCTCCCAGGAGCCAGACTCTTTCTCCTCTTCACTCCCCTAGCTCGTCTTCACCGGTTCCCATCAATGACCTCCTGACAGCCCCCGATGGCTCCCTTTCTCTCCATCCCCACAGCCACCACCCCAGCCTATCGTCCACTACCTGGACAATTGCAGGAGCCTCCAGCTGGCTCTGCCTGACTTGGACCTCATCTCCTACACGCCATTCTCCAGCCTGTAGCAGAAGCAACTTTCTAACACAGAAATCTGGTCATGCCCCCAGCCCCTGCTCCAAAGCCTCCAATGATTCTCCCATGCCCTCTGGATGAAGAGCAAACTCCAGAATGTCACTCAAGGCCCTACTTGTCCTTTCCTCGGCCTGGCACTGTAGTGCTTTGCCCTCCTGCCTCTGCGAAGGCTCCACAGCACACCGCAGGTTTTCATACCACTGCGCCTTTGCACCTGTGGATCCTTTGGCCTGGGATGCCCTCCCTGTCTTCTCTAAAGCTCCTCCTCATCACTCATTCATTCTTCTGTTTCTCAAGAATCTGCTATATGCCAGGCTCCATGCCTGATGCTGGGGATACAGTGGGGAACAAGACAAAAGGAAAAAGAAAAAAAAAAAAAAAAAAGAGCTTAATGAAGCTCTGCAGACTGGCTGACCACGTCTGTCAATTTCAACAGACTGTGAGTCTCTTGAGGGCAAGATCTGTATCTGATTTATTTCTGTAATTCCAGAATACTGAAAACAACTATGACCTCGGTGGATGTCTGTTCATTTATTCATCAGACGTTCGTTTAGTGCCTAGATTGTTCCAGACATTCACGGAGGACAGTGTAGGGGAAAGACTGTGGACTCTGGGGCTCTACTGACATAGTTCTAATACAATTAGTACTTACTAGCTGTGTGACCTTGGGCAAGTCACGTCACCTCTCTGAGTTACCCCTTAGACAATGATACTTCTTGTATAGGGCTAGGCAAGGATTAAAAGACTGTGTAAGGTGTAGTCAACATATACCACTTGGCATTAATTTTGCTGGATTTATTTGTTCTGTTCTGTACACTTACTTCTCTTTCTAGGGCTGTCCCACCAAAGATGAAACCTTTTCTCCACAATCTCAAAGAGAACTTAGAAAAAGTTATACCACACCTGATAGAAAACCAGGTAAGTTTGAGAAAAATATTTGTGCCTTGGGCATCCTTGATACTGAACGTCAAGGCATATGTATATATAGGTAATTTAGCAAAAGGTTTCAAACCTTGGGCTTTAGAACTGGAAAAATCTCAATTAAAAAATTCATTTTTGCCATGGGCAAGAGATTTAGCTTCCTCAGCCTCAGTTTCCCCATCTGTAGCATGGGAACCATCACAATCCCTATCTCATAGAGTTGTCATGAGGTCTCAGGGAGACAAAGCGTGGAAGGACCACGCATGACTTTTAGTGTGTAGTTGATGCTCAATACAAGGGAGCCTCTCTTGCCCCAATTCCTGTTGGAAATCCAGCCACAGGCAATACGGTTTTCTTTTCCCAGCCCCTGTCCTGACCCTTCTCTCTGTGCTGGTGGCCCAGGTATGTCCTCTGATCGGTGAAATCCTCAGGCAGCTGGACGTGAAACTGCTGAAAAGCCTCACAGATGAGTGTCTGCTCTATCCAGGAAGGACTCCTCAGGGTTGGCAAGTGGCTGAAAGAGGTACCCCCACTCCTGGAGCCCCCAGTGAGGCCTGCTGAGGGGTATCTGCAGGTGCTGTGAGAACACTTTAGAGGTGACCATATTATGATGACCACTACTGTACCTTGGGAGAGCAGAGGAGACCACTACCAAGCAGGTTGTGCCCTGCCATGTCACTCAGATCGTCAGGTTACCAAAAATTCTAGCTTCTCTCAAGATCTCCACCCAAACCAGTAGGGAACACTGGCCCCACTCCAAACCTAAGACCACCCCACTCTGGTTGCTGGTAAACAGCTAGTCCCTGCCCTCATGGAGCTCACAGTTTGGTGAATGGAAGGCAACAAGAAGTGAGTAATTGAATATCACTTGGAAAGAGTTTTAATGTGAATGCTCCTGGCACCTGCCCTTAGTGGGCACACATGGATGAGAGTTTCCATTCAGTGTGGCCCTGGGGTTGAAAGGGTGGACATGCTAGTGACTGGCGTTGCCTCTTCTCCTTACAGAACAAGCTGCTGCTCATGAATTCAGCCATCCATGAATCCAGATGACCCTCCACACGCCAGGCTGGAGGCTCCTCGGCTGTCTACTGTCGATCAGAAAGAGATTCCACATCTTGAGACCTTAAGTCTCCCTCAGAGTGGGGCTTCTGATATCCCTGAAACCTTTATCGCAGGCCCTTTGGACACCCTGTCCTCTCCCACAATAAACTCTAGCTCCAAGTAGTGCATGAGTCCCCCGCCTGGGCCCTGAGCTCTAGGTCCAGACGTCAGACCTGATCAAGTGTCCGTTCTGAAAATGAACATTCCTAGGTTTGCTCATCAGCCCAGAAATGGCAGAGAAAATGCTCTTGGCCTGTATTTTGCAGCCAGTAGCCCACCAATGTCTTTGCTCGTCAATGCAGGGAGGGGCCTGTTGAGATTTCCCAGTCCTTCATTCATTCAACTCATATTTATTGAGCACCTGTTATGTACCAAGAATGTTGCTGGGCTCCAATGGGGTGTACAGAAAGGGTGACAAAGTGGAGAAGTAAAAACATTGGCGCTAGATCTGAGTTTAAATTAGATTCAGCCCAACTAGAAGTTCCATGAAGGTATGGACCCCAGGCAGCATGGTGACAATCAATCTCCAGCCCTTGGCATAGGGCTGGCACAGAACTTGAGCTCAGCAAATATCCGTGAATAAATGAGTGAATGAATCGTAGTCTTAGGACTCACTAGCTGTGTTTGGGACAAAGGACTTTACCTTTTGGTCTTCACCATCTGCAAAATGGGAATAGAAATCTTGCAGGATGTGGAGCAACAGGAGCTCTCACACACTGCTGGGGGGAGGTAAATGATACCACTACTTTAGAAAACTGTGTGGCAGCATCTACTAACGCTGAACATATGCTTGCTCTATGACTCCACAATTCCACTACTAGGGTCTACTCAATGGAAACACCTGCATGTATGCACCAAAAGACAAGGAGGCTCATAGCAGCAATGTTAATAGTAGCCCCAAACTAAATACTCT
The DNA here is from genome assembly GCF_027409185.1 of Cynocephalus volans. Classification (NCBI taxonomy): domain Eukaryota; kingdom Metazoa; phylum Chordata; class Mammalia; order Dermoptera; family Cynocephalidae; genus Cynocephalus; species Cynocephalus volans. Next base: position 29,360,189 of record NC_084460.1, read on the forward strand.
CCTAAATGCCCACCAAAAGAATGAGTAACTAGAATGGGTAAATGTCTTGTGGGATAGTTCCTCACTGGAATACTCTAGTAATGAAAATGACTTGCAGCTGCACATGACCACATGGATGAATTTCCTAAATGTAATATTAAATGAAAGAAGCCAGACACAAAAGAACACGTGTTGCATCTCCCATTTATATGAAGCTCAAAAATAGCAAAACTAATCCATCCCATCAGAGGTCAAGGTAGTGGTTACCTTGGGGCAAGGGTTAGCAATTAGGAGGGGCTCGAGGGGGCTTCTGGAGAGTTGGTAACGCTCTTTCTTGATCTGAGTGCTGGTTATGGGAGGGGTGTTTGGTTTGTGAAGATCTATTGAGCTATTCACTATGTATATTTTTCTTATATGTAATATATTTTAATAATTTTAAAAATTAAAAAAATATATTTACCTTACAGGTTATTTGTGAGGAGTATGTGAAAACCATTTGTCATATGTTTAGTATGTGCTAGATCCATGTGAAATACTTACCAAATGTCATTTAACTCATTGTTAATGGTTTGGCTATTCGTTATTCAATTATTAAATATTGGTTCCCACCCTCCTCCAGCCAAGGCTTGGGAGAGCATCCTGAGAAATCAAGGGGGAATGACACACATGTTAATAACGACAGCACACACACACTCGCATTAAGTACTTGGTATGTGCCAAGCTTGGTGCTCAGAGTTTACATACAGCATCTCATCAATGCCTCACAGCAACCCCATGAGATGCAAAACTGTTATTCCATTTTACACATGAGAACACAGAGAAATAAAGTCACGTGCCTAAGGTCACACAAGTTGACTGCACTCAGGCAGCCAGATTCTGGAGCTCACATTCTTAACTACTGGAAAGCCCCCCTCCCAGTCTTCTCTCCTTTCCTTTCAGCACCCCCCACCCTGCCACATCCACACACACACACACACACACACACACACGCACACACGCACACACGCACACACACGCACACACGCACACACACGCACACACGCACACACACGCACACGCACACGCACACACACACGCGCACACACACACACACACGGGGTTGCCTAGAAGCCAAGGTCACACACACACACACACACACACACACACACACACACGGGGTTGCCTAGAAGCCAAGGTCACACACACACACACACACACACACACGCACACACGCACACGCACACACGCACACGCACACACACACACACACACACACACACACACACACACGGGGTTGCCTAGAAGCCAAGGTCACACACACACACACAGGGGGTTGCCTAGAAGCCAAGGTCACACACACACACACACACACACACACGCACACGCACACGCACACGCACGCACACACGCACTGAGGGGGGAATGGTGAAATACGTGTTCGGCTGGACTGACGAGCTCGAACAAGGAAGTGTCAACAGCCCGGGGATGAGAACAGGAGCCTCCTGAGAGCCTCAGGTCTCCATCTTTCAATTCCAGCTCCCTAATCCGAAATGCTTCGTTGGGGATTTGCAACCCTAAACGCCCATGTTCAAACCGATGATTCCCCTTGACATACTTGAGTTTGTGGGGTTCTTTCTGCTCATGATTCAAAGAACAAACACAGGAGGGCTGGGCCCATCCCAGGCGAGGCTGTCTGGGCCCTTGGCTAAGACGGTCCTCAAGGGGCCTCCTTGGGTTTCTCTCATTCCATTTTCATTTTAAGGTTCTCAGAGATGTGGACTCGTCACGTTTTCTCCTGGAAGGGTTGTTGGGAAATGGTCCTCTATTGTGACACTGCGATCCACAGTGGGAGGTGGTTTAAGCTAAAATTCAGCTTCAGATGTTCAGAACATGGTCCAGGCCCTGCCCATGGTCCAGGTCCTGCCCGTCTGTGCTTCTAACTTCATGCCCTTCACTGCAGGTGCTGCCTCTGTGCCAGGCATCGGGCTGAGAGCTACATTTCTTTCCCCAAATTTTAACCCTCCCACAGAACCAGGAGGTGAGTGTCATTAGCTCCATTGTATAAGTGAGGAAATGAGGCTCAAAAAGAGGAAATATTGAATAAGTTCTAAAGATCTAGCTACTGTACGACATTGAGCCTGCAGTTAATGATACCGTATTGCATACTTCAGAGTCTGTTAAGAGGGTAGATCTCATCTTAAATGTTCTTACTACAATAAAATTTTTTTTTAATTAAAAAAGGAGAGAAGCATCTTGCCCAGAGTCATACAGCTGGTAACTGGCTGAGCCAGGCTTGGAACTCAGGGCTGCCTGACTCCACAGTCAGTGAGAGGACTCAGAGAAGATGGACAGACAAGTGCTTTCCACACTGAAGACTGCGATGAAAACTTGCTCTTGAAGTGAGAGCACTAAAGCCGGCCAGCCCCAAATGACAGTCTGACTTCGCCCCTGCCCAGCTGAGGTGACCCTGGGCAGGTTACTGCCCTCCCTGAGCCTCAGTTTCCCCACAGGATTGTTACAGAAGGTATCAAGGTCTAGTGTCTCATAGAAGGTTATTATTATTATTATTTGCTCTAAATGGGAAGATTCATGATAGCTTTCCAGAAACCCTCTGAAGTTTCCAAGCCCATCTGAAGGTCCCCTCTCACTCAGCCCCCAACCAGACCTTGCTCCCAGGGAACAGACCTACCATCCCATTCCCAAGTCCTGGAAAATAGCCTTTCATAGGTCAGAGCCCTTTGAAAAATAAAATCAACTCTGCCCTTTAATAATTAATCTCTTGACTCACAAAATGACACCAGTCAAGGTTCCCAAATACAAACATAATCTCATAAGTAAGAAGAAAAGGGCACCATTTACAGTTCTCGAGAAACACACTGAGATGTCATTGATGTCACCAGTGTGGGAAAACAATGTCTTAAAATGTTACCCTTGTGTCCTTCATTTATTCCCTGATGCCCTGAGACACTTCCCCTGCTCAAGGCATGGATCATGCAGCCCCTGTGGCTTCAAGCAAGGACAGTTTCAGCAGAAGCGGAAAGAAGGCTCCTGGGTTTCAAAGGCAGGGGTTTTGACAAAACTATAGTGACAGAAATCACATCAGTGGTTGCCAGTGGGTGGGGTGAGTGTGTGACTATATCGGGGCAGCATGAAGGTCTTTTTTGGCATAATGGAACTGTCCTGTGTCCTGATTACTACAATGGTGGCCACATAAAACTGTACAAGTTAAAACTCATAGAATCGTACACCAAAAGAAAAAGTCAATTTTACCGTACGTTAACTTTTTTCTGTTTTTAAAGCCTGGGTTTTTGAATTTTAAAACTCAGGGCATAGGAGACTTTGAGACTAGCACACACATGATGAAGTTGAAGCAAGCAAGCCTTCCTGCCCATGACTAGAAAATTCCCCATGTGGGGTGGTGGAGGGTGATAGCCCAAGAGAAACTGAAGAGAACATAGTTCTGGTGGGTTCTGGAAAGTGTCTCGTGTCCTTGCCAGTCCCCAGGCAAACCTTGGCATGGGGGAGGGGTAACAGAAAGCCCAGCAGATGTGCTGGGTTCAAGAACAGAGGGTGTCTGTGCCACACTCCGTCCCAGAGCCAAGAAGGTGACAGGCCCAAGCGAGAGATGGTTGATGGGAGGAGGGTCTAGCTAGGGCCAGGCAGATGGGCTTGAACAGCCCAAAGAATCCAGGAACAGCAGAAGAATTCTGTGTGTTTAACAAGCGGATTGAAAGTAAGTGCTAAATCCAGAGGCCTTTCGGACAGAAGGGGAGCAAGTTGTCTCGGCAGCATGGGGGCCAGATGACACATGGACATCTCCATATTTCCAGTCAAAATTAGGGACAGAGAAGCCTCCTTCAGGTGCCTTGGCACAAATGAAGTCCCTGGAACAGAAATGAAACTCAGGGGAAAACAAAAAAGTTTGTAACTGAGTAAAATGGCATTTGAAGTGGTAATTGAACTAGAGATAAATTAGAAAGAAAAATGTGTGAACAGCTGAGTTTATGAGCTGAGAGTCATACCAGGTCCCCAAGAAAAATGTGTGAACACCTTAGTTTATGAGCTGAGAGTCATACCAGGTCCCCAAATGTTATATCCCCATTTCCCTGTGAGGTAGATAGCATCCTCCCCATTTTACAGATGAGGAAATTAAAGTTTGGGGACTGGAGTGACTAGCCCAGGGTCACAGGATTTGAACAAGGGCTCTTTGAGCCAAAATCCCTCCGCTTTCTGCCATAACACACACACAGCCTCCTGGCTTCAAATCAGAGAATGCAAGCTTTGCATTAACTGGCTACACAAACTTGACTCATTTGCCTCAGTTTCCCCACAAAGATAGTAGCAACCCGACCCAACCCACAGAGTTGCAAAAAGATAACAAAAAGAGGGACCACTCTGAGGATGACTGTCACATACGAACTGGGGGAAATCTCCAGCAAGAACCTTGAATAAATAATTGAGTTCAAAACCATTGCCCTGGCCCTTTGGAGGCACCGACTGGCCCCTTGGAGGCACCGACTGGACACTTGGAGTCACCGGAGCAGGCACGGTGAAGGCATGGCTTGAGGGGATGGGGGAGGGGTGATTTGCTCCAACCCTCACTTGCTGTGTGTCCCCGGGAAGTCGTCACCCTCTCTGATCCTCGTTCTCCTCATCTGACATATGAGGAACGTCAATATGAAGCACTCTCATGGAGATGAGGTTCAAGTGTGGAGAGCACCCGGCACACAGTAGGTGCTTCATAAATGCACATTTCTTCCTTCTCTCTCCACTTTGGCTTATAAGGTGTTAGGCTTTGCAGGGCAGAAGCTGTTCTCACCATTCCAATACCTCGGCTTCTTCGTGCTTCAGGACTTTCATCTGCAACATAGATTCCAAAGGCCCAAGTGATGGGGACAAATGCCTTGTCACTCATCTGAGGAAGGGCAGAAGAAAGGGCAAGGGTAGAGACCAGGGCGCCACAGGACCCCTCAGGCCTGGGAAGCTGGAAAGACTTCTCCAGGATATAAAAGTGAAAAGCACGAGAGCATGAAATTCGCAGACGTGGGAAATCAGAATGGCCAGCGAGCGTGGAGAAGGCCTCTTCATCTCCCCACACAGTGACTCAGAGAAAGGTCTGGAGTGTGAATGCCAGCTGGGCCACTCTGGACATGTCACCTCCCATTCGGAGCCTCAGTTTTCCCCTTGTAAAAACTCATTCCCTCCTCACACAAGGCTGGGAGGATTCGGGGGGATGCTGTGTGTGAAAAACAGCACCAGGCCTGGCATACAGCAAGACTCGGCAATGACAGCTGTCAACATTGTTTCCATCGCTATTTTTAACAAATGAGTTGAGTTCTAACCCAGCCACGTCCTCTCTGTGACTTTGTGCACTTGTCCCCACTGGGCCTCACTTTCCTCCTCTGTAGAGGAGGAGCAGTCACCTCTCCCAGGGTTCTTGGGAGGACATAGAGCCCCCATCTCATCACTTCGTGCAATACAGGCTCAGAAAAACAACAGGCCCCTACCCTGGAATTGAGGGACACTCTAGATGTAGGAAGTCAGATGTAGTTTGACTCTTTGACACCATGGGAACAAGAATCCTCCAAATGCAATAAAAGAATCAGGCCAGGAAAGGAAAAGAGCCAAGAGATGAGACTGAGGTCCCCTCCTGGGCTCCAACTTGCTGCTGCTTCTTGAGTTCCAAACATGATCCTCCAGGTCACCTGGGAGCGTGGGTTCCCAGCCTCAGCCCCTCTCATGAAACCATGAAGTCTTGAGTAACATCCCATATCATGTTTTTCTTTGTTTAACTTGTCGACCAAATAGCTTAACTGTCCCACCTGCTAATGTGATTGGCAATTATTTACTTTGGAGAGCCCTGAAAGACACTACCAGATTGCAGAATTCTTAATTATCTAGATACTCATCATCCAATCGTAAGTTTCCTGATTCCCATGCTATAAAAGAGGCTGGCTGCTTGGCAGAAGTGGGAAGGAGAGAGAAGAGGAGACCGGAACAGCTGCTGAGACCTCTGAGACGCCCAGGTGAGACCTGCCCCTCCGCTGCCCCTCTCTGCTGTCCTGGTGGCAGGAATGCTGGTGTACTTGCTGTGGGGCAGGAACTGACAGACTGCACTCAGAACCACTCCCTGGGGCTCTTGCAAGAGAAACTGAACTGGCCACTTTCAAGGACATGGGGATGGCCATCCACTCTGCTTTCCTGAGAGAATGCTAACGCTGGTATAGAAATGAGTGCTATTCATACCCTAACCGAGATCTCTAAGGCAAGAGTTCCAACTTGAGGTTGCCAGAGTGGATAAAGTTCATCCACAAACCTCCGAAAACTGGCTGCCCAATTTGGATGCTTTTTTCTGTGACGAAGGTCTTTAGCGTTCATTGGATTCTGAACAGGTCTGTTGTCCAAAAGAGATCCTCAGGTCCTGGTCAAAGTTTACCTTTATGGGGAGGCCACACAGGCTCTTTGGGCCAAAAACATCTTTCAATTCCCGCCAGCCACAACACTGATGGAAATCTGGCCACATGGGACAGTTGATGGAATTTTGCCCAAAGCAGCTAATTGTCCCCAAAGTATGAGTTCTGGCCTGTACCCAAAGCCATGGTGATATAGTGTAACTTGCAAGGGTGTCCACAAACCATCATGGCCTGAACCCAGACCACAGGACTTAATGGGGATGTGGCAAAGCAGTTCAGTTCTTCAGCTGCTTGCATGTTTAAGCCTTTCACGTGCTTTTTCTGAAGAGCAGGACCTCAGGGCAAGGATTCAAGCCTTTGTGAGCAAGCCCGATCAGAGAGTAAATCTGATGGACAATTAATTTAAACAGAGGCCTGTGGGTCAGACGGATCTGCCTCCAAATTCTCTCTCCACTATGCACTTGTGACCGTGGGGGAAGAAGTTACCCACACTTGCTAGATCTCCACTTCCTCACCTGTGCAATGCAGGCAGTAAGTGCCCGCGTCCTAGGGTTGTGCTGAGAATGAAACTGGTTACCAAGTGTCAGGCAGCCTGTTGCCTGGCGCTCAGCAGTACCAACTATTGCTAATCACACCCTCGTGTTCTGGGAGCAGACAAATGAGAACTGCACCCTCAGTGGGGCACGGATGAATTCTTCTGATATCCTTGTCACACTGGGCCCATTGTTCTGTCCACAGATACCAGGAGACAAGATGTTTCAAATTGGGGGCCTCCTTGTGTTCTGTGGGCTGTTGGCCCAGACCACAGCCCAGCTTGCAGGCCTGCCCTTGCCCCTGAACCAGGCCCTGCCCTTGGCTGTAACTCCAGCCCTGCCCTCAAGTCCCACAGATCTCGCTGGGAGCTTGACAGGTGGTAAGTGAGCCTGTGACAGCCTCTTTAAGGTGTGTGGGCGGGGGGGAGAAGGGCAGGGATAAATGGGGGAGAGAGTCTGAGGGTCTGGAATTATGAGATATGACCCCTAGAGATCCTTATACCCATTTCCAGCTCTCAGCAGTAGCCTGCTTTCTGGGGGTCTGTTGGACATTCTGGAAAACCTTCCACTCTTGGACATCGTGAAGACAGCAGGAGGTACTTCCAGTGGTCTGCTTGGGGGCCTGCTTGGAAAAGTGACTTCAGTGATCCCTGGCCTGAACAACCTCATTGAGTGAGTTGCCCTAAAATAAGGCCTTGTTCCCCCTAGGGAACCCCAGTTGGACATCTGCTAGCCCAAGGCAGCAGCCCAGAAAAAGGGAAAGGCATGGTTAGAACGTGGAGCTAGGACTCACCGCTGAGTCTTTTCTCCAGTCTGGCCGGGGACCTGGCCCTCTCATACCAGCAATCTCCCTAGTCCTGAAGCATGTCATGGGGCCCCAGCATCACTGTAATCTTTACAACAACCCTCTGATTTAATAATCTCCAGCCTGCAGATGAGACAACTGAGGCACAGAGAGGTGCCTGTGCTCACACACTGGAGGGATACAGAGTAAGAAGTTGAACTTGAACTTACTTAAGTCCAAAGCCATGGCCTTTTCTATTACACCATGGTCATTTTGTTCTCCCCACTTGCGGAATCCCTTAGAACACAGGCTACCTCTGAGGTAGGCGAGTGAGAGGAGGCTGTCTTCCTCAATTATATCATCAATGGGATGTCTACGGAATGATCTAACATCATGTTTTCCATGAGACGCCTGATAGCTCTGTAAGCAAGAAGCAGTAATGGAAAGCTTGATGCCAGTGGGGTGGCAAAGCCTGAGTCCCTGATCGTGCTGGATCAAAGTCATTTCCAAGATTCCTACCCATCCCTTCCCAACAAGCACTTGCCTCCCTGACTTGGAAAGAGACAGACTTGAGTTTGATTTCCAAATATACCATGCACTTGCTGGGTGACCTGAGATAAGGCAGTCAATCTCTCTGGGCTTGATTTCTCCATCTGTAAAATGGAGATTATAGTACCCACAGAGAAAGACTGTTGGAAGGACTGAGGAAAATATGGACTGAAGATGACCTGGCACCATGACTGGCTCAGACAAGAGGCTTACTTCCACTCTTTCTGCATTCTCCCTGACCTTCTGCTCCTCAATTGCTGTAATAAACACTGGTGATTGACCTGCCATTGAAGGTCATGACTGGATGAGTGATTCCTACCCATAAATGTTTGTGCAGGTTTTACTCCAGTTGCCTGTATATCTTCCATTCATCCACAGACCAATCCGTCCATCCATTCACCCATTTTTCCTTCCATCTGACCACTTACTCGTCCATCCATCCACCCACCCACATATCCATCTACTCACCCTCCCATCAAGCCACAAATCAGCCAGTATGGACTAGCCACTTTCCTTGTTTGACTCTGAGCAGCATACAGGATGCCAATATCTAGATGTGGTCCCTAGACTAGACATGAAGAGAGGGCAACGTGTGTCAAGATCTGATCCAGGGCAGAGGCTGGGAAAGACCAGTGTGACTCAGAACCCAAAGTGGCTTTTGCTGCAAGACTCCCAGATGGGTAGCTCCACCACTCGGATTAGTAAGGTTGGGTTGAAGGTGGTTTCAGGGTTTGGGGCCAGAGGAGTTAATGTTTCTCCCTGCAATGTTTTTTCCTGGACAGTATAAAGGTCACCAATCCCCAGCTGCTGGAACTTGGCCTTGTGCAGAGCCCTGATGGTCATCGTCTCTATGTCACCATCCCTCTGGGCATGGACCTCAATGTGAATACGTAAGTGCGTCCCATGGGTGAAAGGGAAGAGGCTCACCAGGCGAGACTCTGGTGACCCTGGGTAGTCAAAAAATGGATGTTAGATGCTAACACACCTGAACCTCCAACTTCAGTTCATTTGCTGCTATGCTTAGTGACCTTAAGTCACTTGAAAAACTCACTTGACCACTTTGAGCCTTGGTTTTCCCTACTGGAAAATGAGATGATTACTCCATGGGCAAGATGGAGTGAAGCGAGGTGAGGTATTCCTGGCAAGAAGAAAACCCCATTTGCCTTGGAACATGGTGGGATCAGATACCAGTAGGGCTATCTCCTCTACAGGCAGCTGGTTGGAAGTCTGTTGAAGCTGGCTGTGAAGCTCAACCTCACTGTGGAAATCTTAGCTGTGAAAGATGAGCAGCAGAAAATTCACTTGGTCCTTGGTGACTGCACCCACTCCCCTGGCAGCCTACGAGTCTCCGTGCTTGATGGGTGAGGCTGGGAGGGTGGCTTCTCCTGCCCAGAGACAACAGGGTGGAGTGATGGATGGATGGATGGATGGATGGAAATGTGGAAAAATGAAAATATAGATGAATGAGAGGACAGAAGGGTAGGAAGATGGATGAGAGGAAGGGAGAGAGGATGGATGGGTGGATGATGGATGGATGGGTGGACGGGTGGATGATGGATGGATGGATGGATGGATGGATGGGTGGATGGATGGGTGGATGGATGGATGGATGGATGGATGGATGGGTGGATGGGTGGATGGATGGATGGATGATGGATGGGTGGATGGATGGATGGATGGATGGATGGATGAATGGATGGATGGATGGGTGGATGGATGGATGGATGATGGATGGGTGGATGGATGGATAGTTAGATGATCAGGTGAATGGAGGAAAGGATAAACTCATAGATGTATGAACAGATGGATAGGAAAATGGATGGGCAAATAGTCACTTATCCCTTCTTAAGTCAAACTGACCAATTTTAAGCTGGATTAGGCAAGAATAAATCTGAGTTTAAGTCCCGCTTACTACAGGGAGGTGGAGAGAGATGAAGGGCTTCCTGTGTGAACTTGAATACTGTCCCTGCAGTTTGGGTCTTGGCTTACTTATGTGTAAAATGAAACAACAGTGGGTTTATTGGCAGACTCCACCAGGACGATAGGTGTGAAAGTGCTTTGTCCTGGTAAGGGTTAAAATAGATATAGATCCTAACTAGGTAACTTATTTAAGTTACCTGTCATATGGGGAGACCGAGTCACACATAGGCTGTAAGAGCCATCCACACCATGGCTGACATTTAGTGAACACACACACTGTGCTTCACATGCATCGTCTCATTGACTCCTCGTGACAACCACACACTAAGCACTGTTTGTCTGTTTATGGCTTCTACAAAGTCTTACTAAACACCTACCGTGTCCTGGAACCGTGTGTTTCTTCTACACATACCTGTGTGTGCACTGCTGCTGCATAGGGTATAACTCCCTTTGGATGGGACCCTTGCTCTTTAGTGCACATGGATGTGCATGGACAAGGCCTGGTTTCAGGAACTGAGTGCTGAGACTGTGGGACACACAGTGGCCCCTATGAAGGCTTCTGCGTATCAACCTCAGGCCTCTGCATTGCCCCGTGGCCTTTTTCTTTCAGACTCAACCCCCTCCCCATTCAAAGCCTTCTCGACAGCCTCACGGGGATCTTGAATAAAGTCCTTCCTGAGCTGGTGCAGGGCAAGGTAAGTGGGCAAAAATTGGAGGCCCCTGATCTTTGGGACTTAGAGCTTCTCAGGCTGAAAGCGAGCCCTGGGGTGAGCTGGTTTAAGACCGTAAGTTGGATAAGTAAATTCCATCCATCGATCTATCCACCCATTGATCCACCTGTCCATGTTTCTTCCTTCCATCCTTCCAAGCACATTGATTGGTTTCTGCTCTGGGCCAGGTCCTGCACATGTCCACACTGCAGCTGAAATGCACTGGCTCCTGCCCTGAGAAGCTCCCTACCCAGCCCTCTGTGGCCACAGATGAGCAGTCCTCCAGCCTGTGCGGGGGCCTCCTATAACCAGAAACTCACCTCTCCCAGAGCACCCCACTCTATTTAGAAACAGACATGACATCCCAGCATGAATGCTGGGCCCGCTGTGTGATTTGAGCACTTCACAATACCCCTTAGGTCTTCAGTTTCTCCTTCTGCCTAGTGTGCATCCACTCTCCCTGGATTGCTTTGAATCATACACTTTCAGACACAGAAAAGTGATTTTTTTAAAAAGCCCCCCGGAGAATGCATGCTGAGGATGATGATGCTCCTAGGGTCTCCCTACAGGTGCCACTTAGCCTAACTGCCCTCTCTGCCCCGGGTCAGGTGTGCCCTCTGGTCAATGGGGTTCTCAGCCGCTTGGATGTCACCCTGGTGCATGACATTGCTGGTAAGTACCTGGTTCCAAGCCTTCTCTCCCCCTCTGCAGGAGCAGCAATTTCCCCCAAGAAATTTTGTCCCTGTACACCACAGGACAGCTAGGTTCCTCTGGCATCCACTCGCCTCATCTTGGGTTTTTATTTCCCAAGAATTATCCGACAATTTGATGTTAGACCCTGTCTCCCCATCAGCCCTAACACTGAGTTGGTGGAAGGAAGCCTGGCCCACTCCAAGCCCAGCCTGAGTGTAGTGGATCCCCACAGCTCCCATTGCCTGGACCCTGCCACAGGGGAAATAGGTGTATGAGCCCATTTCTGTTGCTTATAACAAAATACACGGAACTGAGTGATTTTTAAGAAAATGAAATTTATCGTTTACAATTTCAGAGACTGGTAAATCCAAAGTCCAGGGAACACATCTGGTAAAGGCTTTCTTTGATGGTGACTTCAGAGACAGCAGAGTATCACATTGCAAAAATGGCAGAGCAGGGAGAGGGAGATATTCCTTTTTAAAGACCTCAGAACCATGCCCCGACCATCATTTTCAATCCATTCACTACAGCATGGTCCTCTGATCACCTCTTCAAGGCCCTACCTTTCAATTACCATAACAGGATTTTGCATCCTCTTAACACTGTCACAGTGGGGTTAAGTTTTGGGGAACACTCAGTCCAAGGCATGGGAGACATTCCTGGACTCTTTCACACCAACATCATGATTCCAGTCTGTTTTTTTATTTCCTAGATATTCTAATCCACGGACTAGAATTTGTCATCAAGGTCTAAGCTTTCCAGGAAGGGAGCTGGCCCCTGCTGAGCTGGTGAGTGCTGTTCCCCACTCCCCAGGATTTGGGTTCCTGGCTGTTCTTCTGGTAGAGGGCAGCAGGGGCTTGGAAAAATGACATTAAAAAAAAAAAAGAGACAAACATCCATATAGACACTCACACAGATGTACAGAGAAATCCACAGAAAAGCTGACAGAGGTGGAAAGACACAGGCGGCACAGTACACAGCTACAAAGAGAAACACGAATGGTGTGTTTCACACCCAGACACACACGCAAATGCCCAAACACATGGTCACTGATACGGATGTGCATACTCTCATACCAGCACATGCACACATGCATGCACACATTTGCAGACTCGCCACACACAAGCTCACATGTATACACAAACACACATTCATTCAAACACATGCATGAGAAGCCCCCGGCCCCAGCCTGGCTACCCCTGTGGGTGAGACAAGACCCTCCAGCCCCAGGGTCTCAGCCTCCTCCTGTCCCTCTGAAGGGCAGGTTTGATGATGGGCCAGTAGCTATCAGTCAATGACCTTGAGTCTCCATTCTGATAGGAGTCTTCTCCCAACAGAACATTTCTGGCTGCTCGATCTATTACCTGCTGTCCAGCTTCCCAGAGCTCACAGAAGACTGGTCCATGTGCCAAAAAATGCATGGCTGCCTTCTATCCAAGGAACCTACTCCCCCTGCTTTCCCATCAGGCATGTATAACACCCCATGTTCCTTAACAAATAAAATGGCTCTTCTGCACTGGGGACCTTGTCATTCTTCACCATCACTGGAGGGCTCATAGTTTGGAAAGAGCCTTGACCTGGGTGGTTGGGGCCATAGAACAGAGTTTGGACCTTAATGGTCTCAAGCAGGTCAAGGAGATGTTCAGATATATGTGAACTTCAGAATGATTGCCCTGGTGTCCTTAGGAAATGTGGACAAGAGGTGTGGTACATGTCATACTCCAGGCACAAGTGATAACACACAAGGTTGCTACACAAGAGTGAAAATGGCAGAGGTGAGAGATGTTCAGGAGGTGGACATGGAAGGCTATAGGTGAGGGAGCAGGTGAGGCTCCTGTCCATTTCTCAGGTTGGGGAGCCCAAAGGTGACTGGGAATGTGGGAAGATGAGTCGATTCCAGCATGAAGATTATGCCTTTGGTTCTGGCCACTCGTGTGAAAAAGCCTGAGACACTTGCAAGAAGACATCCAGGAAGCTGATGGGTACACAGGTCATCTGCCACCTCTCTTTTGCTTAGTTGGACCCAATCATACTGGCCTCTTTTCTGTTCTCTACGCAGGAGAAGGATAAAAATGACAAAGAGGAAGTGCAGCAGGAAGGACAAACTGGTCCAGAGTGTAACTGCTGAAGGGCTTGAGAAAGATAGGCCTAGAGAAAGGGTCACTGGATTGTAAATAAAAAGATTATTGATGCCTTGGGTGAGAGTCATATTTTTTGGAGGAGGAAGCCTGATTTTTTTTCTTTCTTTTTTTTTTTAAAGATGACCGGTAAGGGGATCTTAACCCTTGACTTGGTGTTGTCAGCACCACACTCTCCCAAGTGAGCGAACCGGCCATCCCTATGTAGAGATCCGAACCCATGGGCTTGGTGTTATCAGCACCGCACACTCCCGAGTGAGCCATGGGCCAGCCCAGGAAGCCTGATTTTTAAAAACTGAGAAGAGGAGGAAAGGTACAGAAGTTCAGGATGTGTATGCAGATAAGATTTATGAAAAACTAGAGGCAAGAAGAAAAGATGGGACAATCTAGGCTGCAGAACATTGTCTCCTTAAATAAAAAATACATATGCTCTCATTGCTAGAGGTCCTTAGTGGACTAGTTCAACCCTTTTACTCCACAGATGAGGATAGTAAGAACTTGGGATGTGTGTGCATGACTTGCCCAAGGTCAAAGAGTGACAAAAAGGCCAGCCAAAGACTGGAAACATACCAGACTTTACACAAAATCTTGTCCCTTGCTCTTTGGGAAAGCCATTGACCTTGTGGAAGTAGCAGATTCAGGTTAGTGTTTCTCAGATCTTTCAGATTCAAAGGGTAGTAAACCAGAGATGTACCCATTCCCCAACCCCTGTCAAACATCTGTCATCAAGTCCAGACCCACACCATCTCCTCCTACTTGCATTGTAGAAGGACAATCAACATGGCATCATAGAAAGAAAGTCCCATAGTTCAGGACTGCAAGGTTTATTGTGGAAAACCAGTGTGTGTTTTCTGGGAGGATTTAAATGAGGAAGCATCTTCCACATTCACAAAAAGTCTTTGAGCTCAGGATGAGTGGTTAAATCCCACTAAGCAGCTGAATGAGCATTGTGAATGTCTACCTAGGCAGGAACCTGAAGGGCAGAAGGGGAGAGATTAGTTTCCCCACCCTCTGCCCTCTTCCAGTACTAGGTGGTCAGAGGTGTCTCTGTCTATTATTTGGGGTGCCCACTGTCCATGTATTGCAACCCAGGCTGTCTGTCCCAGTCCTGAGGCATGTATTGCATGAATTTGACATGGCTGACAACGTTTGCCTACCTGAATGGAAGGACTAGATGTCCCCAGCACCACTAGAGAGATCTTAACACTGTAGTACTCCTTGATCGCATCTCCTATCTCTGTGGGGTCCCCTAGAAGGGAGGTGCCGAGGAGAAGCATCAACTCCAGATTGAAGGCAGGGGGCCCTGTCTGGGGTATTGTGGAGCCTGAATCACAAACCAGTCCTAAAATGCACACTCTAAAGGGGGAAAAAGAAAAATGATCAGTTGGGAACACTGACACTGGGATTCATAGCTCTTCTCTATGTCAGTAAAGCATTGTTCTATCCAGTGCTTGATGTGTTGTGTGTTCCTTGGTGACTCCCACACCAAGATGCAATAAACAGAAGGATTTAGAATTCTTTCCTGGAATTGATAACCGGTGCATGGTATTCTGCTTAGCAGATTGAACAAAAATTTCCTTTAGTGCTTGGAGCCGATAGGTCTCCCAGGATTTGCAGAGGGGCTCTGTGTACATGTTGAGACATGCTATATTAGTCAGGGTTCTCCAGAGAGACAGAATCAATAAGATATGTTATAAATATATGGATGGGGATTTATTAGGGGAATTAGCTCACCCAGTTGTGAAAAGAAGTCCCACAACAGGCCATTTGCAAACTGGATGCTGGTAGCATGGCTCAGTCCAAGTCTGAAGGTCTCAAAACCAGAGAAGCTGATGGTGTCCTTGGTGTAAGTCCTGGAACCCAAGCTGAAGAGTCTCAAGTTCTGATGTCCATGAACAGGAGAGAAGAGTGTATCCCAGCTCCAGCAGATACAGACAGCAATGTCTTTTTTCTCCATTTTTGTTCTCTCTGAGCCCCCAGCGGATTGGATGGTTTCTGCCCACATTAAGGGCAAATCTTTCCCACCCAATTCACTCAGGCTCTCATACTAATCTCTCCTGGAAACACCCTCATGGATACATATATATCTTTACCATGTTTCTCAGTGCCTTGGATTGAATGTCTCCCCAAAACTTGACCCCCATTATGACAGTGTTAAGAGGGTGGGAAATGCTATTACAGTAGTTGAAAGGTAGGGCCTCGAAGAGGTGATTGGATTGTGAAGACTGTACACTCCTGAAATGGATTAATCCATTCTTTGAATAGTGGACGTGGTTCTGAGAGCTTTAAAAGGAGAGCACATGAGAGTTTCTCTCTCTGCTCTGCCAGTCTCACCATGTGAGACCTTCCATCACCAAAGTTACTACCAAAGAAGGCCCTCAGCATAAGTGTTCCCTGGGCTTTGGACTTCCCAGCCTCCAAAAGTGTAAGCAATAAATTTCATTTTCTCACAGAGCAGTCAGTTCCAAGAGTTTTGTTATAAGCGGTGGAAACAGACTAACACACTTACTCACTCATCGGACAGATGCCTGGTCCACCTCGACCTACCTAGCTCATGTGAATCACAGTTACCGGCACCCAAAATGGCCCCAAGGGCCCCATCCTCAAGTGCATAAGCACCACAAGCAGATAAGTATCGTGGGTTACTGCATTTGGTCCAAAACCACCCAGTATAATCAGTTCAACTTTTCTCCTAAGGAGATTTGGAAATATTGTCATGTGAGCACAGTTTCCAAGAGCCCCAGATACTGAATTCTCCCCTTTCCCTCATTTATACTGACAGGAGTATAAGGTTACTGGTCTCTGGTGGAAACCCAGAGACCACGGCCCCATTCCTAACTGCACCATTCAGCCTGAGACATTTGGGTCTGCAATGTCCCTTTATCAAGCAAACACAACAACCAGGCTGCCTGAGACTTCCCTGGCTGTTTCCCATGTCTGCCCTTTTAGTCTGATTTCTCCCTCAGAAAATGACCTCATTTCAACAATCTCATTTTCAGCAATGCCATCAGTTGTTCAGTGTTTTGTGAAAACAGGTCTTACTTGAGGACTACAAGCAGCTTTGACCAGGCAAGGCTCCCTCCACAGAAACCCTCATTTCCCTTGGACATCATCTGGGACCCTGGGATACTATGGGAGTTGACACTATGTTTCATTTATTATTGTGCAGCCAGCAAATGGCCAACACCTCATTCAGTCCATAATCCCCCAGAAGAGCTGAGGCAGTGGGGCTGAGAAGCCACTGCATGTCCACTATGCCATGGTGTGTTTCTTTTGCAAGCCTGCTCATTGTGCCAAACTGTTTAGCAGAACACTGTGCACTAGTTTCCAATCCCACAGGAGGACGTCAAACATTTCTGCCTGTTGCATCTTGGTGGGGAGTCACCAAAGAAAATACAATGCAGTCAAGTAATGGATGGAATAGTGCTTACATAGAGAAGAGACAAAGCAAGATCAGTTTCAGTAGTTGGCATTGGTTCCCCATGCCAGAAGTTTCCCACAGCAAGTGACACAAGGCAGTTGGCTTTGTACACTTCTCTCATGCCACAGAAGAAGAATTCTGAACCCTCTCCTGTGGTGTCTGAAATACCAAAAGCTGGGGTGTGCCTGAGAGCCATTGTTCTTATACACTTAAGCAAAACAAAGGAGCACACATTGACTGTGAAATAGGGAGAGGTATTCCCAACAAGGAGGGAAGCCTGGTACAGGCCACGTACACTTTTTATCTCTTGGATTAAAGTGTCCCAGGCCCAAGATTCATTCTTATTTGGCTGAGTAGGAGTAAAAGGACGCCATGGATGAGACTGCCTTTTCCAACACAATCATTAGCTCACCACTAAGTTAACAGAGCATAAATACTGTAGCCACAGATGACAAAGCACACAGACTTTACAGAATTAGTTCAGAAAAGTCATTTTTTTAATTTTTAAAGTTTATTTATTTATTATAATTGTTTTTTACATTCTAAGATGTTGTTGCAGAGCAGTTGGGGGAGAGGAAGAAAGGAAGGAGGAAGGAAATAGGATGGGAGGAGGAGGAAGAAGGGGGGGCATGTTTGAAGCCCATGGCATCCACCTGATTCCTACAGGGGAAATCAGGGGGCTTCCAGAGGTGGCTTTGTTGCAGCATGTTACTATGAACTCACAGGGAGAGGCAGAAAACACCAAGGCTTGAGACAGTAAGGGTTTATTGATGCTGGCAGCAGCTCAGCGGACTCCTGTCACAAAGGCTGAGCCCTGAATGCAGTGGGGTGGTTTCTTTTATGGCACATTTCTTCTGGGTTTCACAGCAGGGTAGAGAGTGGGGGTGGAAAATTCTGTTACAGCAGTGTCTGGCAGGGAGAGGGTGCAGCTGGGTAAGTATGATAACAGAGCTGAGCACAGCGGGGCAAGTATGGGTGCCTAATGGCCACAGCCAGGCAGGAGACAGCTGGGTAAGTACAGTTGCCTCAGCTTGGTCATTACTGGGTTGGATGCAGATGTCTGGGGGGTGTGGCTGAAGCCCTTGGCCCCCCATCACCCCAGCTCAGGAGCCCAGGACACTTCCAGTGGCAGCTCGGGGGTCATTGCTGGGCTGGTTGTGGGTGTTGGAGGGGTGAAGCCGAGGCCTGAGGGCCCCCACCACCCTCGTTCGGGAGCCCAGGGTGCTTCCTGTGGCTGCTTGGTGGTCATTGCTGGGCTGGTTGCAGGTGGTGGGGGAGTGAGGCTGAGGCCCCTATGCCCCCACCACCCTGGCTTGGGAGCCCAGGACAGAAAAGTCATTAAACAAACAAATGTCAGCTACAACCAAAAACAACAACAAACTCTAGAGAGGAGAGAGAATTCAATTTCTGGAATTGCCATATCATATTATTTAAAATATCCCGTGTTCAACAAAAATTATGAGATATACAAAGAAACAACAAAATATGGCCCATATACATGAAAAACCTGTCTTTGAGGAATCCCTGATGCCGGACTTACTAGACAAAGGCTTTAAATCAGCTATTTTGAATACATTCAAAGAGCATATGTCTAAGAAACCATGCCTAAGAACTAAAGGAAAGTATTAGAACAATGTCTCACAAATAGAGAATATCAATAAAGGAATAGAAATTATTTTAAAAGAACCAGACAGAAACTATGGAATTAAAAAATACAGTAACTAAAATGAAAAATTCACTAGAAAGGCTAAACAGTAGATTTTATCAAGCTGAAGAAGGAATCACCAAACTTGAAGGTAAGTCAATTGAGATTATCCGTCTGCAGGAATAGAAAGAAAGAAAGAAAAAATAAGAGAATGAAGAAGATGAACAGAGCCTCAAAGGCCTATGGATTCCCATGAGTATGCCAACATCCACATGGTAAGTCCCAGAAGGAGAGGGGAGAGAGAAGCGGGGGAGAAAGAACATTTGAAAGAAATAGTGACTGAAATTTTTTCCAAATTTTATGAAAAAAATCTAACATCCAAGAAGCTCAACAAAACCCATGTAGGATAAACTCAAAGAGATCCACATTTAGGGCCGGCCCGTGGCTCACTTGGTAGAGTGCGGTGCTGATAACACCAAGGCCACGGGTTCGGATCCTATATAGGGATGGCCGGTTTGCTCACTGGCTGAGTGTGGTGCTGACAACACCAAGCCAAGGGTTGAGATCCCCTTACCGGTCATCTTTTTAAAAAAAAAAAAAAAAAAGAGATCCACATTTAGACATATCATGATCGAACTGTCAAAAGACGAAGAAAGAGAAAATCTTAAAAGCAGCAAGAGATAAGCAACTCATCAAGTACAAAGGAGACTTGATAAGGTTAAAAGCTTATTTCTTATCAGAAACCATGATGGCCAGAAGACAGTTGAATGAGATATTCAAAGTGATGGAAGAAAAAGACTACCCACCAAAAATCTATATCCAGAAAAACTATCCTTCAAAAATAAAGATAAATTAAGGCATTTCTACATAAACAAAAATTAAGAGTATTTGACACTAGCAAATATGTCCTAAAGGGAGTCAGTCAGATTGAAATGAAAAAGAACTAGACAATAACTTGAATCTACCAGAAGAAATAAAAGTTGCCAGTAAAGGTAACTACATAGTGAAATATAAAAGACAATATAAATGCATTTTTCGTTTTTAATTCCTTTTCTCTATCTGATGTGAAAGATAACTATAATAATTAGAAATTTGTGTTCATAGACAAACAATGCATAAAGATGTAACTTGTAGGACAGAAACAGCATTGATACAGAAACAAAAATTTTATATACTATTGAAAATAAGCTTATTCTAATCTGAAGTAGAGTATTATAAATTATGTTAATTGTAATCCCTAGGGCAACTACTAAAAAATAACTTAAAATATATAATAAAAGAATTGACAAGAGAATTAAAATGGTACACTAGAAAATATCTATTTACACAAAAGGAGGCAATAATTGAAAAAGAGAGGAATATAAAAGACATAGACATACAGAAAACAAAGAGCAAAACTCCATGAGTGAGTCCTGTTCTATCAGTAATTACATCAAATGTAAATGAATTAAACATGCCAATTGAAAGCAGAGACTGGCAGAATGGATTATAAAAACATAATCCAGTTATATTCTTTCTACAAGAGACACACATTATAGAATTAAAGATACAAATAGAATGAAAGTAAAAGGATAGAAAAATTTATGCCATGCAAGCAGTACCCCAAAATAGCTGAAGTGGCTATACTAATATCAAGCCAAATAGACTTTAAGACAAAAATTGTTACTAGACACAAAGGACATATAATGATAAAAGGGTAAATCCCTCAAGAAGATATAACAGTTATAAATATAATGCAACTAACAACAGAGCCCCCAAAAATATGAAGCAAAAAACTCAGAATTGAAGGGATAAATAAATAATTCAACAGTGGGAGTTTAAAAAAAATTTTTTTTATTAGTATATTCATTGTTACAAATCATACTTATTCTTTGTGCCCCTTATCCATTCTCTCCCTTTCCTCCTCAACCTATCCCTCCCCTCTCCCCCTCGCCCTCTTTCTCCCTGCTCTAATAACCATAGATTTGTTCTCTCCATCTGATAGATTAAACTGTTCCTCTCCTCTGCGGGTTTGTTGCCTAGATGATCTGTCCAGCACCGAGACAGGTGTGATCATGTTCTCCCCTATTATCATAAATCAGATGCTTCTTCTATTACTGTGGAGTGTGCTTTCTGGAGAGAGAGGACCTCTTCTTTTTTTGGGGGGGGGGGTCTCTGCCAGTGCCTCTCCTTGTGCCAATGAAGTTAAGTCCGGTGTGACATCTGCATGGTGGCTATGACTGCAGCTACAGAGAATAGCCACTTTTGCAGCATCCGTGGCAGCACTGGCTATGGAGGGCTACCCATGTGAAATGGTGTTTTTGGTGTGCTCTTTATCTGGCTGCAGCTGGGTTCAGCTTCCTCCGGCTCCATGCCTCACGGCCCTGGCAGGACCCTAGGGCAGAATAGTGGGAGATCTTAATACCCCACTTTCAATAAAGGATAGAACAACAAGAAAGAAGATCAGCAAGAAAATGGAAGATTTGAACAATACTCAAACTACTTAGACCTAACAGTATTCTAAGGAATACTCCTCCCAACAATGGCAGAATGCACATTCTTCTCAAATACAC
The DNA here is from genome assembly GCF_027409185.1 of Cynocephalus volans. NCBI lineage: Eukaryota > Metazoa > Chordata > Mammalia > Dermoptera > Cynocephalidae > Cynocephalus > Cynocephalus volans. Next base: position 29,381,505 of record NC_084460.1, read on the forward strand.
ACGGAACATTCTCCAACCAAGATAGAGCATATGTTAGGCGATGAAACAATTCTCAATACATTTTAAAAGGTTGAATTGTATAAAGCATGTTCCCCGACCACAAAAGAATATAACTAGAAATCAATAACAGAAGGAAATTTGGGAAATTCAAAAATATGCAGAGATTTAAAAACACTGTTGGCTGAGCCAAATTCAGAGATGGATTGGTTACACACTATGTAACTACCAGTTTTAGACTTCTGTGGTAAAAAGCAACCTAGCTGGGTTGCTGAGTATGAAATGAGATTCTCCAGGTAATTAAAAAGTCTACACCTGGTAGATGGTGGTATCAAATACTGAGATAATTAAGCCAATGTCTGGAGATGAACCACAATGTCAACATTTGCTTTCTTCTACCCCTTGCTGTGGGCTGTACCCTAATCCTGGTGGCCAACAGGGGATTATCATATGTGTCCTCATACTTAAAAAGGTCAAGTACTCTGAAAACTACCCTTACTTCCTGTATTAGTCCAATTGTGTTGCCATAACAGAAATACCTGAAACTGGGTAATTTACAAAGAACAGAAGTTTATTTGGCTTACAATTCTGGGACAGATGAAACTGGCATGGGCCTCAGGCTGCTTCTACTCATGGTGGAAAGCAGCAGGCAGCCGGCAGGTACAAGCAGATCACAAGGCAAGAGGAAGCAAGAGAAAGAGAGAGGAGGTGCCAGGGTCTTTTAGACAACCAGCTCTTGCTGGAACTAATAGAGCGAGAACTCACTCATTAATTCCCCCACTTAGGGAGAGCATTAATCCATTCATGAGGGATCTGCCCCCATGACTCAATCAGTTTCCAACACTGCCACATTCAGGACCAAATTTCCACATGAGTTTTGATGGGGACAACACATCCAAACTCTATCACTTCCCATCTCACTCACGTCTTTGCTCCACACACCCAGAACTATTTCTCAGAATTCAAAAGCACCAGATCCTTTGCTACTTCTGTACTTGGCACATGCTATACTTTCTCCCTGGAATTCCTTTCCATTTGACAAACTCTTATTCATCCTTCAAGACCCAGTTTAAGTGCTGCCTTTTCTGTGTATTCCTACTAAATGCTGTCCTGGCAGAACTAGTGGCTCTCTTCCAGGCTTTCACAGAACCACAACCAGGGCACTTTAACACCTATGGAAATTGCCTGTTTTATGTGTCTACTTTGTGACTAGGCTGGGGGTCTCATAAGGCAGGAGTCATATCCGTTTCATCTTTGTAATCCTAGCTTCTGGAACAAAAAAAGTCATGGAGCTATCATTCTATGAATTACATGAATGAATAATGTTATCCTTGCTTACAGAAAATGTCCTCCTTTTCTGCACCAAATACCTGTATTCCAAAGATGCCTCCTGTAACTCTCAGTTGACTTTATCTCAAACACTCCCACTACATACTCCAGCCACATTGCTCTCCTTTCTTTGCTTCAAACAAAGAAAGCTCATTTCTACCTCCTTCATTTTGTGCATGCTTGTCCCCCATCTGTGATTTCTTCCCCCAGGTCTCAGCATGACTGGTTCTGCCTTGTCATTCAGGTCTCAGATAAAATATCTCCTCCACAAAGAGTCTTCTGTCTGACTACCTGTATTAGTCAGCTCAGGTTGCCATAACAAAATACCATAGACTGTATGGCTTAAACAACATAAACTCATGTCTCACAGTTCTGAAGGCTAGAAAGCCAAGATTAAGGTGCCAGGCATTCAGTTCCTGGTGAGGGCTCCCTTCCTGGCTTGCAGATGACCACCTTCGCACTGTGTGCTCCCATGACCTTTCCTCAGTGCAGGCACATTGTTGGGGGGAACCTCTCTGGTGCCTCTTCTAATAAGGACACCAATTCTACGATGAGAGCTCCACCCTCATGACCTCATCTAACCCTAATCACCTCCCAAAGGTCTCATTTCCAAATACCATCACGTTGGGAGTTGGGGCTTCAACATGAATTTGAGGAAGGACACGGATATTCAGTTCATAACATTAACCTCTCTTAATTTGGCTCCTCCCTCCCCAAGTCACTCTTTCTTACATTATCTTGTTGGTTTTTATCTTCATATCACTCAGCACCCCCTGAAATTGCTGTTTATTTCTTTTTTCTTTTTCACTATTAGTGCTCCCCGACTAGAATAGAAGCTCCAAAATGATCTTGGTAAGAAGGCTGAATAGAGTTGCCTGGGGCTTGTCCCTTCCACAAAAAAGGACCAAACCAACTAATAAATAACTAAAATTTGACCAGAGCATCTGTGAGAGAGTGTGGGAGTGCAGCAAGGGACTGGTGAGATTCCCATGGAGCACAAAAGCCCAGGTTGGCAGCACAGAAAGGGGAAAAAGGCGTAGTGCCTCTGCCACAACATCTCCCCCTCCAGGACTGGCTCAGGGCTAGAAGGGAATTCCTCTTATAGGGAAAAAGTAAGCAGAAGGCCCCCATCAGCACCCATCCCCACTGCAGAGACATGCAATTTCTTCTACAGGAGAATCCCAAAGCTCTCACAAGCCTGGAGCCAAGTGAGGAAAGCTGCCTAGAATACATGCAGCTACATTACTCCAGAATAAGAACACGCATTGTGCACTCCCCACCTCCCACCCCATGACCCAAGCTGATGTAGTACAACACCATCTTGAAACCAGAACCACTGTGAGAGTGTACCCTGATATGGGGATAAGTAGCCACTTTGCTTCCCCAGCCTTGAGGCTCCATCATCATCACAATGAACTTACACAGGTGGCAACAACACCATGACCACAGCTACTCAAAGCCAGGGCCCAGGAGCAGCCATAACTCCGGTCCTGCACTTCTGGGAAACCAACCACAGGCTAGCTGAACTGCTGTACCCTGACAGCCCAGGCAAGAGATCAGTCAGGTGGATCTACCCTCTGGAAGACTGGCCCCAAGCTGGGTATGATAAAATGCACCCACACTCCCACCTTGGAGAAATATCCTGGCAGACTTACCCTAGCAGAACAACCCCTGAGTCTTTGAACCATTGTATGCCCACCACCTTGAGTGAGAAACAGCCCACCTGACTTGCCCCTGGTGGGCTCACCCCCAAGCCATTGAGCCAGTGTGAGTCCACACCCCAGTCAAAGATTCAGCAAGGTGACCTTTCCTACAGCATGCCAGTCCCAGAGCCAGTGAAATGTCACATGCCTACACTCCCAGCCTGAGAATCAGCCTGGTGACTCCATCCCCAGTGACTCAGCCCCTAATCCAGCTGACACACAGCATGCACGCATGCACCCCTGACCTGTGAATCAGCCCCAGTGAGTCCACCCCAAGCAAAGTCATGCCACTCCACCACAAATGCTCCCCTCCCCAGCCTAGGCTACAGAGGCACTCACAAACATAGCTAACAGAGATTACAGAAGAAGAAAATGCAGAGTCTACTCTACTGCACACACCTAAAAGAAAGCCAATGCACCTTACCCAATGAATACCCTAGGACAAATGTGCAGGTAAAAGTCTTTCCCCATATCAGTCACCCTACAAAATTCAAAGAAATGACTGTTACACCAGATGCACAGATACCAAAGCAGGGAAACAAGAAGCAAGATAAAGTAAGAAAACATGACACCACCAAAGCAACACAATAATTCTGTAGTAACTGATCCCAAAGAATCAGAAATGGCTGATTTGCTGGAAAATGAATTCAAGTTAATGATCTTAAGGAAACTCAGTGAGAAACAGAGAACACAGATAGACAATTCAATGAAATTAGGAAAACAATTTATAACCTGAATGAGAAATCCAACAAAGAGATGGATGTCATAAAAACGAATCAAATAGAAATCTTAGAAATGAGGAATTAATTGAATAAAAATAAAAAACATATCTGAGAACCTCAACAATGAACTAAATCAAACAGAAGAAGGAATTTCTGAACTTGAAGACAGGTCTTTTGAAATAACTCAGGCAAACAAAAGAAAAAAAGAAGAAGAATTTAGAAGACTGAGGAAAGCCTATAAATTTAAGGGACACCACTAAGCAAAATGCAAAATGGTGCAGCCTCTATGGAAAATGGTATGGAGGTTCCTCAAACAATTGCAGATAGATCTACCATATGACCCAGGCGTTCCACAGCTGGGAATATACCCAGAGGAATGGAACTCATCAAGTCAAAAGTATACCTGTTCTCTAATGTTCATTGCAGCACTATTTACAATAGCTAAGAGTTGGAACCAGCCCAAATGTCCATCATCAGATGAGTGGATATGGAAAATCTGGTATATTTATGCAATGGAATACTACTCTGCTATCAAAAAGAATGAAATACTGCCATTTACAGCAACATGGATGGACCTAGAGAGAATATATTAAGTGAAACAAGTCAGGCACAGAAAGAAATATCACATGTTCTCATTTGTTTGTGGGAGCTAAAAATAAATAAATAAATAAATACACAAAAAACTGGGGGGGGGGAAGAAGACATAACAATTACAATTCCTTGAAGTTGATACAACAAGCAAACAGAAAGGACATTGTTGGGAGGGAGGGGGGAGAGGGAGGAGGGAGGGAGGGAGGTTTTGTGAAAATAAATAAATAAATAAATAAATAAATTTAAGGGACACCATTAAGTAAACAAATATTAGAATTGTGAGTGTTCCAGAAGGAGAAGAGAGTAAAAGTCCTATTTAATGAAATAATAGCTAAAAACTTCACAAGCCTGAAAGAGATATGGACATCTAGACAAAGAAAGCTCAAAGGTCCCCAAATAGATCCAACCCCAAAAGGTCCTCTCTGAGGCACAATGTAGGCAAACTGTCAGAAGTCAAAGACAAGGAGAGAATTTAAAAAACAGGAAGAGAAAAGTACCAAGTCACATATAAGGGAATATCTATTAGACTAAGAGCAGGTTTCTCAGTAGAAACTTTACAAGCAGAAAATGAGATGATATATTAAAAGTTATGGGGAAAAAAACCCTGCCAGCCAAGAATACTGTATCCTTGATAAATGAAGGAGAAATAATTTTCCAGACAAGCAAAAACTGAGGGAATTGATCAATACTGGGCTGGCCTTACAGGAAATACTTTAAAAAGTCCTAGATCTGGAAGTGTAAGAACAATAACTACCATCATGAAAACATGTGAAAATATAAAACTAACTGGTGAAACAGATACACAAATGAAAAATGGAAAGGAATCAAACCTTACCAAACAACAACAAGGTTCAACTACAAGCTGCCTACAGGAAACTTAACTAACCTTTAAAGACACACATAGACTGAAAGTGAAGGAACAGAAAAATATATTCCATGCAAATGGAAACCAAAAGCAAGCAGGAGTAGCTGTAATTATATCATACAGGACAGACTATATTTCAAAAACTGTAGTAAGAGACAAAGAAGGACATTATATAATGATAAAGAAATCAATTCAGCAATAAAATCCAGGAAGAGCTGAGGACTGGGATACTTCTGGTACCCTATAGAACATGAAGGAATAACATTTAGAAGGCAAATCTCCAAGATCCTATTAAGACTGAACCTGTACCACTAAATTCAGTCTTGAGAGCCTGGACATCCCAGGGTCCTCACACTAGTGCTTCTGTATTAGCTATCTACTGCTGTGTAACAAGTTACCAAAAACATAGTGGCTGAAAACAGCATGCATTTATTATCTCACAGTTTCTGTGGGTCAGGAGGGTGGGAATGGATCACCTAGGTTCTCTGCTTAGGGTCTCATGTAGCCATAATCAAGGTGCTCGTTGGGCAGAGTTCTCATCTGGAGGCTTGATGGAGGAAGAACTCACTACCAAGCTCATTCGGGTTGTTAGCAGAATTCATTTCCTCGCAGCCATAGGACTGATGGCTTCAGTTACATGCTGGCTGTCAGTCAGAGGCGGCCCTCAGTTCCTAGGGGCTGCCCACAGTTCCTTGTCTACAGAGGTATCCCAACATGGCTACTTTCATATTCAAAGCAAACAAGAGCAGAAAGAGTGACTCCAGCAAGATGGGTGTGACATCTTACATAATGTAATCAGATAATCAGTACACATAATCAAATGCATGCTGTCACCTTTGCCATATCCTATTGGTTAGAAGCAAGCCACAAGTTCCATCCACACTGAGTGGGGGGGGGTTGGGGTGGGTGAGAATCACACAAGGTATAAATACCAGGAGGTGGGGGTCATGGATACCACATTAAGAGTCTGTATACCACAGCTTCCTATAAAATTTGTATGACAGCTCTTGCACCAGACCTCAGTAAGTCCTCTTGGAAAAAAGTGTGGGTGATAGATTCTGCCCAAGGAGCATTTATAGAGTTCCTGAAAGATATCAGAAAGCACAAATGGTAAGTTGACAACAGACAATGGGCCTGCTACTCAGTACAATTATCCAGGCTATGTCCATGGCTAAAAGCCAATAGAGCACTCTGCAAACTCTAGAGGAGAAGACAACTAGTGTTCAGTGGCTGTAAAACATAAACTCTAAACCCTCTGAACCATGCTCTAATTTACCAGGATCTGACCACCCTTGGGTACTGGGGCAAAAACAGGTGTCAGGCAAATGAGAGGGGGGACTCTAGAGGAACAAGGGGCAATGCTTGGGGGCCATAGAGAGGTCCTTTATGACTAGCTTCTTTTACTTAACATAATGTTTTCAATGTTTATCCATGATGTAGCATGTATCACTACTTCATTTCTTCTAATTACTGAATAACATTCCATCATATTGATATATATATATGTATAGTTGTATTTATCCATTCATTAGCTGATGGACACTGGGCTGTTTCCAGATGCTGGCTATTATAAATAGAACTGCTGTATTTGCTTACATGTTTTAGGTGGATATATGTGCTGAGCCATATAGTAGCTATGTTTCATTTGCCAGACTGTTTTACAAAGCAGCTGTGCCATTTTACATTCCCACCAGAACTGTATGAAGTTTTCCATTTCTCCACATCCTTGTCAACACTTGTTATTATCTGCCTTTTCTATTTTAGCTATCCTGGTGGGTATGAAGTTTTATCTCATTGAGGTTTTGATTTGCCTTTCCCAGATGGCTAATGATGTTGAACATCTTTCCATATGCTTATTGGCCATTTGTATATATTCTTTGGAGAAATGTCTATTCAAATCTTTAGCCCATTTTTTAATTGGGTTGTCTTTTTATTGTTTTGTTGTACATATACTTTGTGTATCCTAGATTTAAGTCCCTTATCAGATATGTGATTTGCAAAAGATTTTTCCCCTTCAGTGGGTTGCTTTTCACCTTCTTTGAAGCACAAAAATTTTTAATTTTGACAAAATCCAATTTATTTTCTTTTGTTGCTTGTCCTTTTGGTGTCATACCTAGGGGGGAAAATGCCAAATCCAAGATCACAAAGATTCACTCCTATATTTTCTTCTAAGAGTTTTAGCTCTGACTTTTAGGCCTATGGTAAATTTTGAGTTCATTTTCATGTATGGTGTGAGATATGGGTCCAACTTCTTTTAGATGTAAATATCCAGTTGTTCCAACATCATTTGTCAAAAAGACTATTTTCCTCCATTGAATGGTCTTGACACCTTTGCTGAAAATCAATTGTGTGAGGGCTTATTTCTGAACTATAAATTCTATTCCTTGATCTATATTTATATGCCAGCACCACCTTCTCTTGATTACTGTAGTAAGTTTTGAAATTGAAAAGTGTATCCGCCAACTTTTTGTTCTTTCTCAAGGTTGTTTTGACTGTTTTATTTCTGTACGAATTTTAAGATCAGCTTATTCATTTCTGAAGATAGGCCAGCTGGGATTTTGATAAGAACTGCATTGGATCTATAAATCAATGTGAGGATTATTGCCATATTAATAATATTAATTATTCCAATCCATAAACATAGGATGTCTTTCCATTTATTTAGATCTTTTAAAATTTCTTCAGCAATATTTTGCTTTCAGTGTAGAAGTCTTGGAACTCCTTGGTTAAATTTATTGCAAAGTATTTTATTCTCCTTGATGCTATTGTAAATGAAATTGTTTTCTTAACTTCATTTTTTGGTTGTTGCTTACTATTGTGTAAAAACACAGTTGAAAAGTGGAAAGAAAGATGGCTAACTAGAGTTGTCTGGGGCTCATCTCTCCCATAAAAAGAGACCAAAACAACAAATAAACACCTATATTTCAACTGGAGTAATGAGGAACTATACTGCAGAGCACCAGGTGAGTTATGCAATCCTTGTGGAATACAGAAGCCCAGGATAGTGCCAAAAAGAGCTGTAATACCAATGTTGGTCTTGGATTCCTCTGTGCGAGCAACCTCGCAACATTGGCCCATTTCACAGATGTCAAGCCTGGACACAGAGAAAGACATCTTTTGCCCAAGGACACATAGCTGGTATATGTGGAGCTGGGATTTCAATCCAGGCCATCTGGCTCTAGTAAACTCCATCTTGTCTCTAGCTAAATTTGTTCACATCCCTTCCCCTTCCCCCACATCTTGTCCAGTGGTGGTTCCTTTCATATTCCACAGAAGCCACTGAGGATTCCATGGGACAGTCATGGCAAATATCAAAATTTTCAGTGAGCTGGAGTTGAAGATGGAGTGAAGACTGAGGTCTCACCATAACTATGAACCTTCTGGACCACAAGTAGGCAGGAGCCGACCCCATTGAGCCCAGGGTCTTCCCTAGCAGGGGTGTTCTCAGGAGCAAAGGAGGAAGGCAGATCATTAACAGTGACCAGCCATTCAAAGCCTCACCTACCTTAAATGTCAGCGAATGGGGAGAAGGAAATGTGCATGAATTCTTGCCCTTTCAACATGCATCATGTCTCTGATCACTAATTTCAAACTTCAACAATTTGACTTATTTTATCTCTCTCGTCCCTCACCACCTTACTCACAGGGGTCTGGGTCTGCTGTCTCTCAGACCCCTTCTTCTCTCCCACGTCTTCATCATCATAACCTCAGCACTTTCTCTGCTACCTGCTTTCCTTCTCTTTTCTATTCCCAAATTCTCCTTTCCTTTTTTTTTACTAGTTATCCTCAACAGTAACATCTCAGAATTTGCTCACTTTTAAAAACCTGGAATCATTAAGAGAAATTACATCATTAAATTACATCAGAAATTGCATCATTATTTGTTAAGCAAAACTACATCAAACTCAATTTTAAAAATCAATAAAATTAAATTTAAAACCAGAATCTAAATGCTCACTGTATTAGAACAGAGCAAGGCTATGCTGCAGTAACAAAGGAGGTCTGAAACCTCAGTGGTGTAACACAAGAAAGTTTGAGCCTTGACTCACACATTCATTTCATTTTCCACTGGGAGCTACACCATCTGGAATGCACGAACTCCATGGTCACCTCGACAGGGCAATGGGGTCTGGCAGGTTCACAGGACGTCACTAAGAGCCAGGCCAATAAGTGGCATGCATCACTTCCATCACATTCTACTGGCCATCCATTCTCCCTCCCTGAGCCCCAGTCTCCTCATTTGCAAAATGCGTATAGTTACAGAACTCATCTCAGAGGGGTTTTGTGGGGATTAAATCAGCTAATGGGCACATGTTTTCATGTGCCCATCCTAGTACCTGACACATAATCAGAGCTCAAGAAACATAAGTTATTATCATCATTCATGGCAACTATTTCCTTGATTAGCATCTCAGGCAAATTATTTGAGCCTCATTTCATCATTGCAAAAAAAAGGGGGGTATAATGGTATCACATACAGCATTATAGTGAATACAAAATAGTACACACAAGACCTGATGCATGGTAGGTGCTCAAGAAATGTTGCTGCCCTGAGTTAGCTTCAAAATCTCTCTAGAAAGAACTGTTGATTCCAGAGCAGATCAACCAGGATGCAGAAGAAGTGGGACACAAGAGTGAATCAGTATCAGCATCAGTCAGGGTCGAATGCATACAGAACTGTGGAGTATACTAACATTTATAAAGCAAATGTATTTCACAGGGCCTAACTTTTTAGAATTTCACATAGAAATGTTAAGCTTGTGAAAGACAGAAAACTTTCCCCGGGCTAAAGTCTCTGTTGTAGATAAAGAATTGTAACACAGCAAAATTGCTGACTTTAAGGGCAGATGTCTTTGGTGCAGCTAAACCTAATGATCATTGCCATGACAATTATCTTACTGTTCTTTTTGTAACCACCTATGTTCCTTTTCTGTAACTTTATGGCCTCGAGAATAAATACTGAGAGAAAACCCTAGTTCTGGGTTATTTTTCCAAGGAATGCTTCTCTCTTGAGGGTTCCTGGAAATTAACCACTTCAGGGCCTCTCACTGCTTGGAAGAAACGGGCTTTGAGTAATCCTTTGCATCTCCATCACCCTGGGAGAGGTGACAAATGGTGCCCCACGTGAGGAATTCTTACCCCATGGATCAGAGGCTGACCTGCCAAGCCTCAGAAAGTAAAGAACACCCAACATTTATATTTGTACATCCTGGTAAGGGAATACTCATCCCGGTAAGGGAATCACAGGAGGCTCTCCATTAGTGTTGCACGCCTGCAGCAGGTCAAGCTAGCTTTCAACCCGAAGGCTTTTTTCTTTTTCTTTTACTTTTAAAATATGTAAAATTCTTTAACAAAAGGGGAGACTCACCATAAATTACAACTCCAATGTCTCCTTAAAGCAGCTGCTGTAAAGTAACTGAACAGCAGTTTGTAAAACTGTTACTGGTTATTAGACAACCATGTCCTTGGTACCCCAAGGAAGTGAGGCTTGACATAAAAATTTGGCAACAAATTAGTCACTGGTTAAAAAATACTATGGGGCCGGCCCATGGCTCACTCGGGAGAGTGTGGTGCTGATAACACCAAGGCCGCAGGTTCGGATCCCATATAGGGATGGCCGGTTAGCTCACTGGGTGAGCATGGTGCTGACAACACCAAGTCAAGGGTTGCGATCCCCTTACCGGTCACCTTTAAAAAAAAAAAGAAAAAATACTATGGGTCTCATCAAGGCACCCCATCTAACAGTTTGGACTCTATGTCAAGTCACTCTGAGACCTATTCTAGACCTTCACAAAAAACAAAGACATGCTTATGTCACCAAAAAAGGATAAAACTTAATCTTTGCCAGTAACTGAAAAAACCTTAAATTGGACACACTAAAGTAAAAGAAGTTAATATTTCTTTGCAATGTTGGTTTTGTTTGAGCATGTTTTCTTTTCTTAACTGCATGTGATTCTCTTCACCAGGGACTCAGGCTTCCTAAGAAACACAACCCTGGTGCCAACCAGACCTCCTTTTGGGTCTGCTGCCTTTCTCTGGAAACCCCAAAAGTCAAATGGCTTCATCTCTATCCAATTAATAGCTCAGCCCTTAAGCTCAGTAACTCATTTGAGAAATAAAAACAAGACTGTAATCTACCTGTTTTTGTTACCTTACTTTCTCTAAAACAGGGTGAGGCCTCACAGATAAGCTTTGGCATTTTTTAGAAACACAATTTAAATTTGACTGTCCTTTTAAACTAGTGAGTTTTCTATTTTATCCATCTCTTTATTTTAAACAAAACCTATAAAATCCTTATTGTTTCTGTTTATGTCTACAAATGTATGTATGTAAATGTATGTTATGTCTACATTTTCATGTCTATATGTGTTTGTATTGTCTGCATGGTACCAAGTTGGCTTATAATTAATGCACACTTATTAAATAAATAAGTATACTTTTCAAGTTCACATGACTTTAATTTTCTAAAGCTTTGATAAAATAAATATACTTCCAAAATTTGATTTTAACGTTTTGCCTAAATTTGTCTTTAGGTCAACACATTTTGTGGTATGTTTAATGTTTGTTTAATTTATTTAAGGATTAAAAGCTGTAAGAGAACTGGCTTCTGGGCTTCTCCCAAAGCCTTGTATATGTCTTGTTGTTAGCTTGTTTTTCGGCTTTAAGCCTCTAAATTCTGGACACTAAACAGAGGGCCATGGTGAGATCAGAGGACATAATGTGCCCACAGTACATGGGCCGTCAGCTGCAGGACAATACGTCTCCTCCTTATCTCAGCTCTGCCTCCTGGCCATGCTGGGAGAAAAAATATCTTTTAGACATTATCTTTGTGAATGCTGCCCTCTGCCTTGAGCTCCATATCATTTCTCTGGATTGCACATGGCCCTAAATGCCACGTGGGTACTTGGAACCCAGGATGGCTAGTGAAAGGGGACCTATGCCCAATATCTCAAAGGCCCTAGTTAATATTGGTTGATAAGGGTATAGCCTGATATAAGTAAATTAAACAAATGTGAATGGGTTAAATGCTTATAAATGAGATCATTATAGTTTCAAAATTTCTTCTCAATAATTTAAAATCTTAAAGTCGTGTTATATTGATAAATACAGAAATGTTCATTTTATCCAAAAAACTAAGTATATTTAGATCTGTTAAAATTAAAAACATGTCTCTTCAGAAATTAGAAATGTGTTTTTTTATCTACAGATATTAATATAAAACAATTCAAAAGTGCTTACTTCCTAAGTTTAATAATCTTGATTGGTCAAAATTAACTGCAATATTGACAGTGCACTGGTCCTTCTTTAAATTTTCATGTAAACTATAAAAGGTAAACAATAAATAGAAGATATTTTCCATAACTCATGGAGATTCAAGATTGCTGCTTCGTAACTTTAACCTTTGCTAGAGACCTTTGGAACTACTTAATACACCAAATTTTTGGCTGAGAAACCATAAATATCTATTTGGTAGAAATAGCTGAGGCTCAAACTGGGCTTTGCATAATCTGTTCTGATTCATGGACCCCCATTTACTAATCTATATGTATAAAAATGTCCTTATCAGCACACATTTTTGCCGGGGTTTACTAATCAAACAAGATTACATTTGTCTTTGCTAGAGGTTTTTAAGTTGTGAACCCAGCCAAAACCAGAAAAACCTTTCTATAATTTTTAGACAAATGAGGCCAATTTAACATTGATAGAGAAAAAACGAGTATGTAAAAAAGAGGTGATTTTTTTTAAAAGCTATGGATGTAAAGATGTAGTTGTGGTTAGAAAGGCTAAGGGAAAGAAAATATTTTTATGTGAAAAGGCATCTGGTACAATGTATTCTTGCCCTAGAGTGAAATAACTGGCTATTTAAAAAGTAAAAAGTATAGGACAAAATAAAAAGTCTAAAGTATGTCATCGAATGTCTGAGTAAGTCATGAATGGTTAGTGTGACTAAGTTTGTTAAAAAGGTTTTACAGTAAAAGGATTGACTGGATTTGGAATCAAATTATGTGTGAGTTTTTCTAAAAATTAATATCAAAAATATTCTATACAGAGTTAAAGTTTGCTCTCCTACATTGGAACCACCAGATTTCCTAAAAGCACTTAACTGCTCTTAATAGAAAATTGTAAGAGGTTTTCCTTATCTTTTAGATAACTGGCCTAGGAAACTTATTTCATGTTTTATCATAATAATTTCTTGTGCTCTCTGCCTTTGAAATCCTTCGTCACTTTGGTTTTATTTTTGTAATGATTTGTGAGTGTTTTAAGCCTTTGTTATTCAACTAACTTTCCAAAACTAAATTCTAAAACCTCAGACTTGAACTAACTTTGAGAGGTTCCAAGGTCCCCGGAGCTTCTCAAAAGATATATATATATATATATATATATGAGATGTATCAAAACCAATTGGCTTATTCGTTTCAGATGAAAATTCCCTCCCCAAGAAGAACACCATTTTACTCACACTGGGGCTAAACTTAGGTCCCTTAGTTTCTCCCTTGTATTAGTTACCTATCACTACATAACAAAGTATCCCAAAACTTCATGACTTAAAACAACAAACATGTATTATCTCACAGTCTGTGGGTCAAGAATATAGAAACAACTTAGCTGGTTCTGGCTCAAGGTCTCTCATGAGGCTGCAGTCAGATGTTTTCCAGAGCTGCATCATCCAGAGGCTTGAGTGGGGCTAGAAGATCCAAGCTGGCTCACATACATGCTGTTGGTTGGAGGCCTCTCAGTTCCTGGCCACCTGGATCTCTCCATTGGGCTGCTTGAGTGTCCTTACGACATGGAGCTGGCTTCCTCCAGAGCAAGTGAGCTAAGAGAGAGAGACAAGAGGAAGCTTCAGTACCTTTGTACGACCTGGTCTTAGAAGTCACACACCATCACCTTCTGCCGTACTCTATTCTCTAGAAGTGAGTCACTAAATCCACCCCACACCCCAAAAGAAAAGAATTAGGCTCCCCCTCTTGAAAAGAGAGCATCAAAGAATTTGTGGGCGTGTCTTAAAACCACTATACCCATTTCCATTCCAAATATTGCCCTGGGCATTGCCTTCAGTGGCCAATGATCCAGGAGCACACTTTCCTAAGCAAACTAGCTTTTTCTCCTTAGATAAATCCTCCAACCTCCCTTAAAGGTGAAAATGACTGCAGTCCAGTGTTTTCATTTTATATTGTTGTTGTCTTGATTGTATATTTAATGGTAATTTTTTCTTCCCACTCCATTCAAACCAGATAAGAGCAGAAATACCCTAGTGGAAGTGGAAGTGGGGGAATACAGTTCCAACATCTCTGTGATCTGTCAGTGTCTCCTCCAGTGTGGGCAGGTGTGAGTGACTGCAGGTGGTGCCCAAACACAGCAGAAATAACTTTGAATCACGAAGGTGAAATGTTTTTGTTCCCTTTATAACTCTTTCTCCCTTCCTCTGATTGCAGCAGGGAGAAAGCCTCAGCTGGGAACTAGCCTGTCTTGAACACTTTGGGCACGGCTGCTGCCACCTTTCTTTTAAGAGGGAGATAGGTTGAGAGAGCTGGACTCCAATTCTTTTCACCACATTATCCAGGAAAACTTAATAACATTTTGTTCTTTCACTTGTATCTACTTTGTGGTTACCTTCTATTTCAGGAAGTCAGTGCTGGAGCCTTTAACTTAAAAGAGTGATGGAAATTTTCTTGTTATAATAGATTTAACTAAAAATAGGGAGATAATTTAAAAGAAAGTAGTAAGCAAATAAAGGTAATGGCGGCTAGTATGTGGCACAAAAGTTGGGAAGGTGATATGTGAGTGACTAGAATCCAAGGAGCGTGGGGACCATCCCGCCAGTGCCAGACCAGCCTGGCTACTGGATTTCCTGAAGCCAAGATCATCCAGGCTCCTGACCTCACACCAGCACTCACTCTGTATGCCTTGTTACCACTAGAGGGAGCTGCTGCACACACGCTTCTGAGCTGCCATCCTGGGATACACACTATCGTTTATGTAGCGGTAACTGGGCCCAGCACCTTACTAAGTCCTTTGAGGATCTCGTCCACTCTTCACAGATGGGGACTCTAACAGCCAAAGTCACTGATCTTGTGAGCAGTGAATCCAGGATTCTAATCCCAGCAGTCAGTCTCCAGAGCTCAGGCTATCTGCCACAGGTTGAAATCTCAGGAGCTCCAGACAAATCTGATACTTTTTAAAAATTTATTTATTTTACTTTAAATGCTGATTATTCTCCAACTGGGCACTAACTGTAAATGCTTTCACCATTTTTCCCAACCTGTACACCAAGTTGTCTTACATTATTAACTGCTCGGCCCCTAAAGTAGAGCTGTAAGATTTACCAATAAAAATATAGGACACCCAGTCAAATTTGCATTTAAGATAAACAACAAATAATTTCTGGTGTAAGTATGTCCCAAATATTGCATGGGACACACTAAAAAATCATTTGATCATTTATCTGAAAGTCAAATATAACTGCTTCCCATATTTTGCCTTGCCAACTTACTCTAAAGGCATTTGCATTTGAAGCTCCTGCTCTGTTCTCCATTCGCCCACAGCAGGGAAACAATCATCAAGTATCTACTATGTGCTAGTTTTGAGTGTGGCTGAGAGAAATAAGGGCTGTGCAGCAGCTCTAGGCTGCAGTTCAAACAGCACTGCTGCTTGAGCCCTGTGATCAGGCCGGCCCCATGGTACTAGATGTATCAGTGATTCTGGAAAGCCCCAACAAGGGAGTCACAGATAAGACAACTAGAGTTCTGCAGCAAGGTCATGCCATCAACTGTACACATAAAAAGAAAAACAGCTCCTGACATGCTACAGGGTCCTGGTACAGAAGGGACACTTGACCATAGAGCATCAAGTGACCATGAGGCCAGAACTGCCTGGCATGAACAGGGCACTGTCATCCACCAAGTCATCAGGTCAGCAAGACCAACAACAAGTCATCCTCAGACAGAAGTGGTGCATCTAGTCTGGGCTCAAGGAGCCCCAAGGGGCACATGAATAAGTGACCCAACCCCCATGTCACCTACTTGTGTCACACCAACACTTCTCCCTCTGTTCACATCTATGGCCACATGAGGCTTTCTCCAAGACCACCTGACAGAGAAGGAGAAAACGTGAGCTAGGTTCATGAACGAATCAGCTCGGTATGTTGGTGTAAGCCAAAAATGGGTGCTGTTTGGCTATAGCCCCACTCAGGGCTGGAAATAAATTTCTGTTCTTTATAAATTACCCAATCTCTGGTATTCTGTTATAGCCCCACAACTGGACTAAGACAGTTGCCCTCTTGCTGCCTCTTCCTATGCCCCTCATGTCTCTCTGTGTATATTAATCTCCTCTTCTTATAAGGGCACCAGTCAGATTGGGTTAAGGCCCGCCTTAGTCCATAGTTTTGCTATAACAGAATACCTGAGACTGGGTCATTTAAAAAAAAAAAAAAAAAAAGAGGCTTATTTGGCCCACAATTCTGGAGGCAGGGAAGCCCAAGAAGCATGGTGCTGCTGGCATCTGTTCAAATTCCAGTGAGGGTCTTGTGCTGCGTCACAAGGTGGCAGAAGGTCAAAGGGGAAATAGACATGTGCCAAGGGGCAAACACCAGGAGGAAGTTCGCTGTATAACAACCCACTGACTCCCTCGAGACTGCATTAATCCACTCCCGAGTGTTCTGCTCCCCCACCCCAAACGCCTCCCACTAGGCTCCACCTCCCAACACTGCTGCACTGGCAATTAAACTTCAACATGAGTATTGGCAGGGACAAACTGTATCCAAATCACAGCACCTCCCTAATGGCCTCATTTTACTTGATCACCACTTTAACAGCACTATCTCCAAATACAGTCACATTCTGAGGTACTGGAGGTTAGGGGGGCTTCAACATACGAATTTGCAGGGGACACAATTCAGTTCATAACAATGACCAGTCAGAATCCTAGAGCAACTGTGCCTGGATGGAGAGGACTTAATGTGAAAGGGGTGAGCTACAGACACCGGCATTGTCCTGTTCAGATCCCCTCTGCTGGGCACTGACCCCCAGCTACTATCAGTGTGGGCTACTCACAACTCAGCCTCCCGCTTCTCTACAGAAGTGCCCTCAACTCACAGGAGCCGTCTCACCCCCTAAGCGACAGCCCACAGCCAATGACTCACTGAGATGAGGGTGAAAAAGGCAGGCCCCTGGACTCAATGTGGGACAACTCTCACTTATGTTCCCAAGCCCCTAAGACTAGACTTTACCTAGGACCACGTACTGCTCTGTTCCTTCCCCAGCCCTATCCTGCTTCCTCCTTCCCTTCTTTTTCCTGAAGAGCACTGCCTCAAAATCACATGCCCAAGGAACCCCATTGCAGGCCCCACCTCTAGGGAATGTGACCTAAGACAGATGTGAGCAGGCATTTCTCAGAAAAGAAAACCTGACTACCCAACCAACATGGGACAAAATGCTCAGATTTATTTGTACTTTAAGAAGTACAAAGCAAATCGATGAATTTGACTATTAATGTCACACGTTAACCAAGGGTACAGGCACTCTCATGGTTTGTCAGTAGAAAGAGTTAACAGGAATGGCAATTTGTCATTATCTAAAACTAAAACGTGTGTGCGTACCCGTAGACCCAGCACTCCCACATCCAGGAGCTCGCCCTGACACGTGCCCACGGCTGCCTGCTGCAGCACCGTGATCAGAGGGAAAACTAGGAAAACCCCCTACAGAAAAGGGGATCAGAGCCTCTGTAGAAAGAGCTGGCAGGTACCACCTGGGCACTGAGGAGGAAGTGACCTCGTGTGGGTGAGGTGCCCATTATGGGAGACAAGGGGGGAAATGACCATACATCCTGTGAAATAAAATATTCAAACTACATGTGCAGATATGGAAAAATCTCCAAGACATGTTCACAGGGGAGAGGGGGAAACAAGGTGCAAAACACAATGTCAAGTTTGATCCTCCAATGATTATTGTAAAATGATAAGTCTTTTTCTGGAAGGCCAAGCAAGAAAGAATTTACAGTGATTAAAACTGCAGGGAGCAGAGAGGAGCTTGGATGTCTGTGTTTCATGCAAGATCCTTCTTCACTGGTAGAATTTTCATCCCGTACATGTATCACCTTTCCCCCAACATTTTATTATAAAAATATCCATGCATACAGAAAATTTGAAGTGATTATATCATAAGCACCCACATACCTACCACCTTGATTCTATAACTAAAAGTTTGCTATGCTTGCCTTATCACAGATCTGCTTATCTATCCAACCATCCAACCATCTTATTTTTTGATGCATTTCAAGTAAATTGCCGATGGCAGTTCAATTTATCTCTAAATACTTCAGGACACACTTCACTAACTAGAGTTTAATATTTGTTTGTGGTTTTTAACTTTAAGGTAAAATTTACATACAATGAAAGGCACAAATCTTTCAGTGTACCTATGTACCATTTTCATACCTATTTTTCTTAAAAATTTCTTAAAAGGGTGCAAGGGCAGGTCCATTGCTCCACTTTCAGCCAGCACTTCCCGAGCGCCTGTTGTGTGCCACACAGCATGGCAATGTGCTGGGCGACAGAGTGGATATGAGTTGAAGTTCTTGTGACCTTACTGTCCAGGGCAGGGACAGGAGAAGCAAACAATAAGCACATAAGCAAATAAGTAAATAAGATCAGTGCAGGCTATGATGGGGGCTATGAAGTCCATAAAGTGGGGAGAAGTAACAAACAGAGATTGTGGGGTTGGGAGTCCCCTCTAAGGAGGAGACACCTGAGCAGACGCCTGTATGGTAAGAAGATCCAGAACACATCTAGCATTGACACGTGCTGGCTATTCCTCAGAGCAAGCCTCTTCACCTCTCTGGGCCTCAGTTTCCTCATCTCTGTTACAGGGATGGTAATATCTCTTCCTCATGGGATTGTGGTGAGGATTAAATGGGGGCATTGAAGTGCTTCACACAGGCCCAGCACATGTGAGCATGCAGCCAATACTGGCAGCTAACACAGTTGTCACTGCCGATGCTATTAAATACATACTGAGCTCCTCCCATGTGCAGGCTCCATGCTTGGTGCTGCAGATACAGGGGTAAATCCGATGGCTGTATTCCTCATGGAGTCCACAGTCCAGCAGGTGAGACAGTTACAGAACAGGATGATCACAGCTGCAGGAGAACTAGCTGGAAAGTACACCCATGGCACTAAGGAAGGAATGACTTCCTCTGGGTGAGATGCCCAGGAAGGCTTCCTGGAGGAGGTGACACTTCAGGCAGGTGAGTCTAAAAAAGACAACTGAAACATTACCAGATGGGCAAGAACAGGAGAGCATTCCAGACTGAAAACCCAGCCCATGTAAAAGCAAAGAAAAATGAACATATTCACCAGAAACACTGAAATTAAAAAGACTGACGGGCCGGCCCGTGGCTCACTCGGGAGAGTGCGGTGCTGATAACACCAAGGCTCCGGGTTCGGATCCCATATAGGGATGGCCGGTTCGCTCACTGGCTGAGCGTGGTGCTGACAACACCAAGTCAAGGGTTAAGATCCCCTTACTGGTCATCTTTAAAAAAAAAAAAAAAAAAAAAAAAGACTGACAACACCAAATGCTGGTGAGGCAGTGGAGCAACCAGAACTCTTGCCTACGACAGGTGGAAGTGTAAAATGGTACAACCACTTTGGAAAAAGTCCTGGCAGTTTCTTAAATAAAACTAATCATGCACCTACCCTATGACCCAGCAACTCCACTCCAAGAGAAATGAAAACATATAGTCACAAAAAGACTTGTACAAAAATGTTCATAGAAACTGTATTCATAAGAGCCCCAAACTAGAAAGAGCCCAGGTGTTCATTAACAGGAAGGAAAATTAATAAACACACTGTGGTATATTCATACAATAGAATATTGTGTATCTATGAAAAGGAATGAACTGCCAGCAGCTGCAACTATATGGACGAATCAAAAACATTACACTGAGTGAAAGAAGCGAGCCACAAAAGACAACATACTGTGTGTTCCATTATATGAAGTCCTAGGACAGAAAAAAATAATCTATGGTGGAAAAAAACCAGAACCCCACCCCTGCCATGGGAGCTCAGGGGGATTGGCTGGGAAAGGGCTTAAGAGAATGTTCTGGAGTGATAAAGAAATTCTGAATGTTGATGGGGATTTGGGTTACACAGGTGTGTGCATTTGTCAAAACTCTGCAAATGGTCAGTTAAGATCTGTGCTTTTCATTGCATGTTGAAATATTTTCCTTTGTAGTTCCTAACTAGCTGGGAGTTCCACTGCACTACTATGGGTGTCATCTATGATGTCATAAGAGTGGCAGCCATGGACATTGCAGCCCACAGAATGGACAGTCCCCCATACCTCTGTAATGGCTCCAGAGAGTTCTCTGGCTAAAGATTGGTGCCACCTCTGTCAGGCAATATTGATAATCTCATCAAAAGTGATATTCCCACTCTGCTTAATGTTTTTCTGCTTCTTTCTGTCTCTGGGTGATCCTTTGATGGTTCTGATGATCAAGGCAGAGGCAGAAAGTATCACTTCAATCTGCACATGAATGTTTCGAATGATGAGTCCCCATTTACCTTGGTGATGTCATTGCCATCCTTTTCTGGAGACAGAACCAGGGTGCCGATCTTGGGGGCCAAGTTTGAAGTGGCACCCGCTGCCCCACTGGAGCTCATCAGTTGCATGATTTTGATTTCCTGCAGTTGAACTTGAGCAGTGTGGCAGAGGTGGCTGGTGTCAGATGCACCCGGATGGTGGATGACCAAAGAAAGTTGCTCCTTGGCCTCCTTTGAGCAGAAAGCCCAACTGGAAACAAATACTGGACTCTAGGCAACGATATGCATGCTGAAGTACTTAGCAGGAGGGCACCGACATCTGCAACTTACTTTGAAATGCATCGAACAAATAAGATGGAGGGATGCACAGACATGTAATAAAGCAAGTACAGTAAAATGGTAATGGTAGGATTCAGGTGATGAATATAGTGTTTTCTGTAAAAAATAACTTTCCTCTATGTTTAAAAAAAATTTATAATAAAGTATTTGGGGAAGGAAAGATGGCTCTGGCTATAGCAGAGGAAAATAAATTTGAGGGGGTCAGGTGGGATTCAGAAAGTCCAGTGAGGAGGTTACTACAATGTCCCATGGAAGACATGAGGAGGCTTGGGCAGTGAGGTGGAGAGGAGGGCTGGCCAGAGACACCGTTCATGGGGAGACTCGGGGCGAGAGATGCGGTGAGGGACATGAGTGGAAACAGGTCAGAAGACAGCCCACTCTGCGAGGAAACCAGGAATAGCTCCCTCAAGCAGCAGATGCTGCAAGCACAGGAGCGAGGTGAGCTGGGAGGGACTGAGGACATGGTGAGCACGCCCTGTGCTGCCCACCTGTCCTCATGTCCCCACTCCCAGGGGCTGGGCTCCTCATCCTGAAGACGTGCTGACCAAGCAAGTAGGTGTTAGTTAGCACGGGAACCCAACCCCATGCGGGTGACTTTGAGGGAGGTGCCCTGTGGTTCCCCATGCTCCTCTCCTGTCCCCCAGAAAGTCAGGACAGGTCAAGAGCAACACATTCGCAGTTCAAGGAGGTTACAGAATCCAGAAAAGCTGCAAAGAAGTTGGAGAACTCACCTCATTTGGGTTTTGGAGCCTCCACCGGTGGACATTGCTGCCTACACGGTAAGAGGTTTGTGATCTGGTTTGCACACACTTAGAAAGAGCTTAAAAGCATTTCCTGATGCATACTAAATGGCTTGGCTTAGGGTTTTCTAGAAGCGTGGGCTACCTACCACACTATCAGAGGTGGTGGGAAAGCAATTTGCTTTCCCACTGTCTCTCGATCCTTCCCATGAGAGCACAGAGAAAGTCTTGGTGCAGTGCTAATACGTCTTCAACACCTCTCCAACCACTTGCTAATCTCCCTCTTAAAAAGAGAGAGCAGGCACCCTGAGCAGGCAACGTTTACTAACAAGAGCTCAACAAGAACTTTTTTCATTGTGATTTCAGAAAAGCTACTTCACCTCTCTGATAGGGGTTCATCCAAATCTCATCTGTGCCCATGTCCAACTGCTAAAAGGGTTAATGCAAGAAAAGGGAGTAAAACAGCACCTGGCACACAGTGGGTGCTCATTAAGCTTAAGTGCCACCATTATTATTGTCATTTTTATTGTTCCGTTGTCACTTTCTATTTATGGAAAGTGATGTTTTTTCACTTTGGATAGTGATTCACAATTTCCTGTTAGGAATAGAAAATCAAGTTTATTTAAATTTTCAAAAGTGATTTTATTTACCAAAATGCATGCTGAGTAAATAATAATTTTGGGGTTGACAGATATGGCAAAATGTAAAGGCGGATGTGATGGGTGGGGCGGTACATAAATAGCAGGTGTTCAGGAGACACTGCCTAAACGACTAAAAGCACAAGCTTTAAGTCTGAGAGACCTGAGTTCAAATCCTGGCTTCTTGTGCAGGTAGTTGTGCGACCTTGAGCTTGAGCCCATCACCTGCCCTTTCTGCACCTCTATTTCCTTATTTGTGCAATGGAGTAATAACTGTGAACTTGCAGGCTCAAGGCTCAGCCTAGCAGGAAGTGGGCACTCAGAAACGGTAGGGCCACTCCTGTTCTAGACTTCAGGCAGCCCCCTTCCTTTCATACACAATTAGCCCCCAAAATTGTGTTCCGAAGTCAAATGCATGAAAGTTGAACTGGGAGAGAGTCATATCGTGTGTGTGTGTGTGTGTGTGTGTGTGTGTGTGTGTGTGTGTGTGTGCGCGCGCGCGCGCTGGGGAAGGGTATCCAGTTCTCAGGAGGCTGAAACCGCTCAAATCCTCAAACCTGCAAGATGCTCTGATGGTACCATTCCAGGACTCCACACCTGCTCTTATTTTTGTTCAGTACAATTGAGCACTGTGATTGCATATTTATTTGTCTGTTTCTAGCTCTCTCTCTTCCTCTGTCTCTCCAGGAAAATGCAATTCCTGGGATGGGGGGGCTGGTCTGTTTGCTCCCTGCTATGTCCAAGGCCCCAAGAACTGTGTCGACACACAGAGGGCATGGAATGCACATTTACTGACTGACTATCTGACCTGCTGGCTGACTGCATCTGTCTGCCTCCCCAGTCTTGAATTACGAAAGGAAGAGAATTGGGGGAGAAATAGGAGAGGATGAATGCCTAAAACCACACAAGTCCTCCCACACAGCGCAGTCTCAGGCTCCAGGTGCAGGCGCCTCTCTGGCCCTGCCCCAGGCTGCTGGTGGGACCCACCCTCATGGAGAAAATGGAGGTGTGATCAGGTGAGGAGCTGCCCTGAGAGTCTGTCTCCAAGGATAGCCATTTGGGGGAGATGAGACTAAACCTCTGAGCATCCCCAAACTGAGGCTCCCAACTGAGGGACTCAGCTACCCCCAGAGGCCTGGTCCAGTGACCCCTCCCATCTCCCAGGGATCCCCTGTCATCTCCCATGCCCCCCACACACACTGCCACCCCTGCTTCTGAGAACAGGCAGCCACTCCCAAGGGAGAGCTCTCACAACCCTAGACTTTTTGAACTACTTTTTTCTTTATCCTACTACAGTGACTGCAATAACAATAATAGAAATCCTAATATTAAGTGCTCCCCTCCTGGGTCCCAGGCTCTGCTTTAAGAACCTTGTGAACATTGCCCCAGCTCATCTTCACAGCAGCATGACTGCTGTGAGGGTTAAAGGAGTTAATACAGAGCCTACAGCAGGGCCTGGGGACAGGACCTGCTCACATGGTTGGGTGGTTCCAATGCCCACAGCTGAGTCAATGTCAGGCACAGCACAGTGCCAAGGGCTGAGCCCAGAGCCCCTTTGGCCAGGCTCAGACTGCAGGCACAGAGGAGTGAGGACATTTGTCCAAGGCCACACAGTAGGGGCATATCATCTGTCAGTGTGTCCAGGTGCCAATACCTGTGCTCTCCATGGGGTCCCCAAAGCTCCTTCCTTGGCCTCTGAGGTGGCACCCAAGAGACAGACAAAGAGAGGAAGGAGAGACAGACAGAGGGAAAGAGATAAAAGAAGAGACAGAGTGGGCCGAGCCCGTGGTGCACTCGGGAGAGTGCAGAGCTGGGAGCGCAGCGACGCTCCCGCCGCGGGTTCGGATCCTATATAGGACAGACCGGTGCACTCACTGGCTGAGTACTGGTCACGAAAAAAGACAAAAAGAAAAAAAAAGAAGAGACAGAGAGAGTACAATATAGAAAGACAGGACAGGGACAGACAGAGAAGGAGCGAACAAAAGACAGAAGGGGACAGAAAGAAAGAAACAGACATGGAGAAACTAAAGAGTGAGGGAACTCTGGGAGAGCTGGGGCCAGAGGAGGAAGACAACAGGGCCCTGAGGCCTGGTTTTTGGAGTCAGAACAGACTGTCCCATGCCTGGGGGAGGCTCCACTGCAGCCTGCAGCCTCCTGGGACATCCTGAGGACCCCAGGACCCCAGCCCTGCTCATGCTCAGTTCCTATCTCCTACCTGTCTCACCTCCAGCCCTGGGATCTGGTTTCTGGTGAGAACATCCCCAGCCCGCCCTTCCTGCCAACCACTCCACTCCTTTAGCCTTTCCAAGATGCAGACAAGCCCCCAGACTCACTCTTCCCTCTTCCCAAAACCCATCCTCTTCCCTTTGCCCCAGCAAGGCCCCCCACCTGGGACACCTTCCCCTCCTAACCTCCTCGGCTTGGCCTCTTGCTACCATCCTCATCCCTCAAGCTCCAATCAAATGGCATCTTTTCCAAGAAGGCTTCCCTGAACTAGCCCCTTCCCCAAGCAGGCAGTGCACCCCCTTCCGGGCCCCACCAAGCTGTTGGCAACCGTCCCACAGGAGGCAGGGGCCGACCTCCCTTGATCTTGGCACTGACCATACTACTTGCGTGTTTGCCTCTGTTCTGCCATTTGCCACACTTGGCCTGTGCCACACTCTGGCATTGGTACCACTGGCCTGGCCCTGGTAACATTCCCTGGGTTGGCCACTGCATTGAGAGCATGCATTGCTCTGTCTGGGTTCCCTTCCTTAGAGCGCTTATTCCCCACCTCACTGAGCTCCCGCCTATCACACGCTGCCCATGTGGATGGAAGCCAGAGCACCTAGCCGGCTGCCTGCGTTGACCCCTATTGGGTCACTTAGCACATCTGCCTTGACTTGACTGTGAGCCCTACAAGGGCAGGGGCCTGGTCTTTGTCTCCCCCTCAGAGCCAGGACAGAGCCTGGCTTAGTCAGCGTTTGTTTGCATTGAATTTAATCTGTTCCTGTCCCACAAAAGAGGGATTATGCCGGTGAGATTCCAGTACCTATTTCTTCCTTTCTTTTTCTTTCTTTCCCAACGGTTCCGGGACTGGTATGACTGGCCTTTTGTTGCTCTTATCGGCAATGTCATCGCAATGGTGCCCTGGAATCCCCAGGGGGCAGGGGCTTGAGAGGCATTGCGAAAGGAAGGAGGCTTCCTCCACTCCCTTGTCCTCCACCCAAACATTATTTACTCATTTTCAAGCCATTTACTGGGATTGTTTGCTGATCAAAAATGTACTCAGTGTAGAAATTTGTAAATTCTGAAAAATACCAAGAAGACGATAAAAGTCATCTGCAATCACACCACCAAGAAAAAAGCATTGTTACTGTGTTAGTGCATTTCCTTCCAGTATTTTTTCTAAATGAAAAAAATATATACGAAAAAATAGAAGGAACTGTTTCCTTTTCACTTTCATGATGGCTGCCCAGTGGCCCAAAACTTAATTAATAAATCCCCTCTTGCTGGACATGAAAGCTGGTCCCACTTCAGGGCTATTACAGGTAACACTGCAGTGAGCATCCTAATGGTTCTCTTTGTCCAAACCGCTGGGCGATTCCCTCGGCAGCATCTGCACATACCCTGGGTCAATAGGTATGAGCCTTTCTGAGGACACATTTGTCCTCAGGAACCACCAAATCCTCCCTGCAATTTACTGAGCTCCCTCTGCTATCAGCAAAGGAGATAAGAACCAGCCTGACCCACAGTATCATAGAGCCCAACATCCCTATTTCACAGTTGGGGAGACTGAGGCCCAGAGATAAGAACTGACTAGCCCAAAATCAACCTGAAGGCAGTGGCAAACTCCATGAAACCTAGAGGTTTTCTCCCCACTCCATTATCTCTTTCATGTTTTGCAAGGGAATCCATAGTCTTTAACAAAGATGCAGGTAAACGCAACTATACTGCTCATGGCAGACATTGCTAACCAATCACCGCACTCTCCTCTGCTGAGCCCAGACCCTTGAGGACCTCAACAGCCATCATCAGGTGACTGCAGGCACAGGGGTGAAATGTTTCTGCCACCAACACTGTAGTGTAACTGTAATTAACAACAATTTATCATATACTTCCAATTAGCTAAAAGAAAGGATATTGAGTGTTCCTAACACAAAGAAATGACAAATGTTTGAGGTGATGGATATGTTGTAGTGAGCAGGACTGAAGCCATGTTGGGACCTAAAACCACATGGGCTCTAAAAGATTTTTAAAAGACACAGTTTTTTTCTTAGCATACATTTCTCTGAGTTCTCTCTTTTCCCATGGTTATTTGATATTTTGTACTTTGATTATGGACAAGATGACATTATTCACATAAATGGAAAGTTGTCTTCCAGCCAGCCTGAAGCCACAGACTTGCAATCAGACATGCACTATACAGACCCTGAGAAACCAAGACATCAATAAAGCTATGCTGATTCCACCCCAAATCAGGACCCTAAGATAACAGCAAGGATGGAAACTGTATTAGTTCATTTCTGCTGCTTATAACAAAAAACTTGGAACTCGGTAATTTATAAAGAAAATGAAATTTATTGCTTACAATTTCAGAGGCGGGGTCCCCAAGCCCTTGGGCAGCTCCACTTTTATGGCTTTCCTGGTCTGAGGCCATGCTTCAGCTCTTGCAGGCTAGCATTCCACACTGGTAGTGCCACAAGTCTGGGTCTCCATGGAGGTCCTGCTCTCATGGCTCCACGAGACATGGCACTGATGGGGTTCCTCTGTTGTAATTCCAATCCCATGTTTTCACTGGGTATTGCTCTAGCAAAGGCTCTATGCAGCAACTCTGCCCCTGCAACAGATCTGTCACTGGGCCCCCAGGCTTTTCCATACATCTGTGGAAATTGTGACAGAGGCTTCCAAGCCTTCACAGCTCTGGTATTCTGTGAGTCTGCAGACTTAACACCACGTGGATGCTGCCAAGGCTTCTGGCTTGTATCTTTAAAAGGTGAGGTTCCAAACATGCCTGGGGCCAATTTAGACATGGCTGGAGCAACCAAAGCAGCTGTGGTACTAGTGTGGGGTGCAGCACCCCAAGGTGGTCCTGGGCAGAAAGCCCATGGGGAGCACCTTGGGCCTGTCCTCCAAGACCATTCTGTCTCCCTAGGCCTCTTGGCCTATAATGGAAAGGTTGGCTCCAGAGGCTTCTGCAATGCCTCCAGGTCTTTTTTCCCCTTCTATTGATAATCCCTTTCTTTTTGTACTAATCTTCTTAGTACCATTGCATTTTTCTCTTGAAAATGCTCTCTGCTTCTCTACCACATGGCCAAGCTACAGATTTTCCAAATCATTACACTCTGCTTTCCTTTTAAGTTCTGGCTTTATGTCATGCCTTTTCGACCATAACTCAGCATAGGCTTTTGCAATTAGCCATGCAGCTTCCTGAATGCTTTGCTGCTAGAAATTTCTTCTGCCAAATATCCTGGGTCAGCCCCTTTAAGTTTCACATTCCATAAAACTTTTGGACTTGAAGAGAATGCAGCCAAGTTCCTTGCCAGTTCATAGCAAGGGTGAATGTTGCCCCAGTTTCCAATAAGTCCCATCTTATTTCTATCTGAGACCTCCTTAGGATGGTCTTTACAGTCCATATTTCCATAAGCATTCTGGTCACCCCCATTTAACCAACGTCTAAAACATTCCAAACTTTCCCTGGTTTTCTTGTCTGCTAAACTTTCACCAGCATTTAGGCTTTTTCTAGCCTGTTTCTCCAAATTCCTCCATCCTCTTCTCAACACCCAGTTCCAAAGCTATTTCCACATTTTCATGTATTTAATAATAAATACATGAAAACACCCACTTCTCTAGTACCAATTTTCTGTATTAGTCTATTTCTGCTGCTTGTAACAAAATATCTGAAACTGGGTATTTTGTAAGAAAACAAAATTTATTGCTTACATTTTCAGAGGCTGGGAAGTCCAAAGTCCAGGGAACACATCTGGTGAGGGTCTTCTTTGGTGGTGGCTTTACAGCAATGTTGGGGTCTCACATGGCAGAAAATGGCAGAGTAGAGAGAGAGAGACTCTCATATGCTCTCCTTTTAAAGCCTCAGAACCATGCCCCTGACCACCATTATTAATTCATTCGCTATGGCACGGTCCTACAATCTAATCACCTCTTCAAGGCCTCATCTTTTAATTATCATAATAGGATTTCCCATCATCTTTACATTTTCACATTGGGGACTAAGTTTTGGGGGTACATCAATCCACAGCAGGAACAGACACCAGATGGAGCCTTGGCAAGACCTTGCACCTGGCTCCTGGCTCCTTGCACAGAGCTCACATGGCCCACATCCCCTTCCCTCTGGCTTTTCACTACCCACATTCCATTCCCTCAATCTCCTCTTTAAAAAATCCCTCAGTAAATCTGAGTCGGGGACATGGCTTTAGTCTGGCAAGTCTCTTTCAGGTTTACTGGAGAGATGGGTTAGCCTAACATCTCTCCACAGGTCACCAGCATTCCAGAATAAAAGCTGACTTCCATTTTCATCAACATTTGACTTTGGGGTTGTTTATTTTTGTCTGGGGCAGGCAGCTGGACCCAGGTTTGCTAACAGAGCTGGTGGAGCCTCAGCCAAGGAGCAGAGTGCTCCCCAGTATCAGATATATTAATTAACCTGATTTGATCATTACACATTGTATGTAGGTATCATATCACACAGTACCCCATAGATACATACAATGATTATGTGTCAATTAAAAAAAATTTTTTTTAAGTTTAATAAAAAAAAAAAAGAGTGAATGCTTTAGGGGCTTAAAGGAGGGTAAGATGCCATCAGGCCCCAGTGGAGCAGTGGTCTGGCAGCTCTATGCAGCAATTGCCTTCTGAATTGGGCCTTGAAGGTCAGTGATGTTACTATGTCAATAATAATAATAATAATAGCATTTACTATTTACTGAATTCTCTGATGTTCCAAGTATTTCACATTATCTTATGTGACCCTCAAAATAGTCCCATTTTACAAGTGTGGAAGCAGAGCCTCATACAGTAGAAGCAATTTTCCCAAGGCCACACAGCTGGCAGCACAGACCAGCTGTTCAAACCGTGTCTGTCAGATTCCAAAGGCTTCCTGCCCAGTCAGGGCATGATCAAGTTTTCAGGGGGGTGGATGGGGAATTCCAGGAAGAGGACACAGCACAAGCAAAGGCCTGGGTGCTGGAAAGAGGTGAGGCCCTCAGCAGTCTGAGAAGGGGTGGAGCGGCCCCAGGACAGGCCCTGGGTTGAAGGTGCGCCAGGCCCATAGAGGCGCAACCCTGCTTGCCGACCCATGTACGGGTCAGGCTGAGAGGCAGGAAGCAGGAGTGGACATGATCCCGGCCTGGCATGAGGCTCCAGCACCCCCACAGAGGGGCATTGTCCACAGGCAGCAGGCATGGCCAGCTGGAGAGCCCAGGAGGGGGCGTATGCCTCTCTGGAAATGTGCCTGAGGGAGTGGCAGGGTCCTTCCCAGGAGTCCTCCTGGCTCCCAAAGCATCTCGCCTTAGGTGTTCAGGGCCTCCAGGGCATTTGCAAACATGGCAGGATGGCAAACCTGGTTCCTTTTGGCAACACTAGGAATAGGAGACCAGCTGGGACCTGACCACACACTCCGTGACCTCAGGACATGCACTCATCCTCTCTTGTCCCCCTGTAGATGGAGACAGGATTCAAAATGGCCCTCCCAGCTCTAATCCAAAATTCCATGCTTCTAGACTGAAGTCGAGCAGCAAAGATCCTTCCCCAGATTACACCAAAAGGCCATGTTTGTGTCACCAATGCCCCCAACAGTAACCTGGAATAACTGTGGAAGGACAGTGTGGTGGGTAAGAGAGTGTGTGGTCTGGACTAGACGACTGGGCTCAAGTCCCAACTCTGGCATCTGTGGACATGTGACCTTGAGCAAGCCACTCACCTCCCTGAGCATCAGATGTCCTTGGTAAAATCAGGGCTGCTGACACCCACCTCAGGGTGACTGTGCAGGTTAAGTAAGCGAAGGCCTGTGCCTGGGGGGGGTCCTGATGGGAGTCCTGCTGGGTTGTTTACATTTGTCTCCTTTGTTCATGGTTATGCCTCTTCTTCTTTCACTCCACAAATGTCCACTGAGATTCCTGAAAGTGCAGACAAGGTAGAGAGTGCGTGCTAATTGCTGCAGAATGAATGAATGAAAGGACATGCTAATGCTGTGTGGGCATGCACCTCTGTTCCTGCTCTTAGCAGCCTATGAAGAGGTGCTATTATTATCCCCATTTTACAGATGAGGTCAATGGGGCCCAGAGAGGTGAAGTAACTTGCCCAGGGGCACACAGTGAAGGGGCAAAAATGGGATTCAAACCTCTTCTGTCAAGTGAATTAATTAATGGAGATGTGTATCCTTGAATGTATTTAGGAATAAAGGATGGGTGAGACTATTCCTTCCTTTTCCAAAGTTAATTATCTGGACTAAATTATTATCAAAACCACTCTACAAAGGCTCATTCTGTTACATGCAATAATACTAACAACAGCAATAATAGTTAATAATAATAACAACAGCAACAACTGCTCACATTTACTGAGCACTTACCCTGTGCCAGGACTTATTCTCTAAGCCATATGCACTGTTTCTCTCAGCACTGAGGAGGTAGGTGCTATTGGTATTCCCATTTCACAGATAAAAATACTGAGCCTTAGAAAGGTTATGAACCTTTTTGTCTAAGCCCTGGTGAGGCCAGGACTTAAATCCAGTCTGTCCCATGACAACCCTGCATCTGCCAATCCATGGAGACATCCCCAGATGGGTTTCTGACTTGAATCCTGGCTCTGCCACTTGCTGACTGTGTGAGGCTGGTTCCTCATTAGTAAAGTCAGGATAACAACCTGACCTTGACTCGGGGGGTGGGGGGCGTGAGGCCCACCAACATAGCTGATGTAAAACCCAGGTGACCCCTGTCACATCATCGGTGTTAATTCATCATCGCACTACTGTTCCCATTGTTGTCCCATGGGAATGACTGCCCAGCAGGCAGGGAGTCCCCTGCACAGCTCACATCATGCCTGGTCCAGCTCCCCTGCCACATACCCAGTGCCATCTCTCATGCCAGCCTGGACCCTTCTTTCTCCAAATCTCAGGAAGCTGGAGTACCAAGGCTACTTCCGGATGGGGCTGTGGTTCACCAGGAGCCACAAATATTTACCTTGGAGACCTTGGCCCAGCCTGAGGCCTCGCCCCAAATGCAAAGTGTGGCCACCCAGGCTGGGGTGTGCAGGATATAAAGCTGGACTTCCAGACCCACTGCCCAGGAGAGCAGACAAGTGGGCCGAAGACTCCTGCGTGTCCAGGTAAAAGTGTAGGGAAAGGGCCAACAACTTGGGTTGCCAGAAAGATTTTGAGCTAGAGATACCTGTTGGGGTCAGGTCAGGAGCTTGGCCCCCTCAATCAACCAGGACCCTCTGAGGATCAGGGTGGAGAGGTAGAAAGGTGCCCAGCTCCCTTGCCCAGAAGACCAAAGAGTGGTGACGAAGGCACGGGGCAGGCGGAGTCTTTTCCCGACCGCATCCTAGTGCCACAAACCCACTCCGCACACACTGATTGCTCTATGTCCAGTCTGTGCTGGGGTGATGTTGGGGACAAAAAGAAGCATCAGACACAGTCTCTAGCCCTCGAGGAACTCCCAATGTGGGCCAGTGAGGTTCTTGCTGCACTCAAGGAAGGCCAAGGGACACAGTAGTAAAGGCAGTCAGAAAAGACTTCCTGGAAGAGGTGACATGGTTGCAAAGCTGAGTAGTAGGTGCCTGGGCAAAGGAGGAGAGAAAAACATCCATGCAAGGGGAACAGCATAAACAAAGGCCAGGAGGTGATACACCAAGTGGTGAGTGTGTCATAATAATCCTCCATTTTACAGATAAGGAAGATGGGGCTCAGAGAGGGTAAGTCACTTGTCCAAGATCACAGAGCCAGGTAGAGGCAGGATTCCAACTCAGGTCCATCT
Organism: Cynocephalus volans; assembly: GCF_027409185.1. Lineage (NCBI taxonomy): Eukaryota > Metazoa > Chordata > Mammalia > Dermoptera > Cynocephalidae > Cynocephalus > Cynocephalus volans. The sequence goes on from NC_084460.1 coordinate 29,413,944, forward strand.
GACTCCCAAGCCCATGATAACTGCCCTCCACCCTCAGGCCCCCTGACACTAAGGGATGGGGGCCCTGGGTCGTAACAGTGGTCCCCATGGCCCAGACCTCCTCCACTTAGTAGGCTCAGATTGCGAATTCTTCCAGGCCTCCCTGAGGCCATCCATTCATTCAGCAGCCATTTATTAAGCACTGCTATGTGCCAGGCACTATGCTGGGTGCAGAGGACACAGTGGGGAGCAGGCAGACCCAGCTCTCCCTCCCGGAGCTCACAACCTGGTCAGGGAGGCAGAGGTTGAATCACTGCAAGTGCCACAGAAGAGTTCACATTGCTCCAGGCCACAGGAGATGCATGTCACCCAGATGCCACATTTCTCTTTGGTAATAAGAAACCCACATTCTGAGCCAGCCAAGGGTTCAGGTCTCTGGGTCAGCATCTCAGCTGCCTCCAAGCAGGACAGTCCAAAGGGAGCAGAAGCTTTCAAGGGGACTTGAAGGCAGAGCCAGGGTGTAAGCCAGAGAGTTCAGGACTGGATTACAGTGTGGCTGCTTTGCCCCCAGGAAAAGCCCACAGATCTCTTTCTTTCTGTCTCTGCCTTCCTCTCCCTGGTTCCAAGAAGCCACCCACTCCCGCCCCAGGCTTCTTAGGATTACAGATTAAGCAAAGAGCTTTTCCATAACTTTGAGTCCTACCTGAATTCTCATTTCCCTCCTTTCTCCAACCCTTCTGTCTTGGACTCCAGGACAAAATTTCTCCACCTGTGGCCCAGGGTCTCTGGTTACAGGAGAGGGAAAGCTTTACAAAGTGAAAACCTGGGCAGGATTTTAAAGGATAAATAGGAGCTCAGCAGGCAGACAAGGAAGGAGAAAAGCTTTCCAGGAAGCAGGAAGGGTAAGGTCAAAGGCTGAGAGACACAGACACAGGAAAGAACAGAGCATGTTCTGGGAACTTCTAGCAGCTTGAAAAGGCTGGAACTTTACAGAGCAAGAGGGGAGAAAGCAGGAGGTGAGGCTGGCTGAGGCTGGACTACAGAGGATCTGATGGGGTGGGGCAAACCGGAAGTGCTCAGCAAAACTGAGCGTTGTTGGTGGGTTTTCTGTAAGAATATAGTTAATATTTTCCAAGCGTTTACCATGTGAAAGGCAATGTGCTAAATGCTTTCTAGATATATTGCCTCATTTAATCCAATCAATTCTGTGAGGTAGGAGTGATTATGCACATTTGTCAGATGAGAAGACTAAGGCACAGAGAGGCTAAGTTGATTGTCTAAAGTCACACAGCTAGCTCCTGGCAGTTAACCACTGCACTAAGTGGCCTCTCCTGAATGCCATGCCCCAGGTCACCTGGTGCTGCGGGCCCGCCCTTGGCCTTTCTGCCTGACTAGCAGGGCCCTCTGCCTACCCCGGTTCTGCCACCTGCCACCTGCCACTCACTGACACCCAAGAAGATGGCCAGCCCATGGACACTCACCTTGCTCTGTGGCTTGCTGGCAGCCACCTTGGTCCAAGCCACTCTCAGCCCCGCTGTGGTTCTCAGACTTGGCCCACAAGTCGTCAAAGAAAGTAAGTCTTGGTCCCCCAGGACTCACCAACATAGGGCAAAGGGGCAGGTCGAGCAGCCCTCCAAAGGAGGGAGGGGGTTCTCCATCACTGGGGCTGTGTAAGGCATGGCTGGGATCCCAGGACTTGGATGATACATGAGTGAATTGTTTATAAAGGCTGGAGTGTCTATGATGTCAAGAGCCCATGATTCCAAGATTCCCTTCTTCTTAAATCCCACTATTCCAAAACCCCACTTCTCTGACGTTCTGTGGCCTACAGAGGGGTGTGTGGCCACAGTGTGCAATGATGCACCTGCCTCTCCTACTGCCCCTGCCTGAAACCCCATCATCAGAGCACCCTTTGAGTGAGGCTGAGCTTTGCTCCTAGTGCCCTGAGCAAAGACCCTACACTAGAAGTCTGGTGACCTAGGTCCTAGGCATAGCTGTATCACTCTCCAGCTCTGTGATGCTGGACAAGTCCCTGAGCCTCAGCTTCCTCCTCTGGATACAAATAAGAGGGTCATCCTCACGGGTCGTGAGGAGCCCCAATAGTACAGAAACTGACAAGAGCTTGGTGAAAGCTATGGCCGGCCTTCTCAACTTCTGTACTTCTCATGTTGCAGGCCAAGTAACTCTTTATTGTAGGGGGCTGTCGTGTGCACTGTAGGATGTTTAACAGCATTCTTAACCCAGCTGTGACAACCAAAAATGTCTCCAGACATTGCCAAATGTCTTCCGGAGGACAAAATCACCCTGTTTAAGAACCACTCCTCTAAAATGTCATCCTCTGCGAGGGGGGTAGTTGGTCAGCTCTGGAGGACAACCTGAAGCACTTGGAGGACTGGACTCTGCATTTAGTGGCACTGGGCCGGGGCCAGAGGGGCAGAGCAGGGCAAGGTCCTACAGGGTCAATGGGCTCTGTAACCAGAGGATGGATACCTAAGTAGGGACAGGAAGCAAAGAGCTCTGGGAGGTTGGTGGGGAGGGGGATGGGCACTGGGGCCCTGGGCCCACACTGTGAATCTCAAGCACATGGAATTTCAGCCCAAAGGAGCTTGGGCATGAGCAATCCTGGTTTAAGTTCTCCCAGTAGCAGAATATGAGTTAAGGAGTTGCATGCAGGTAGTTGGTTTTGGAGCACCTGCAAGAGAAGGCAGGAGACAAATTGAGTTAGGGGAGGCAGCCCATAAAGGGTACATTTCCACTGTGGGGACTGGAGCTCAGTCCTGCCAGTCAACTGCATGAGTTAGGGCCAATCAAGAGACAGAAACCATACAGTAATCCCAACAGGTGAGTTTAGTATAAAGAGCTATTATCAGAGATTACAGAAATGGGGAATTGGCTAAAAAGAGAAAAAAGAGAGAACTCTAAAGGATACCCTAGGGATGGAGGAGACATCCAAAGACAGAACAAACTCAGAGGCAGAGAGCCCTCCCCAGGCCTCACTGGGGAGGGTGTGGCTGAAGCCCACTGGATGGTGCAGAGGTTTGCTGGGTTGTCTGAGGCCAGAGCTGGTCCACAGTTGGCAAGCAGAGTCTAGTGAGCCAAAAGCTGCCTACCAGGGAGCCAATGACATTCTTTGGGAAGCTGCCCCAAGAGGAAGTGTGCTGCTATTAACTCACTGGGAAGCCAGCTCTGGCAAACTGCCTGGAAGTTATCCAGGGTGCCTGCAGAATTCACTCGCTGCCCTTGGAGTGCCCTACCAACAGGTCTGGACATTGCGCCAACTGGTAAGGAGGAAATGTTTACAGGGCCCAGCTCCATTATCACAGAGCAGGCAAAATGGGTGGGTTCTGACTGAGGCAATAACACAGGAACTGCAGCCCAGTGGGGGACACACGTCTGAGTCATCCTGCCCGAGGGTTGAGGGAGCTGGGGTATTTATACACCAACTCCTGTCAGTCATCGGCTGAGGGATGCTCTTGGGCCATCAGCTCTCTGGCACCTCCAACCCATTCTGTCCACAAGCCAGAGGCACTCTGGCTGCTAGTAACCAGTCTGTCAGGGACCAGAACCCAGGGTTCCTGACTCATAGGCCTCTATCCCTTCTTCGGCTCAGCACCTGAGGCTTTTCAGATGACAGGCCCATAGGATGTGTATGCCAGAGAACTGTTAGCAAATGTGCTTTGGCACCAAAGCAGCCCCAAACAGGGCTTTGTGGGCTCCCTGCCTCTCGGCTCTGGAGGTGTTGGCTGCTGGCTGGTGGGAGGGGTGCTAAGGGTACTGGTCAACACTCCCAAGGGTGTGAACGGCCCCACCCATGCCCCAGCCTCACTCCTCATGTGAAAATGATCCATCTGGGCCACCATCCTCAAGGGCACATCTACACAGTGGAGATGGTCATACCCTCCACTTACACCAGGGTCTGAGGAGCCCTGAGTGATGGCCCTCCCCAGCCTGAAGCCCACACCAAGCCATCTTTCAATCTAATCCCTGGAATCTGCCTCCAGAGCTGACACAGGAGCTGAAGGACCACAATGCCACTGCCATCCTGCAGCAGCTGCCACTGCACAGTGCCATAGAGGAGAAGTGCACCAAGGGCATCCCCCAGCTAGGCAGCCTGGTGAACACTGGACTGAAAGCTATCGTTTGGTAAGTGCAGCAGGACAATGACGGGAGCTAGCTCTTCACCACACCTCTGCCCAGGACATACTTTGCATGTTCCATCAGTCAACAAACACCAGTTTGCATCAACTCTGTGCCTGACTGTGAAGAACGGACCAAACTAAGTCCCTCCCTCAAGCAGCTCCCAGAGTGGTTAACAATCACAATAAGATAGTGACGAAAGAACCCTAACAAGGGCGAGCCTGGAGGAAGGCCATCTGGGGTGGAAGACTGAGGGGATGAGGCGATGTTTCTCAGTTGAGGTGACACATGAGCCAGTGACAATGCTCACCAGGAGCCAAGAAGACAATGGTCTTCCTGGTAGAGGGGCAGCCTGGGCAAAGGCATAGGGAGTGGGAATTGGTCAGAATGGCCGGAGCGCAAATCTCAAGGCAAAGAGCAAAAGTCTGCAGGGTCAGGTCACAGAGGGTCTTACAAGTCAGCCCAAGGAGCTGGGATTTAGCTCCTAAAAGAGAAGGAAATGTCACAGTATTGTGATCAAGGATGGAGAGAAGGGATGGGGGCAAGGCCATGCAGGAGAGGAGTCAGTAGACAGGGATTGGGGTCTAGTTGCTGACCAGGCACCAGGGGGTGGCAGGAAAGGTAGACAGGAAGCAGACATGGGGCTGGTGCTCAGCTGAGCATGAGGCATGATTCTCATCTTTCCTGAATCCCTTCCAGGCTGAAGGTCATCTCAGCTAACATCCCCCAGTTGCAGGTGCAACCCTCGGCCAATGACCAGGAGCTGGTAGTCAAGATCCCCCTGGACATGGTATCCGGATTCAACACGTGAGTGTGCCCTCAGTCAGGCACAGCAGCCTGACAGGTTCATCTGCATGCCCCCTTGCCCCCGTGCAGGCATCTGGAATAGAGAGTTCCAAGCAGAGAGAGGAGCAAGTGCAAAGGCCCTGATGCAGGTGTGTGCTTGCCTTGCTCAAAGAATGACAGAGAAGGGAGGGAGAGGGAAAGAGTGGAGGGAGATGAGGTCAACAGGCAGCCAGCCCATATTGTGCAAGGCCTTGAGGGCCAAGGTAAGGACTTGGCTTTTACCGAGTAAGACGGGAGCCATGGAGGCTCCGAGCAGAGGAGGGGCATGACATGGCTTAACATTTTTAAAGCATCCCACTGACTGCTGTAGGGACGGCTGTGTGGGGACAAGAGTGAAGGCAGGGAGGCCATCCAGGAGCTACTGCCACAAGTCAGGAGGAGACGGTGATGGCTTAGACCAGGGTTTGGAGCAGAAAGTTGGTGAGAAGTGTTTGGATTCTGGGCATGTTTTGGAGGTAGGCAGAGACAACAGGATTATCCTGCTGGATTGAATGTGGGGGGGTGGAGAGAGAGAAGCCAAGGATGACTCCAGGGTTGTTGCCTGCGCAACCAGCAGACGGAGTGGCCGGCAAGCAAGACAGAAAAGGCCGTGAGAGAAGCGGCTTTGGAGGATGATGCAGAGTTCGGTTTTGTACATGTTAAATTTGAAATGCCTGTAAGACATCCAAAAAGGGAGTTGGGTGGAAGTTTGGAAGCTGTTGGCATATGGAAGAGATTTAAACCTGGAGAGGAATCCCAAAACTGAGCCTGGGACATGCTGGGGTAAAGAAGTTGGGGAGATGAGGAGAAACCAGCAAAGGAGATTGAGGAGGTGAGAGAGCCGGAGACGGAGATGGACAGCGCGTTTGTCCACTCCCTGGGCTTGGGAGGCGCTCACACTGTCGGACGCCTCCGCCCCCAGGCCCCTGGTCAAGACCATTGTGAAGATACACGTGGAGACTGAGGTCCAAGCCTTCATCCGCGTAGAGACCAGGGAGAGGGGCCCCACCCGCCTCGTCCTCGGGGACTGCTCCACTCACCACGGGGGCCTGCGCATCAGCCTGCTGCATACGTGAGTGCAGCCAGCTGCCCACTGAGCTCCTGCCATGCCTACGAGGGAAGCAGGTGGTGGTCTTTCCCCATTTTACAGATGCAGAACGCTGAGGCCTACAGAAAGAAAGGGACTTATCTCTCTTGGTTCTTGATTTGCGGATCCTTCCAGGGAATCCGTGATGCCAAAGAAAGCTCAAGACACCAAGGGTGGAGGGAATAACGGTGGGATTTCAGGCACGATGGCAAGAGGTGGGGCAAACATTTGAAGGTGGAGAGGATCCTCATTCCTAGGACCCCTCCAACCACTCCAGACAGCCTTGGGTGGAGCAATGGGGGAAGCAAAGGCTTTGGAGTCAGGCAAAGGCATTGCCTTCATTTACCATCTGGGTGATGTTGGGCAAGTCATCTCCCTGTCTCACCTTCCTCATCTGTAAAGTACAGGAGATGACACCTTCCAGGCAGCAGTGAGAGGATTTGATCGGGCAACAGCCATAGAGCACTCAGAATACTGCATGGCACATGGCAGGTGCTCAAAAACATGGTGTCTCCCTCCACTTCTCCTTAGCAGGGGGATGGTCACAAATGCCAGCTCCCATCATCCCCATGCTCAACACAAATTTCAAAGACAACATGCAGCTCCTGTACCCTGAGAACTCTGCCACCGTATACACCTGGCTCAGGGTCTACTCCCAGCCCTATCTCTAACAGATCATGTGACTTGGGCAAATTCCTTCCTCCTCTGGACTCAGTCTCCCCATCTGTAAAATGGGGGTGGGGGGGATCATCTACAACACTTCCTAATCTCTTTCTCGCTTGCCTCTCTGGAAGACTCTCCTTTCTGGTCAACTCCTTATCCAACAAGGTCATGAACCTCCTAGTGCCAGCCCTTCCCAAACTGGTGAAAACCCAGGTGAGTGGAATCAGGGCCTCTCTGGCCTGTGAAGATTGTTCCCCCTGTGGGGCTGGGGTGGAACTGCAAGATAGTACTAAGGGACCTGTGCCTCCTTGGTGGGATTCTTCTGGGGCTTGATAATTCTTTCAGCAAAGCAAAGAGCAATAGATTGGGCCATTGACTCAGGCAGATCATTGACGTCAAGGTAATGGAACCGCCAAAAGTCAGCCAGGAGGTCTTGAACAGTGATGTGCTGATAAATTTTTTTTTCTTTTTTCTTTTTCATTGAAACATAATTGATTGTACATATCTGTGGGGTACAGAGTTGAATATCAGTACTGTGTACAATATGTGGTGATCAAATCACGATGATTATTATATTTACCATTACACAATGTAATCATTTTGAGGTGCCCTTTACCAATTTCTCGCTAAGCCCCCCACCCCCTTTCCCATTTCTGGTAACCTCAGTTCTGGTCTCTTCTTTTAAAAGCTCAACATATTATTGTGATTGTTGTATCTTTCTTTTTTAGTTATTTTTTTATTTTTTTAGCTCCCGCTTATGAGTGATGACATGCTATTTCTCTTTCTGTGCCTGGCTTATTTCACGTTACATAATTCTAAACTCATCCATGTTGCTTTGAATGGCAGAATTTCATTCTTTTTATGGCAGAGTAGTATTCCAGTGTGTATATATACCACATTTGCCTTATCTAGTCATTCCTCAATAGAGATTTAGGTTGGTTCCAACTATTGGCTATTGTAAACAGAGCTGTGATAAACATAGGAGTGCAGGTGTCCCTTTGACATGATGATTTCCATTCCTTTAGGTGTACACTCAGCAGCAGTACTGCTGGATCGTATGGACGATCTATCTGTAGTTGTTTGAGGAAACTCCATACTGTTTTCCATAGTGGCTGCACTAATTTACAGTCTCACCAACAGTGTAGGAGGGGTCCCCTTTCTCTGCTTCCTCACCAGCATTTGTTATTCTGTCTTTTTGATAATAGCCATTCTATCTAGGGTAAGATGACATCTCAAGGAGGTTTTGATTTTCATTTCCCTGATGCTGAGTGATGCTGAGCATTTTTTCATGTGTCTGTTGGCCATTTGTATGTCTTCCTTTGAGAAATGCCTATTCAGCTCCTTTGCCCATTTTTTAATCAGGTTACTTGTTTTTTTACTGTTAAGTTATTCGAGTTCCTTGTATATTCTGGATATTAATCCCTTGTCAGATACATAGTTTGCAAATACTTTGTCCCATTTTGTAGGTTGTCTTTTTACTCTGTTGTTTCCTTTGCTGTGCAGAAACTTTTTAGTTTGATATAATCCCACTTCTTTATTTTTTCTTTTGTTGCCTGTGCTTTTGAGGTATTATTCTTAAAGTCATTGCCCAGTCTTACTTCCTGAAGTGTTTGTCCTAGGTTTTGTTTTAGGCATTTTATAGTTTCAGGTCTTTATTTAAGTCTTTAATCCATTTTGATTTGATTTTGGTATATAGTAAGAGGTATGGATCTAGTTTCATTCTTCTACATATGGATGTCCAGTTTTCCCAGAACTGTTTATTGAAGAAGCTGTCCTTTCCCCAACATATGTTCTTGGTGCCTTTGTTGAAGATCAGTAGGCTGTAAGTTTGTGGGTTAATTTCTGGATTCTTTATTCTGTTCCCTCAGTCCGAGAATCTGTTTTTATGCCAGTACCATGTTATTTCGGTTACTACAGCTTTGAATATAATTTAAAGTTGGGTAGTGTAATGCCTCTGGATATTTTTTTTTTTTTTTTTTTTTTTTTTTTGGCTCAGGATTGCTTTGGTTATTTGGGGTCTTTTGTTGTTCCATATGAATGTTCAGATTGTTTTTTCTATTTCTGTGAAGAATGTCATTGGTATTTTGATGGGGATTACATTGAATCTGTATATCTCTTTGGGTAGTATGGTCACATTCACAATGTTAATTCTTCCAATCCAAGAGCATGGAATATCTTTCCATCTTTTTGTGTCCTCTTTAATTTCTTTCAGCAGTGATTTGTAGTTCTCACTGCAGAGATCTTTCACATCCTTGGTTAAATTGATTCCTAGGTATTTTGTTTTTCTGGTGACTATCGCAAATGAGCTAGCTTTATTTCTTTTTCTGCTAGTTCAGTTTGGAGTATAAAAACACTACTGATTTTTGCGTGTTAATTTTGCAGCCTGCAACTTTCCTGAAATCGTTTATCAGATGTGCTGATAAATAATTCAACAATTGTCTCTGGACGGGTTGAGGGGAAGGAATCCTGATTTGAAGCTTGTCCTGATTTCCCTACTGAAAATACTCCCTCCAGGGCCAATTTTAGACTGCCACTGTAATGTTACTCAACAGAATTGGAAAGAGTAGCACACTACTATACAGTATTTCCACCAAACAGATACAACAGACATGACCCCAAGAGCAAATAGTTTACAGTAAAACACAGCAAAATAATTAGGAAGTAATGAGTTTTAAGTTTTTATTAAATTTGTTTTTAATATATTTTATTTATTTGTAAGTTTACATAATTTAATTTTTAGTAATGTTTGGATTTAGCACCCAACTCAGAAATTCCCTTACTTTCAAGAAAAATACAGTAAAACATTTCACCTCCATTTTGTGAAGTTATGCATCAACCATACAATACAGAATTATGTATTTGGTTTTTTATTAAGTCAGGGCTAAGATTTTCAACTTCTGCTTCTGCACTAGTAAAGTTTGAGTATCATATTTAGTCAAAGGAAGATCTATTATTTTAATAGACTGAATATCTGAATATTAAAGAGACCAGGGAAAAATAAGTGAATAATCAAAAACTAAGTAAAGGTCATATGACATTTTTAAAAGTTTAATTTAAAAAGCAATACTGGGCCGACCCCGTGGCTCACTCGGGAGAGTGCAGCGCTGGGAGCGCCGAGGCCGTGGGTTCGGATCCTATATAGGAATGACCAGTGCACTCACTGGCTGAGTGCCGGTCACGAAAAACGACACACACACACACACACACACACACACACACACACACACACACACACACACACACACACACACACACACACACACACACACACACACACACACACACACACACACACACACACACACACACACACACACACACACACACAAGAAGCAATACTGATTTAGTCCAATGTAGGCTACCTGTATCCAACACCCTGCTGGAAAAGATGAGGAGAGACAGAGGGAGGTGAGAGGGGAGGGAATGAATGCCAATAAATACAAATGTGTGATATCAAAGATAAGACAACGGCTATTATTGTCAGAATTTTGAGACTGCTACCTTTTAGCAAAGCTACATACCCAGGGAGCTTTTTAAAGAAAATCTGGAAGTGAATAATTTTATAAAATTGAGCTTTTCTTACATAAGCTATTTTTTTCTTTGAAGAAATTTCTTTTTCTATTTAAAGTTGGGAATTTCTTTTTTTTTTTTTTTAAAGATGACCGGTAAGGGGATCCAAACCTATGGCCTTGGTGCTGTCAGCACCACGCTCTCCCAAGTGAGCCATGGGCCAGCCCCTTAAAGGTGGGAATTTCTTAAAGTAGGGCCCATCTGTAAATTTTTTTCCAGACTCCAGCAAAATCATATTTTATCTGGCATCATATGAGGGTACATCAAAAAAGTCATGGAAAAATAGAGTTAAAAGATAACACAAATTCTTCCATGAACATTTTGAAGTACTCTCATATTTTAATAGCTAAAAATATATTTTTCACTAGAAAAGATGACAGGAGATTGGAATTATACAATGCTCTTTGCATAGACCTGTCTTTAAGGATGAAAAGCCGAGTATAGAGAACAATGTAAGAAAACTGTCGTTCCATTTATCATATGGTTTGCCACCATAATTCATAGGATTTGATACAATAGTCATACGAATATTTTATTTGGCAGGGAGGGAAAAGGCACCAGATGTTTAAGAGGTGAGAGTCTGTCTGGCAGGAACTAATTTAGAAAATGTCAAAGCCGTTTTCAAGTGTGAATTGTGGTTCTCAACCCCAGCTGCACGTCAGAATCTCAAAAGCTAAGAAGGCTTTTAAAAAGACTGGTGTCTGGCCCTATCCCAGATTTGGATGTAATTGGTCTGGGCAGGCCCCCAGCACTCCAGAGGACTCTAATGTGTAGCCAAGATTGGGACCCACTGGTAGAAATGAAAGATGGGGAATTGTGGGAGAAAATACAGAGGTTGCCAGGGACACTGTTCCTGCGAGGAACAGGTGGTCCCCTGGCAGCCCACGCTGGGAGTCTCTGAGCCGATTCCTCCATACTCTCTGGCTCTGGGTTGGCAAAGCAGCTCGGAGCAGGGAACAGTTATTCACAGAAAAGGTTAACATTTCTCAAGATACATTGTCATTCCTCAAGAGTATTAAGGGGTGGTCAACTAGAAGGTTCTTCCACTAGGGCAATTGTCCCTAAGAAAAAAATGACCTCGGCAATCTTGGTGCACTGCCCTCAAAAATGGGCTGCCTCCAAGCAGAGAACAGGGCCTTGGGTCCCACAGACGAGCAAGTCAACCTTGTTTAACCTCCTTCTTAAGTAGAATGGTGAGGCCAGGGTTAGGTTAGGCTAGGGTTTCTCAACTTTGGCACTAGTGACACTTTCTGAATAATTCTGTTGTGGGGCTGTCCTGTGCATTGTGGGGTGTTTAGGAGCATCCCTGGCTTCTATCCACTAGATGCCAATAACACCCTCATCTCCCCCCGCCCCCCAAGTAGTGACAACTAAAAATGTCTCCGGAAATTCCCAAATGTCTCCTGGGGAACAAAATCCCCCCCCCCCCCCCACTGAGAACCACTGTAATTTTCGGAAGGGAATTGCTCAGTGGGCCAAGGGATGTGTTGGGGTAGGAAACCCACAAAGGGCCCAAAGAGCTTACTCAGGAGTCTGGTAGGGTCTGTCTTGCTGGCCTCTGTTCTAGAGTCTGAACTCAGTAATGGCTCGTGGAATGAGAAACACGGGCTCTGTGAGCAAATCAAGGAGTCTGATGGGGAGGGCAGCTGGCAGGCCAGACATCCCCTGGGTACAGGGCAAGGGACTCTGAGCAACAGGGATGGTGGTAGGGGGGTGGGCACACATGAGTCCTCAACCCTGTGCATGAAGGTCTGGCTGGCCACAAGCACAGAAGCAGACTCAGGCCAGTGGGCCTGGCATGGGTTGCTGTGGGGCTGTGTTTGTGCTGATGGAACCCCTGCATCTGTGCTGTCACAGCTGTGTCCCGTGATCAAGGAGGCCTTCGATGACGTGTATGCAGACCTCCTGCAGCTGGCGAGGGGTAGGTGCTCTGCTCTCTCTCCCGCATTTTCCTCCACTGCAGGGCCAGCCTCAGGTCCTGCCTCCACCTGGAGAGGCCTCCCCAGTCAGGCCTGAGCAGCAGCTGGGGCCCAGCAGCAGGTAAGACAAACACAGGTGGATCCCTGCCCAGGACGAGCAGACCGGAATTCACCACGAGAGTGACTTCATGAGCACCTACTATGTGCAAGGTTCTATATGAGGCCAGCAGGTGCCCCCAGATCCCAGCTCTGTTACTGACCTGCTCCATGACTCTGGGAAAGCCATTCCACCTCCTCATTCTGTTTCCTCATCTGTAAAATGGGGCCTAGACATCCCTGCTTCACAGGATTGTTCGTGAGGATTAAAAGTTTACAGGGAAGTTCCAAGCACGTAGAAGTGTTTACAGATGTGTGCTAGATGGATGGATGAATAAATGATGCAGCGACCACTGGGTGCTAGCAGAGAAGAGAGAACAAGGGAAGGGACAAGATGTGTGCCCAGGACGGAGGTCATTCTCCCTGTCCGAGAACAGCAGTGATGGGAGGTCACAGGCTTCTGCCCCAGCCTCGGAAATCTGCCTTACTCACTCACACCCCTCAGATTGGAAATTGTCAGGGAAGAAGAAAATGGGATCTGCTGAGGCCCATTCAAAGGGCAACCAGGGAGGAGTGGGAAGAGCAGATAGAATTAATACTCACTGAGAGCCCACCGCACATCGACTCTGGGGCTTCAGAGTGGGTATTTTTTTTTTTTTTTAATTTTATTATGTCGATATACATTGTAGCTGATTATTGCTCCCCATCACCAAAACCTCCCTCCCTTCTCCCTCCCCCCCTCCCCCCCAACAATGTCCTTTCTGTTTGCTTGTTGTATCAACTTCAAATAATTGTGGTTGTTATATCTTCTCCCCCCCCCCCCCGGTTTGTGTGTGTGTGTGTGTATGTGTGTGTGTGAATTTATATATTAATTTTTAGCTCCCTCCAATAAGTGAGAACATGTGGTATTTCTCTTTCTGTGCCTGACTTGTTTCACTTAATATAATTCTCTCAAGGTCCATCCATGTTGTTGCAAATGGCAGTATTTCATTCGTTTTTATAGCTGAGTAGTATTCCATTGTGTAGATGTACCACATTTTCCGTATCCACTCATCTGATGATGGGCATTTGGGCTGGTTCCAACTCTTGGCTATTGTAAAGAGTGCTGCGATGAACATTGGGGAACAGGTATACCTTCGACTTGATGATTTCCATTCCTCTGGGTATATTCCCAACAGTGGGATGGCTGGGTCGTATGGTAGATCTATTTGCAATTGTTTAAGGAACCTCCATACCATTTTCCATAGAGGCTGCACCATTTTGCAGTCCCACCAACAATGTATGAGAGTTCCTTTTTCTCCGCAGCCTCGCCAGCATTTATCGTTCATAGTCTTTTGGATTTTAGCCATCCTAACTGGGGTTAGATGGTATCTCAATGTGGTTTTGATTTGCATTTCCTGGATGCTGAGTGATGTTGAGCATTTTTTCATATGTCTGTTGGCCATTTGGATATCTTCCTTAGAGAAATGCCTACTTAGCTCTTTTGCCCATTTTTTAATTGGGTTGCTTGTTTTCTTCTTGTAAAGTTGTTTGAGTTCCTTATATATTCTGGATATTAATCCTTTGTCAGATGTATATTTTGCAAATATTTTCTCCCACTCTGTTGGTTGTCTTTTAACTCTTTTAATTGTTTCTTTTGCTGTGCAGAAGCTTTTTAGTTTGATATAATCCCATTTGTTTATTTTTCCTTTGGTTGCCCATGCTTTTGGGGTCGTATTCATGAAGTCTGTGCCCAGTCCTATTTCCTGAAGTGTTTCTCCTATGTTTTCTTTAAGAAGTTTTATTGTCTCAGGGTGTATATTTAAATCCTTAATCCATTTTGAGTTGATTTTAGTATACGGTGAGAGGTATGGATCTAGTTTCATTCTCCTGCATATCGATATCCAGTTATCCCAGCACCACTTGCTGAAGAGGCAGTCCCTTCCCCAGTGAATAGGCTTGGTGCCTTTGTCAAAGATCAGATGGCAGTAAGTGTGTGGGTTGATTTCTGGATTCTCTATTCTATTCCATTGGTCAGTGTGTCTGTTTTTATGCCAGTACCATACTGTTTTGGTTATTATAGCTTTGTAGTATAGCTTAAAGTCAGGTAGTGTTATGAGAGTGGGTATTTTATGTACACTGTCTCCTCCAATGACTCCACGATGTAGCAATCATTACCACACTTCCCATATGAGGAAACTGAGGCTCAGAGCAGTTCAGTAACTTGTCCAAGCTCACAGCAGAAATTAGTGATAGGGGAAGACCTGAATCCAATTTCTCCAGTTCCAAGTGGGTGTAATTCATTTTTGGCCATTACTAGATGCCAGTCCTGTCCATGAAGCAGGAATAACTATTACATCCCCCTTTTCGGATGAGGAAACTAAGATTCAGAGGCGAGAAAACCAAGATCAATGGGACTCGAACGAAGTCTGTCTGGGGCAAGGCGGGTAATCTCCCGGGGGCTAGGCAGCCCGAGCAAGTGGTGAATGCAGCGCCCCTGTGCGCCCCATCCCCATTCCCACCGTACGGCCGGGGCAGATGAGACGCCACCGCCACCTGGCAGCCAAGTGGGGATTCCCAAGTTGCAATGCGGCTCAGGGATGGGTGCGCACCGGTGTGTGTCCAGACGGGTGTCCAGACCCAGACCACGCCCGCATGGGGAGTGCTGGTTACAGTGTGGTGGGGAAGATGGGGAGTTAGGAACAGTGGTTCAGTTTGGGTTTGGCATAGGACCGACTGGGTTCAAATCATTTCATAGTATGACCTCAAGCAAGTCATTTAACTTTTTTGAACCTGGTTTCCCTATCTGTAAAACGGGGGTAGTAATGGGACCTGCTTCCTAAGTTTATTGTGGAGATTAGTCGGCTAACACATGTAAAGGTTTAGCACTGTGCCTGGTGCTTTGTATATGTTCAATAAATGTCCGTCATTACCATCATTTTCATCATTATAATCAACATCACCATTACTTGCTCCTCCCAACCTAACCCCCACCCCATGCAATAACCAAGCTCCAGCTGAACGCACCACCCAAACCACCCGTCCAATACTGCCCTCCGTCCTCACAGAACTTTCTTCCTTTCTCCGAGCAGTGCCCATTTCCGTCAGCCCTCACCGCCTAGAATTTGACCTGCTATCTCCTGCCATCAAGGGTAATGCCATCCAGCTCCACCTGGAGGTGAGTGTCACAGGACCACCAAGTGTCAGATGCCACAGTCTGTATCAAAAAAACCCGTCACAGCTAGTATACATGGCTGATTCAGAAAACTCACAGCAGGCTGAACACATCCCATGCAAGCCATTCTGAAGGAGAAAGACCAGCAGGTAAAACCTAAGGGCACACAGAGAACATCCACACAGGGAGTCTGTCCTGCAACCCTGATTTCTTCAGTCAGGGTCCCAAGTGTGTGCACTGGGTCCCTTGGCCTTTCTCTCAGGCAAGCCCCTGCCAATCCTCAAACTTCTGGCAACCTTGAAACAAGATCCCAGGATAGAGACACATCATCGAGGATCACGCAGACCTAAGTTTCTCATCCAGCTTCATGACTCCCTGGCTGTGTGACCTTTGGCAAGTTTCTTCACCAGTCTGAACCTCAGTTCCCTTTGTCTGTAAAATAGGAATAATAATGTTCACTGAGGAGAGGATAAAATGAGACCACGCAGTACCTGGCAGACAGGAAGTATCCAGTAACTGTCAGCTCTCCGTAACACGTGAAGCTTCACAGCCATTCTGGGGCTGGACGCCCAGAGGGTCCAGACCAACTGCATAGCGTGAATCCCAGACCAGTTCTTTTTTTTTTTTTTTTTTTTTTTGTCTTTTTCGTGACCGGCACTCAGCCAGTGAGTGCACCGGCCATTCCTATATAGGATCCGAACCCGCGGCAGGAGTGTCGCCGCGCTCCCAGCACTGCACTCTCCTGAGTGTGCCACGGGCTCGGCCCAATGTGTCCCTTGGAAAACTGCAGCATCAAACGGTTTCATCCATTTTGATGCAGTTTTGAATTTTCCCTTCATCCAGAGGGTTTGAGGTATCCAAGAAGTTGAAACGTAAGTGAAAAAATAAGATATATAGGTTAAAACAGAGATTCTCTAAAGGATGCAAATGGAATAGATGTTGCCAGGCACCTTGCTCACTGCCCACAGCAACGCACTGAATTCCAGGCTAAGCTTCCCGGCAACAAATGCATAAAGGGAAATAGGCTGAATGGTGTCGTTTCCTTCTAGGTTGTTATTGGGTAAGCTATGGAGTCAATATTCTCAGCCCACTTCCTGCTCTGTGTCTCCTCAGGCCAAGTTGATGGACTCACAGGGAACAGTGACCAAGTTGTTCAATAACTCTGCGGCTTCCCTGACGATGCCCACCCTAGACAGTGCCCCATTCAGCCTCATCATGAGACAGGATGTGGTGAATGCTGTGGTGGCTGCCTTGCTTCCTCCAAAAGAACTCATGGTCTTGTTGGACTATGTGGTAAGCCTCAGTGTGGGGCAGAGGTTGGGACCACTTCTGCTGCATCATGAGAATTTGCTGAATCAAAGGAGGTGGAATGACCCCTACATGCCTAAGCAGGAATTCACTATCAAGCTCAGTTTAAATCCCTCCAGTAAAGGAGAGCTCACTCTCTCCCGAACAGACCCTGCCTCTGACGTACAGCTCTAAAGCTGAAAACCTCTTGGTAACACCCAGCCTGGGTCCTAGTTCTGCCCTCTGAACTCTGACGCACCTGTTTCTCTACCAAGTAACAGTCCTGTGGAGCCAAAGGGCATCTTAGATGCTGAGTAGTCCAGGGATAGCAATTGTGCCGCTGCTAACCACTAGGGGTCCCATGGCAGACATCACTAATCAATCACGGCCCTCTTTTCTACTGAGCCTGGATGCCAACCCAACTTTGGAATCTTTATCAACATAGCACAGCAGACAACCACCACCAGTCAACTGGATTGTGCTACCTCTTCTGGGGTGGTCGATGGGGAAACCAAGGTCCAGAGGGGGAAGGGGTTGGCCCAAAGTTATGGGAGGATGTCAGAACTTCAGCTGACAGACAACAGATAACTGAGCTCTTAGGGACTGGAGCTCAGGATAAGGGGCTAGAATGGAGAGAAAAGGGGGAGTGGTCACCAGCAATCACATTTATGATTGCAGTAAGAACTGGAGTCACTTCTTTATGTCCTCTAGGAGCAGGGAGCTGCTCACAGACCCACAACTACCACCAACCCACAGTAAAAGTTCAGGCCGGTGGGGACCCGGTGCCCCATATGGCTGACCTATGGGCTATTTTTCCACCAGTGACAGACATGTGGTCTGGACCACCAGGCACAGCTTTCTCGGGGTTCTGAGAAGCCTCTATCCCAGCTGTGGGGTGCAGGAAGTGATCCTCCCCTGGCCCCTCCAGCTGACCTGCTCTGGCTTCCTCTCACCTTCAGCTTCCTGAGCTGGCCCATCAGCTGAAGTCAAGCATCAAGGTGATCAGTGAAAAGGTTGGTCCATTTGCCATCTGCAGCTTGATGGGTGTTTGCTATGGTCTGTACATGGGCCTCTGGGGGGTAGAATATGCGCGGGACTACTCTCTCTCCTTCCAGCACTGGGGGACTCAAACCAGGTCCCTGTCCTCATAGATTTTAGTTTAGCAGGGCAGTTTGATCTGAGTCGAATAATCATACGGATGATACTTCCTTTACTGGTGCAGTAATGAAGGACAGGTTCTAGGGGTTATGAGAGCATTACTGGGCACCTGATATAGTCGTGGAGATCAAGGAGGCTTCCCTGAAGGGAAGGGTATTCCAGACAGAAGGAGCAGAAGACCAAAGGTTGTCAGGCAGGGAGAACAACAATGCATTCAGGGGTCTGCAAGAAGGATGGTGTGGCTGGAACACAGAGAGGAAGGAGTAAGGCCAGGAAGGTGGGCAGGGGCCAGGCCTCATGGGGCCACATGGAGCCTGGGGGCCATGGCAAGGCACTCGGGAGGCCAAATGCGGGTCTGATGTTTTTCCAGGCTGCAGATCAGCTGGGACCCACACAGATCATGAAGGTCCTAACTCTGAAGACCCCTGAGCTCTTTCTGAGCCAGGGCAGTGCCAAGGTAGCCCAACTGATCATGCTGGAAGTGTTCCCCACCAATGAAGCCCGCCGCCCCCTCTTCACCCTGGGCATCGTGAGTTCAATTGTCTGTGACATTGGCAGCAGCCTGGGGACCCTCTAGCTCGCTGTTCCTGTTCACCCCTCCTGCTTTGCTAAACATTTCCACCCCCCTTGTCACCTAGCAGGGGTGTGGAAGGGGGAGCTCTGAACCAAGAGTCAGGAGTTTTGGGGGCCCAACTGCGACCCTATGACTTTAGTAGTCAGGGATCTTTGGGCATAAACTCAACTCACATGCACAAAAGGAATTGTATCAGCTCAAATAACTGAAAAGCCCAGATGGCATTGGCTTCAGGAGTAGCTAGATCCAGGTGCTTAACAATGTTGTCTTCATTCTTCTCTCAGCCCATCTGGCAGCCTGGTTTTCTTCTGTGCTTTATCCTCAGGCAAGCTATTTCCTCATGGAAGTAACCCAAGCTGCATCAGGCTTGTATCCTATCAGCCTGGCAATCCCAGCAGGAAGAACCTTTCTTTCCCAATAGTTCCAGCAGAAGTCTCAGGACTGACTCTCATTGAATGAGCTTGGGTCATGTGCCCATTCCTAAATCAGTCTGTGTGGCCAGAAAGTAAATTTTCTGATCTGGGACACACACACCAGAGTAGGGGGTGGGGGTTGACTCCATCCAAACCACTGAGACTGAGGGAGAAAGAGAGTTCCTCTTCTGAAAACTGTGCAGAACTAAATCATTTCTAAGAGTTATTAACTGATTTTCTCAGTAACCCCAGCAGGTCAGATCTCATTTAGCTTCCATTTAGGGGGAACCTGGGGGTGAAGGTATGGGGTGGGGGTCATCAAATGACAAGCCCAGTGGGAGGGCATCTAGGTAGGTCCCCTAGAAGCAGAGGCTGAGACAAGGATTCTCATGAAAGTGACTTATTGGGGGAGATTGCTCAAGGAAGAGCCGTGAAGGAATCAGGGGAAGGTCTGAGCAAAGATGTGGTCTCAGCTGGGGACTTGCTTTGACTTGATCCCACAAGGAGCCCCGCAGCATGGATTGCACCATGTTGAGCCCACTTTGATACAAAAAGGCCGGCCATTTGTACTCCCTTGTGCATTAGTCATTGGCCACTAACAACCCCCAGGGATAGGGGAAACATAATCTCCCAGCAAGGCAGCTCCATTTAAGAAAGGGCAATTCTCCAAAAAAAGCGGGGGGGCAGCTATGAACTGCTAGTGGCAATGCTCAGCAGCTGAGGGATGGATGCCCCACCCTGTAAAGGGCATCTACGTGGGTACCAGCTGCATCCTCTGCAGAGGATAAAGGAGAAAAGAGATGAGGCAAGACTCATGGTTGGACACTGGATAATTAAGGCTTTCCATGCTTAACCAAGGAGTCTGGAAAGTACCTGGTTTTTGGTAGGAGGCTAATGTTGACACTGTCCTTACAACAGGGTCACTGTGTACAACTGTGCAGGTTGTCCACCATGCAATTTCAGGGGGTGCCTTTCACAACAACTGCAGAATGAATGGTGCCTCCCATAGTTGTTCAGCATGGAGCCCTGGATTCCTGTATTAAAGGATATTCTGATCCCCAACCAGCCACCCTGACCAATATTGGGAATAGACTGCCCCGGCAAGCCTCTATACCTGGTGACCCATGCCCTCCATGGCCAACAGCAGGCACTTTGGCCACCAAGCCCAGGCCTGCAGGACAAGTTTGTTCTCTGCGTACAGCTGAACTGGAGCTGGATCCTAGCACACTGCCGTCAGGGTCACCCCAGACCAGAGGTCAAGGTGATGCACACCTGGAGCCCCTGTATTTGGCACTTGGCTTAGCTTCCAGCCTTCCAATAATAATAACGACAGTGGTTAACATTTACCAGGGGCTTCTGATCCTCTTTGTCCTTTAGTGTCCTCACCTCTACAATGGGGTAATAAAAGGACCCACCTCATAGGGCTGTGAGGAACAAAGGAGGTAACCATACAAATCTCTGATAACACCTCAGGTACACAGTGTGGGCTCCAAGCATGTTGGCCAGTCTCATCGTCATTGTCATCACCCTCATTCCCCACAGCAAGCCTATATTGCAATCTGTTAAATGGGGAGTGGGTACACGTATGATCCTATTTAATAGATGAGAAGAGTGAGGCCCAGAAAGATCAAACCCTTCCCCAAGGTCACAGAGCCAGTAGCAAAGATTCAGACCATGTGGGCTCGACCCCAAAGCCTCCCTGCATAACCTCTCCCCTCATACTTGATGCTCCTCTTAAGAGAATGGGGCCCGGGCTTCTCTCATTGCAGGAAAGCAGTTCAGAAGCTCAGTTTTACACAAAAGGTGACCAACTTATGCTCAACTTTAATGAAATCAGGTAAATGTGTAAATCATCATGAAGATTCTGTGGGTGAAAATGAGCTCGTTTTCTCAAACCCCCAGTGTGTGGTTGGGTGAAGACTGCTCCCTAGACGGACTCTCCAGCTATGAGGACTGCATGTGAGGGAAAGGGGAGGAGAGGGCAGTCAAACTCTGGCCACGGGAATGGCCTGCGCAGCACCATCCCCTCAGCCACGGACACCTCCAAGACAGTGGCAGGGACAGTCACCCCAGCACAGAAGCACAGGCCTCCAGCTGCCTGCTGCACCCTGCTTGTTCTCTCTCCCCCATCCCTCTACCTCCTGTTGCCCAAGTGAGTTCAGGGGTTGCAAACCAGAGCCTCCTGGGACAAAACAGGCCCGAGGATGTGTTTGTATCAGTGCACACAGGGCTGGGGTTTTTTAAATATAAATTAGTTGCAAACACATAAAAATCAGACTATTGTCTGCCCTGGGCCCACATTCCTACATAGCAACGAACACTTGAGCTGGGACTCGCATGCCCCCTTTAGAAGGAGTCTGGGCTCCCTAGTTCACCACAATCTTCACTCTGAGTGGGGGGGGGGGATTTTTCTGCTCTCTGGACCACTATTTGTTTTCTGTCTCTACCCAAAACCTTCCCGTTAGAAGGTAAGCTCTATGAGATGAGGCGAGGGCTTTATCTGGTTCTCCATCACTAGAGCCTGCACTGTGCCTGGTATACAGTAGGTGCTCGAAAAATAGTCATTGAATGAATGAATAGTTGAATGAATAGGACTCCAAGGGGCCATTCTCACAAGCATCTTCTGTTTCAGTTCTGATCGGATCCACCTAATGAACTCGGGTATTGGCCTGTTCCAAGTAAGTATTAATAGATTGTCCCTGGGGGCAAATGGAGTGACCCACAATGGTCCATTCTGACAGGAGACATTGCCCAGGATTTGCTTTGAACAAAGTCCCCATGGAAGCCCCATGGTGGGCTGGCTGGTCTCTGGTTATCAACCAAAGTCCAACCTCCTGGCTCAGACATTTCCTGAGCACCTACTGTGTGTCAGACACAGCTGAGAACACACATACACTCACACACACAAATACTCACACAGATACACTCTCTCTTTCTTTCAGTGAAGCTTTGATCCTAAATTAGAAAGCAAATTTCCTTGACTCACAGTCTCATTTTTGCTCATGGAGCCTCACCTCAGTGACCCTGGGGATCCCCTTTCTCTCCAGTCTTGAGTTTCCCCATCTGAGTCAGACTGAACCAGAGGTTTCGAGCTGGCTGAATCCTGTCTTCTGCCGTGTTTTCTTTGGTCTTTATGTTTTGTTTTGTTTTGTTAAATTTTTTTTTTTTTGACTAATATTTTAAAACAGGGAGGTTTCCACGTGAAAATTAAGACTTCTGGCTTCCCTCAAGAAGTCAAAATTCAGGCGACACAGGGCAAATTCACTCCCTTAGAGAAAATTCAGATGGCACAGAGTAGTGGAGCCCCTGAGGATGGGATATCCTCCGATGCACCCCAATCTCACCACCTGCTAGACCCCAGGGACAGCTGAGTTCATGCCCTGCCCCAGGCTGTCTGGTCCCCAGGCTTCTGGTCCCCAGAGCCCTCACGGCTCTGACCAGCAGGGGACCTGGGATTCCAGCATTTCCACTTCTGCCCTCACCATGTGGATGAGCCAAGCCCACCTGAATGGCTGGGGGGACTTTGGGTTCTCAGCCAGGCTGACAGTGCCCTTCTCTCTCACAGCCTGAAGTCCTGAAAAACATCACCACCGAGATCCTCTTCTCCATCCTGCTGCCAAACGAGAATGGTGTGTCCCTTTGCCAACCCTTCTCACTGTCTCCTCAGGGCCTTGCTGTACCTCTCCTGACGGTCACTCCATTTGGGGCCCCTTTCATTCATTTTCCATTTTTGAACTAGACATACTTCAGAGCTTAGTCCAAAATCTGCCTCCTCTAGGAAGCCTTCCCAGTCACCCAGCTGGAAGTGATCTCTCCTATCTCCAACCTCTCAGCCCGATTCCTTTACAAGTGCCAGGAATGAGGCATGCCAAGATAAGCCAGGCAGCACCCCAGCCTCACAGGGCTGACAGCGGGAAGGAGACAGAGGTATAACCAGGCAACCAGAACACACTCGAGGTGCCTCAGGCAGGCCTGGGTTCAAGTCCTGTTCCCTCACTCGCTGGCTGCCTGGCCTTGGACAAGCTGTCTAACCCTCCTAAGCCTGTTTCTCCATCTATAAAATGGAGCAATAAGAGTACCTTTGTCAGAGGCACAAATGAAGGGATGTTTGTATGGATCAATCCACAGAGGATAGTTCAGCACAGTCGGTGTTCAGCATTTCTCCAGCCATTGCTGTTGTTGGTATGTCATTTGTGTCACTAGTGGAGGAAACAGAGAGAAGATGGAATTACTCTAATTAAGGCTTAGGTCGTGAGGGTGGGTAGAGTTGGTAATCTATATCAGCCCTGCCTTTTTAATTTCTTTATTTTATTAGAGTGGGAAATCTCAAAGTATAGAAACCTCTGCTGTGGATGATAGAAGCCCCTGATGGTTCTTGAGCAGGAGTGTGGGAGGACATGACAGGTGTGGTTTGTGAGCAGCCAGAAGCTGGTGCTGGCGGCAAAGGGTGGGGAGATGAGGCTGGGTGTGTGCTGGGGCCAGTAATAGGTGGACAGAGGCAGAGGGGACAGTCCATATTGGACGTGCCAGGTCCTGGTGTTCCCTCCAGGAGCTGTGAGCCTGCCCATGGCTGCCCAGTCTCACCTCAGGCCCACCCGTCTCTGACCACATTTGTTATTTCAGGCAAATTAAGATCTGGGATCCCAGTGTCGATGGTGAAGGCCTTGGGATTCAAGGCAGCTGCGTGCTCTCTGACCCAGGTGAGGGGGTATGGGCCTAAACATCCTGCCCCAGGGATTGCACAGCTGCTAAAAGAGCCCTGGCTGGGAGGTGGAGCCTGCGCTGTAATCCTGGCCCTGCTGGTCACTTGTGGGGGACCTTGGGCAAATCCCTTCCCCTCTCAGGACCCCCTCATCAGCAAGTGAGGAGACTGGCTTGGCCTGAGGGTGGGACCCTCCTAGTCTGGGACCAATACACTTTTTTGCTCCACTTGTCATTCATTCATTCATTTATTCACTTGTTCATTCATTCAGTAAATATTTTTTGAGGGCTTCTGAGTGCTTGAGGCCACAGAAATGAATGAACATAAAACATCTCTGCCCTTGCAGAGCCTACATTCTAGCAGGAGAGGCAGATTCATAAACCTGTAAATATATAACATCAGGTTAAGGGCTGAGAAGAAAAATAAAACCAGCTCAGAAGAGAGAGAGTAACAGCAGGGAAGGGGGTACTCTTTTAGATGGGGTGGTCTGAGAAGGCCTCTCTGAGAAGGTGACATTTGAGCCAACACCTAAGGAGGTGAGGGAGTGAGCCCTGTGGGTAGCAGGGAGAAATGTCCTATCAGAAGGGATAGCAAGTGCAAAGGCCCTGAGGCAGGGATGTTTAATGTTCCAGGAAAGATGAGGAAGGAGGCCCAGGATCTGAGGCAGCATCCAGGGCATGTGGACCATAGGTCTGAGACACACACACACCCTGCCATGTGGCCAAATGGTCTCAGCTTGACAAGGGTCAGGGTCATGTCTATCCTATCCGTGCCTCCTGTCCCCAGTGCTCGGCAAGGCCTGGCAAAGAGTAGATGTTCAATAAATGCTTGTTGAACAAATGATTCTCCCTGGCAACTGCTGGGAAGAGGAGCTATAGCAGTGTCACCCTCACCCCCAAATATTATTCCTAATAAGAACAGCCCACAATCATTGTGTGCCAGGCACTGGGGTATAGGCAGCATCTCACTCAGTCTTCACATCCTCCCTATACAGTAGGTTATATTATAACCTCCACTTTACAGATGAGGAAACTGAGACTCCAAATGGCAAGTCCCTTTCCAAAGTCATACACCCAGTAGGTGGCAGAGTTGGGATTTGCACTCAGCACCTGCCCTGATAACCCCTGGCTTTCGGCCCCAACCTCTGCATGAGCCAATGACAGCAAGGTGCCTGTCTCAGCAGGCCAGCAGGCATTTACTAAGCACCTATTGTATGTAGGCCCTGATCCCAACAATGAGCAAAACAGGCAGAAACCCCTGCCCTCTTGGAGTTTCTAGTCTACTCTAGAGGAGGAGACATGTTGAAAACAGAATTATTAACAATTTAGAAAATCCAAACCTTTAACCCTTATTAGTACTGATTTACCCAAAGTTGTTCATTGGAAACACTAAATTCCTGAGCCACTTAATTCTGAGAAATCCACAGAGGATAGGAAGTCTCGAAAATGCCCCCCAATGGGGTCTCATTTGGATGCAGGGTCAAGGGCTTTGTTAACTGGCTTCAAAGGCAAGTTGATACTTGCCTTATCAGCTGCCCACCCTAAAACCAGGTCCACCCTTCAGCTGGTTTTGGTGGGGAACAATGACAACAGCACTGTAGATGGTACAGAGAGCTGGGTCAAATCCTGGCTTTACCTCTCTCTAGCAATGGGACCTCGGGCAGGTCCTTAGGCCTCTCCGAGCCCAGATTCCTCATTCATAAAACCCAGCAGATGTCTGAATACACTGGCCATGCACTAATGGACCACACTACAATTATCCAATCTTAATATAAGCAATGCATCTAAGACAAATACTGTACTTGATTCATGTTGAATGACAACTGGTGTTCCATACGAATGGATGGCTGGAGCTCAGTTTATTTCACGAGGGGGCATTTAGCATCTTTACTTTTTCCCGTTTTGCTCTATTCATTTGTTTTTAGCTAGCAGCACACTGATTTCCTTTCTATAGCTTTGTAATATAATATGTTTTAAAATCTAGTAGAAGGAATGAATAAAAGAATAGATATGAGATAAAGCAAATATGTTTTTAAAAAGTTGATGGTAGAATATAGGTGATGGGTAGACAGGTGTTCATTGTAAAATTCTTTCAACTTTTCTGGATGTTTAAAAATGGTCATAATAAAATGTTGGGGGGCATCTAATAGGGCAAGCTCCTCATATCACAGTTTTAAAAAACAGAAAAGGCAGAGCCTTGTTAAAAATTCAGCTGCCTGTGTCCCAATGGATACAGCCAGGAATCCACACTTTACAAAACTTCTTGGAGAGTTTTGGTGGTGGGCTGGGCTTGGGGACCATAGTCCTACACAATCCCACCCACTGCACGCAAACCCCTGTCTGGTGTTACTGTCCACACACAGACAATCCACCTCTGACTCTTCCAAGAATCCTGTATGAGTGAGTTTAGGGTCATGACCGCCCAATGCCAGCAGTCGAACCACAACAAGGCAGGAGGTAAAAAGAAAAACCTGTTTGACTTTTCTCCTTCTATTCCAGGATGCCCTTGTGGTCACCCCGGCCTCCTTCTAGAATCCCAGCTCTCCTGTCTCCCGGCAAAGACTTGGACAGTGGCCATCCCAAGGCAGGCCGGGTCCCTGGAGGGAGCTCTGTAGACCATCACTCTCTTCAATCAATAAACACTTGCCATGACTCCTGCAGTCCGGAGTCTATCTTTGTCCTAGCACAGGAGTTGCTTTGCCCCTGGAAGGCTTGGGGTCTGGATGTCTGAGCCACATCTGGGTCTGTTCAGGCACATCTGAGCCCATCTGGCCAATGTCTGAGCTGGGCTACATCAGACCACATGTGCATGAAGTCATGGTCTTAACCACCTCCCTTGGCTTCAGGAATAAGAAAGCCAGTTCTTCCCTCCTGCCTTCCTTGTTGGCCTCAAGGCCATCTATGGTGGGAGGCATTCATTTTGTTGGTCTTGGCAGGCAGTGTGATGGGATGTGGTTTCACCTCTGTGGGCCTCGGCTTCTTTCTCTATAAAATGGAGAGAATGATAGGCTGTGGTGGGGATTAAATGAGAGAGAACAGTTCTAGGTACACGACAGATACTCAGACAATGTCATCTGTAGGTGATGTCATCACCACTGTTGTTGCTTAGCCTCCAGAGTGTTGGGACTTATCACCAAAGGCCTTTCCCACTCAGACAGTGCATTCGTCTGAGTGCCATTGTCTCCCCGGCTTACCTGATGCCAGGAGGTTCGAGATGAACAATAGGGCCCCTGTTCTGAAGGCCCTGGGCCCTCCTCAGCACTCAGAATCCTTCTGTTATGCGAGGGGCCATGCAGGAAGGGATGGGGCTCGGGAAGCAGCATTAGTCAACTTCAGCACACAAACAGGCATGAGAACAGCTCACAGCCCAGGGAGGCAGCAGGAAAGGAGCTTCTCCTGTCTACAAGCCATGGGCCAGGCCAGGGGGGACATGGAAGGGCCAGAACAAGTTCTGCACGAGGCCCTTACCTCAGCATCGGTGACCACTTACTGAGCAGTTGCCAAGGGCCAGGCCTGTGCTAAAGCTCCCACGCCTGGCCGACTCCCAGCCATACTGTGTGGCCTGAGGACTGGGTAGGAGTTTGCTCCCCACACATCCCATTCCAGCATTCTCCTAAATCATGTTAAATCTGCATTTTAACCCCCACTCTCAAGGGAGGTGAGGAAGTCAATGTCTACTTCATCTTGGGTGGGTCTCTTCTGGCTCCCCGGCATCATACAAGCATCTGCTGGGGGGCTTCCAAAGAGCCCGGAGGAAGGAGCAGGACTCTGATTTTTTGTCCCACCTGGTCCTGTGGAAGGATCTCCCGATCCACATGACCCTCCATCACCCAGCCAAGCTGGGTCACAGGGACCAGGTGTGGCTGAGGACTCCTGGGGCCCACCATCCATATCTTCTGGGGCTGAAAACAACTCTGAGACAGATGCTCTACTCTGGCTCCCAGAGTCCCCCAGCAGGATTGTGCCCCAGGTGCCCACAGTGGAAACTGGCTGGATAACACACTATAGGCTGTCTCCCTTTGCTGCCTCACTTCCCACACCCCTACCCATGTCCCCTGGGATCATCTCCCAAGTCAATCACCTGTGCTCAGATCCTGGTCTCAGGCTACCCAAACTGAGACAACCATTTGCTCCATGCAGGCACTGTTCTAAGGGTCTTACAGAACGTCCCCCACCCAGCCTCCCCACCGCCTACAGCACAGGCTCCACCCTCACCCCATATGACAAATGAAACTGAGGCTCTGACAACTCTACACCACTACCAAGCAGCCGCTAACCATTACCCCCCCACACACACACTGCCTCCCTCTACTCTCTTCTCTTTTACCACCCCACCCCCAGGTCTCTACCTCCCATAAGGAAAGAGAGGGGTCGTTCCCCTGTGCCGGCCTCACTCTGATTTGGGCGTGAAACACAACCACCATCCATGAAGCCCTCAGACCAGGAACTCCAAGACTCCCACCTTCCTAGGCTGGGGGAGAGAAAACTCCTCTACTTGTCTGAGTCTTAGCAGCAGCAGCAAGGACAAAACACCAAGAGAGATCAATAAATCATCCTGCCTCACAGGAATTATTTTTGTCTTTGACCTACACATGACAGATCAAGTAACACACAGCTGGTGAAATGCTGGGGCAGGGATGGGAACCCAGGCCCCACTCACTTTGCCCCGAGCCTCCCACCTGAATCCATGGCAAGATATTGATCCAGTTTCCTTATTCCTCAAATTAGCAGTGACAACTAACTGCCTCTACTCCCAGAGGGCTACTCAGTTCCCAGCACAGTGCTAAACACTTCCTTTGGGATTAACATTCCCATTTTACAGATCAATAAACTGAGGCTCAAAGAGGCAGTAATGGTATCTGGTACCTCTCTGTGTCCTTCCCAGGGCTTCCCTCTTGTGGAGAAGACCCCGAGAGAATCTCCCACCTCTCAGCAGAGATTAGTCAATGAGGTAAACAGAGGAAGTCCATGAGCTGCAGCCAAATTCTTCCCTCCTATTTCTTTTGGAGAGGCCAAATTTTGGAAGGAAAGCGAGACCTGCATGCTTCCATTAACATCCTGTGCTGTCCTGACGACTCAGATAAGACAATTAACCCTTATCCTTTCTCTACCCCAGGCAGGAGGGGGACAGCACTTGGCAGTAGTGCTGAGACCCAATCAGCAGAAATGAGGGGGACCTGCCAACACTTAACCACCCTCCAACCCCCAAATCCATGATTTTCTGACTCAGATTCTAGAATAAGAGTATCCCATCTAACATGAGCCTTTTGCTTTGACAATAACCAAAGTGAGAACGTCAGAACTAGCTCAACTGACCTGCAGTTCCTATGCATCCGCTGTCCTCCGCAGCCCACCCTTCCACCGTCAGCCCCACCGCCCCATGTCTCCGGCTGAAGAACAGAGTTTAACACCTGCCTGACCATGTCACTGAGTTGTGAAAGGGAAGGACATTAATCACAGGGAAAACCCTATGGAAACTATAAAAGCCTCCTAGAGATGAGTTTAGCCGGCCCCTGGAGTGACCACACAGGACCGTAGTTAATAAAGGAGCCAGTGCTGACATGGTCAGCTGTGCATAGTTGCAATGGGGACACCAGGATTCCCACATAAGAGGATCTTTGCACAGCAGTTTGACTGGGAGTGAGAACTTGGAGTCTTCGAGTGGCATTGCATAGTAACACGAATTTCCCTTTCACTAGGTGGTCAGTCCCCTCTCTGGTCCCTAATTTCAAGTCCCAGCTTCACCACAAACATGCTGTGTGACCCTGAGCAAGGTAACCTCTCTGAGTCTCAGCTTCCTCATCTGTAAAATGGAAATTAAAATAAACTTTTTTGAACCTTCTTATATGCCAGGCTCTCTATTGACATCTACATGAGTTGCCACAATAAAACTTCCCAATACCAAAAAGACAGGTGGATTTATTATTCCCATTTTAGAGATATGAAAAGTGAGGCTCAGAAGGGAAAGTAACTTGTCCACAGTCACACAGCTTTTGAGTGATGGCAGTGATTTGAACCCAGGCCTCTCTGGCTGCACAGGCCATGCCCTTGGTGACCATACCATAGCAGAAATTATGGCATGACAACATATATAGAAAGGGCATGGGAAATGGCCATGGGTTGGACGCCAGCCCCTCTTACCCCTGCCTCTGACCTTACCTGCTCCCCTCCCCCCACCCCAGCCCCACAGCCTCACTCCCTTGGTTCCTGTAACTGTCACATCCTGTATTACTCCTTGAGGCCCTGCCCCAGGCTCTGCAGCTCCAATGTTGTTCCAAAAGGAAAGGGCCCACCCCCCAAACCACAGGGCCCCCACCCACTTTCTCCCTGAGGTCTGTTGGCTGGGCGCCCAGAGCCTGCCCCTCAGACCTCAGTGATGGGCCCTATCAGTTTTGGCCAGAAACCTCTTGCCACTCAGTGCCAAGAGGACCCCTCACTCCCCTGAAGAGTTCCTCTGAGCCACAAGCCCAGGCCAGGGCTTCCATATGCCCACCTACCTGGGCTTCAGAGCTCAGGTTATATAAGTTGTCTTTCTGGGAAGCTGGAGACAAAGGCAGGGAGAGATTCTGGACAGCCCCATTCTTAGAGAGGTAAGGATAAGGAGAACAACACAGGCGTTTCTCAAATATTTCGTGAGTACCAACAATAATGTGGTGAAGCGATGCATAGATCCTTACTGCCAGGAGAACCTGTGTTCAAATCCCAGCTCTGCTACTCACTACCTGTGTCACCTTGGGTAAGTCATTTTTCCTTTCTGATCTTTGGTTTCACTATCTGTATAATGGGCCTGA
Source organism: Cynocephalus volans (assembly GCF_027409185.1). Classification (NCBI taxonomy): domain Eukaryota; kingdom Metazoa; phylum Chordata; class Mammalia; order Dermoptera; family Cynocephalidae; genus Cynocephalus; species Cynocephalus volans. The sequence goes on from NC_084460.1 coordinate 29,444,298, forward strand.
TATCAATGATCCCAGGCTATTGTGGTGAGGACTCAGTGATGCAATGAAGATTGTAAAGCTCTCGCTGTGGTACCTAGCACATGGTAAGAACTCAAGAAGAAGTTGGGGCTGGTATGGACAAGCCAAGGCAAGAGATGGAGAGGGCTGGAAGACCAGTGTGAAGTGCTAAGGGCAGGGAGGGAGAGAGACCCAATGGGGTGAACTGATGGAGAAACGTGCCTGACATAGATACAGACTAAAGGCCTATTGGATGAGGGGGAATGAATTTGACATCGGCCTGGAGGCAGAATAGGAATAACCAATGACACCAGTGCAAATTTCACAGCCCCAAATTTGCATATGCAAACAAACAAAAGCTTTCTTCTATTACTCAATTTAATCACTGTTGAACTCCTGTACCACTAAGTAGCAAAACACTGGATATCCAAAGCAATGCCAGATCTTCTCAGGCACTCTAGAGTAGGCTCAGCCACTGTGGGGGTCTCCTCCCCTTGCTCAGGAGCAGTATTTACACCCTGGGTGGCTTCTTCACAAGCAGGGCATGGGGATAGTGGTGGCTCCTCAGTGGGCCCTGCTTACGCTGACATCTGCCCTGGAGATGTCTGCACCCCAGCTGGTCCCTGCCTTGCAGTTCCAGAGGCTTCATTGCCTGGTGGTGAGCTCTGGCCCACCCAGAGAGCCTCCTGCATTCAGACTCCAGGGTCCCAGCTGTGCCCTTTTGGCCACTTGGGCAGGGCTGAGGTTCTGCTCGTATGAATTGATACAAACACACTGGCTAAAATATTTCCCTACTAGTTAGAAAAAATCTGTGGCTTCAAGCCCCCCAGATGCCTACGCCTGCCACCCCAGCCACTATGGCAGCTCCCCCAGGACCCCCATCCCCTAGCATCCTCAAGATCCAGAAGCCTCCAATGCAAAAATGGAGTACTATATCCTTTAACACCTCACAATGTGGTCCAGCCACATTAACAGCTGTAGGGCGCTCACTACTTGCTAAGTGCTTTGTACATGTTGTCAAATGTATTCCTCACAACAACCTATGTGTCCCCATTTTACAGATGAGAAAACTGATGCATGAAGAGATCAAATAATGCTCAGATCACAAAGTCAGGAAGTGGCAGAGGCTTTGAAGCCAGCCCACACAGTGGGGAGGGCACCCTAGGCCGCAGGTCCACAAGTCCAAATGCATGGAGGTGGGGAGTGCAGCTGTGTTCAAGGACTAGTGGATCTGGAGCTAGGGGCAGAGGCAAGGGAAGGAACGTTGGGGAGATGGTTCTAGGCAAGGAGGCTGGGAGATGCAGGGTGACAGGTCCCCAGTGAGGACACCAAGGTTTCCACCTCTGTGTCCATAGGTCCTGGCCAGAAGGATGATGCTACTCTGGGGGTCACTGCTATGCTGGGGGCTGCTGTCCCAAGCCAAAGGGGGTACCCTTACCTGAGGATCAGCAAGGACCAGCTGGAGACAGGTAAATTTTAAGGGGTGAGCTGCAAGAGACAAGAATGCAGGGAAGATCAGTGGTGAGAGATGGCACCACCTCCCTGGTCAAGGATTCTCTTCCTCTGGCTTCCTCCTTGCCAGTCACAGAATTCACCTTCCTTCACCCAGAGCTGACCCTGTCCCTCCCCCTCTCTAACACTTGCATGGCTTCCCAGTGCCCTCAGGAGAATCTCCAAGCTCCTCATCCTGGCATTCAAGGCCGTGCAACTCCAGCCTCTTCCACCACCACCTTCCCTGACCACCCCCACAGATGTCACAACTCCTCCTTTGCATACACTGTTCCTTCTGCATAAAAGTCTCTTTCCCTCATTTCCAATACGGTGGATTCTCACTCATCCATGAAGGCAAAGTTCTAACCACCTCCTCTGAGAAACCCTCTGTATTTCTTCAGGCAGAAGGAAACTCTCCTTCCTCTGGGTTCCCACAGCACTTTGGTGAAGCTCCTTCTACGGCCTTATCCAAGTGTATTTTACCTGCTGTCCTATCTCGCTGGCTGTCTCTCTCCTTAACTCTTGATTATGAGCTTCTTGCTGTTCATCCACCTCCTACCCTGTTCACTACACTCCAGCCTCACAGCTCTTCCTGTTTCATAAACACACCAGGTTCATTACCACCCCAAGGCCTTTGCATGTGCTGCTTCCTCTGCCTACATTGCTGTCCCCCAAGATCTTTCAGTAGTGGATTATTTCACATCATTCAGGTCTCAGCTTAAATGCGTCCTCCTCAGAGGCACTCTTTGGTCAGCCTATCTGAAATAGACCTTCATCCCAGTCTTAATGAACTTAACTAATTGTTGGGTCCGCCGCCGGCGACCCGAACAGCCCTAGCCTCGTTCTTTGGTGGGCGAGCAAATGGCCCGGGATTCCTCTTTCCCTCCTGTCCCTTTTGGAAGGAGACGGGGTAAGAGAGCCGTGAAGAGAGGTGAGCACACCGCGGGCCCCAACCAGCCCGGTTAAAGGACACTCATATGAGGCGGGGGTTCTGTCGAGCACTTCCGTTTATTATCACACAAGCACTTGCTTTTAAAGGCAAATGGGGAAGGGAGTTTTACATCCTCCAATCAGCTTAAAGGTTACGAGAGCATGCATCCTGTCTCAATGCCTAGCTATTGCAATCACACAGTGTTCACGAGAGCAGAAGCACGTATTTGGCCAATAAGGGCTAAGGCAAGGTTCCCACAGACACCCCCACCCTACTTCCTCCCGGCGCCATCTTAGGCTGCCATGTTAATACACCCTTGTGGGCCTATAATGGTGCTGCTTGTAATGTCACTTAAGGTGGCGTTAGTTTTTAAGGCCCGACAACTAATTACCCCAGTCATGCTCCGACTCGACTCCATTTTATTTTCTCTGTAGCATGTATCATTGTGGAAAGCCACCTTGCTTGCTGATCTGAGCGCAGTGGTTGTCTGTCTCCCCCACTAGAATGTAAACTCCATGAGGGCAGGAGCCACCCTGCTCCTATTCCCTGAGCCCAGGGGAAAGCTTAATAAGAACTTGTTGCTGAATGACTGTCTACCCTGGCTCAGAGCAGGTGCTAGTGGGCAGTTGTTGAAGGGCTGAATGAGGGGTAAATCCTCACACTGAGGAGGGGCTTGTGTCCTCAGACATTTCAGACCTGTTCTCGAAGCACTGCATCCTGTACCACGTGGTCAGGATGCCAGTGATGGGGGTCAAGAGCGAAGGTGTCGCTGTCCTGGACCACCCGCCTTTTGTAAGAAAAAGTCTCTCCAAGAAGAGCAGTGGGTTAGGCCTATCACTGGTCAGGCACCTGCTCTCGGGGAAGAGCCTCCCACTGCTGGCGGAGCTGCTATGGGTAGGCAGGTGAGTCCAGCCAAGGCTGTCTCAGGCCTTTCTTCCCCATCAGGCTGGGCCTGTTTCCCTAAGCCGTTATTCTTACCTGTGCAGAGGAGGAGGGGCAGATGGCCCCAGTGTCTTAGAGGTTCTCTGCAACCTGGAGAGTGCTAAACAAGTGTATTTTTATTGCCCCCATATCTCTCCAAGCCACTGAAATCTTCCTAGGAAGAAAACAGGGTCTACACCAGGAATCTCAGCCTGTAGCCCTCCCGCCTTCCACATACATCTGGGTTTTGCAAACTTGCCCAGTGTTTTTAAAAATATTTTTAACAAATTGCCAACATTTAAAAATCAAGAAGGTTTTAATCAAAATCTCAGTTTCCCTACTGTATAGTTTGCTAGGACTGTTGTAACAAAATTCCATAAATTAAGTGGCCTAAACCACAGAAGCTTACTGTCTCACTACTCTGGAGGCTGAAATCTGACATCAAGGTATCGACAGGGTTGCTTGCTTCCTGAGACTGCGGGGAAGAACCTGTTCCATGCCTCTCCCCTAGCTTCTGGTGGTTTTCTGGCAATCTTTGGTGTTCCTTGGCTTATAGAAGCACCACCCCAATCTCTGCCTTCATCTTACATGGCATTTTCCTGGGGTGTGTGTCCATATCACTGTCCAAAACTCCCCATTTTATAAGGACATCAGTCATATTAGATTAGGGGTCCACCCTACTCCAGTATGACTTCATCTTAGCTTAACTAATTATATCTGTAACGACCCTATTTCCAAATAAGTTTACATTCTGAGGTACCAGGGGTTAGGATTTCAACATATAAATTTGGGAGCAGGATAACACAATTCAGCCCATAATACTGATTCTCTTCAAAGCAAAGATCTGGCCACATCTGGCCTGACTCGCCACATGGCAATCATTGGGGCAAGGCTTGTAGCCCTTAAACTGGTCCCCAGCCACCCCTTCTAGTCGCTTACATTATCTGCTTGGCCCTCAAGGCAACTGAGTCACAGGCTCCCAGTAAAGTAAGTACCAACACAAATGAATGATATTTCTTTAGAATGGGACAGGGGTTCCTGCAGGGTCAGCCCATGCAGCCACAGGCACACCTTGAGTCCTTCCCCCAGTATGAGCAGGTAGGGCCAGACAGATCCTATGACAAGACTCCAGAAGGAATTTTCTGATGGAGGTGAAAGAAAATGAAAAGCCAGGGCACTCCCCAGAGAAGCTTGGGAGGAGGGTGTCAGGCCCACCCTGCACCAGCCCACGCCAAAGCCTAGGACTGACTGCCATCACCTTTGCCTGTGCATTCATGCTGCCTTTGCTCCCTACCCCTGCAAGGGGCATCAGTTTAGGAGGGCCAGAGGAAAGCCCCACATGGTCCAAGTCATTCTCTAAAAACTCTCTACAAGGTTCCATGCTGCAGGCAAGCACACAGCCTTCAGGGAGCCTTCCAGGTTTTCCTCCAGCATTAGAATTTGTTGCTATTGGGGGTGTAGCTCAGGGGTAGAGCATTTGACTGCAGAATTTGTTGCTACCCATTCCAGTCGGCACCAGATGAGTCACCTAGGCTCCTCTCAGCTCAGGGAGATGCTGGGACCTGAGGCTACAGAAGGGAGCAAAAGGCTCCTGGGTGCTCAGCAGAGCAGATTCTTCCGGAGACAATGGCAGGAGGTCACCAGCCTTCTTGCTTTTCCTGATACTCTCCTGCTCACTTTTCTTCTGCAGACGCTTGTACTTGAATTCAGATAGGTTAAATTGTGCATAGACATCTCCCCCAATGTATCCTCCCCACTGTATAGAGGTTGACACTGAGGCCCAGAGAAAAGAAGGGACTTGCCCAGATCTGCAAGCCTTGGAGACCAGAACTAGAGCTCAGTGTTCTACAGCTGGGCTGGGGGTTGAGGGATGGGGTTATCTTGAAGCTGTCCCCACCTTTCTGCGCTCTGCACCTATTCCAGCCGCTCCAGATACACACACTCCACAGAGTCGCAAAGACCACACCAACACCACCATGCCTCTCACAGGTTGGTCATAGAAGATGCCAGAGGACCCGAGGTCACCCTGCAAATCCTAAGTGAAAGCCTGCTGCAGGTCACGTAGCGCTGCAAACTGTACCTCTCACTCCAGGAGTAAGTACACATGGGCTCCTCCTCACCATGCACTTGGGTGCCAGGCAACCCAAACCCTCACTGCTGTGACTCAAGAGGCAACCACGCAGGGCTAGCAAAAGACACGTGTCTCATGTCACCATGAGGATCACCATAATCCCTTCCACCTGGGCATGTTTCAAAGCCATTTTTACTGATGGAGAAACTGAGGCACAGATCAAGAGAGGGAGTGGCAAAGGTTGAGGTAAACCCTCTGACTCCCATGCCAGGGCACATTCACTGGTCTGAGTAATATAGGTGGCTGGTGCATTAATGGGATGACCTGAAGACATTCTGGTACAAGCTCACCTTGGAGTCTGGCACTCCTGGGCTGGGCAACATGGGCAAGGGGCATCCATTCCCTGGGCCTCAGTTTCCTCATTTATAAAATAGGTATAATTCGGGGCTGGCGCCATGGATCACTCAGGAGAGTGTGGAGCTGGGAGCACTGAAGCCGAGGGTTCGGATCCTATGTAGGGATGGCTGGTGTGCTCTCTGGTAGAGCATGGTGCAGACCACACCATACCAAGGGTTGAACTACCACTGCCATAAAAACTCAAGAAAAATCAAAATCAAATACAAATCAAAATCAAAATACAGAAAACAAACAGTAAATCAGAAAGAAAGGAACAAAAAACACCTAAGACAACCAAACAATAATCAATAAAATGCTAGGAATAAATCAACATTTTTCAATAACAACTCAATGTAAAAGCCTTAAATTCCCCAATCAAAAGACACAGACTGGCTGACTGGATTAAAAAGGAAGACCCAACTATATGCTGCCTTCAAGAGACCCACCATACCCATAAAGACTCACATAGACTAAGAGTGAAAGGATGGAAAAAGATTTACCATGCAAACAGAAAAGAAAAACGAGCTAGAGTAGCTATTCTTATATCTGATAAAATAGACTTTAAACTAAAAACCATAAAAAGAGGCAATGAGGGGCACTACGTAATGATAAAAGGATTGATCCATCAAGAAGACATAACAATCATAAATATATACGCACACAATGTCGGAGCAGCCAGATTTATAAAACAAACTCTATTAGACCTAAAGAAGGAAATAGACACTAATATCATAACAGCAGGGGACCTGAACACCCTGCTGTCAATATTGGACAGATCATCTAGGCAAAGAATCAGTAGAGAAACACAAGGATCTAAACAATACCCTAGACCAATTGGACTTGCCAGATATCTACACAACATTCCATCCAACAACCTCAGAATATCCATTCTTCTCATCAGCACATCGATCATTCCCCAGGATAGATCACATATTAGGTCACAAATCAAGTCTCAACAAATTCAAAAAAATTGGAATTATCCCATGTATTTCCTCAGACCACAATGGATTAAAATTAGAAATCAATAACAAACGAAAGTCTGGAAACTATACAAACACATGGAAATTAAAAACCATTCTACTTAATGAAATATGGGTCCAAGAAGAAATCAAGCAGGAAATCAAAAAATTAATTGAAACTAATGAAAATAATGATACATCATACCAAAACCTGTGGGATACTGCAAAAGCAGTATTAAGGGGGAAATTTATTGCATTAAATGCTCACTTCAGAAGAATGGAAAGATGGCAAGTGAACAACCTAACACTTCATCTTAAAGGACTAGAAAAACAAGAACAATCCAAACCTAAAGTTAGCAGATGGAAAGAAATCATTAAGATCAGAGCAGAACTTAATGAAATTGAAACCCAAAAAACAATACAAAAGATCAATGAATCAAAAAGTTGGTTTTCTGAAAAGATAAATAAAATTGACAAACCACTAGCATAGCTAACAAAAAAAAGGAGAGAGAAGATTCAAATAACAAAAATTTAAAATGAAAAATGTGATATTACAACTGATTCATCTGAAATACAAGGAATCATTCGAGACTACTATAAACAACTATACACCAACAAATTTGAAAATCTGGAGGAAATGGATAAATTTCTGGACAAACACAAGCTCCCAAAACTGAGCCATGAAGATGTAGAAAATCTGAACAGACCAATAACAATAAAGGAGATTGAAGCTGTTACCAGAAGGCTCCCAACAAAGAAAAGCCCAGGACTAGATGGATTCACAGCAGAATTTTACCAAACATTCAAAGAGGAATTGACACCGATTCTTTACAAACTATTCCAAAAGATTGAAACAGATGCAAATCTCCCAAACTCATTCTATGAAGCAAACATCATCCTGATACCAAAACCAGGTAAAGATTCAACCAAAAAAGAAAACTACAGGCCGATACCCTTGATGAATATAGATGCAAAAATCCTCACTAAAATACTAGCAAACAGAATACAGCAACACATACACAAAATTATTCACCACGATCAAGTGGGATTCATCCCAGGGATGCAAGGTTGGTTCAACGTACGCAAATCAATAAATGTGATACACCTTATTAATAAAATCAAATACAAGGACCATATGGTCATCTCTATAGATGCTGAAAAAACATTTGATAAAATTCAACATTCATTCATGACAAAGATCATCTATAAATTAGGTATAGAGGGAAAGTATCTCAACATAATTAAAGCCTTATATGATAAACCCACTGCCAATATCATCCTGAATGGGGAAAAGCTGAAAGCTTTTCCTTTAACGAGACAAGGATGCCCATTCTCAGCACTCCTATTCAACACAACGTTGGAAGTACTAGCCAGAGCAATCAGAGAAGAGAAGGAAATAAAAGGCATCCAGACTGGAAAAGATGAAGTCAAACTGTCCCTGTTTGGGGCCGGCCCTGTGGCTCACTCGGGAGAGTGTGGTGCTGATAGCGCCAAGGCCACGGGTTTGGATCCCATATAGGGATGGCCAGTTGGCTCACTGGGTGGGTGTGGTGCTGACAACAACAAGTCAAGGGTTAAGATCCCCTTACTGGTCATCTTTAAAAAAAAAAAAAAAAACTGTCCCTGTTTGCAGATGACATGATCCTATATATCGAACAGCCTAAAGCCTCTACAAAAAAGTCTTGGAGTTGATAAAGGATTTCAGCAAAGTAGCAGGATACAAAATCAACACACAAAAATTAGTAGCATTTCTATTCTCCAATAGTGAACATGCAGAAAGGGAAATCAAGAAAGCCTGCCCATTTACAATAGCCACCAAAAAAATAAAATACTTAGGAATTGAGTTAACCAAGGAGGTGAAAAATCTCTATAATGAGAACTACAAACCACTGCTGAGAGAAATTAGTGAGGATACAAGATGATGGAAAGATATCCCATGCTCTTGGATTGGAAGAATCAATATAGTGAAAATGTCCATACTACCCAAAGTGATATACAAATTCAATACAATCCCCATCAAAATTCCAATGATATTTTTCTCAGAAGTGGAAAGAACTATCCAGACATTTATATGGAATAACAAAAGACCACGCATAGCCAAAGCAACGCTGAGCAAAAAAAATAAAGCTGGAGGCATAACACTACCTGCCTTTAAACTATACTACAAAGCTATAATAACCAAAACAGTATGGTACTGGCATAAAAACAGACACACCGATCAATGCAATAGAATAGAGAATCCAGAAATCAACCCACACACCTACAGCCATCTGATCTTTGGCAAAGGCACCAAGCCTATTCACTGGGGAAGAGACTGCCTCTTCAGCAAATGGTGGTGGGAGAACTGGATATCAATATGCAGGAGAATGAAACTAGACCCATACCTTTCACCATACACTAAAGTCAACTCAAAATGGATTAAAGATTTAAATATACACCCTGAAACAATAAAACTTCTTAAAGAAAACATAGGAGAAACACTTCAGGAAGTAGGACTGGACACAAACTTCATGAATATGACCCCAAAAGCATGGGCAACCAAAGGGAAAATAAACAAATGGGATTATAGCAAACTAAAAAGCTTCTGCACAGCAAAAGAAACAATTAACAGAGTTAAAAGACAACCAACAGAGTGGGAGAAAATATTTGCAAAATATACATCTGACAAAGGATTAATATCCAGAATATACAACGAACTCAAACAACTTTACAAGAAAAAAACAAGCAACCCAATTAAAAAATGGGCAAAAGAGCTAAGTAGGCATTTCTCTAAGGAAGATATACAAATGGCCAACAGACATATGAAAAAATGCTCAACATCACTCAGCATCCGGGAAATGCAAATCAAAACTATAATGAGATGCCATCTCACCCCAGTTAGGATGGCTAAAATCCAAAAGACTCTGAACAATAAATGCTGGCAAGGTTGCGGAGAAAAAGGAACTCTCATACATTGTTGGTGGGACTGCAAAATGGTGCAGCCTCTATGTAAAATGGTATGGAGATTCCTCAAACAATTGCAGATAGATCTGCCATATGACCAAGCTATCCCACTGCTGGGAATATACCCAGAGGAATGGAAATCATCAAGTCGAAGGTATACCTGTTCCCCAATGTTCATCGCAGCACTCTTTACAATAGCCAAGAGTTGGAACCAGCCCAAATGTCCATCATCAGATGAGTGGATATGGAAAATGTGGTATATCTACACAATGGATTACTACTCAGCTATAAAAAAGAATGAAATACTGTGATTTGCCTTGACATAGATGGACCTAGAGAGAATTATATTAAGTGAAACAAGTCAGGCACAGAAAGAGAAATATCACATGTTCTCGCTTATTGGTGGGAGCTAAAAATAAATAAATAAATACACACACACACACACAAAAAAAAAAAAAAAAAAAAAAAAACCAGGGGCGGGGGGAGAAGACATAACAATTGCAGTTCCTTGAAGTTGATACGACAAGCGAACAGAAAGAACATTGTTGGGAGGGAGGGGGGAGAGGGAGGAGGGAGGAAGGTTTCGGTAATGGGCCACAATAATCAACCACATTGTATATCGACAAAATAAAATAAAATAAAAGAAAAAGAAAAAATTGTAAAAAAATTAAAAATAAAAATAATAAATAAAATAGGTATAATTCAGGTTCCCTATTGCACTAGGCTGTCATAAGAGTCCACCTGCAAAATTCTGAACTGTGGATAATTGTACAGACCTGGGGCTGCAAATGCAACAGCCAACACAGGCAGTGATATGGACCAATGTTTGCACTGAAATGGGAGTACTCATAAATACCCTTTAGGAACATGTCCACTCCTGTTTTTCTTGTAAAATATGGCTATGTTGGTCTAGCTTCCCCTTTTAATAGAGATGTGAACACAAAGAAATACTTTTTTGATAGAGACTTGGGCACAGAGAAATATTTCTCTGCTATAAAGTTATTATATCAGTGCCTTTGTAGTGATAGTGCAGTAAAAATACAACTTGTCCATTAACCTTTTGGGGACTGTAGCAAACTGGAGAGCATGTGGCCCATCTCAAGGTCACCCTCATCCCGTATGAGGATGCTGGCCCCATGTTGTCAGAGCTTCCAAGTTTTCCATATTTTTAATGAATTCTCCAAGTAATTAATTTGAGCCCTCCAAGCAACTGCAGGCTACCAGCTTCTGACCTCTTGACCTTGGCCTCACCCTTGGGGTCTGGATTGGAGCCTGCCCAGACATGCTGTCCCTACAGGCTCCTGTGGCTCAAAGTCATCAAGAACATTCACATTGGTGTACAGCTGGAACAGACAGGGAATAAGACCAAAGTGGCCTTCGAAGAGTGCCACACCCCACCTGGATACCTGAGCATCAAGGTTCTAGAGCAGTAAGTACCTGCCTACTGCTGTGCTTCCACTTGGAAGGGTTGGATGCCAGCCCTTCCTGCACTTATCCTTCACTGAAATTCAGGGCTGGGACTTCCTCTCCCCAGTCTAGCTTTCTGGAAGGACCACTGGAGCATCAGAGACAGGGTCAGCTCCAAGGCCAGAGACTACATGCACCCCCTGTCAGTATCTCCCACCTCCACATTGAATGTCATGGCTAAGAGCATTTATCCATGCAAGTTCATACCTCAGCTTGGCCACTCCCTAACAGTGGGGCCCTGGCCAAGCTATGTGACCTCTAGGAGCCTCAGTTTCCTCACCAATAAAATGGGATCACTCACAGTAACCAGCCAGCATGGGGTAGTTCTAGGAAAGCTAACCCATGTGACTCACTTAGCACAAAACCTGCCACATAAGGTGGCCACTATTATATTTTCCCAGCACAAAACCTCCTTCAGGAAGCTTTCCATGACCTCCACTGTCAGGTGTGACCTCTTCCTACTCGAAAATCCCAGAAACCTTTATCAGAGAGAGAAATAAAAAGGCAGAGAGAAAATCAGAAAGAAATAAAGAAAAGAAGGAAAAAGTCAGGGAGAGAGAAAGCAAGAAGGCAAAAAGTGGGGGAAGAATGGAAATGGAAAAGGGGAGAAAGAAAAGAGAAGAGAGGAGGGGAGGGAGACCCGGAGCAGGGAAGGAAGCAGCCACTCTGAGCCCCCATGCTACACAGGCCCTGAGGGGGTCTTCCTCAGCCCTCCCCTGGGCTCCCTTGCTGGCCTCAGTCTCCCCTTCCATGTGTGCATAGGATGGACTCCCTCCTGGTGAACAAAGCTCTGAAGTTTGTGACGAGCATCCTGGACAAGACACTGCCCTTCCTCCTGCAGAAGACAGTGAGTTGCCTGGCTTCCCCTGCCTCCCTGGGAGAAAGGTGTGACCCCCCAAAGGAGACCCCTTGAGCTCAATCTGACCCCAACGAGGACCCCCATGCCTTCCCTCCAGGTGTGCCCACTGGCCACGACCCTGCTCAATTTGCTGCTGGAAGACCTACTGCACATCATCCTGTGTATGTTGCTGTGGGCCGAGACGGGGACTTGTCCGCTGCCCCTTGCTATGTGCCAGGTGCTATTCTAGGCTCTAGGAATATGATGGGGAACAAGACAGACAAACACAAGGAGGCTACTTTCTAGTGGGGGAGAAAAGGGCAACATAGCTTGTGACCTTGGTAGGCCATTTCCCCCTTGAGCCTCAGTCTGTAAAATGGGATTAGTCATAGGACCACAGAGCAGGACTGCTGCAATAATACACATAACCTGGCACATGTTATCACTCAATAAGTATTCATCGTTACAAGAAGCACAAGCCCAGTCCTCAAGGAACTTAAAGCTAAGCACAGAGGGAGGGGGAATTTCTCCCCACATCCCTCCATCCCCCAGCCGGGGCAGGCTGAGCCCCAGTTTCACATCCTCGTTGTAGCCCCAACCATCTCAGGCCCCAGCAACTTCCAGTACTATGTCACCACCACAGAGTTCACAGAGGAGGCCATCCTGATGAAAGTCCAGGTGAGCTCCCTTGCTGGGGCAGACCCCCTGGGAAAATGTCCACTGGTCTGGGGGCGGAGGAACACAGAGGAAAGGAGATGGGGTTTCTCTGGATAGGAGGAAAGGGGAGAAGGAGGGGGAAAGAAGAAAGAGAAGGAACAAGTAAAGGAGATGGAAGGCAAAGAGGGAGGATAGAGAAGGGGCGGGGGAGGCCCCACAGGCCCTGAAGCTCATGCAGAGCCCGGGGAGTCCTGCTTCAACCCTGGAGAACAGGGAAGGCCACAGGGCTGTGTGGCCCACGAGCGAGGATCAGGATCCAACAAGAGAGCAGGTGGGCCAGTTCTGGGGCTGCAGGACCCCACACAACACCCCAGCTGAAAGGGGCCTCTCAGATGGGGAAACTGAGGCTCCAAGAAATGATGAGGCTGGCTGTGTCTGCCCAGCTCCCAGCTCCTGTCCACCGCTCCTCCCCCACCCCCACAAGATGTTAGGGGGTGGATTGGAGGACAGGAACGACTTGAGTGGACAGGAAGGAGGCACTGCTAACAAAGGTGCAGAGAAGGGAATGGGGTCAGATGAGGGGAGAGCAGGGAAACGTGGGCGCCTGGGTTCAAAGCCCAGCTTTCCCTCTTCCATGTGTGGGGTTTTCAGTAAGTCACTTCACCTCTCTGGGCTTCAGTTCTCTCATCTGTCAAATCGTGACAACGATAGATCCCATCTCATGGTGCTGCTGTGAGGTTCCAATGAGATCATGCATGCAAATATTCAGCACCATAGCAAGCCCTTGATATTTAAGCTGTAACCAAATGTTAGCCAGAGAGGCTATTCCCATGAATTTCTTCTTCTTGTTTCATTTCTCTGAAGCTCGTGACCCCTTGCCACCCAGGCCAGAGAGCCGCAAGGCCTGACCTCCTGGCCCCCCAGCCCCTTCCAAGATTAGCCCAGGGCAGACCTGGCCTTTGGGCTGGAAGTCTACAATGACGTTCTGTCCTGCCTCTACACCAGCAGGGAGATCTGTGTGGCCCCCCAGGGCTCCATGGTGAGTGCTTGAGGAAGGGGAGTCAGGGTGGGATAGAATGTTATTGCTCTAGTTTTCACGTGAAGAAACCAAGGCCCAGGTGGCAAGTGCCTTTCTGATAAAGGCACTAGTAAGTCACTTCCCCTTTCTGAACCTCACCTGGAGAACTCCTACTTAGCCTTCAGAACCCAGCATAGAAGTCCCCTTACCTGGGAAGATTTCCCTGAACAACTTAGGCCCCTTTGTCATTCCTCTCTTCAGAGCACTTATCCATTCATTTATGCCACAGATACATATCGAAGGCCTACTATGTGCCAAGCCCTGTGCACACAGGGTCTCTGCCCTTGCAGAGTTTAGAGTCTAGTGGGGGAATAGAAACTGAATAAGAAAATAGCCAAAAAATAAAACAATTTATCTTATTTAAAGTAGGCAGGGCAATGTGGTAGTGAGTGAGTGGTGGAGGAGAGGGCTTTCCTGGACACAGTCAGCAAAGATGCCTCTGGAGAGGTGGCCTGATTGGTGACAAGGAGGCACACACACAGAGGTCTGCAAGAAGAGCCAGTTCCCAGGGTCAATGGAGGGATCAATTGAGGAAGAAATCCAGACACATCACTGCTCAAAAGCCCTTTGCAACTGCTCATTGCACTTTGAATAAAATCCAATCTCTTCTCTAAGCTCCCAGGGCCCTGTGTGATCTGGCCCCTGCCCCCTCTCCAGCCCTGTCCTCACCTACTACACTCCAGCCACACAGGCTGAGCTGGTTCCCTGCTCGGGGCCTTTGCAGATGCTGGTATCTGCCTGGAACTCTTTTCTTGCCACTGTTGGTCTCAGTACAAATGTCATCTCCTCAAAGAGCCCCTTCTTGACCACTGCATCTAAAAGATCTAAAGTAAGCACTCTCTCTCTCTCTCTTTCTGTTCTTTTCCCTTCAAAATGCTAATCAGGGCTGGCTGATTAGCTCAGCTGGTAGAGCGTGGTATTGATAACACCAAGGTCCAGGGTTCAATCCTTGTACCAGCCAGCCACCAAAAAATAAAAACAAAAACAAAAAACTGATCACATTCTAACCTTACTTATATACTACTATGTATAAAGTTATACATGCAAAATTTTATATATATGCACACACACACGTGTATATATGTGTGTGTATTTATTTAACATTGCTTGTTCACTGTTTCCTCCATTATGAGGTCAGGGACTGTGGACAGTATACTACATGAAGGGTACACAGTGGGTGTTCAGTAAATATTTAATAAATAAATGAAATCCTAAGATCCATATTTGGGAGAGATTATTGTTATTGCTCCACTTTTCACATGAGGAAACCGAGGCCCAGATGGGGAAAGTGACTTATTCAAGGTCACCCAGCAGGTAGGATCAGGACTAGAGCCAGATCTCCTGCCTCTCCCTGCTGGTCCCTCCATCCTATATAGGTGTGGCAGCTCTGAGACAGTTAGACATGAACTGTAATTCCACACCTACAGGACATCTTACACCAGTGGGCAAAGGTATACGTGCAGGGGTGTTCTTTGCAGCTTTACTTGTTATAGGGTGAAAAAATAAAATTCACTTAGGTGTCCATCAATAAGGAAGTGGTAAAATAAATGAGGTTATGTTCATGCAGTGTGGAATACTACACAGCTGTTTAAAAGAATGGGGTCATTCTATATGTACTGATGCTGGGTGGAACAAACAAGATGCAGGACCATGTGGTTACAATGTTCCCATCTACTCATGCTTGTAGGTGTGCAGAAAAAAGTCTGTCAGGGTATACTCCAAAATGTCAATTGTGGTTACCCCTAAGATAGAATTCAGAGGGAAAAGAAAAGAGATGTTGGGGTGGACTTTTACTTTTTACTTTATACATTTCTATAGTGTTTTCTATAATAATTTGTGATATTCAAAAACCAACAAAGCATATATAAATGGATGGAAATGTGATAAAGCAAGTATAGGAAAATGTTAATAGAAGGATCTAGGTGATGAGTATACAAATGTTCTCTATAAAATTTTTAAAACTTTGCTGTACATATAGAAATTTTCACAATAAAATGAGGGGGGGAGTCATAGAAACCATAAAAAGTTAACCTCTGCAGATAAACCATGATAAGAAACCAGATGGACAGCTCCTCTCATGCTGAGACAGACCAGTGTGCAGGCAGTGCATCCGGAGGGGACAACTATATCTTGTTGAACCCCACTGGGCCCCTCCCCTGCCTGCTCAGGAACAGACCTGCAGGATCCTAAAGGCCAACATACACTTTGCCCTTTTCCCAGGCTGCTGACCTCATTCAGCTGCTGTCCCTGAGAGAGCAGGAGCCTGGGCCCAAGGTGGGTGTGTTACCAGCTCCTCCTCCAGTACCCTGGCCAGGGTCTGAGGAAAAATTCTGGGATGGGGGGTGGACATGTTCCATTTCCTGCTGTGGACTCTGCAAAATCGTTGCAGTTGCTTCACAGGTGTTGTGAGGATTAAATGAAATGATGCAATTAAGGCTCTTAGCTCACTGCCCAGCCCAGGTAACCTTGGCTGTGTGGCTGTCATTATTATTCACTACTGAAAAAGACCCCAACCCTGCTAAGGCTCACCTAGATAATAGTGGGCAGTGACTGTATGCAGGCCCCTCCTCCTACATCAGTGTAATCTTCCAGCAACCCTGCACTATCACCTCCTGTTTATAGGTAAGCAAACTGAAGCCCAAAAAGAAGAATTCACTTGCCCAAGCTCACATTGCTCAGTAAATGGAAGAACCAGAATTTGAACCCAGTCCATGACTCCAAAATCCATGCTCAAAGCCTTCTCTCCAAAGGCTTCTAGAATATGGCATCTGAAGAACGAACAGCAATAATAACAATAACCACAACAGCTGACAAGTAAACAGCATTACTAGGTGCCTTTTCTAAGCACTTTACATAACTCATTTAATCCCACAACAACTGTTGGGGCAGGTTCAATTATTATCCCTATATAACAAGTATAAAAATGGAGGCACAGAAAAGAAAAGATTAAGAAACTTGCCTCAGGCTACATAGCTTGCAAGTGGTAGAGCAGGACTCTGGTTCCAAAAATCTATGTCCTTAACTGCTATGTATGCCCAGGAGAGGGAGGATGTAATCCCACCTCGGATTACAGGAGAAGCTCAGGAAGGCTAGGTGACCTCCCCAGGGACAGATTGCAAGTTGCTACAGAGCTAGAATAAAAACCCAGACACCCTGACTCCTAAGATGGTCTTGTTCCCATTCCTCCAAGCTGGGGGCTGAAGAAAGCCATCTTCTGTCCCTACCTGTGCCTTTTCTGCTTTAACCTCATTCAGGCTTCTAATCAGTCCAGAGGGAGCGTGGGACTGACCATCAGCACCCCTGATCCTCCCACTCTCCACCTTGAGGGCTACACGGCCATGGTCATCCAGCCAGGCTCTCTGGTGCTGCTGGAGCCCAGCAATACCTCCTCTGACTCAGTTTCCTGGGTGTGTGAGACTCAAAATTCTTTGTTCCCCAGGGGGTCTAAGTTCGCTGTGAGGGGTCCTCTAGGGCCTGCAGGTTAGCAGGAGGCAGAGGCAAACCTCACCACCGTGTCATCTGCTGACATTCCATCAGTTCACACTGGGATAGCTGGGCCGGTTCCTAAAATCTTAACATACTTTAACCCTGCTCACCTAAGTTCACCCCCGGTGCTCCCCAAGGACCTCCTCAGCAGCTAAAGGGTTTTGCCTCCAAGACCCTGAGCTCGGTGCCCCTGCCGGATAGTTGTTAAGTCCTTGGACTGTCACCCCAGGCATGACCGCATCAAAAGCTCAGGAGGAACTTCAGAGACAGGGGGTTCGTGGAGGGCCTAAAACGTGCCTGTGTTTCCCAGAGAGAGGGTGACCCAGGCCAGAGAGGACTGGGCACGGTGGGGGGACTTCTGGGGAATACAGCACCCCCAAGGTTTCAACATATCCATTCTGAGCTCCTTTGGGATTTGTGTTTCGCATTCCACAGACCCTGAAATTGGGAAGGTGCCTCAGAAATGGGGCAGGCAGGTCACCCCACCACAAGTGGGCCAAGTGGCATCTGATGGGCACAACAGGATCCTGGGATTTGTTTGCTTGATTCTGTGGCCAAGAAACCAGTCTTCTCTGGCTGGTGGTGAAGTCTTATTTCTGGTTTATAAGGTGACCGTGGAGGCCCACAGACACTCCCCTCAAAATCCAGAGGTCCTCCAGCTTCCAGCAATGGTGATTCTAGGGCCAAGGGACTCTCATCATAAAGGGCTTTTCCTCCACTGAGCTGAGCCCCTCCCACGTACCAGCCCTGGCTGTCCTGCCCTCTGGAGTACCCAGCACCCACCAGAGTCCTCTCCCATGGCAAGACCCCACACACGGTCTGAACACACTTGACCCAGCAGCTACAGAAGAAAGTGTCATGGGGTGGGGGTGAGGACCGGATAAGAGGGTGCCAACTCAGAACAAGTATTCATGGAGACTGGGGGTCAAGGGAATCCCTCTGGCTGGAACATAAATTCCTCTCCTGTTCTGACTGCACATAGAAACTCCTTTTGAGGGCTGTGTTTTCCTCCAGAAATCAGGAGCTAAAACTTCAGTCACTCCCAGCAGGTAATGTTTTTGGGTTTTGGAGGCTAAGAAAAATAGATGGCTCACAGAAAGAGATACAGGGGAGAGAGTGTGGTTAAGGTGTGTGGTTTCCATGCCTGCTGTCAGCAGAACCGTGGTTTATAAGAAAGAGAGAGGGGTGTTGTGACCCCAAAACAGCTGCTGTAACCTAAAAGAGTGATCTCTTTTCTCCGGTAGCACAGTAGTCACCCTGGGCCCTTACCCCGCTCCCCTTGGGAAGCAGGTGAGTCCCTTTCCTTAGGCCTGGCCCCCACTGTGGTCTTGAAGGACCCATGAGCAGGCCAGAAAAAAGGTCCCAAGTCATGGATGTTGCCAGGTTGAAAGCCTCATTCACTTTTAATCCCTGCTCTCATCTTGCCCTGGAGCTGCTCATGCCTACCGGAGCAGGTGGGGAGATAAGCCTCTGGGCTTAAACTTGTCCATTTTGTTCTTTCATATACTTAACAATATTTACTGAGCACCTACCATGCGCCTGGCCTTGTGTTAGGTACTTGGACTGTGTCAGGAAACAACACAAAGGTCCCTGCCGCGTGGAACTCACATGTGAGCAGGGTGAGGTTAGACATCAACAGTAACCCTAGAAAAGTAAATTCTATAGTATGTAGGCTGGTGATAACACTATGGAAACAGTAGAGGAGGATACAGGGGATCTGGCGTACCAGGGCAGGGGTAAAGATCCGGCATACCGGGGTGGGGATAATATTCAACAGGAAGGTCGGGGGAGCCTTCACTGAGAAGGTGAGCTTCTGAGCAAAGACTTGGTGGAGAAGGAGATGAGCCGGGGGACAAGGTGGCCCTAAGGCAGGGGTGTGCCTGATGGGGTCAGGACCAGCCAGGGCAACTGGAGCAGAGGGAGTGATGGGAAGGGCCCAGGGCTCATGGCAGGAGGTTGACTTGTCCTCGAAGTGACATGGAAGCTGCTGGAGGGGTCTGAACAGAGGAAGAGAGGTCTGGAGGGGCCGGGTGGAGGCAGGGAGGCCAGGAAGCAGGCTGGCAGAGTGATGCAGCTGAAGGTTGAGGAGGCTTGGATGCAGTGGAGGGGAAGTGGTCAGGTACTGGATGTATTTTGGCAGGATTTCCTGATGGAGGAGATGTGGGGAAGGAGTGAAAGAGGCATCCAGCATGGTGCCAGTGTTTTTAAGGGCACCTCCTTTTCTCTGTACAGGTTGAAACCCCCCCGTAGGGGTTTCTGCTCAAGTGTGGCTGGTCTGGGCCCTCCCCGTTCTCGAGGCACTGCACGCAGCCTCACTGTTGATGGGGGGTGGGGGGGTGGAGTACGCGCAGGGATTGCTCCTGCTCCTACGCTGGAAGAGCTTTTCACTACCCTTGCCAGTCTGAGGAACTCCCCATACAGTAACTCCCCTTTTTCCCCACCCCGGGGACATCCCACCACCCACCACCCTCCACCTCTACAGGACAGTGAGCCTCGTGCTCCAGCCTTCATGGGGGAAGTCTTCGAGATGGAAAACGACAAAACAAAAGGGCTGAGCATGAACCTGCACCAGGAAACATTACAAAATCATTATCCCTGTTTCATCAGGCCTCGCTCCAGCCTTGCTTCATAGAATCCCAGGGTTGAGAGGTCCTAGAGATCATTTGCTCAGTCAGGTCAGGGATCTCTCCTGTGACATCGTAAGAGGGTAGTCATTCAGACCAGGGCTGCCATGTACGGATGGACAAGTCATGCACTGCACAAGCCGCTCACGTCATAGACAATGCAGATATGTATATGTTCATGGCAATCTCCCAACAGATGGGAAAAGAGTGTCATGAAGAAGGGCGTGTTTTCCAATCTGTCCAAATGAGTTGGGGTAATCCTGATCAAGACCCCCTTAAAAGCCCCTGGTGATGGGAGGTTGGCTATCTCAGTGCGACAATTCCTGCCCCAGTAACAGGCAGCACTCAGCGTTAGAGAGCTCCTCCATGGACTGACCCAAAGTTGGTCCCTGTGAAACTCTGGCCCTGGGGTCCTACAAACCAATGGGTTTCCTCTTCCCCAGGGCTGCACTGAAGAAATGCAGAGTAACTGTCACCTGGGTGAAGAAGTGTCTTTTTCAGGTGCTCCAGTTTTCCCCAGTCCCTTCACTAATCTGGTCAACCAGCTCCAACGTCCTTCAAAAGTGGAGTCCCTACGACTTCCTTGATCCCCTGCGGGTATCTGTACACCAGGGTCCCACCATTCCTGTGGTCAGAATCCTCTGACCCAGCTGAAATGACCTTCCTGTTCTTCTTTCATCTGTTGCAGAAGGAACATCTGGAGGCCATTCTCTTAGAGCTTCTGCAGAGGATGTTTCTGCCCATTCACAACAGTGAGCCCCATTTTGTTTCTCTGTCCTGCCCATATGCCATGTAGCTCACAGCAGCATCAAACACGTCTGAAGGGTCTACACAGACAGCTGGCTTCTGCCTTGTCGCCTGGGCTTGGATAAGAATTGCCTGTGGGCCACGCAGAAGGAGCAGGGCAGAGACACCGAGATCTGGGGTGTGGCAGGGAGGGGCTGGGGAAGGCGCCATGTGTGCCCTTCTGTTCTTCACCCAGGCAGCTAGTGGGGATGGAAGCCCAGAAGTGAGGCAAGTGGCCAGGAAGGGCTTCTTGACATTATGGAAAATCAGAACAGAAGGGGCCCTCAGAGGTGATGGAGCCCACATCTCACACTCCAGCACCTGCAGGAGCCTGGTGAGTAACGGACCCAAGTGAAGCAACCCAGGCAGGGCCTGTGGCAATCACGCCCCACCTGATGACCTAACTGACGAGTGTGGGCAGCTCACACTCAGCTCAATGGACTGCTGCCAATGGGGCAGATATTTTTTTATCTCTGAGAGATGCCAGAAAGCTGAACCTTTTGAGACATCACTCTCATCTTTTTTTTTTTTTTTTCTTTTTTGGTGGCTGATCTGAACCCTTGACCAGCCCCACCCCCATCTTCAGATATCAGCAACAAAGTCAAACTTTTCCAAAATACCATTGTCTTAGTTTGAGCTCCCTCAGAAGCAGACCCTGAGATAATGAAGCGAAGGTACTTCTTTGGGAAGTGATCCCAGGAAGACGGAGCGGAGTGGTGAGTGCTACGGGAGTATAGAGCCCAGTTAGCCTTCTCCGCTCCGTAGAACTGGCAACTTCCTTGCCTTACACCTCTCCTGATGCAGTTTGTGTAACAATCACCCATTCAGCCATGTGATTATTTGATCAGTGCCAGTGTCCTCATTGTGTCCCCAGCACCCTGTCCCGTGCCTCACACACAGGAGGCACTCAGGAAATACATGTAGGACAAACAGCTCAGATCTTACTCACTCCTGAGAAATCACCCGGCTCAGCCTCCTCATCTTTCAGATGGAACCCCGCCCCCAGGCCCAGAGAGGTTAAATTACTTACCCAAGGTCACACAGCAAGTCTCTGGCAGAGCTGAGCCCAAAATCCTGGCTTCTCGTTTCCCCAACACTGGCTTTTCTCTGGGCTCCTACTAATGTTGGGACTGCAAACTAATGCTAGAGGGGCAGGCAGGGGCTCAAGTCTTGGCCAGGCAGAAGGGCCTGGCATCCATCCTGAGGCCCAAGGTTCTGGGCATAAACTGAGCAAATTTGTGTTCCAGAAGGGCAACTAATTGAGGGTAGGAGAAGGTGGCAATGGAAGGTTCAGCAAGGCAGCCAGAGAGAGAGTCCAGGGGGCAAGGATGTAATGTGACCTAGGACGGCAGGAAGGGCTGGGGGAAAGGACCCACTCTTGCCAATGCCTCCTGCAGACATCACATTCGATCAGTTTGTCTTAGATACTGGGCCACAGAGAGGCACAGTAAGGGTCAAAAGAGGACCCAAAGGCTAGGCCTGGCCCAGTTGGGAAGCCTATATAGTCCTACAAGCTCTGCACACGTAGGCTAGTAGGTTACACAGTGCCAGACGGTGGTGCTATTCAGACTGGAATCCTGTCCAAAGCTCGCCCCACAAGAGGGAAAGGGCAGGGTCAAAGCCACTGAGGAAATTTAGGAGGGCTTCCTGCAAGAAGCAGTCTGAGGTAAGAGAACTGGCAGCAGAGAGTCGTGCAAGTCTGTGCCACCAGCAGGGTCATCTGGCTCAACACAGAGGATTGAAAGGAAGGGGTCTGGAGGCTGGGAGATGGGAGGCTGGTGAGGAGACCCCTGCAAGGTCTGAGGACAGACAGGAGACCAGAAGCACCTGTCCCTCTTCCTCCATCCCACCCCCAACCTGCCTGGGCCTGAACAACACTGCAGGCCAGTGGGGGGTTTCAGATCCTCCTCTGAGCCCAGAGCGATTATGACGGATGGGGTGGGTAAGGGTTGGTCAGCACAGAAGAGGGCAGGAGGGGCCCATGCCAGGCCCTCAAGGTCAAGTCTTGGAAACTCAGTTTGCTGAAAATCAACCAGCTAAATGGCTAATTCACTGAAACTCAAATTGTAAAATGACCAATTCTCCAAATTTGCCAAATTTACCAATTTACCAAAAACTTGCTTTAAGAACTATTTTTCATATATTTGATAAGTAAGTATATTCATGAATATTTTGATATATTCAATAGATATTTTCTTATTAATATAACCAAATTTCTAGTGTTTTAAGGTTAATTTTACAGTTTATTCTGACTTCTTTCTAATCCTTTTTGTGTGTGTGTGTGGTGCTATGAGCACCACACTCTAACCAACTGAGCTAACCAGGCAGGCCCTCTAATCCTTTTTTGAGACACTTTCTGGTTCTGCCACATTTTAGCATTTTTTAGAGCATATAGTGTTTATAGCCATTTCCCTCAATTAAAGAAAAATAAAATTCACTAATAGATGCATAAGAAGCCTCCAACAAATTGAACATTCCTTAAAATGCTGCTAAGAAGAATATTTTCATAAGAATGTGTTCACAGTTACTGTATTCGAGAAGAATTTCCCTTAAGATAGGTGTTTAGTAAATGGGTAGAGCAGTGGGTTAGAGACTGGCTTTCCCCAACTGAAGCTGTTCAGGGGCTGCCTGATGGGGGATGGCGATTGTCCCCCACCCCCCTTGGGGAAGGGAAAGGGGAAGAGGGACACACCCAGGCCCTTCCCTGTTCTAGGCAGTGGAGTAGCCAGGGGTGAGCTGGCCTCCCTCCCCACCACCCCCTGCCCTGCATCCACAGCCACCTCTGCCTACCAGGGCACTGAGCTCCTCTGCCCTCATCTCACAGAGCGGCTCAGAGAACAACGCCTCCCACTGCCCAACATCAAGGGCATTTCCTTCGACCAGGCCGGAATAGACCTCTCCAAGGTAAGTCAGCTAGAAGCACCTTCAAGCCCTAGAGGTGCCTTGTCTCCAAACTGCAGAGACAGAAGCTGAGTTTCAGGTGGAGGAGGGGCTTCTGTGCACCAAGCCTTTGCCTCCCATATCTCACCTCCTCTTCACAGCCATCCTGGATGTGACGCCCCACTTACAGATGAGGAAACTGAGGCTCCTAGGGGCTATAGGCATCCCTCAAGGAGCCAGACCACAGGGCTCCTCCAGAGCTTCAATACCTTACACAAGTGATCACAATTGAGGGAACTAAGGCTCAGAGAGGCAAAGAAACTTGCCCAGGGCAGCAGAGCCAGAATTTCAACTAGGTGCATCTGACATCAAAGCCTGAACCCTTAGCCCAGACCACCACCTCCCTAGAATTTGGCTGTCTAGACCCCCAAAACAGGGCTGTTGTGTCTGGCACCTGCTATCTGTGAATCACCAGAGGCTGGAAACAGGGCCAGCCCTTGGCCAGCTAAACACCAGAGAGGTAAGATGTAGCAAAGACCAAAGGGCAGAGAAAACCAGAGAAGGAACCATGGCGGTGTCACCAGGGGAGTTTGCCTGTTCTCAATCTGCTCCTAGAGCTGCCCTGCCTATGCGGCTCTCTTCCCTTCCCATGGTGGGATGAACCTGAGAAGAGGCCAGAGGGGTCAATGGGAAGGGATGGGGCTTAGACAGGCCCTTTATTTCTTTGTCTCCCACCTTCAAAAGATTCCCATCTTAAACAACAGAGCAGGAAGGACCAAGGCAGAGAGAATTGGACAGAACATCCTGGCTGTGTGACCTCAGGCAAGCCACTGCCCTTCTCTGAGCCTGTTGTCCCTGTCTGTAAAATGGGTATAAAGATAGTTCTCCCCATGAGCTGGAAGTGAGCGCTCTCCTTTACAAACATGACAACTGTTAGGACACTGATTTCACCCAGCCCTACACCAGCACTTCACAGAACGTCGTGACACATCATCCCAAATTTTGAGCTTCAGGGCCCTCAACTTATGCCCAAGCCTAGACCCAAGACACCCTGTACCCAGTCCCAACATTCAAGAGACACTAGAAACCTGCTTTCAAGAACCAGAAGTTACTGTGCAGGAGGCAGGAGGTAACAGCAGCAGGTTGCCTCGTCCAATTCCAGCTCCTGGTCTGTGTTACTCCCCAATTCCCACCCTGCTGGCTCCTCCCCTAGGTTCAGCCCAGGTGACCCAAGGAGGGCCGAGAGACCCAGACACACTCAGGTGGGGCCTGGAGGAGCCACTACAGGTAATACAGGGGCTGGGGCTGCTCCAGAAATGATGCCACAAATCCTGGAAAGGTGGGCCCATCAGCTCAGGGGGGCTGCCCAGGGGTCCCTCTGTCCTCTGAACATCAAAGAGGAGCAGAGGTAGGGCACAGCCAGAGCCTGGGACCAGCCATGCCTGTCCTGATTATTCACTCTTTCATTCACTGTCACTTGTGCCCTCAGTCAATGCATATCACTTACCTACCGCTCTGCACCTGGCACTGTGCTGGGCCATGCTGGACAAAGACCGGAGTTAGACCTAGTCCCTGCCCCTCCAGGAGCTCCCATTCTGGTGGGGAAAGAAGACGCTGGAGCACATGGACTCCAGTAGTGTGGTCGGGTCTGGCAGTGGTTTGGGCATTGTGGGTGGGAGCATGTGGGTGGCGCTACCTGGCTAAAGGCCCACCTCAGGACAACCTTGCTCGGTCAGAAACATTAGAGGCCCCTTGACGCACAGGCTCTCAGGAAGAGCCCCAAAGTCTGGTGTGTTCCTTCCCTCACGAACATTCCCGAGACCCCTCTTTCCCTCTGCCCTATCCCGCTGTCTGGTCGGTCTCTGACTATGCCTTCTTGGCCAGAGAAGGCGTCCTTAGGACACATACAGAGCTCCTCTCAGCAGCAGCAGGAGCAGCCTCAGAAAGAGAGCGTTTTCTGGCAACAAGGATGATGGGGAGCATCTCTCTGCTTCTATCCACAGGATTACATGCTGCTGACCATTCCAGAAGAGGAGCCAGTTCTGACCAAGGGCCAGACCCTTCCCTTAGCCACACGCCTGGGACCCTGAGAGTCCGAGAATGGCCACAGTCACAAAGGGAAATCTCAGTTGCAATAAAGAGGATTCCTGCATGAGAAGGAGTCTGTTCTCGGCTTGCTGAAGGGTTCTGTGAGGTGGGGAGACTGCCTTGAAGTATTTAAATGAAGGATTTTTCTCCTTGATATGTCTCATTCTCTTTGTCCCTCACAGAGGTACTCTGAATTCTGTATTCAGTTCCTCAGAGAAGGGAGGTTCCTCAAAAAACAGAGAAATGGCCTCTGGGTTTCAAAAGTGCAGGCCCTGAGAGGATGGAGTATAGAAAGGACCTAGAGAATCTGCAAGAAGGAAGCAGGAAAGAGGGGAAGTTTGGGGTCTCTAAGAAAGAGGGAACCACAGGAGCCCAGAGATGTTTGGGAGGTCCTGCGTGCAGAGGAAAGGAGCTGAAGGAAGCTGCCGGCCCCCCAGCCTAGGAGCTGGGTCTAGGTGATTATGAGATAGCCACACCTCAGAGCTCCCCGAGAGGTGTGGTGGGCAACAGAGTGATTTGCACGTGTCTGAGAGCAGTACCACCAAGGGGGAAGGTCTGGATACAACCCACCCCCCAGCTTCCCTAGCCCACATGGCCCCGGCAGGACAGGGCAGCAAGCAGAGAAAGGTCGAGCACCAGGCAGCCTTGCAGGCAGAAATGTGTGCAGCAGCATGTGTGCCAGAAATATGTACCAGGCAGAGAGGTGGCGAAGCATAGAGGCACTTGTTGCAGCCCACAGTAGTTAGGACAGGCCCTGGGAAAAGGCAGGTGAGGAGAAACTTGGGGCTGATTATGATAAAATCCCCACCACCAGCAGGATGTCTTGGAAATGAGCAAGCATTCAGCCTGCCTCTGAAAAACTGGAGGAGTCTGAGGGAGGCCCTTCTCCACCATGCAGCCCAAACCACAGAGGGGCCCTCAAGGATTTTCATGGGTCTGGTGCAGGGTCCCTGTACTGCAGTAGGAGGTTGGGTCCAAAGCCAACCATGCCGTGGGTTCTTTACTTGAATCTCTGACCTGTTTTATGAATATGAACCACAAGCCCAACCTTGAAGGGAAGAAAAGTCCCCAAGCAGCCCTCAGGGAGGTCTTGGGCCTGACAGCCGGACCTCCCTGCACTTGATCTTGCAGTCTCCCAGCCCTTAATGTATACAGTATATAAGACATACCTCATGTAGGGTGGAGGCTGGGAGACACTCTCCCAAAGGAAAGTTAAACCCTTACTCCAAGTCCAGAATCTTCCCACCCATGTGTGAGCACATTGCCCGGCGCCAGGCAATACTGAGTACAAAATGGTGGAATGGAAATGGAGACTTCCTCAGGACCTTGAAGGACGTCAGGCAAGCCTTGGCCTCCTCCTGAGCATGGGTGGCCTTTCCCAGGCATGAGCGAACCTCTCCCACCAGCCAGGGAAGCCTCTCATGACGTTAATAGTTGTATCTCACTTCACAGTTTGCAGGCACACACATTGTTTTCCCATTAGATCTTCAGATAACACTGGGTGGTGCCAGGTGGGGAGTGTGATTATCCCTATGTGCCAGGTAAGGAAGCCCCCGCAGCTTCTGATGCTGGAAGTCGGGATGCAGGTTGACCTGAATCCAAAGACCATTCTCCTCCCTGCTCTACCCCACATGGCCTCTCCCTGACCACACTCCCCATCCCCAGGCCTCTCCTCAGGTGGGGAGCAGACAGCCACTTCGCCCCTGCCCCAAAACACCTCTCCCACTCAGCTGCTCTGCTGGTCTAGAGTCTTCCCTATTGACATCACTTCTGAAGGTCTTCTTAAAGAAATGCACATTTTAAGAAATAGTTTTCAAGTTTCTCAAGGCTAATGATATATTTCTTCAAATGAATCCTTACAAAGAAACCTGATACATAAAACAGAAGACAAAGGAGCTGGTCTGGTTAGAATGAGGCTGGGGGCTGGAACTCTGCCCCGTCAAGTGCGACTTTCTAACCCCCAAGGTGGGCCCCTCTGAGCAACCTGTATGCTCCACAGAGTTAAGGCACTGAGTTCCCAGGAGCGAGGCCCAGCTCATGAGCCATCAAGAACCAAGGAGCAGAAAATTCCTTGGAAGAAAGGAGCCTCGAAGGGAGAACATAGTAGGCTCTTTATCACTCCTCCCTACCCAGGACAAGGCACCACTATCTCCCAGGAGTGGCTCAGGCCAAAAACATGGACAGTCTCCGATTCCTCCACACCTAATTCAACAGCCGTTCCCATTGTCCTACTTTCTAAGTCCCTCTCAAATCCACCAGCAATACCACAGTGGACAAGGCCTTCACTATCTCTCACCTGGATTATTCCAACCACCTTCTCCCTAGTCTCTCTGCTTCTAACCTGCCCTCCAGTAGCAGCCAGAGTGATCTTTCAAAACATAAACCAAATCACGCTACTTCCTGGTTAGAACCCTCCAGTGGCTTCCTATCCAACTCAGAAGAAAATCCAGTCTTCACCACAGCTCACAAGGCTCTACCTCACCTGGCCCCAGCCCAGCCCTTCGTCTTATCTTTCCTCTCCCCCTCACATCATCTGCTCAGCCACACTGGCCTGCGAGTTGCTCACACACCAAGATTGTCCCTACCATAGTCTTGCACAGACTTTTCCCTCTCTCTCTTCTCCCCACTCTGTGTGGGTAGTTCCTTCTCATCCATTAAGTCAACTTAGAAATCACCTCCTCTGAGAAGTCCTCCACAATCCTCATCTCAACCCTTTGTATCTTTCAAAACACTTAACACAACTAACTGGTCATTATTTTACAGAATGGTCTGTTGACTTGTTCTGTGTCTGTCTCTCTAACTGGAAGTCATGAGGGGAGAGACCATGCCTATATTCCTGGTGCCTGGTACATAGTAGGTGCTCAATAAATACCTGAGGAGTGCATGGATTGATAGATGGATGGGTGGATGGATAGATGAGTGATGGATCAATTAACTCATCTCTACTAATTCAGGCCCCATTCGCATCTGAGACACCATCACTGGCACCAAGAGAAGAAGCAGGGGCCAAGGATTTCAGATTCCCCATTTGCATAAAAATTTATTCCAAAGAGAAATAATTCCTATCTGTTTATCAGAATGAAGAGCTTTTCTAAGTGATGCCTTAAAACAAACAAAATCTAGTTTGAAATATTACATGGAATCAAACTGTTTTCCTTTCCAAAGTAAATTTATAATTCAGATATTTCACTAATTGACACTGACCTTGCCCCACAAGAAATTCAAGTGCTTGAGTAAGCCAAATCACAGATGGATCAGGAATCTTGAAAATATTCATATTATCTGAAATACATATGATAAATTCTCACTTCTAGGACATTCCTAAAGAAATAATTGGAGATGGAGGCAAAGATTTAAGGGTAAAACTGGTTGCCACAGCACTGGTTTTATGGTGAAAGTTTGTAACAGTATGGGATTTTTTGTGATAAATTCTTAATAAAAAATATTGTACAGCCATTAAAATAATGCTTTTAAAGAGCATTTGATATCATAAGAAAATGCTCACAAGAATATCAGGATACAAACCTATTGAGAATATGATCCCAGATTTGATTATATGCATCTAAGCTAAATTCAAATTGTAGGCTGTGATTATCAGATGGCTTGAGAGGTAGAATTGCATATAATTTTTATTTTCTTCTTAATATCTTTTCCAAAATTTTTACAGTGAACATGGTTGTCTTTTATCATTAAGGGGGAAAATGTTCTTATTTATTCAATAAATACATATCAAGCAACTGCTCTGTGCCACATGAGCAAAACAAAGCAAGAATCGTTTCTGTCCTCATGTAGTTTTTGAGGGAGATGACATTAAACAACTCAGCCAACAAAAAGACACAGGACTACAAATTCCAATGGGGACCAAGAACGATAACTACAGGGTAGCAGGAGAGGGAAAAATGGTAGGGGAAGCCTGATTTAGATGAGGTGGCCAGGGAAGGCCTCTCAGTGGAGAAGATAATTGCACTGAGACCTGCAGGACGAGTGAGTCAGGCAAAACGTGGAGGAAAGGGTTTCAGGCTGTGGGAAAAGAATGTGCAAAGGTCCTGGGGCAGGAGCAAGCTAGGTATACCTGAGAAACTAAAAGAAAGCCAGTGCAACTAAAGAGATTATCAAGAAGTGGTGGGGAATAAGGTTAGAGAGGCAGGCAGGGATGAAACTGCACAGGGCCTCACAGGCCAGGCCAAAAATACGAGCGCTATTCGGTGTGCAATGGTGAGCCATGCTCTTAAGCAGGTGAGTGATGTGATCTGAATTTTGTCACACATTTTTTTTTAAAGAGTTTGAGCCAGAACTACAAAGCTACAGACTCCCAGAGCTTTGGGGGGAAACACAGTGTCTGTTTTGTCATGAGAATTCAAGAGATTCATTCCTGAGCCGTCCAAACTGACCACCCCGAGGAGCCTATATCCCCGCCCAGTGCTGTTCTGGAGAGGAGTGGAGACAGTAAAAAGGAGAGCTGAACATGGAGGGAACTCTCTGACTCACATAGGCTGTCACTTTGCACACTCAGAGCTACTGTCTTTTCTGATTCCCATGAAAGAGAAGGCAGGCAGGGAATTGTGAGCCTATATGACAGACAGAGAAACTGAGGCTCAGAGAAGTTGGGCCATTAATTTATTCATTCAACATTTACTGCACACTGGGTGGAGACTGGGTACAAGATGCATGAGACATGCCCCAGCCCACAAGGATCTCATGGGCTAGTGGAACAAGAAGACAAGAGGCATATCCTAGGTCAAGGCTCTGTTTTCAGGCACATGTGGGCTTGAACCCCAGCCCTGCCACTTTTGTAGAGGAGTAAGAAACTAAACCACTCTGAGCTGGAATTTCTTCATCTCTAAATAGGGATGATGGTGATGCTGCTGGTGCTGCTGCTGCTGCTGATGATGATGGTGGGTTGTTGTGAGGGTGAAAAGACTTATCCAAGTGCTCAGTGGTAGGGGGTTGGTGTTGTGGCTGCAGCCTTCTGACCCAAGTTTCAGCAAGATACCCATGACACATCTCCTCTCTCCATCTTGTGCATCATTAGTTCTCCCCTATGTGAAACCCAGGTTGACTGAGTACAAAGGCAAATGCCACCACAGTGACACCTGCAGCTATATGGAGCCAACCTGCTGCACTTCTGGGAGAGGATGGTCACTGGCAGCAATGTGAACCCAGTGGAGGGAAAAGAGGCAGGAGGCGCTCAGAGGGAGAGTAGAGAAAGCAAAGTGCCCACCAGCCGTTTGCAGCTCTTCGAATAAATGAAAAGCTCCTCTTGGCACTGACTAATTCAACTTTTATTCAGGCAGAGAAACCCCAGGCCTAACACTGGAAATTGACATCTTTGGGATAATTGAATGGAAACGAAACAGTGAAAACAGAGACATCTGCAAACATGTCTTAAAGGAAATAGCCTTTTGAAGCCTCTTTTGCATTTATGACAAGGTTTGTTCACATGCATAGTTTTGGTAGAATGTGTCAAGAAAATTCTACCCTCCCACTGAAAATGAAAGATTCAGAGTGAGGTTAAAAATGTCTCTAAGCCTGCCTTCATGCCTTTATTTTAGTAAAAGCACTGTAAAGTATCCTTTTTTTAAAAAGAAACATAACAAAAAAAAAAAAAATCCCTATTTTATAGTTGCAAACAAGGTGTAAATAGTTGCCAAAATCTAGATATATTGTATTGATAGGGAAATGGTATAAAATCTGAGAAAATGGCGAAAGAAACCTGAGACTAGCTGATGCAATAGTGGATAATGATAATGACAATGATGATGATGACGATGACAATAGTGATTATGGAATACTCACAGATACTAGGCATGGTGCTAATGGCTTGACATATTTCATCTTGCCTAACCCTCATGGAAGGATAAAGATGATATCATCCCCACTTTATGGATGAGAAAACAAAGGCACAGAAAAGTTGGATAATGTACCACATGGTCAACAGGCAGCTGAACCAGGATTCACACCCAGGTCTGTCTGGCCCCAAGGCCTGTGAACAAGACTACCTCCTCCTAAACCACTGGTTCTTCACTTTTTGTAAATCACACGTCTCATTGAGAATCTCATGAAAAGTGTGTCTCTGAGAAGTGAATATTAACACCATATTTTACATGCAACACCAGAGGGTTCAGAAACACAGAGTTTCTACAGGATGCCCCTGTGAACTTCGTTTTTACCAGAGATCTAACACTGATTACACTGACAGACTGAGGTAGGAACGCTGGACATGACCTCCAAGTTCCAGGGCAGTAGATCAACATAAACAAGCATATAAAAAAAATAAAGTTGTGTGTGTGTGTGTGTGTGTGTGTGTGTGTGTAGATCAACATAAACAAGCATATAAAAAAAATAAAGTTGTGTGTGTGTGTGTGTGTGTGTGTGTGTGTGTGTGTGTGTGTGTGACAAAACATACTTACGAAAGGTCACAATCCTAATGTCTCTGTCAACAGGACACTCCGGGCGGAACCTTGGCTATTGTGAACTCTTCACATAGAAGCCATTCATCTGCCTTATCACTGGAAACTGTGATCCAGCCACACCCTGGCCAGTCTTCAAAGGGACCTCCCTTCAAAGAGTCAGCAGGTAAAATCACTTAGGGCTTTAAAACAAGTAGGCCCTTGTGCCCAGCCAGATAAGCCACCCTGTACGACATATTCTACCATGGGAATCCTGGATTAGCGGAATTCAATGGCTATCCCACCTCCTAAGGTTGAGAGAAAGAAGAGATAAAGAACCAGGAGGCCCCAAAGGCCAACTATCTGCCTCCCGGATGCACCTTCCCGACGCACCTTCCCGACCTCTGCAGTTGCGCTCATTCTTTCTCTCATTCCAGAGAACCACTGTAGGCGCCAAAATCAAAGGCAACATCCACCATAGGTGGCACAAACTTCACCCTAAATGATGATTCAATTTCCCTCAAATGGCCAAGAAAAATAAGACAGTTGGGTTTTGTCTTCTACTTATCATGTATAAAACTTTCTCCGAGAAAAGGTCAACTGTCATTAGATGCAGAAGTCTACCCATTTGACATTACTGCACTGCCCAAAATGGGACCTTTGGCAAATGGAACTGGAACAGACGTTCAAGTATGAGAACTGCAGTGGGGTTGGAGACGGCGCTGCAGCTGGGCCAGGCAGTAGACATGCTGAGCCTGCTTGGAGGCCGGAACCCAGCCCAACCCCAGATGCACGTAGCTGAGCAGGCACGAAGCACCCCCTCAGTCAAAATAAGCTCCCTCTCCCAGACTCTTGCTTTGTAAGCTGTGATTACTACACCAGACAGCATGACAGTACCTACAGGACAAAATCACAAATCTTCCAGGGGTAGGAACCTACTACCTGACTGAGCCTTCTCCTGAAAGAGAGGAAAAGCCTGGGGCCCAGAGGATAGGCTCTAGAATTTGGGGATTCATTAAATGAGATATCAGGTGTGAAGGACCCTGGCCTAGAGACTGCAAATTCTTGAATACAAATGAGAACCACAGTGAGCTACTGACCTCATTCAGCTCTCTTCAGCTCTCATTCCAGGGGCAACTAGGCAAAGGAAAAGATGCTGAGCAAATTATGTAACTGGCATATTAAAACCCTCTACCCTCCAATCAACCCAAAAACAAAATCCTAACTCTACCACAGGGTATCACTACAGATGTGTCTGCTCACAGGTAACAGAAACAGGTTCATATTTACTGTCTCACCTCAAAGGTGTTCAGAGCAGGGCAGCTCCATGTGTGGTACCATGTTTGGATCAACATCATCATTTTATATGCAGTAAGAGGACCTGAGTTCAAATCCTAGTTTGACTCCAGACTCCATGATGTCCTGGGGCATGTGACCTCTTCTCTAAAACTCACCTGCAAAATGAGAGTGTGCAATGGACTAGATGACCACCTGCAGAGGCCTTCTAAAACAAATTCCTAGGACCGGCCCATGGCCCACTTGGGAGAGTGTGGTACTGATAACATCAAGGCCACGGGTTAAGATCCCCTTACCGGTCATCTTTTAAAATAAATAAATAAAATAAAATAAAACAAATTCCTGAACCTCAGCCCTTACTTATTAAATCCATATGTAAGAGTTGGGGAGGGGAGGATCCAAGAATTAAAAATTTTAACAACCCTACCCAGGTGATAATGATGTCTATAGAGATGTCCAGGTTTTTCTGAACTCAGAAATGCTGGGAATAAAGGGCAGGGCCAGGCCCATGGCTGCCATGAAGACTCTCCAGAGAACCTTCCGAATGCTCCACCTCAGCCCAGTCAGTGCAGCTCCCAGAACCAGCTTCCTTTCCCTCAGAGCCTGATCCATGAGCATTCATTCATCCCTGGGATGGGCCAGGGGGTGTCAGTCTTTCCTACTGGAACACCAGCTCCACTGGTGCTAGAACCATGTCTGTGGTATGCACTGTTCTACCACCATCCAGAAACAGTGCCCAGCACAATGCATATTTGTGAAAATAAAGGAATGAACAAGATCACAGAGGTCCTTTACTGTGGGACTCTTCAGAGCCCTCAATAAGCTAAAACACTCAGAAAATCTGAGAGAGTCTCACTGTGCTGCCCCTGTCCAACCCAGTCAGGCCCAGAGCCCTCTATCATGCAGCAGCAGCTGGGACAAGTATGTCAAAGGGAACAGGGACTGCCCAGAGCAGGGAATGAGAGAGGCAGTAATACTAGATGAATGCAGGAGAATTTCAGGTATTGGGAGGGCTGTTTAAACCCCATAGACAGGGACTACCTAATCTAGTTACAGGCAGACTTGAACTGAATTCATTACCCAGACTCATCTGTTACATATTTATAAGAAAAATGCTTAACATCACTAATCATCAGGGAAATGCAAATCAAAACCACAGGAGATATCACCTCACCCCAGTTAAAATGGCTATTATCAAAAAGATATAAAATAACAAATGCTGGTGAGGATTCAAAGAAAGAGGAACTCTTACACTCTGTTGTTAGAAATATAAATTAGTACAGCCACATGGAAAACAGTAAGAATGTTCCTCAAAAATTTTTTAAAAACTATCATGTGATCCAGCAACTCCACTACTGAGTTTGTTTCCAAGGAAATTGAAATTAGTGTGTCGAAGAGACATCTGCACTCCCATGGTATTTGCAGCACTATTTACAACAGCCAAGAGAAGAAATCATCCTAAATGTCAATCAACAGATGAATGGATAAAGAAAATGTGGTAAATGTACACAATTGAATACTATTCGGATTTTTTCTTCTTTTTTTTTTGCAGTTTTTATGGTTTTATTTAAACACAAACAAAATGTGGACATGAGCTGTCTATTCATTTTCTTCACTGCGTAGCCTGGTATTGGGATTGGTGACTATGATGGCCAGCTGGGCTCTTTTTCTAAGATGGCTTTGCAGTTCTTGAAGGAAACACTGTGAACAATCTCTGCACATTAAGATTTGTTGCACATTAGCAGCACTTCCAGCTCCTTGATGTTGTGAATCAGGAACTTCTGGAAGCCACTAGGCAGCATGTGCTTTGTTTTCTTGTTGCTCCCATAACCAATGTTTGGCATCAAGATCTGGCCCTTAAATCTTCTCCACACCTTGTTGTCAATACCTCTGGGTTTCCGCCAGTTACACTTAATTTTGACATTTCAGTCTGACTGCTGCTGGATGAACTTCTTGGTCCTCTTTTTGATGATCTTGAGCTTCATGAGGGATTGAGGGTGGCCATGTTGCTGAGTAGGATATGGCTGCCAGCTCCACAGGCAGCATGAGGAAGAGAGAGGGAAAGGTGGTACGTGAAAGCTGATGGGCCAGAAAGTTTCATATTATGTTTTAATTCCACTTTTTTTCATAAAGTTTTTGAAGTACCCTGTATACTAATCCCTTAAGTCATGTACAAAACAAAAAGTGGAGTTACAAACCATTGTTATGATAGTACAAGCTTTTATAATTGCCCATGTATTTACCTTTACTGAGATTTTTATTTCTTCATATATCTTTGAGTTACTGTCTAGTGATCTTTCGTTTCAACCTGCAGAAGTCCCTTTAGCATTTCTCACAGGGCAGGTCTAGTGGTAACAATCTCCTTTCGTTTATCTGGAGATATCTTGATTTCCCCCTCACTTTTGAAGGACAGTTTTGCCAGATATAGTATTTTCTGGTAGACAGTTGGGGGTTTTTTTATTAGTGCTTTTAATATATCAGCCAACTGCCTTCTGGTCTACAAAGTTTCTCATGAGAAATCTGCTGATAATCTTATTGAAGATCCCTTGTATGTGAAAAGTTGTTTCTCTCTTACTGCTTTTACTTTTTTGTTCACTTTTTTAAATTTTAAAATATTTATTTGAAAAATAAATCTTTCTGTTCTGTGGCCTCAAAATTTTCCATTGTCCTACCTTCAGAATCACTGATTCTTTCTTTTGCCTACTCAAATCTGCTTTCAAATCCCTCTATTGAATTTTTTATTTCAGTTTTTGTACTTTTCAACACCAGAATGTCTTCTGGGTTTCTTGTTTTCTAACTCTTTACTGATATTTCCATTTGGTTCAGATATCATTTTCTTGACTTTATGCATTTTCCTTTAGTTCTTTGGGCATCTTAAAGACATTTTAAAGTCTGTCTAGTATATCTGTCATGAGATCTTTTTCAGGGATAGTTTCTGTTGATTATTTTTTTCCTTTGAATTGGCCATACATTCCTATTTCTTGGAATGCCTTGTGATTTTCCTGTTGAAAACTGGACATTTGAAGGCCAGCCCATGGCTCACTAGGGAGAGTGCAGTGCTGATAACACAAAGGCCGCGGGTTCGGATCCTATATAGGGATGGCCAGTTGGCTCACTGGCTGAGCATGGTGCTGACAACACCAAGCCAAGCGTTAAGATCCCCTTACCGGTCATCTTAAAAAAACACACACACAAAAAAACTGGACGTTTGAAGCTGATAATGTAACTCTGGAAATCAGATTCTCCCCTTCACCAGGGTTTGCTATTTTTTGGTATTGTTTTGTTTATGCTTTTGCTTTTTTGGTTATGTGCTGTCTCTTTCCCAAGGATCAGCCTGAGATATAAAGTCAGTCTTCTAAGATCTTTTCTGAGCCTATCCCTGGGCATGAACAGTCACTTTCTAATTTCCCCCAAGTATGCAGTTTGTCTTGAATATACTATCTGGCTCCCAAAATGAGAAAAGGAAAAATGAAGGGAAGAGGGGAAAATGCCAGCCCTTTAAATTCCTTGGAAATCACTTCAGTTGTAGAAGGAGGGGCTTGCACCCCTCAGGGGAGGTAAAACAATGGCTACCCGCCTATTTGTCTGCACGTCTGTGATCAGAATCAGCAAAGAGTCATCAGAGAACAGATCCCCAAACTTTGGGAGACAGGTTCCTTTTTTCCCACCCTGCCTCCCACAACCTGTTTTCTGCCTTCTCTAGGAGCACATGCACAGTGGCCTGCCACAATGGCTGAAGGTTGGGAAATGGGTAGCTGCTGCTACTCTGCTCAGAGATAAAATTGACTGAAATTAACCCATTTACCATCTAAGTAATTCATCAGGAAGAAAAAAAAATCTTAAATATGTATGTGCCTGTTGACAGAGCCGCAAAATACATAAAAGAAAAATTGACAGAATTAAAGCAAAGAATAGGAAATTCCACAATATACTAGTTTGAGTCTAATCTCAGCAGCTAAGAGAACGAGACAAAAAAAATCAGTGAACACGTAAAAGCTTGAAAAACTCTATCAACTTCCAAATCATGAAACACAATAACCAACAACTGCAGAATACTCATGTTTTTATTAATTTTATTTTCATTTAAATTATTAAAATAATATAAGTTTTTATTTAAATACAGTAAAATATACTCTTTTTGGTGTAGAGTTCCATAAGCTTTGACAAACACAGTTGTATGACCATATGCACAACAAAGATATACAATATGAGGTATTGTATTCAAAAAGTTTGTGGAAAAATGGAATTAAGAGATAATACAAATTTTTCCATGAACTTTTTGAAGACCCCTCATAGTTCCATCAGCCCCCAAAATTCCTTCCTACTGACTCTTGTTAACCCCTTTGCCTTGGAAACTCTGGAAACACTGTCAACCACCAATCTGTTTTCCATCCTAATAGTCTAACCTTTTCCAGAATGTCACATAAAAGGAAGCATACAGAATGTAGTCCTTTGAGTTTAGCTTCTTTCTTCACATAACGTATTTGAGATTCATTCATGTTTTAGTTTGTATCAACACTTCATTCCACTTTATTGCCAAATAGTAATCCCTTGTATAAATGTACCACTGTTTGTCTGTCCCTTCATCACCTGAAGGGTATTTGTTTTGTTTACAGTTTTTGGCAATTATGACAATGGTTGTTAAAGAAATTGAACTAATTTTTGTGTCAATGTAAGTTTCCATTCATCCTGGGTAAATATCTAAAAATGAGGTTGCTGGTCATATGATAAGTGCATGTTCACTATATTTTTTAAACTTTCAAACTGTTTCCAAATGGCTATGCCATTTTGCACTCTAACCAGCAACTTATGAGAATTCCAGATGATCTGCTTCCTCACCAGAACTCAGTATTGTCAGTACTTTTTACTTAGCCATTCCAGTAAGTATGTACTGATATTTCATTATGAGTTTAATTTGCATTTCCCTAATAATTATTAAGGTTGAGCATCTTTTCAGGTGCTTATATGCCATCCACATATCTTCTTTGGTGATATGTCTGTTGAAAACATTTGTCCATTTTTTATTGGGCTTTTCCTTATTGTTGAATATTGAGAGTCCTTTACATATTCCTGATAGAAGTCCTATTTCAGATTTGAGACTTGCAAATATTCTCTTCCAATCGGTGGCTTATTTTATCATTCTTTTGCAGAACAAATTTTCTATTATTTATTTATTTATTTGTGGCTGTTTG
This sequence comes from Cynocephalus volans, assembly GCF_027409185.1. Classification (NCBI taxonomy): domain Eukaryota; kingdom Metazoa; phylum Chordata; class Mammalia; order Dermoptera; family Cynocephalidae; genus Cynocephalus; species Cynocephalus volans. The sequence goes on from NC_084460.1 coordinate 29,482,788, forward strand.
TATGTGAATCTGAACAAAGTTTTGATTTTGATGAGGTTCAACTTATTTTTTCTCTCTTGGTGCCATTTGCCTAAGAACTACTTGCCTAAGGCAAAGTCACAAGCATTTTCTCCTACATAATCTTCAGTAAGTTTCACAGTTTTATGTTTGACATTTATGTCTGTGATCCATTTTGAGTTAATTTTTGTATGAAATGTGAGATGTAAGTTGAGGTTCATTTTTTTGCATATGAATGTCCAATTTTCTCAGCACCGTTTGTTCCAAACATTTTTTTCTCTCCATTGAATTGTCTTTTCATCTTTGTCAAGAATTTATTGACCATAATTGTTGCATCTATCTTAGGACTCTTTTCTGTTCTTTTGTTCTATTTGCTTACGGTGACACCAATACAATACTGTTTTCATTATGGTAGCTTTACAGAAAGACTTGAATTAAGGTAATGTGAGGGCCCCAACTTTGTTCTTTTTTTTTTTCATAACGAGTTTGGTTATTCTAGTCCCTTTGCCTCTTTTTTTTTTTTTTTTTTTTTGGTAGCTAGCCAGTATGGTGATCGAACCCTTGGCTTTGGTGTTATAACACCACACTCTAATCAACTGAGCTAACCAGCCATCCTGCCTTTAATATTAGTTACAGAACTAGTTTGTCAATTTTTAAGAAAAAGGTCTGCTGAGATTTTTCTTGAGATTTCCTTTCATCTATAGATCAATTTAGAAAGAACGAACATTTTAACATAAATCTTCTAACCCATGCACACTGTTGTGTCTCTCCATTTTTTAGGTCTTCTTTGATTTATCAATTCTTTGTAGTTTTTGACATACAGATCGTGCACAGATTTTGAGATTTATATTAAGTAGTTCATCTTTTGTACTATTTTTATTTCAATATCCAATTTTCCATTGCTAGTACAAAAAAGTAAAATTGATTTTTGTTTATTGCACTTGTGTCCTGTGACCTTAAAAAACTCACTTTTAGGAGCATTTATGCAGATTAATTGGGATTAAACACATAGACAACCATATAAGTTAAAAGTAAAGACAGTTTTATTTCTTCCTTTCCAATTAGCATGCCTTTTTATTCCTTTTTCTTGCCTTCTTGCACTGGCTAGGACTTCTTCCAGTATGATACTGAATAGGAATGGTGAAAACATACCACCTTGTCCTGACCTCAGTTTTGGAGACAGCATTCACTCTTAAAATGTAAAGTATGATGTCACTATAGATTTTAGTAAATGACCTTTGTTAGGCTAAAAACATTCCCTTCTGTACCTGGTAAGCTAAGAGTTTTTAATCAGAAGGGAATGTTGGATTTTATCAGGTAGTTTTTCTGCACTTAGATGAAGAACAGAGATGATCATATAGGTTTTTCTTCTTTAGTCTACTGACTTGATTAATTACATTGATCTATTTTCAAATGCTCAACTAACTTTGTGTTCTCATGACAAACTTTATTTGCCCATAATGTACTATCCATTGATATATTACTGAATTTGATTAGCTAACATGTTGTTGGGATATTTGCTTCTATATACATAAGCAACATTGGTCCATAGCTTCCTCATATCATAATGTCTACCTGGTTTTGGTATCAGAGTGATGCTGACCTGAAAAACTGATTTGTCTATTTCTCCTTTCATTTGTTAGTTTTTTCTTCATGTATTCTGAAGATCTAATCTTAGATGCAAATACATTTAAGATTGTTATGGCTTATTGATGAATTGACCCTTTTATTATAGCATAATGTCCCTCTTGATCCCTGATATGTCTTTTTCTAAAGTTTACTTGGTTTGATACTAATACAGCTAATATGCTCTCTCACACACACACACACACACACACACACACACACACACACACACACACACACACACTCGTGCACGTTATCATTAGAATTTCTCTTCTTAATCACTCTTATACATGCACATAGTTTAATGTGCCACAGGTGTTTTCTACATCTGGTGCACACCTGTCATTCTGAAATCTCTGTTAACTGCCATGTGTTAGATGACCTACTCTTGTATGCCATGGCTTAGTTCTCTCAGTTTACTACCTTTGTCACCGAAGAACGTCCTGCAGTTGCATCCAGGACAAGGGTGAATGGAAGGTAAATTTTGAGGCCCTTAACAATTTCAACGGAAGTAGAATATTACTTTGGAGATCACTTTCAGTCAGCATTTTAAGTTATTGTTTCACTGACTTCTAAATTTCAGGGTTGATGTTAAGAAGTCCAAAGTCACTCTGATCCTAGTCTAGTCTTTATATTTAACTCCCATACTAACCATTTTTGTTGCTCTTCCTCCATTCCTGAAATTTCAAGTTTCCCTTTGGTACCATTCCCCTTCCTTTAGCATTCCTTTTAGTGCAGGTCTGTTAGCAACAAATTCTTCGTTACATTTTTTTCCTTCAGCACTTTAAACATATTGTTCTGCTATGGTTTCTCATAGGAGATCTAGAGTCATTCAAATCATTCTTTCACTTTAAGTAATGTGTTATTTTTCTATGGCTGTTTCAAAGATTTTTTTTTCTTTATCTTTAATTTTCAGCAATTTGTTTAAGACATGTTTGGCCTTTTCCTTGAGACTATCCTGTTTGAGGTTTGTTAGATTCTTAAACCTCTACATTTATGTCTTTCACTAAATTTGGTGTCTTTATTCTTTTTTTTTTTTTCCTCCCTAACCTCTTCTATCTTCCTTCTCCTTCTGGAACTCCAATTAATCATATGTTAACCCTTTTGACATAGTGCCTCAAGAGACTGTTCATTTTTTTTTCAATCATTATTCACTCTGTTCTTGAGACTGAATTTCAGTGATTATTTTCAATTCACCATCTCTTTCTTCTGTCATAAACATCTCTATGGAGCCTATCCAGTGAATCTTGCTAGTATACAAATTGTGCTTGCAGTTCGAAAATTTCCATTTGGTTCTTTTTTATACTTTCTATTTCCCTGCTGAGAACTTCTATCTTTCCATTCATTTCCAGAGTGTTACCTTCACCTCATGAAACATGACTATAAGAGATCCTTTAGTCTTCGTCTTATAATTCCAGCATCTGTGTCTTCTTGGGGTTGACATTTGTTGTTTGCCGTTTATCTAGAGACTTAGTCCCATTATCCTGATTCTTTGTATGCCAAGTAATCCTCAATTTCATCTTTAGCATTTTGAATATTCTCTTGGAGCAGCAGCCTCTTTCTCAACCAAACACTACTATACGACTTGGCAAATGATAAAAAAAAAAAAAAAAAAAAAAATGAAGAAGAAGAAGAAAAAATTTCTTCAATGTGAATTATCCCCACACTCTCCAGCTCAAAGAGGGTCCATTTATCCAGTTCTCAAGCCAGAACAAAGAGGGATCTGGAGGAGATTTTGCAGTCCAGTGCATGCACATTTCTATCACAGGGCTGCCGTTGAGTTAAAGATGGAAAATTAAAAAACTAATAAATAGGACATTCATGTCTGGAAAATTTTACCTCTTTCCCCTATCTACTTAAGACTGTTTACTTCCAGATCTATTAGCAGTTTCTTTTCATATTCTGTTCAGAGTTTAAATCGTGAATAGAGGGCAACATAGCAAGTAGTTGGCTTAAATCATCTTGGCTCACCACACAGTACCTTTGTCAAGATAGACTATATGCTGTGACATAAAACAACACTCAACAAATGTAAAAAGATTAAATTAAACACAATATGTTCCTTGAACACAACTGTATCTAATTAAGACTCAATAACAAAAATCAATTTAAAATGGCATGTGAGGGGCTGGCCAGTGAGCTCAGTTGGCTAGAGCATGGCGTTGATAACACCAAAGTCCAGGGTTCAATCCCTATATGGGCAGCCAGCAAAAAAAATGCACACAAGTAATTCTAAATTAAACAACAAGCTTCTAAATAACTCAAAGGACAATGAAAGCACAAGGGAAATTAGAAATGTTTATAAATGAGTAATAATGAAACCACAACATATCAGGGATGTAGGTTTGTCAAGTGTACAGTCTCCACCTTACCTTCATTCTGCTCCTCATCCCTCCTTCACTACACCAACTCCTAGGAGCCCAGGAGAGAAAACTAGGGGAGGTTACCTCATTCGCAGCAGAACTGGGGCTGGAAAACACTAAATCCAGTGCCATGAAGGAAACAATAACTGAGACAAAAATGAAGACAGAGAAACCACTGTAAACAGACTTGGTCTGGCTTACTGTGACATCTTCACGTAGGGGCGATTGAGGGCTGACACCGGCCCAGCCTCCTGTGGGACTAAGCGGAGTCAAGCCTTGGCCAGCCTTGAAAGGGCCCTCCCTTCAAAAATCAGCAGGTCAGATCACTTAGGGCTTTGGAACAGGCAGGCCCTTGTGCCCCAGCTGATAAGCCACCCTGCACAACACCTCTACGATGCAGATCCTGGATTAACAGAATTCAGTAGCTGACCCCACCTCCTAAGGTTGAAAGAGACAGAGACAAAGGAACCAGGAGCCCACAAAGGCCATCAGAGCCTGCCTCCCGGATATGCCCCTTCCCAACCTCTGCAGTTGGGATCATTCTTTCTCTCATTCCAGAGAACCATTGTAGGCACCAAAATCAAGGGACGCACCCACGACAGGTGGCACAAATTTCACCTAAAAGATGATTCAATTTCCCTCAAGTGGCCAAGAAAAATAATACCCCCCCAAAATAAGACTGTTGGGTTTTGTCTTCTACTTATCATCATGTATAAAACTCTAAGTTCTGCCCTCCAAGAAAAGGTCAACTGTCATTTGATGCAGAGGTCTACCCATTTGACATTTCTGCACTGCCCAAAATGAGACCTTGGACAAATGGAACTGGAGTGGAGATTCAAGTATGAGAACCACAGTGAGGCTGGAGAGGGCCCTGCAGCTGGGCCAGGCAGCAGACATGCTGAGCCTACTTGGAGGCCAGAACCCAGCCCAAGCCCAGCCTGCACGTAGCTGAAGCAGGCACAAAGCACCCCCTCAGTCAAAATCAACTCTCCGCCCAGACTCTCGCTTTGTAGGCTGTGATTACTACACCAGACATCATGACAGTATCTACAAGACAAAATCACAAATCTTCCAGGGGTAGGAACCTACTACATGACTGAGCCTTCTCCTGAAAGAGAGGAAAAGCCTGGGGCCCAGAGGATAGGCTCTAGAATTTGGGGATTCATTAAATGAGATATCAGGTGTGAAGGACCCTGGCCTAGAGACTGCAAATTCTTGAATACAAATGAGAACCACAGCAGGCTACTGACCCTATTCAGCTTTCATTCCAGGGGCAACTAGGCAAAGGAAAAGATGCTGAGCAAATTATGTAACTGGCATGATTAAAACCCTCCACCCTCCAACCACCCCGAAAACAAAATCCAAACTCTACCACTGAGGGTGCATCTGCTCACAGGCAACAGAAACAGGCTCATATATACTGCCTCACCTCGAAGGTGTTCAGAGCAGGGCAGCTCCATGTGTGGTACCATGTTTGGATCAACACCATCATTTTATATCCAGTAAGAGGACCTGAGTTCAAATCCTAGTTTGACTCCAGACTCCATTGTGTCCTGGGGCATGTGACCTCTTCTCTAGAACTCACCTGCAAAATAAGAGTGTGCAGTAGACTAGACAACCACCTACAGAGGCCTTCTAAAACAAATTCCTGAACCTCAGCCCTTACTTATTAAATCCATATATAAGATTTGGGGAGGGGAGGATCCAAGAATTAAATTTTTTAACAACCCCACCCAGGTGATAATGATGTCTATAGAGATATCTAGGTTTTTCTGAACTCAGAAATGCTGGGAATAAAGGGCAGGGCCTGGCTCATGGCTGCCATGAAAACTCTCCAGAGAACCTTCCGGATGCTCCACCTAAGCCCAGTCAGTGCAGCTCCCAGAACCAGCTTCCTTTCCCTCACAGCCTGACCCATGAGCATTTGTTCATCTCTGGGATGGGCCAGGGGGTGTCAGTCTCTCCTGCTGTACTATCAGCTCCACTGGCGCTGGAGCCATGTCTGTGATATGCACTGTTCTACCGCCATCCAGAAATAGTGCCTGGTGCAATATGTATTTGTGGAAATAAAGAGATGAACAAGATCACAGAGGTCCTTTACTGTGGGACTCTTCAGAGCCCTCAATAAGCTAAAATGCTCAGAGAATCTCTGGGAGAGTCTCACTGTGCTGTCCCTGCCCAGCCCAGTCAGGCCCAGAGCCCTCTATCATGAAGCAGCAGCTGGGACAAGTATGTCACAGGAACAGGGACTGCCCAGTGCAGGTAATGGGAGAGGTGGCTAGTACTAGATGAGTGCAGGAAAATTTCAGGTATTGTGGGGGCTGATTAAACCCCATAGACAGGAACAACCTAATCTAGTTACTTCAGACAGACTTGAACTGAATTCATTACCCAGACTTCTTTATTATGTATTTACTTTCTATCAACTTCTACACTAAGCTATTTATCTGTTTCTTCTAATCTTTCCAGCAACCTATTCCTAGGGGAGTTGAATGCCCCAAACTCAAGAAGGCCCACCCACCACAGGGCCTGTGAACACTTTTCGCTCTACCTGGGATATTTTCCTGCAGGCCGATCACACATCACCTAAATAATGCCTGCTCGTCCTTCATGCATTAGCTCTCACATCACCTCCTAAGGGAAGCCCTCCTAGATCTCCTTAGTTCTTACAGCACTGAGCTCCTCTCCCTCAGAATACACCCTTCTTCACTAGCCCCTCAAAAATAATGATGTACACTGAATTACTTCACTAATGTCTGTCCCGCTCAGAAAACTGGAAGCTCTCAGCAACCAAAGACTGAGTTGGGTCCTGCCAATTGCCGTGTCCACAGCACCTGGCACATCTGTAGAAGAAATAAATGAATGAGGGCAATGAAAGCTCAGAGAGGTTAAGTGACTGCCAAACATCACACAGCCAATAAGTGGCCCAATCAGAACCTGAACCCAGAACTTCCTGACTCTTATGTCCAAGCTTGGCCTGCTCAGCCACTTGTGCGCTGAAGGAAGGGGTTGCTCACTCAGTGTTGAGTGCCATCTACGCCCAGGGCACTGCACAGGCACCATAAGTGTATTGCACAGGATTGGTACTCGCCAGCCCTGCAAACTCCTCTTCTCTGCCACTCACCCAGCATTCTTATGGCTCCAGGCAGCAGGCCTATGTGGGTTTAAAATGAGGGGACAGATACCTGGCCTGCTTGCCCGTTCCCAAGAAGCTTGTAAGTATTCTGTACATCTTACAGGAAGACACTGACAAATGTCATAACATGGAGCAGGTGCTGATCTTGGAAGGCAGCCTGTATCACGCCCCCCTTATCAGCACACTTGGATCACCTCCCTTCTTGTCTGACAACTTTTCTGAGACACATCGGTCTATAAAAATGGGATGTAGCTTTGTCATCAACAGTTCAGAGGCAAGAGCAGGAGGAGAGGCAGCTTTTAAAACTTTGACACATCAACACTGGGCAAGGTAAGAACTTGCTGCATTGAATGTGCAAAGAGAAGGTTGAAACTCTGAGGTGGGAACAAGCATAGGACAGTTCATCTAAGGACCGATAACTAGGGTTATGGGTTTAGAATCACTTTAGCAATGTCCCTCCTCTACACCGCACCCTGCCTAGCACAGGGTAGGTGGTTAAGAATTGTCTCTTATGCAATTGCTTTTAAGAGAATGGGAAATTTATCACTGGGATTCCCAAAGGGTTCCACTCAAGTCAACGTCTATCAATATTGCCATCAACTACATCACAGATGCAGGATTTTTGTTTCCCTTAAAGCATGCTTAGATGTCATGTGAGACACGTGGGTCAAATTTCTCGCAGATGAGGGTAAAATGGGAAAATTGATGAAAATGTGATGTGTTTTTCTTCATAAAGGCTAATGTATTCAAGGTGAAGGATTGTCATTGGCTTCAGATTGTGCCCTTCTCTATATTTCTGCCATAACAGCTCTTTTTATGGTGTTGGCAAGAGGCAGATGGCTTGCTTTTGTTACTGCCTGTGCAAGGCGACAGCACAATCCACAACCCAGTTTTACAAAACTTAACTAGTTAAGGCAAACAGTGAGACACTCCAGACAGAGGCAACTTAGAGAATCATGGTAAGAGGAATGTGAGGGTTGGAGATGGGAAGTGATCTCTGAAAGTCACCAGCACAATTCAGACTCAGATGGGGTTTCTTGAGTGGATGTGGACCCAGCTCTTGGCCTCCTCGCTGAGGCTCAGGATCCTCAGCTGGAAATCATACCTAGATTTGCGGGGAGGATTATATAAGAGGTACAGATAAAGCACTCAGCATAATGACCAGTACATACGTATTTAGGGCTCACTGAGCAGATATTTATGGACACGTCCCAGAAAAAGAGGTAAAGCCAAGACTTACACGATTTACATGCACATGCCCCATGATCAGTAGGACCATGCAATGCCCTGCAAAGAGGAGGGACCAGAAGAGTCGGATGAATGGGTTGACTCAATCAAACCATAACCAGGGATCCTGCCCTGTGCCACCCACCTACACCATGGTGTGGACTGGCAAACACACACCAACAGGCTATGCCAGTGCTCTACTGGAATGTGGGAATGGGCTTTGAAAAGAGAGAGACAGAGAAGGCCTGAGATGGTCACACCACATAGAGATGGCTCTGAACTCAGCACATTGCACCAGGACAGTTCAATAACCAAAGGGGTGGAGGATGCCAATCCTGGGACTGATTCATTAGGTGGTTTAGTCCTGACCCGGCAAAACTATCACCTGAGGGCTAGTGACAATAGTGACCACTCTGTGCCTCAGGTTTCATAATCAATAAATTGGGATGCAGGTGGTCTCTCTCACGGTTGTGCTCAGAGTTCAGAGCAGCTGCTGTCCATCTACACCCCACATAGTGCCTGGCACATGGTAAGTTACACTACCGACGAGCAGTGCTACCTACCAGCTCTCCATAAAGAGGGAGGAACCATGATCACCACTGGAATCACACGTTACAGCTAGATGATTCAAAACTCTCGAATTCCCCAGTTGGTGACTCACATTACTCCAAGGATATATAAATGAGTAAGATGGAAGGTGGTAATGTTACCCAATAGGTCAGGCTACTGGGCAGGGCTTGGCCTATACTCAAAGGCTGCCACCAGACCATAGAGGATGTTTATGCAAATTTGAAAAAGAAGTAGAAAAGGGGCCCTTCCTCAAGTCACTGACTGCCATGTATTAAGACACTGTCACATCAATACAGTATATAGACTAGAATATCAACAATGTGAACAGCAGGAGCCCTCCTACAAGAGCAAGGACCTTGTATGGATGCATCCTACACAAATGTACTCAGGAGCCCTGTGGCCCACTGGGAATGTGGTGTCTGACGAAGCCCTCTTTTGCAGGTATCTGCCACGAAGATGCTGACTCTCTGGGCCATGGCCATCATGTTAGCCATCGAGGCAAGAGCCCTTAACCTGCTGAACCAAGGCCAATTGCTGGGAAACCTTCCTATCCCAGCATTCCCTGTGCCCATCCTCAATAATCTTTCCATTTGTATGCCAAGGAAACAGTCCTCCAGAAGTCTGCCAATCCCAGAAAAACTTCCACTCAGGAAACAAACATCTGGGGCTGTAGGAGGCAGGTGCCAACCCGTGGCCAAGTACTTCATATCAAACAGCAAGCTCGAAGACTGTAAGTAGGAATTGTTTCACAAACACACCTTTTCCACTCCCCATGCAGACTTCTCATGTCTAACCCAGAGGGCTCGTTCTGCCTTCTGAACATGTGGTTCCGAGACACAAGGAAGCACTGGAATCATCTCAGGAACTTGTAAACAGGACAGCTGCCTGGGCCCACTCCCTTATATTCTGGCCCAGCACTACCACAGTGGCCTGAGAGCCTGGCTTTCTAATCAGCTCCAGGATGACACTGAGGCTGCTTGTCCACGGTCCACACACAGGCTAGGAATGGTCTGAGCAACCCTGGAGAAGGGAACTCTAGGACTCAGCAAGCTGTCTAGTTACCTGCCTTTTATGTGACTCTTACCACATGGAGACTGTGCCAGGAGACCTTGTGGCTTCTCGCTGCTGGACCCCAGTGCTCATCTAGACTCCCGGGGTGCTTAAAACCTCAACCTGGTCTATCAGGAGCCAAAAGAAATGGGAAATCGGGTTCCACCAGCAAACCCCTTAACAGACTTGCTTTCTCAAAACTCCCTTTTCACTCCCTCCCTGAGTCTCATGTTCCTCCATGAGGAGATGAGGAACTCTGCCCCTCCAAAAATCCCACAGAGGCTGAGAACAAAGAAACTCAGGAAGTTAAGGCTTGGCAAAGGAGTGACTCCTATTCGGGGAACAGAAAGAGGGAAGGATTCATTGGCAAATAAAGCCTATCAGGACTAAGTCCTTATAGTTCTCTTAACAGCCATCTGAAGCCACAGCCTAGGTAGCCATGGAGGATAACAGGACAGGGCAACAGAGGGGACCTGGGCACCTACCAAGTGATCAGTGCCCAGCCCCACAGCTCCAATGTAGACTGCTTTGCCTCTTGAGAAACATGTTCCCAGATCTTCCAAGCATCTTTCCTTGTTACGAAATACTTCAAATAGGAAGTTCAGACAGTGGTAAAAAAGACAGCTGTCTATCCATCACACAGTGATTTGAGGCCCCAGGGCCTTTGCCAGACTGCATCCCCTCACTCTCTCTCTGTCCCTCACACCCAAAGGAGGCCTCTAGCCTGATTATTTTTCCATAGCAATTTCCTTATATTTTATGACATGTGGATATTACTTATCAATATAAAAGATCACACTCCATGTTATAAAGATTCCAGAATAGGTGACCTACTTGTTCTGACCCTCAGACTTATGTGTGGGAGGTGATTCATCCATGTTGCAATGAGAAAGTCTTGCCATTCACTTTCAACACTGTACTGTACCGCAATGTATGCACCTATTCCATTTGTTTCCAGTTGTGTGCTACTCCAAGCGATGCTGCTCTGGACACTCTTGTGGGGGTCTCCTGGCGCACGTGAGCAAGAGACTCCCTGGGGCATAAACCTGGGGATGGGGTTTGTCCACATCACCCCACACAGGCAAAGCCTCTCCATTGTTGAGAGCACTGGGCAGGGGAAGCAGCAGGAAGTCTCCAAAAGCCGTGGCCCACTGGCTCAGCAGGGGCTGGTATTAGGGACTTCTTCCAAATGCTACTCTGCCGGGCCAAAAATGTTTGATCCTAGGTCAAATTAACTTCATCCCTGAGGTGAGCGAGGTTGACCACTAACCAGATTTAACAGCTCTTTTTCTCCAAGTTCCTCACTCAGGCCATCGAGAGCAGCATGATAAGATAGGACGGCTCTCCAAGCAGCAGTTGACACTCCTTCCCTTTCCCCCAGTCTTCTTGGATTCCAGCTCTCCCTGCCCTGCTGTCCCCCAGGGGGAGGGAAACACATGGTTAGCACCTCCTCCACCCTGATGAGAGCAATGTTGGAGGAGAAAGAAAGCTGATGGAGGAGATTTCCTATCAGAGGCAGCTCGTCAAAGTGGCACAAAGGGAAAATAAGGCCTGGAGAGGGGAAGAGATAGAATCACACAAACGGTGGAGAGAGTACAGATCTGTCAGCTCCATCACCACTTTCCCAGTCACCTCCCGCTTTACTCAGCACTTACAATTCACCAACATCTCTTTCTTCCTCCACCCAGCAACCCATGCAGCAGGTTCTATCATTCACCCCTGTACTGGTGCAGAGACTAGGGCCGGACAGCAAAGATTCTGACCCAGGCCACTCGGTCTCCAAAGAATAGAGCCGAGACTGTACCCCAGGCTGCTGGGCTCAAAAACCAAACTAGGTCCTTTCACTCTATGCCCAAATCTCTTTAGATGTAAAGTACTCAACACCAGGCTGGCCTCAAAGTAGTTGCTAATACATATTAGCTCTTAACAAGGAAACAAATCTATTTCTCTGATACCACGCTGCCCTTGGGATGGGCAGTAGCAAGAACTGAAATTTCTGGGAGGCACAACATACAGTTCCTGTGGGCCCCACAATTCAGAGGTGCTGGCTGCCCACTGGCTGAACTGACTGGGAAGCCTACAACAGGAATGTATCTCTTGACTCTTTTCAGATCTGAATGCCACTCTGCTCCCGCAGATTGAGATGATGCTGAAGTGTGAGAAGGTTAACATGGCTGGTGTGCTTGGAACACTGTTATCCACAGTGGGTGACTCCGGCCTACTGTCTGTGTTAGACATCACATCATCCCTAGATATACTTGGAAGTGGTGGCCTTGGTAGTATCTTAGGCAAGAGAGGCAGCAGCAAGTCCCTGAAGCTCCCATTGTCAGAAGTCACTGGTGCCATCAGTAACCTGCTACCTCTGGGTCAAGAGGGTCTGGGCAGCCTGCTACCCACTGGTGCACACAAGAATCCTGGAAAAGGACTCCTTGATAGCACTGGTCTCTCCAACCTCCAGCTACCCCTGAATGATGTGGCCAACAAAATTGGTGAGCTCAAAGAATCCACTGAGAGTGTGCTGAACAGTGCCCTGTCACCAGATGTAAATGAGGCACTCACGGCCCTGCTGGGCAATATTAATGTGGAAGAGCTTTTGCTGGGGTAAGTGCTTCCTTTACCTTAGCTAAGGCTTCTGGTACCAGAAAAGCTGTTGATCTGAGACACTCAAGTTCAACCTCCAACAATCCTACCAAATGAGACAACCACAGTTTCACAAGGCAATATACTCACTCCATGCTGAAACTGTGCCCTTTTAGGGGAAAATATGATCAAGATTTCTTGAGCTTGAAGAACTGGGTGGGTAAGGGGTTCAGGAGTCAAGGGAATGGAAGGTGCTTGGTAGGTTAACTGGCTGCTTCAAAGGTATTTCTCCTGCTGTCCAGGCTGATCCCTGAACCAGGACTGACTCTTGATGCTGTCACTTTGCAGATTAATGGTTCAAAAAGTGACTGTAGAGAGCATGAAGTTGACAATGGAAAGCAATGAGATCCAAGCAGACGCCAAAATTACCGCCTTCATCGGAGGAAAAGGGTGAGCCTGTTTCCACAACAGTCCACTGAGTCGCCCTAGACTGGGGTTGTGAGTTCCAGTGTCCAAGGGCCAGACAGAGACAACACAATACAGCAGCATGGGTGAGGGTGGAGCAAACTGGGAACCAAACACAGCTGCTGCTCCCTACAACCCAGGGGAGCCTGTCCTCCAATATTGTAAGCAAAAATTTTCATGTGTAATCTGCACAAGTTCATACATGGGAATGAGGACAGAAACCAAAGAGAACACATCTCATTGTGACATCTACACTGGCCTTAAAGGAAATGTACTATCCAAATAATCTGTATTCACCATGGAGAATCAGCCCACTCTGTACACTGTCCTAGTGAGTTGGGAGAGACAGAGATGATCAAAGTGCCCTCAGGGAGCTACACATTTAAACATGCATGCATGCATTCATCCATCCACTTGATATGTAGTTAAGAAATACCACTCTGGGACAGAGGCTGTGCTGGGCACAAAGACAGGTCTAAAAGCAGTCCCTGTCCTCAGTGAGTGTCAACACATGAGGGAGGAACAGGCTAACAGCATAGGCTCTGGGCACACAGGAGGGCATCAGAGGGACAAGGCATCCCCACTGGGGAGAAGACGACTTTATGGACTAAGATCCACAGCACTAATACCTCTCACTGGCCCAGCACCTGCCAGGCACTTAATTGTCTATGAACTTACCAAAGCCTCTCCACAACCTCACCAGAAAAGCAGTCCTGTTTCCAGACTAGCAAAGAAGCTTAGACTACCAAAAGTGGTTACAAACCTTGCTCAAAGTCATGGAGCTAAAATATGGAAATGACAAAGTTTAAATTCAGGCAGTCTGCCTCCAGAGCCAATGTCTGTGCCCATTAGAGTAAGCAGTGTCAGGAGGAGCCATTGTCTTGACCAGAAAGACTCACGTTAAAAAGATTGGCTCTGACCAGTGGCGTGTTTTTCTTATGCTATTGCCCATATGACAAAAAGCCAGAGTGCTGGCACAAAAGTGAACCTGTAATGGACATCTCGTTACAAATCGGCCTCATGCCACCAACAACAGATGACTTCCTAAAGGCTGGTTAGAAGAGCAATTTTGTCAAACCCACCCACACGCCAGGCTGTGTACACTGTGTAGAGGATGGCCAGACTTGGGGCACATCGACTGCAAAGCATCAAACGTTCCCTCTCCTTGACTAACCTTAACAAATACATGAGGCTAAATGCATTTAATTTACATTTAGCCAAAATGCCTATGGCTTGGCCCAAGCAACACCTTGGAGCCGGGCCTGGATTCATCTGCATTTTGCTCTCCACAGCATAATTGGACCTGTACTAAGCATACTGGGATTTCAAGTGGAAGGGGATGTGTCCATGAAAATTGGCATTTCCACAGACAACACCCAATGTGTCAATCTCCTGGTCCAGGAAAAAGCCATCAAGGCCAAAAAAGTGGATCTTCAGATAGTGCAGACGTACGTAAGACCATTTTTCTCATTTTCTGGATCAATTGGCCTGTGTGCCAGAATGTCCCCACTGGTACTACCCTTATACATTAGCTTGTCCAATGCAATGGTTTGAACAATCATTAAACAAGGGCCCAAAGGGGTCTCTGCTGAGGAATTATCCACTATGTTTGAGAACAGCCTTCTCTCACCCTGCATTCTGTCTGCTAACTGTACTTTTAGTAATTCATTCTATTTTTTGCATAAGCAATATATTCACCTGAATCAAAGTCCAAAATCCAAAAGATATAAAATAGCAGACAGTGAAAAGTCTCCTTCCCGCCCGTGAGCACCAGCCAGCTAATTAACCTCCCTGGAAGCAACCAGTGGATCCTCTGTTTGCTTTCATTGATGCTATTTGCACATGTAAGTAAATTTACATGTATATATATACATACGGAAAGGGGAAGATGTTATACACTTCTGGACTTTGTTTTATATAAACAAATAGCTGGGAATCTGTTTCATTACTATATACACAACATCTTCATTTTTTATGACTCCCTGGTATTACGAAGATGCACTAAAATTTATTTAATTAGTCCTATATCAAGGAATATTTGTTTCTTTTCATTTATCAACTTTTATTCCCAACTACAATAAATAAGGTCACAAACAAGTCTGTCTACCAACTTGTATGGGTATCTGAAGGATAAATTCCTCTAGGTGGTATTGCTGAGCCAGATGTCACATGCTTTGGTCATTTTGTCAGGCATCCTTGCATCTTCCTGAATGACTGAAACTGAAAGTAAAAGGGCTCAGGTGTGTACACAGATTAAGCAGCAAGATGTCATTGCAGCTGTTTAATCAATGGGTGGGTTTTCTCCAACATTTGGGCAAATCCAGAAACACAAGGATGACACAGTCCTCCACATGCATCTTTCCCAGGGTCACAGAGTCTTTGCCTTTGCCTATCCCTTTGTATCTGCCCTTGGATGACATCATTCCTCAACTGTTGACAGTAAATATGAATGAGAACGTAAGTCCTGGGAAAGGGGAGGGACTATATCACTGAGGGAGGAGAGGAAGGAGCCCTTCCCTCAGATATGGCCTAATGCTAGAAGGGACTCAGGAATAAGACATCAGGCCCTCAGGAGTCCCAAGACTAGGGGACCAGCAGCCCCTATGGCCCAAAAGAGCCCAACAGCAGGAGTGACAATGCCTCATGCTGGGGGGAGAAACAAATGACTTCTGCCAAAAAGGAGGTCAAGAAAATAGGACAAAGAAAAGGGAAGGAGGACAGGGAGACACAGAAGAGGAGGTGGGTTGTGAAGTAGGATAGCCTTATGGTGCTTTGTCGGCAAAGCTAACTAGTGGTGACTTCACAGATTGAAGAACCAAACTCCTGTGCCATCATTCTCGATGATTTCAACGATTGCGAGAATTGTGAGTACAAACATTCAACTTCCCTAGGGCTGCCCACATCAATGGGGGAGATGCCTGAGACTCCTTATGGGATCCTACTGGGTGAAAGACCAGAGAGGATGTGGCTGTGGGATGCAATACCATGCACCTCCAAGCACTCACGCAACCTGTCCTCAGCACCTTCTGGGCAGAAAATGTCCCACCTTACCTGATTCTCAGGACCACGTTGACTTATTCTCCAGGAAGGGAAGAGAACAATAAGCCCCTTGGGAGGCTCCCTGGTAGCTCCCCAGTCCCTAATGGTTTGCCAAGGGCATATATGCACGAAGTCTGAGGGAGGAGCAGTCCCAGGACCTCCCCTGAAAGGCTGAGAATCAGAAATCCTTCAATGTCCCGAAACATATGTAGAGAGGCAGGGATGATAAGACATGGTGAATCAGCAGCTACCAAGACAGCTGAAGCAGGAATCAGTGACATCTGCCAAGTTCCAGAGGAGATAATGCATCAGGCCTAGCCAGTAAATCTTTTCCTCCCTTGGAGATTTTGGCACATCAGAGAAGGGACCAAGTCCTCATGCTGGCTTCCTCCCTGCAGCCTCCTTCCAGATGAATATGGGGGCATCAGATTTCTGATTGGGACCAAGGGAGCGGGAGTGGTCCACACTGGTCCCCGGTCAGGAGGGCAGCATCAGGCAGAGAACATAGGACACAACAATTGTACAGTTTGCTGTGGTCTCTCCATCTCTCCTCTCACCTGCAGCTACTGGCTTGTTCAAGTACTACATTAAAAGCTCCAGGATTTCCGAAGAAGGTCTTTCAACACTCTACTGTGTAAGTGTTTGTCCTTACAATGGCTTCTGACAAAGGCTGGAGACATCCCTGAACTCATAACATATATTAGGATAACATGACAAACCAGCCTTTATCCCTTCTCGAATCCCCAGATCTTTACCACAGGGTGAATCTCCCAGGCTTTCATCACATCACCTGAGCGCCCACCCCAGGGGTCAGCCATGTGTTCCCTTCCAGTTAAGTCTAACATACAGCACCCTGAGGAGCATTCCAACAATGACAACTATTTCTTGACCATATGGTAGGCCCAGCACAGGTCTAGTCACTCAAAGGAGAATATATAAGAAAACAAAAAGTACTAGCTCTCCCCACCCACCCCTCTAAACCACCGGCGAAGGCAAAACTAGGCCAGGAAAGTGCCAACGAAAGACAGGGTACTCAGTTCCACTTCTGGGAATTCGTCCAAAACAAACAACCTAAGTACAGATTTATTTAAGCACAAAGAAATTCAGGTATTAATGATGGGAACAGGGAAAAAAAAAAAAAAGTAAAGGTAACAAAAAGGAAATAAGACAAGTATGAGATCACTAGAAATGTTGACAACATTCATAATGGCATATGGAAATGCTCATGAAGCTATTGTTAATTTTTTTTTTTTTTTTTTTTTTTTTTTGGTTTTGTTGTGTGACCGGTAAGGGGATCGCAACCCTTGGTGAGGTGTCGTCCGCACCGCGCTCAGCCAGTGAGTGCACCGGCCATCCCTATATAAGATCCGAACCCGCAGCCTCAGCGCTCCCAGCGCCGCACTCTCCCGAGTGAGCCACTAGGTCGGCCCCCTATTGTTAATTTTTAAAAAGCAAACTAAAAATGAAATGAGGTATGTAAGCAAAGGCATGCAGAAATATCAGTGCCATGAGGCAGGAATCTCTTTCCCTTCTTCTTCTCCATACTTCTCTCAATTTTCCACCTTTCCTGCCATGTGGAGTTTGCATTTTATAAGCAGAGGTGAAAATGCATATGAAAGGAAAAGGAACTAATTAATTGCGAAAAAGATGGGCTTTGAAGAGTGGGAAGGAAGGAAGGAGGGCACTCTGGGCTGGGAGAACGTGTAAGGAAAGGTAAGAAATGTGACTTGTGCTGACATGCATACACATGTACCTTACTGGAAGCAACACTTAAATGGGGGAATTCACCTGAAAAATAAGGATTTGTGGCTTCTTGGAAAACCAGAGGTCTGGGTGCCCTGAGCCACTGCACTGGGACTGCAATCAGCTGGAGCTGAGCAGTGGCTCCTCCTTCACCTGCACTCCTGCTCTCCAGTCACCACAAACCCTATCACTCCTGGTGGTCCCCAACACAAGACTGGAGGAGGTCAACTGCCATGTCTTCATTCTCCTCCCATTGCAATTTTCACTCAGAGCCTCCTCACCCTTCACCTTCATGGCCAGGCCTCCAAAGGCATTGAAATTGGTGTTCGTCTCATGTGATGACAGAGATTTTTCTGTTTTTCTCACTCTAGGCCAAAGCCAACTTTAACAAAAATACAGTCCCTGTGCCTGGAAGTTCTCTCCCTCCAGATCCTAAAAATGCCAACATTTCCATAACTCTGTCCCACACACTGCTCAGGGCAATTGTCACTTACATTGTCAAGCAGAGCTCCGTCAAGGTAAGCATCATCCACATGGCCCCTGGCACTTTGCCTAAGCCTAGTCTGTCAACATCTGAGAGAGAAAAGGTGGGAATAAAAGTGGGTTCTGAACATTCTTCTAGAGATAAACACAACAAATGCTATGGGATACACATTTTCCCTTAATGATCCTATAAGTGGGTCCTTGTTTACATCACTGGAGAGCAGAAAGCAGGGACATAAGATGACAAACTTTTTTTAGTGCCATCTGTGTGCCAGGAACAAAGCCAGGTGTCTTCACATAATTAATGTCATAGGTAGTCTTATTCCTGTTTTACAGATGACCAAAATGAGAGTGTGAACTTACCAACAGTCACAGAATGAGCAGGGTATTCATTTGCTCCCAGTACTAAAGATGGCAGAGGGGATAACAGCAATAGTAACAACAATAGCAAAAATTGACTACTTGCTTGGCCAGGCTGTGTTTGAAGCAACGTACATGTTTTCATCAGAGTCTCCCAAAATGATCAAGTGAGAGCTGTCTTGCCACAAGGGCATAGAGAGAAACTGGATGATGTGTAATAGAAAAGTAAAATTTCACCATCCTTCCAAAAAAGGAAATGAGATATCTGGAAATAGATCTTGTCAGTTGTGGTCACATTGGCTGTGCCAGGACCCCACGAGGTGACCAACTCATACTAGAGAATCAATGAATATTTGAATGAATTATTTGAATGACACATGAATGTCTCATAATGTAACATTCTTCAGTCCTTCTTCCTCTCTGCACTCTAAACGATGACTTTTTTACAACAGAAAAATAACCTGGATGTGAGCATCAGCAGAATAGCCTATGCCTACCAACCAGGCAATAAATTCCAAGCCACCTACTGGGTTAGCATAAGAAAGGATGGCAAGTGCTTTGCCACTGGGCAAACGGTGAGTGCTGGGAAATGAATCAGAACTGAGTTGTGATGAGGAACCAGAAGGAGCATGTTAGATGGAAAAAAGAGAAGAGTGTTTTGTTGGGGGCACCACACCAAAGCCTACAGCGCGAATGCCTGGCTGTCCCTAAGATGAGGGAGACCAGCCATGCTGTTGGGTCCCCAAGGGGAGGATGGAGTAAGCAGGTTGACTTGGCAGGGTGACGCCAGGCAGGCTCTACTCTAGTTCTGGCCTAGGACTCTGTTAGTCGTCTCACGAGGTGACATGTTTGCTGAGTAGCCAATGCAAGGTGTTATTTTTAACTTATGTTCATTTTATGTTAATTCAGAATCTGACCCTCTCTCATGACATCAAGATTTCAAAAAACAAACTGACTACAGACATCAGGCTTTTCAGGTACAGTCTATTCTACATAATTCTCCTGACAATTGACATTTTAAGAGACAATAACAGGAACTTCTTACAAATCGCAAATGAAGGATAATTCAAAGGGTGTTTTGGAAATACTTGGATAATCACAGGGAAATAAGAATGGAATTTTAAACGCACATGCTGTTATTCACTTTATATTTGCTCTTTCTGCTCAGTAGTTTGCAAAATAAAGTGATTTCTTTAAGAAGATATTGAAGTGACACTTAAACCCTTGCTTTAGAATTGTGCATTCTTTTGGATATGAAACTAATCTTTCCTTGTCCTTTGTTTCCTGATAGCTCTGAAAACAGTGTGACACCCCCTGAGGCTGTAAGTTGATTTGGTTTTCAACATATTTATGTACATGTGGGAAATTATTTTGATGCCAGAAGCTCAGTGACACAGGGACTCTGGAAAAGTCAGGAAGACTAGATCACAGACAATGTGGAATGTGACTGAGGTCTCCAGACCTGAGCTCTCTCTGAGGAGCTCCTAAAAAAACATGGCTGCCAGCCCATTATGGGACCATTCAGTCAGTGACCTGAAGTAGGGTCTGGAATCCATGCTTTTGTAGTGTCCTGGGTGTTCTGAGATGCCAGCAAGCCTGAGAATCTACTGGAAGCATGAAAATATGACCCAGACTGTAATCCTGCCTCAGCTGATGGGAGCTTCTCAGAAACAGCCGGACTGCTGTGGCCTCAGCTCTCCTGTCAGTGGTTTTCAACCCATGTTCTATGGGGTGAGCATGTGGATCACCAGAGGAGAGCCTGTGAGGAAGAGGAGTGTCAAGCACGATGGTAGGGCCCAGGGATCAGAGATGGAAACTGACGGAAAGTTCGACAACCAACCCCATGTTTAAGACATTTGATCTTAAGCATGTCCATACCTTAATTCAACAAATGATTAGTGAGCTCCTACTATGTGCCCACCCCTAGGAATGCAACATGAAGTCGTAATGAGCTCCCTGACTCCAGGAGTGACATTCTAGTTATGTCAGAATACGAGACAGATTAAAAACATAAATAAATAAGCCAAATTATTAAGTCTGGTAGCCACCCATTGGATGGAAGCACACGATGGGCGGCCAGAGGCGAACAAGCTCGTGACTAAGGGTTTACAACCCGGGTCTCATATGTCATCCCTGAAATAATAGGGAATCAGTTGTCTCAACTTTATTGCCCAGCTACATGATGTGCCAGGCTCTGTACTCAGAGGAAGCAACTTAGAAGGCATGGTCCCTGACCTCATACAACCACCCACCTGACAGGGGACACAGACATTTATGCAAATAGTTGTTAACTGAGCACGAGGACAGATCAGAAAGAGCATCAGCAGGGAGGCTGACAGTGGGTTTTATGCCTGAACTCAGTCTTGAAGGAGAAGCAGGAGTTTTCCACACAGAACAAACATTATGTACCGGGAAGAGGGAACTGGATGTCAAAGGGTAGGCAGCATGGATGCACAGGCCTGCTGGGGAGGGGTATGCAGGGAGAGGGAAGGTAAAGAGAACACCAGCAAGAGGACCAGATCTGGGAAGGCCTCATACCCACTACAAAGGAGACAACAGCATTCAGCAACAACCAGATCTCCCTTATCACTGAATTCGTTGTTTGTCCTGAGGACACAGAGCTGTACCACTGTATCTACAGCAGTGTCTGGCACATAATAGGAACCCAATAAACCTTTGTTCAAGGAGCCACTTAAGGCAGCAGAACCTACTGAAGGGCCTTTGAAGCCTCCCCAAAGAATTAGAGGTCTGAGGGATGTATTGAGATCCATATCCCCACCAGGTCTTGTCTAGTAACAACTTTTCACTAGGAAATCTGCACATGTACAAAGGCTTTAAGACTGCTTTTCTGGACAGTGACGACTAGCTGGGGGACTACTAGATGGTATTGATGAAAATGCTCCTCCCATCTCTTGCAGATGGACGAGGTGCAAGATGTGATGGCTGAAGTTCTGAAGAAGCTCTATTCTGGCCTAGCTGGTATGTGGAATTAATCATCTGAACACCTAGGAGAGTCAGCGTAACAGAAAAAGTACCAGGGTGTGAGTCACATTGCATAATGTGCTAAAGCACTGAGTACAATATATCATCCCATCACCACCCATCATCCCATCATCACAAAGCACTTATTTTTAGATAGAGTTTTCAGCATCCTGAAATGGCAAAAAATAAAAACCAAATCAAAATGCTTCTTCTACCCCCCGTAAAGAAATCTAGTGCACTAGCTTTCTTTGGGACCAACACCATCATGATGCTTAGAGGAAACATGAACCAGGGTCAGCTAGTCACGAGACATTAGGGGTTTGAGTAATTCAAGAGGTTGATATCATAACCCTTATGACCACCAAAGATAATGCCGCAACATGCCATGTGCACATATTTCTGGATAATTCTAAAGGGGATCAAAATAGTGCACATAATAGCAAAACAGCAGGGCCTAACGTTTGTGATTTCTTAAGGTAGTGAGGTCAAACATGCCAGCAGATCTGTTGGCACCAATTCTTCATGTTTATGATACCCACCAGGTTTCCACTTGGTTTTAGGGTCTTTTCGGGTCCTTATAAACTCATCCTCTCCCATCAACAGACTTGGCTGAAGAGACTGTGTAGGTCTTTTCTTGAATTGCTTTGCTGAATAGGCAGGGGAAAGAGACATACATTGCCCAGAGGTCCCTCCAGATGTCTGTGGCTTAAACAACCCAGCCCTGGTTATTGCTTCTTTCAACTGATATCATAAATGCTCCTTCTCTATTTCAGAAAATATAAAACAGTGGAATATACCACCAGGAGTAATCTCAAGCCTTCTAAAGAATGCCAAGGTTTTAGTGCTTCAGACGGTAAGAGAGAAAAATATTTCCTTTTTGCACTAAAGCCCATTCTGTACTTGGATCTTCAGAGGAATAAATGGGACCAGAGGGACCTGGCTTCATGGTTTGTTCCCGGCTGCCCTACCAGCTCCATCCAATCTTCCCGCTCCTTCCTAGGCAGATTTTTTTGCCTGTTGTCTCTTTACTCACCATATAAGTCCTAACCCATATGATCAAATAATCTGTCCCATTATCCCCACGAGGACTCTCACACTTACCTGAATACATCTCAATAATTTCTTTGGAAACTTCCCCACTACATGTGGCTGACTTATCATTACTGCTTGTTACCTTCTGTCTTGCTGGAGTGTCCCATTCTTTCCCACCCTGACTTAGATTTCTTTCTTCCCATCTATCTAACCCATAGAAAATTTGAAGGAGAACCTGTCTCCTGAAAAAGTTAAAAGAATGGAATGTTTAATCAACTTTGTCACAAGTAAAAGATTAAATGATGGTGGAACTAGGGAAGATATATGACAGAGTAAAGAAGTTTAGAATCTCCATAACCGTAGATGTTTTCCATTCTTGATAAATCTGCTTAAAGAATATGAAATCTAACTAGAAAAATATCAACTTCTTTCATTTTGGCTCAAACTTCAGAAGTTGTACATTCCTGTTTTTAGTTTACCCCCAAATTTCCCTGTATCTGTGGCCAAATCAATTACTCCAGTGTAGAGTGTGGTAAAATCAGCATTTGACTTAGTGTTAGTTTTGTCTTATACTCCACAGCTATTAATGGCCTTAGACATATACCTTAAGCCCCCTAAGTTTGCCTTGAGTCAAAGGATTCAATCAGATGAATAACAAAACTATATTTTAGCTAGAAGTGACAGAAAGCCCAGCCGAAACTGGTTTAAGTTAACAACAACAATAAAAATTATAGGTATTAAACATCCAGGGACGATGTTAGCTTCAGCAGTGGCTTGATTCAGGGCCCAAATGATGACACAAGAATCAGTCTCTTGCTCTACTGTTTCTGTTTCTGTTTGCCTCTGCATGGAAGCCCCTACCCACCAAGAGCTTTAATTTCTATTTCTTTCCCAAATAGTTCAAAAAACAATCACCCTCCAGGGTTCTCACTGACCTGACTTATTCCACATCCCCATCCCTGAAGCAAGCTCTCTAGTCAGAAGGATGGAGGGTACTGATTGGCTCAGACCATGCCTGCAGCCAGCTTATGTATTTAAGCACATAATTAGTTGTTTTTTCTTCCTACAGAGAGATCTTCAAGCAGCAAACTAAACCCAGCATACCTGAAGGCAAGCAATGTTCCAGAATGAAAGCAAAAACACTCTACGAAACTTTCTATGAAATATTGAGCAAAGGACATTCTTATGATTAAGGAACCAAATAGAGTTAGAGTTATTAAAATGTCAACTATCCTTTGGAATTTCACCAACTACCTTGAATTAATGCATGCCAGAAAAGCAAAAATCTGGGGATTTGTGGCATTTTTGTAATCATCTCTTTAATAAATAACCTGTTTCCATGCAAAAAAAATGACTCCGTTGTCTTCAATTTCTGCAAATAGGAATTTCTTCATGTTTATGACTAGTCAAAGTACTTCTTACTTGGGACATAAAAATCAATAACATGAATGATGAGGCAACAAAACCCACTATTAACTTATCTAGTGTGATAAGGGACAATCACAACAATGATTAAGACTTTTTGTCTCATGTTTCTGCTTCCAAACTCTAAATGCTCTGTTCTGCATGATGGCCCAACATGAAAACCATACAGGGGCTAGAATACAACTTCTCTATGTTAAATACCAGCGGGTACAGTCCAAATGCTGAAAGCTAGGTGGAAGAGAGCAGGTAAGAGCTTGGTAAACCACGAACTGGAGATCAAATAATCTACATCCCATGTGGCTGAGTAGAAAGCCAAGCTAAGCAGTCAAGAGACCGTAAATGCAGAGAGCCCCAGAAAAGTATAAAAGAGGGATGCTAGAGAACACAACGGTGATCTCTGTATCAGGTAGCAACCCTCTGCTCTGTACCCAGTGTCTGCATAACCTGTTTGCTCTACAACCTAAACAGCTCAAATTGTGAACAAAAAGACCAGATAGAGGAAGCAGGGCCAGAGACTGGGCTTGCCTCACAGCCAGGGGCAGCACCCCATAAAATGAAAGCCAAATCACCCTGGACTTTGGTGTTACAACACCATGCTCTAACCAACTGAGATAATCAGCCAGCTCTCTCTACATTATCTTTATAACTATTCTGGAAATCGAAAATATTTCAAAATAAAAATGCAAAAAAGGCCCTGGATAACATACTCAAAGCCAACCTTTCCTGTGTCATATGGCTCTCACCATCACTCACAACATTCTGTCTACACTGGCCTCTCAGTGTTTTCAACTTACCAACTCACCAAGCTCTTTGTCATGCCATGAGATCTGTAGCAGATTATATTTATGAAGATGGCAGCAAAAATATCTTCCATCCCACAAGCTCTTCTAGACCCCAGCCACTTCCCATCAAGAGGAGAAATGCAATTTCTCTTTATTTGAATCTGGGTGCAAATGTGAGCTGCTTGTAATTAAGAGTAACTCCTCTTTTCTTCCTATATGATTTCAAAGATAATTACATAAAATAAGAATTATAAATTATGTTGAAGTGTACACAATGTATAAAAAATTTATAACAATAACAACATAAAAATATAAAAACAACGTAAAAGGGTAGAAGTCTGTAAGAGCAATATTTTTGTATCCTATTGAAACTAAGTTGGTATTAATTCGGACTGTTATTAATTACAATCCTCAAAGCAACCACTAACAAAAAAAATAGTACAAGGAATTATAAGGAAATCAAAATAGTCCAGGAGAAAACTTATAACACAAAAAAGTCAGTAAAAGAGGAATCAAGGAGCAAAAAAGATATAAGATACATAGAAAACAAATAGAAAATAACCAAGTTCCTTCCATATCAGTAATTGCAATATGCATAAATGGATTAAGTCTCCAATCAAAAGGCAGAGACTGGCTGAATGGATTTAAAAACACACATGCTCCAACTATATGCTGTCTACAAGATACTCATTAGACTCAAAGACATAAATATGTTGAAAGTGAACTTATGAAAATATATATTTCATTCAACTGGTAACCAAGAGAACTGAGGAGCCTGTACAATCTCAGACAAAATAAACTCTAAAACAAAAATTATTGCAAGAGACAAAGGACATTATATAATAAGGGACAATTCATCAAAATGGGGGCTGGCCAGTCAGCTCGTTTGGTTAGAGTGCAGGGTTATAATACCAAGGACAATGGTTCTGATCCCTGTACCAGCCAGTTACCAAAAAAAAAAAAAAAAAAAAAAATCAAAGTGATATAACAATTATAAACATATATGTACCTAAAAGTAGAGCCCAAACATTTATGGAGCAAAAACTGACAGAATTGATGGAAAAAACAGACAGTTCAATAATAATCTTTGCAGACTACAACACCCATCTTTCAATAAAGGAAAGAACAATTAAACAAAATATTAAACAAGGAAATGGAAGATTTGAACAACACTATAAACTGACTAGATGTAGCAGACATATATAGAACACTCCACCACCAAGAGCATAATATAGATTCTTGTGCACATGAAACATTCTCCAGGATAGTCAATATGTTAAACCACAAAACAAGTCTAATAAGCTTAAAAAGACAGAAATTATACAAGGTATCTTCACTGATCAAAATGAAATGAAACTAGTAATCTATAACAGAAGGGAATTTGGAAAATTCACAAATATGTGGAAATTAAACAACAAACTTTTAAACAATGGATAAAAGAAATCAAAAGGGAAAATTAGAAAATGATGTGAATGAAAACAAAAATACAACATATCAAAACTTATTGAATAGAGCAAAAACAGTACTCTGAGGGAAATTTATAGCTGTAAATGCCAACATTAAAAAAAGAAAAAAAGAGTCAAAGAAGAAATCAATAAAAATTTTTAAATATCTTTTTTTTTTTAAGGGGTAAGGGGATCTTAATCCTTGACTTGGTGTTGTCAGCACCACACTCACCCAGTGAGCTAACCAGCCATCCCTATATGGGATCCGAACCCGTGATCTTGGTGTTATCAGAACCACACTCACCCAAGTGAGCCACGGGCTGGCCCCTTTAAATATCTTGAACTTAATGAAAATGAAAATACAAATTATCAAAATTGGTGGGACATACCAAAAGCAGCGCTTACAGTGAAATTTACAGCACTGAACACATATATTAGAAAAGAAGAATGATCTAAAGTCAATAATCTAATTCTACTTTAAGAAACTAGAAAAAGAAGAGCAAATTAATCCAAAGTAAGCAGGAAAAAAAAAGAATGAATAAAAATTAGAGCAGAAATCAATAAAATTGAAAACAGGCAATCAAGGCCAGTCAGTTAGCTGAGCTGGTTAGAGCATAGGGTTATAACACCAAAATCAAGGCTTAACAAAAGAAAGAAAAGAGAAAGAAAACAGGAAATCAATAGAGAAATTCAATGAAACTAAAAGCTGGTTATTTGAAAAGATCAATAAAATTGATAAGCCTCTAGCCAGGCTAAGACAAAAGGAGAGGACAAAAATTACTAACATCAAAAATGAAGCAGGGGATATTGCAACAAATCCCATGGACAATAAAAGGATAATAAGTTAATATTATGAAAAACTGTATGCCCACAAATTTGATAACCTAGAAGAAATGGATAAATTCCTTGAAAGACACAATCTACCAAAACTCACACAAGAATAAACAATCTCAATAGGCTTGTATCTATTAAAGAAACTGAATCAATATTAATAACCTTCCAAAACAGAAAACATCAGGCCCAATGACTTAACTGGTAAGTTTTACCAAATATTTAAGGAACAAATAAATTATACCAACTCACTACAACCTCTTCCAGAAGATAAAAGCAGAAGGAATACTTCCTAATTCATTCTATGAGGCCAGTTTACCCTAATACCAAAACCAGAGAAAGACATTACAAGAAAAGAAAACTACAGACCAATGTCATGAACATAGATACAAAACTCCTCAACAAAATATTAGCAAATCAAACCCAACATTCTCTAAAAAGAATTATAAACCACAATCAAGTGGGATTTACTCCAGGTATGCGAGGCTGGTTTAGCATTTGAAAATCAGTTAATGTATTCCATCACACCAACAAGCTAAAGAAAAACCACATGATCATATCAATAGATGCTGAAAAAGCATTTGACTAAATCTAATAGTCATTCACGATTAAAACAAAAACTCGCAGCAAGCTAGGAATAGAGGGGAACTTCCTCGGTGTAGGGATGCTGGTGAGAACTCACTCCATCCTTGTGGCTTTCAGAGCTCTGGCTTCAATAATTACATTTCCCCTGCACAGGTCATTTAGCAACCAAGGCCGAAGAGGAGTAGAATACTTCTTTTTGTTTGTGTAAGATAAGGAGGGTGATGCCAGCAACCCCAAGAATAAGCAACAGGTGGCTGCAAGGCATGCCTGGGAATCTTCCACTTTCACAGACTTCTTCTCTTTGGTATAGCTTCAACTTTGTCTCTAAATCCCTTATAAGTTTCAACTCCTCTTCCTCCCCACCCACCACCCCCAGCCCCAACCCTACCCCCTGGGTTGCAGGGAAAGCAGCTGCACAGCACCCGGATACTCTGCCCGATCTGTCCCCTGTAAGTCACCCATCAATAATAGACAAAATGGTGCCACTGGTTCAGGTCTCTTCACTCATTAAGCTCGGCCACTACTCCCCACTGTTCCTTGGCATGGCCCATGGATCCATGAGTTACACCTACCTAAAACCTCGGGCCTAAGAGGAGAGAAAAACAGCAGCAGAAGAGAAAAAGAGGGCCAGCCCCTGGCTCACTTGGGAGAGTGCAGTGCTGATAACACCAAGGCCATGGTTTCGGATCCTATATAGGGATGGCCAGTTCCCTCACTGGCTGAGCGTGGTGCTGACAACACCAAGCCAAGGGTTAAGATCCCCTTACCGGTCATCTTTAAAAAAAAAAAAAAGAAGAAGAGAAAAAGAAGCAGGATGAACTAGAACGTGTTGCAAGAGAATTTGCAGAAGCCCAACATGACAACATATTAATGTGAGAGGCCCATGGGAGCTGCTTTTCTCCAGAGCAGTAGTGGATGAATAAAGCTTTCTGTGTTGTGTGGAAAAAATATGTAGCAATAACAATAATAATAATAGTAAACTCCTTGTAAACCATATGGAGTGGGCTGCTTCTTTCTTCATTCTTAAGGTACCTTCTTAGTTTGGGGGGCATTATACTTTTAGCTCTCACTCAGACACTCAACTTAATAAAGAACATCTACAAAAAACCTACAGCTAACATTATACTTAACGGTGAGAAACTGGAAGCTTTCCTGCTAAGATCAGGAACAAGGCAAAGATGCCCCATCTCACCACTCCTTTTCAACATCATAGTGGAAGTCCTACCTATAAAGCAAGGCAAAAGTAAATAAAAGGTGTACAAATTAGGAAGAAAGAAACTTTTAAAAACTGTCTTTTCACAGATGTCACAACTGTCTATGTAGAACCTTTGAAAAAATCAAAAAAAACCTCAGAAATAATAAGCAGTTATAGCAATATTGCAGGATACAAGATTAATATGTAAAAGTCAATTACTATATACCAGCAATTACAAACATATTTATATTATCACCCAAAAAATGAATTACATAGGTATAAACCTAACAAAAGGTGTCTAAGATCTATAACAAAAGTGTCTAAGAGGGAGGGAAGGAGGGAGAAAAGAAGGGAGACAAAAAGGGGCAGACAGGAAAACTATTCTTTCAACATTCTGATGAAAGAAATCAATAAACTAAATAAATGGAGAAATACTGCATGTTCTTGGATAAGAAGACTCAATATTGTCAAGATATCAGTCCTTCCCAACCTGATCTATAGATTCAACACAATCCCAATAAAACCCCAGCAAGTTATTTTGTGGATATCAACAAACTGATTCTAAAGTTCATGTGGAAAGGCAAAAAACCCAGAAGAGACAACATAATATTGAAGAAGAACAAAGTCAGAAGACTGACACTAGCTAACTTCAAGACTTACGATAAAGCTACAGTAATCAAGATAGTGTGGTATTGGCAAAAGAATAGATAAACAGATCAATGGAACAGAAAAGACAGCCCAGAAATAGACCCACACATATATGATCAACTGATCTTTGACAAAGGAGCAAAGGCAACACAAAGGAGAAAAAACAATCTTTAACAAATGATGATGGAACAAGTGAACATCCACATGCAAAAATGAATAAAATGAATCTAGAATCAAACCTGACACCACTTACAAAAATTAACTCAAGATAGATCACAGACCTAACTGTAAAATGCAAAACTATAAAAATCTTAGAATGTAACATAGAAGAAAACCAGATTGCCTTGGATTTGGCAATGGCTTTTTAGATACAACACCAAAGGCATAATCCATGAAAGAGATCACTGACAAGCTAGACTTCGTTAAAATTAAAAACTTCTGCTTTGAAAAAGACTGTTATGGGAATGAGAAGACAAGCCACACAATGGGAGAAAATACAGTCATCCTTTGGTATCTGGTACCCATGGGGGATTGGTTCTAGGACCTCCCCCAGATACAAAATCCATGCATGCTCCAGTCCCTGGTATTAGCATATAACCTAGGCACTTCCCCCCGTTTACCTTAAGTCAACTCTAGGTTAGTTACAATACCTAATACAACGCAAATGCCATATAAATATTTATTATATTACTTAGGTAATAACGACAAGGGAAAAAAGTCTGTATATGTTCAGTATGGACGCAATTTTTTTTCCTGAATATTCTTGATCCACAGTTGGTCGAAACCACAGATGCAGAACCCATAGATACAGAGGGCTGACTGTATTTGCAAAACACCTATCTGATAAAGAACTGTTATCCAAAATATACAAAGAATTCTTAAAACACAACAATAAGAAAATGAACAATCTGATTAAAAAGCAGGCAAAAGATCTAAACCTCACCAAAGAAGATATACAGATGGAAAATAAGCATATGAAAAGTTGCTCAACATCATATGTCATCAGGGAATTGCAAATAAAACAATAACATATCACTATATACCTACTAGAATGGCAAAACTCTGAAACACTGACAACACCAAATGCTGACAAGGATGCAAAGCAACAGAAACACTCACTCATTACTGATGTGAATGCAAAATGGTACAGCCACATTGGAAGACAGTCTGGTAGTTTCTTACAAAACTAAACATACTTTTATCACATAATCCAGCAATCATGCTCCTTAGTACGCAAATGAGTTGAAAACTCATGCCCACACAAATACCTGGACACAGATATTTAGAGCACCTTTATTCTTAATTGCCGAAACTTGAAAACAACCAAGATGTCCATCAGTAGGTGAATGGCTAAATAACTTGTGGTACATCCAGACAATGGATTATTCAGTACTAAAAAGAAATGAGCCATGAAGCCATGAAAATACACGGAGGAACTTTAAATGCATATTACAAAGTGAAAGAAGCCAATCTGAAAAGGCTACATGTTGTATGATTTCTAACTATATGACATTCTGGAAAATGCTAAACCATAGAAACAGTAAAAAGATCGATAATCGCCAAAGGTTGAGGGAAGGGAGGGATGAATAGGCAGAGCACAAAGGATTTTTAGGATAGTGAAGCTATTCTGTATACTGTAACGTTGGATACATTATAGATTTGTCAAAACCTGTAGAATGTACAACACCAAGAAAGAATCCTAATATAAACTATGGACTTTGGGTGACAATAATGAGTCAATGTAGGTTCATCAATTGTAACAAAGATATCACTCTGGTATAGGATGTTGATAGTGGGGGGCGGCTATGTGTGTTGGGGGCAAGGGGCATATGGGAATTCTCTGTACTTTCTGGTCAATTTTGCTGTAAACCTAAAACTGTTGTTAAAAAAAGTAAAGTTTATTTTTTTAAATGGAAAAAAAAGACAAACGTCAAATGAATAACCTACCTTCCACTTTAAGGACAAGAGAAAGAAAAGCAAACTAAACCTAAAGCAAACAGAAGGAAGAAAATATTACAGTGGAGATAAATGAAATTTAGAATGGAAAAACAAAAGAATCAAGGAAAACAAAAGTTGGTTCCTTGAAAAGATCAACAAAATTAACAAACCTTTAGTTAGACTGATATTGAGAAAAGAGAATACTGAAGTTACTAAGTCAGAAACAAAAGTGAGCATATTACTACCAACCTTAAAGCAATAAAAACTATGAACAACTATGCACTATGCCAACAAATTACATTACCTAGATGAAATGGACAAACTCCTAGAAACAAACTACCAAATCTGACTCAAGAAGAAATGGAAAATATAAATAGACCTATAACTAGTAAGATTTAATCAGTAAACCATGCATTCTATGAATATGTTGTATCACATTAATTGATGTTATTCAACCATAAAAAAAGAATGAAGTACTGATACATGATGCAAGATGGATAAATCTTTGAAACACTATACTAAGTGAAAAAAGCCAGACACAAAGGCTACATATTGTATGAATCACTTACACGAAATGCTCACAAGAGGCAATCCATAGAGACACAAAGTATATTGATGCTTGCCAGGGGACAGAGGGAGAGGGGAATGGGCAGTGACTGCTAACAGGTACAGGGTTTCTTTTCGGAGTAATGAAAATGTTCTGGAATTAGTGGTGATAGTTGTGGCCCCTTGTGAATATACTAAAAACCACTGAATTATACATTACAAAATGGTGAAATTAATGGTATATGAACTATATCTCAATAAAATGAGAAAGAGAGGGAGGGAAGGAGGGAGAAAAGAAGGGAGACAAAAAGGGGGAGACAGGAAGAAACAGGAAGTCAGCTAATGATATTAACACTAGATAATGCACATTTCAAAGCAAAAAATATTACCAGGGATAAAAAAGATCATCATGATAAGGAGTCAGTTAATCAAGGCAACATAGAAATCCTAAATGTTTATTCACCTATTAAAAGAGCGTCAAAATTTATGAAGTAAAACATTACAGCAACTGCAAGAAGAAAAAAGACAAGTCCAAAACTCTTTTCAGAAATTTCTTTTCTGTTTTGTTTTGTTTTGTTTTGTTTTACCAGCAGCTGGCCGGTATGGGGATCCGAACCCTTGATCTGGGTGTTACAAGGTTGTGCTCTAACCAACTGAGCTAACTGGCCAGCCCCTATTTTCAGAAATTTCAATACCCTTCTCAGGGCCAAGCCCGTGGCGCACTTGGTAGAAATTTCAATACCCTTCTCTTAATAGTCGACACAACAATTTGACAGATAATAAGCAAGGCTATTATAGACTTGAACAACAACTTGAATCGACTGACATTTGTACAACTCTCTACCCAACCACAGACTACATATTCTCCTCAAATATAAACCATTTACCCAGACAGATCATATTCTGAGCCATTAAATAAGTCTCAATAAATTCAAATTATTAAAGTCATACAAAGTATGTTTTCTGACCACAATGGAATTAAATTAGAAATCAGTAACATAAAGATCTCAGGAAAATCCCCAAATATTTAGAATTAAATGACCTAGTTCTAAATAACCCATGGGTCAAAGAAGAAATGAAAAGAGAAATTAAAAAGTATTTTGAACTTAAATAAACACAACATGTCAGAATTTGTGACAGAAAAATCTGTGGTAGCTTGGGAGATGGGGGGTTTGGGGAGAGATACTATGAACAAGTATGAGAAAAATTTCAGGGGTGATACATATATTTATTATCGTGATTTGGTGATGGTTTCATGAGTATATACATATGTCAAAACTTATCAATTTGTACACCTTAAATATGATCATGTTGCCTGTATGTCAATTACACATACCTCAATAAAGCTATTAATAGTGTGTATGTGCAACTATTTGTGTAAAATAAATACACATACAAATCACTGTATGTACAGAGACTATTTCTAAAAAGGTATATTAGAAAAAAAAGTGCTGGCCTTTATAAAAGGGAACTAGGGGATTAGGAGAAAGTAGTAGGAGGAAGACTGATTACAGATACTTATTGTTCAAATTATTTATAAATGTATGTTTTACATTTTATAAAATGTAAAATAAAATTTCAAAACTTGGTTTTTTTTTTCAGTGTTTCAAATGCTAGTTTTATCAATTTTATATCAATTACATCAACTTCTTACATTGTGTTTAAATCAAGATCCAAATAAGGAGAGTACATTGAAATGAGTTGAAATATCTCTTAAATTTCTTTTAATCTATAAGTTCCCTTGATCTGTTTTGGGTGTTTTCTTTCCTTGTTATTTATTTATTGAGGAATCTGGGTGGTCAAACCTTGTTTTAAATGCCCTTTGAATAAAGAACTAAGGTGAAGAGCTGTAACAAATGTTCTCCTCTACAGAAGATAAAACACTGCAAGTAGAAAACAATCCTCATGGGCCAAACCAGCACTCAAGGAAGAAGTTCCCACCTGAGGTTCCCAAAGCTGTCATGCAGGTCAGTGGAAAAGGTCTAAAGGAGATCACGGCCAGAAATAATAAAAGCCTCAGCACATCCTAATACATGCAGTCTGTTTTAGAAGCAAAATCTTTCAATGATCGCTCCCTTTTGATAAGAGCTTACAATGTTCCATGAACTGTGCTAAATTCTTTACAAGCATAATCTCACTGAACTCTATATAAGATAAGCATTTCATTATTATTCCCCCGTCACACATGAGTAAACCAAGGCACAGGAGAATAAAGTAACTACTCAAGCTTACACAACTCTTAAGCAACAGAGTGGGGACTTGAACCAAAGTCCTCCGACTCCAAAAATTACATGCTACCAGCTCTTGGATATTTTATTTCATGATGCCCACAGAACAAAATAACCTTGGTAGTAAATGGGCCAAGAACCACTGGTCAGATCCTATCAATGAGTAATGACATTTTCTAAAACTCCAAGTGCTGTCAGACCTAAAGGCAAAGAACAAACTGACAGACTAAAAAGGAGGTTCATGAGGGAAATCCTCAGGTAAAACACATAGAATAAACAGAGGCAACTGTCAGCTGAGGCAATGGCACTGAATGACAACGCTAGAAAGACCTAAACCAGTTTTTCCAAGCAAATAGTTCTCCCCACCTTCCCCTCTTTCAGTCTCCACCTCCTTGAGTCCAGGGGAGAAAACCAGAGCGGTTAGCAGCATCCACAGCAGAAATCGGGCTGGGAAACACTTAACATGGAAACCATAGGGAAAACCCCAGAAACACTAACCAAGGCAAAAATAAAGTAAAAGCAGAAAGACAAAAGGGCCACTTTAGGTAAATTTAATGACTATAAAAGCTGTTCATGTAGCAGCAAAGAGATGCATTTTCCATTTGATGTAAAGTTGCTTCACCGCTTGCAGCTTGTCTCCAAAGCTTCATTACCTCATTCATTAGTGACCAGTCATATCTCCCTTCCTGTTGGGAGGGAGTGCCCAAGTCAACTCAAGCCATCCACTCAGGTTAGCAATATGCCGAGGCATCCTTCAGAGTGGTCCTGCAGAAAGCATGTCCTTTAAGTGTCTGAGAGCTGGCAGAGGTGATCTGAAAGAAAACCAATCAGAAGAAGGCAAGGTAACCAGGACTGCACCATAGGAACTTAACATGGAGCCTCTACAGGAGAAGCTACCAAAAGGAATCTGATGCAGGTGAAAGGCCAGCAGAGACTGCATGGTTCCTGTGTGTCACCAGTCCCAGGAGGAAGAGATGTCTGATAGAAAGCAATGCATATAACTTAAGAAGTTAAAAATATATCACTCCCACACAGCCACTACTCCTTTCTCTCTTGGGAGGAGGCTCCTCCCCAGTTCTAACCATAGGGTTCAGGTGTTTAAATCTATTTTCTCTATGAAATTTGAGGCAAAGACATCAGCACACACTAGGGGCCGCATAGGTGCGTAGAGATTTAAGAAAACAGAGTGGGCCAAAGGAAAAATAAACAAATGGGATTATATCAAACTAAAGAGCTGCTGCACAGCAAAAGAAACAATTAACAGAGTTAAAAGACAACCAACAGAGTGGGAGAAAATATTTGCAAAATATACATCTGACAAAGGATTAATATCCAGAATATACAAGAAACTCAAACAACTTTACAAGAAAAAAACAAGCAACCCAATTAAAAAATGGGCAAAAGAGCTAAGTAGGCATTTCTCTAAGGAAGATATACAAATGGCCAACAGACATATGAAAAAATGCTCAACATCACTCAGCATCCAGGAAATGCAAATCAAAACCACACTGAGATACCATCTAACCCCAGTTAGGATGGCTAAAATCCAAAAGACTCTGAACGATAAATGCTGGCAAGGTTGCAGAGAAAAAGCAACTCTCATACATTGTTGGTGGGACTGCAAAATGGTGCAGCCTCTATGGAAAATGGTATGGAGTTTCCTCACACAATTGCAGATAGGTCTGCCATATGACCAAGCTATCCCACTGCTGGGAATATACCCAGAGGAATGGAAATCATCAAGTCGAAGGTATACCTGTTCCCCAATGTTCATCGCAGCACTCTTTACAATAGCCAAGAGTTGGAACCAGCCCAAATGTCTATCATCAGATGAGTGGATACGGAAAATGTGGTACATCTACACAATGGAATACTACTCACCTATAAAAACGAATGAAATACTGCCATTTGCAACAACATGGATGGACCTTGAGAGAATTATATTAAGTGAAACAAGTCAGGCACAGAAAGAGAAAAACCACATGTTCTCACTTATTGGTGGGAGCTAAAAATAAATAAATAAATTCACACACATACACACACAAAAAAACCGGGGGGCGGGGGGGGGAAGAAGACATAACAACCACAATTACTTGAAGTTGATACAACAAGCAAACAGAAAGGACATTGTTGGGTGGGAGGGGGGAGAGGGAGGAGGGAGGGAGGTTTCGGTAATGGGCCACAATAATCAACCACATTGTATATCGACAAAATAAAATTAAGAAAAAAAATTAAAAATTTAAAAAATAAATAAAATAAATAAATAAATTGAAAAAAAGAAAAGAAAAAAGAGTGGGAAAGTCAACTTACTAGGAATATATAGTAGGATCAGGATTTCAGGGCCATGCTGTGTGTCTGTTTGCATTTTATGATCATGAACGTGAAATGAGTGCAGTGGGTTTATGAGGCAGAGACTATTGCTTGTCCCCTGACATCTCATCTCTTCTTCCTCAGTAACAGAACTCCCAGTTTTTAGCAGGGCACATGGTCATTCCGAATGAAGACCACATTTCTCACTTCCTTGCAGTCATAGTCATGTTACTATGGGGAAGTGGAATATGGAACGTCTGTGAAGAATCCTGAAAGGACGAGGGCTGCCCTTCTCCTCTCTTCTCCTCCTTCCTGCTAGCTAGAATACAAACATGGTGACTAAAGCAGAAGCAGTCATCTTGGATTTTGATGGAACCTGGGGAATGCCACACACAGCAGAGCAAAAGACAGAAAAAGCCTGACCTCTGATGATCATGGAGCCATCACAACCACCAGTCCTGAACGTCCCATATCCAGATTCTTATGAGAAAGTGAATTCCTATCTTATTTAAGCCACTGTATTTTGTTTGTTTTTTATTGAAACATATTGATTATACTTATTTGTGGGGTACAGAGTTGAATTTCAATACATGTATACAATGTGTGATGATCAAATCAGGATAATTAGTATACTATATTCATCATTATAAAACTTAATCATTTCTTTGTGATGAGGACATCTGATTTCCTCTCTTCCAACCATTTGATAACATGCAGTAAGTTATTGTTAATTATAGATGCCTAGCTCAATTGTACACCAACAGAACTTATTTTTCCTATCTTAGCTGTTTTGTGTCCATTAACCAACCTATCACTCCCTCTACTTCCCATCCCCGCCTCTAGTAACCACAGTCCTGCTCTCTCCTTCTGAAAGTTCAAATTATTATTGTTGTTTCCTTATTTATTTGTGTGTTTTTAGCTCTCACTTATGAATGAGAACATGTGATATTTCTCTTTTTGTCCCTGGCTTATTTCACTTAATATAATTTTCTCTACCCTCATCCATGCTCCTGCAAATGGCAGAATTTCATTCTTTTTTATGGCTGAGTAGTATTCCACTGTGTATATATACCACATTTTCTTTATT
Organism: Cynocephalus volans; assembly: GCF_027409185.1. Taxonomy (NCBI): domain Eukaryota; kingdom Metazoa; phylum Chordata; class Mammalia; order Dermoptera; family Cynocephalidae; genus Cynocephalus; species Cynocephalus volans. Next base: position 29,520,461 of record NC_084460.1, read on the forward strand.
CAATCTTCTTCCATCGATGGACATTTAGGTTGGTTCCATATCTTAGCTGTTGTGAACAGAGCTACACTAAACATGGGAGTGCAGGTATCCCTTCAACACAATGATTTCCATTCCTTTGGTATATACTCAGTAGTGGGATTGCTGGATCATACAATAGTTCTATATATATAGTTGTTTGAGAAACCTCCATACTGTTTTCCATAATGGTTGTACTAACTTACAATCCTATCAACAATGTATAAGGGTTTCCCTTTCACCATATCCTCCCGAGCATTTATTATTTTGTGTCTTTGAAAATAGCCAGTCTAACTGGAGTGTAAGCCACTGTATTTCAAGTTTTCTGTCACCACCATCTAACCTAATCTATGAAATACAGAGTAACTGTGTGCTTTTTCTCCACAACTGTTCAGCTACTTGCATGTAGATGCAGAATAAGCAAATAACCAGTCTCACCAGAGCTGGAGTTTAGGCAAATGAGCATAGAGGACAGGGAGACAAGAAAGTGAACTTCATGAAGGTGTGATTCTAATGCAGCCCAGAGAGAACATGAGAACAGCAGAAATGAGTGACAGAGAGAAAGAGCCAACAGAAGCCTAATTCCACAGCTCTTTCTTCATTTCAGTCCTTCCACTAAATCTTACTTGTAGGGCTTACTTCACTTAGTAACAAAAATGAGTCTTGAGTAACACAACACTGCCTTTCTATCTTTCTGACCTGATGGAATTTTTCCATTTTACAAAAGAATACCATACTGACACTACAACCCAACCCAACAATCTAACCTTTTTTTCAAGTGACCCATAGCTGCAGTGGAAAGAGTAGGAGGAGGTATAGAAAAACAACTAAAAACCAAAGAAGCAAAGGTTCAGAACAAAGTAAGAAAACAAGAAAATGTCAAAAATAACAACAACAAAAAAGAACAAATGGTGAAGCCTATGAGGGACTGTTTCCAGATCAATCACATTATTGACTTGTAGGAATCACTCCACTTGGGAAATCCCTAGGTAATATTTAAGTAAGGAAATCCCCAATCAGGACAAGAACAAAAAGGAGTGGACTATGAAGTCCCCAACCAGTAAACTGGTTGTAGTATAAGTTTTTGTCATATGGCCCATGCCAGGGTAATGAGCCTCCCTCAGCTGCAAGCCATGGACCATGGCACTCAGGACTCAAGAGAGAAGTGACAAATAAGAGCAAGAACAGAAAGCAGAGCAGAAAGTGAGGCACTAAGGAATAGGGAGGAGGACATAACACTGATCAACATCAGCAGAAAAAGAGTCACCCTCTCTCTCTCTCTCCCGTCTGTAGGTGCTCCAGAGTTCTGTGCTGATGGAGCATCTTTGCTGCTGTTTACCTTATCAGCACTGGATGTGAGGTAAAGTGGACATGAGAACCAAAAGAAAGGGAAGATGGCAGTAGCAGACCTGTGGCAGTGTGAGAAGAAAAGAGAGAAAAAGGAGGAGTAAAGGAGGACTATCCCCAGTGAACGGGGGAAAAGGAAGAAAGGGGAAATCCCACAGCCACAGAGCTAGGTCAGCTAGTCCAGGGAAGGGACCCAGGAAACTTGAGCTCATGCTAAGTTAGGGATGCCTGGGGCATCAGATCACAAAGGGCAGGCTGATCTCTGACAGAGAGCACTCTCCATTCACTCAAAATCATTTACACTTCCTGGCTTCTCTGCAACAGGAAACAACATGCTAGTACACACTCTAACCTCACCAAATTCCCACAAACAGATCTTCCAGGGCAAGAGAAAAATAAGAAAAAATAAGAAGGCATTAATTAGAAGCAATCTAAAATTCGATCCAAGGTACTCTTCCATTGTACAGTTTGAGAAGAGATTTTTATTTAATTTTTATTTCATTTTATATTTCTCTAGGAAAAAGCTTTATTCTCTCAAATTATTCAGTCTGATACTCACTTCACAATGCAAGCCAAAAGCCCAAAAGGACACCTTACCTTCACCAATACATAGTCCCCAGGCTGGGCTCTGATCCTGAGCCCGGGGTTAGTGGCATCCTCCATCTCTGCATCAGGGAAGATAACCTTAAGGTTTCCGTCATTCCGGCCACACAGGTCAGTGGCAGAGCGTTTACTGAGCTGCAGGAAGGAGAGAAGAATTTATGAATCTGTCACAGTAATAAGTTATTGGAGGGCAGACATTGTGCCTTCTCCATCTCAGACCATAAGAGTCTCACCCAAAGAGCATTCATTCTTTACCCAAGGAATCACTGAAGACTCATTGTTCAGTGCTGCTTCACCAACCAGGGTAATGCATGGCACACAACAGAAGCTCAATTTTGCTGACTATATTTTAATAAATCAACAATCAATGAATCTTCACAGAACTGCATTCTGTAGGAATGGACCTCCAATAGATTCAAAGCCAGGGACTTGTGGGTGATACACTTGGCAAACCGAATTTCACTTTACCCAGTCTCATAGTAATCACTCAGGAATGTTCTGGGGTTGTTTGGCCTAGGTTACTTGCCCCTACAGAATAGGCAGACTCAAAGCCAGAGTCTTCCACACAACATGCAAACGGTGAGACCAGGAGGAAAATAAAACCACTATGGTGGAATTAACTTCTAGAATATGTAGTAGTCTTTCTTTTCAAGCCATGATAAAGTGACAAGAATGAAATTTACCCTCCAGCCTTAAATAATCAAGAAATTGGGCAAAATATCCGATACAACTGTTTTCAGATACTAGACAACATATTGAGCAAGACTGATCTGTGAGAGAAGGAAAGCAAATAACATGAGCCCTTGAATCACCCCTGCTTCCTCCCAGAAGGCACATGCCAACCGGAACATGCGAAGCAGGGAGGGAGAGCTCAAGCACAGCATGGTTGTTCTCTCCACTCTGAAGAAAGAGGAGGGAACAGATTTCAGGGAGCCTGAAAAAGAGCTCTAAAAATATGCTCAGGGCTCCCTTGAGCTTTTGCTGGATACTAACACATGCTGAATGGTTCCCAGAGCTCATGTGGGGCTGTGAATCATTTGACCTACCACCAAATAGTCCTCACTGGTTCCTTGGGACATTCAGTAGCAACTCTTGACAGAAGGCCACACCTCAGTAGTAAAGCTAAACAAACTATCCCTAGAATAAAAAAGCTTTTCTAACAAAGCTTAAAAACAAGGCTTAAAAGGAGCACACTGAATTGCAAGCAACTTAACTGCCTATGAAAACAAAGCCCAATGCAAAATCCAGACACTCAAAAATGAACATCACAATCAAAAATCCAATCAAAATCATTAGATATGCCCAGCAGCAGAAAAATGTGACCCATAATCAGGAGAAAAATCAGCAATAGAAATAGACCAAGAAATGACAGCAATGATATAATGAGCACACAAAGACATCAAAAGCAGCTATTACAACTAAGTTCAAATATGAAATGAAGTTTCAAGGGAAAACAAAAACAGAGAGGAAAGAAGTAGACAATATAAGAAAGGAACCAAATGTACCTTATAGAGATGGAAAATATAATATCTAGAATTAAAAATTCAGTGGGTAATAGCAGATTAGATACTGCCAAAGAAAATAATAGTGAACCTGAACACAGAGCAATAGCAACTACCCAAAATGAAGCACAAAGATAAAAAAGACAAAAAAAATGAACAATTGCAGTGACCCATGGGACAATATCAAGTGGTTAGACATATGGGTAACTGGAGTACAGAAGGAGATGAGAAATGGTGGGGGTGGGTGGGAAGAAGAGGGAGCAGTATAGGAAAAATATCTAAAGAATAACAGATGAAATTTTTCCAGATTTGATGAAAACTGTAAACCCAGAAACTAAGAAGTCTCAAAAAAACCCCAAAGAAAACACGAGGGGTAAACACAAAGAAAACCTTTCCAGAACACATCAAATTCCTAAAAACAGTGATAAAGCGAAAATCTTAAAAGCAACCAGAGAAAAAAGGTATTTTGTGTGTAGAGAAAAAAAGAGAAGAATGATCACAAACTTCTTGTCAGAAGACAAGGCAAATGACGCCTTCAAAGTGTCAACTTAAAATTCAATACTCAATAAATAAATTTTTTTAAAAGGAAGTGAAATAAAGATTTCTTCATATAAAAAAAGCTAAGAAAATTCATTGCCAAAAACCTCATTACAAGACATATTAAAGTAAGTTTTTCAAGAATAAAGAAAATGATACCAGATGGAAACTTGAATGTACACAAGGAATGAAGAAAGCCAAAAATAGTAAATGAGTGGGTTAAGACAGAAGACTTTTCTCATTTTTTAAAGCTTTTTTTAAAAAGTTTGATGGTTTAAAGCATCAATGATTTGGGGACAGAGAAGTAAAACTCTATTACAACAACAGTGATCAGTATCAATGATTTGGGGATAGAGAAGTAAAAATCTATTTCTATTACAGCAATAACACAAAAGATAAAGGGACGAGACAGAAGTACATTGTTATAAGGGTCTTAAATTATACATGTTGAGTGATGCCCTGTCTGGGGTTAAAACAAATGGCCAAAGTGAATCCAAAGGACACATACCCTGCCTTTAGAAAATCAAGCTCTGGGCTGGCCAGTTAGCTCACTTAGGAGAGAGTGGTGCTGCTAACACCAAGGTCAAGGAGCTGGCTACCAAAAAAAAAAGAGAGAAAATCAAGCTCCTATATTCTTAAGTGATCAAAGACACAGGAAGGAGTTTAGTCTTCAATACTGCTTTAGGGAGGGATGGCCAGTTAACTTAGTTGGTTAGAGCTTGGTGTTGTAACACCAAGGTCAAGGGTTCAGATCCTGTTACTGTCCAGCCACCAAAAAAAAAAAAAAAAAAAATACTGCTTTAGGGAAACAATAGTCAGGTAAGATTTAAAGAGAATCTCTACTACTCCCTACAAAATGCTTACTAGTTACAAAAGGAAAGAGAATAACTTTACAGCCAAGAAGCCTAGAAGACACCATCTTAATGAAGTTTTCAAAGTCAATATCATCAGTAATGAGACAAATCAAAATTGTACACCACCTCATAGGATAGAATTAGAACACAAAATTTCTCTATATCTGTATGTGTTTAAAATTCTCCATAATGTAAAAAAAAAAAAAGGACGGGGTGGTTATAGGCTCTAGAGTGAGACAAAGCTAGGTCAAATTCTGGCTCTGCCACACACTAGCTGTGCAACCTTGGAGAAGTTATTCTACATTTCTGAGCTTCAGTTTCCTCATCTACAAAAGGGAGCCAATAACAGCACCGACCTCCAAGAACCATGATGGCACTCAGTGTGCTGCTGACCACAAAGTGCACAGTCCCTGGGAGACAGTAAATGCTCACTGAGTAATGTGAACTGTTGTCATGTTTTCTGCCACTCTGGATACAGCAACCTACTGTATTAAACTGGCCATGACTGAAGAAAAGGAAGTGTCATCTAAGAGAAAGCAAAGACTCCAACTGTTAGCCTTCAAAAATCCACTTATTGTCTAGTCCCAAGTGAGTAATGGCTTATTGGTTGGATGTATAAAAAAGAACCATGTTTTAGTTCATTTAATTATCTCGGGCTCTCTGTGGGGCTGATGAAGCCATGCACACAGATTAGCGACTTTTGCGTACTTATTCATTCAAAGACAAGTACAGTATTAAGATATACATATGTTATACATACCAAATTTTGATTGTGTGTATATACACATACACATACACACACACACACACGCACACACACAAATTAACAGAGCTTCAGGGACCACTGGGATGATAACAAAAGATCGAACATTTGTACTATCAGAGTCCTGAAAGAAGAGAAGACAGCAAAGCTGAAAAAGTACTCAAAGAAATATGGCTAAAAACTTCTCAAATTTGGCAAAAGATATAAACTCCAAACAAAATAAATGCAATGAAATCCACACCAAGACACATCACAGTCAAACTTCTAAACACTACAGACTAAGAAAAAAATCCTGAAAGCAGCAAGAGAAATGACACCTTCCTTCTAAGGGAAAAATTCCAATGACATAGCATTTCTCATCATGGAAACCCGAAGGAATTGGCACATTTTTTAAGTGCTGAAAGAAAAGAATTACCAACCTAGAATCCTATATCCAGCAAAAATATCCTTCAGGAATGAAGAGAAAATGAAAACATTATATTAACGAAGATACCTGTTAAAGGAAAGATGAGAGAAAATAAAATAAAGGAAAACTAAGAGAATCTTTTGCCAGAGTGGCTAAAGGAAGTTCTCTAGACAGAAAGGAAACAAAAAGAGAAGGACCCTTGAAAAATTAGGAAGGAAGGAAAAACCACGACTTGATTATCTGCACAGAAATTCCCAATAAAACTACAAAAAAAAAAAAAATTAAGTTCAGCAAGGTCACAGGATGCAAGACAAACATACAAAAATCAATTGCATTTATATAAAATAGCAATGAACATGCAAAAACCAAAATTAAAAATAGAATACCACTTAAAATAGCTCCAAAAATATTTTTAAATGAAATAGGTATAAATGTAACAAAACATGTACAGGGCTTGTATGCTGAAAACTACCAAAACTTTGATAATAAAAAAAAAAAAATCAAAGAATTTGGCTGTTTAGCTTACTTGGTTAGAACATGATGCAGATAACACCAAGGTCAGAGGTTTGGATCCCAGGGCCGGCTCATGGCTCACATGGGAGAGTGTGGTGCTGATAACACTAAGGCCACGGGTTCAGATCCCTATACAGGGATGGCTGGTTGGCTCACTTGGGAGAGAGTAGTACTGACAACATCAAGTCAAGGGTTAAGATCCCTTACCAGTCATCTTCTTAAAAAATAAATAAATAAATAAATAAAAAAGGTTTGGATCCCCTTACCAGTCAGCCACCAAAAAAAACATAAATAAAAAACATCAAAGATCTAAATAAAGGAGACAAACTGTGTTCTAAAAAACAAAAAACTATAAACACACACACACACAAATGTCCTCACCCCCTCAACCAGTACCAGCTGAGTACAACCCACAGAGGTCTTGTTGGCTTTTGTTGCTTCTTCTCGAAAGACATTGATAAGTTCCTCCAAACGCCTTAATTTTACCTCTTCCGGGACATCATCTTTCAGCCTGTGATATGCCCGTGTCTTCTATTAAAAAAAAAGGGGGTGGAAGTAACCAAGGACTTGTAGAATTCATTCTTAAGGCACAGAGGAGGCCATATTCATGCTATTTACAAGCTATAAACACATGTACAAAAACCCAAGCCAGAGCCAAGAGCGTTCTCTGGCTCTGACAGCATTCCAAGAGAAAAAGGTAGTGGGATGACATTTTTGCAAGGGTTAAAATCTAAATTTAGCATATGAAAATCATGGACTCAAAATTACTCTTGATATTTATCCTAAGGTTACACCTGGAATATACTAAATAAATCACATACTAGGTTACTCAGCAGCACTGTTTATAAAGACACAACACGCAGCTGGTTAGACATGGTGTCATAACACCAAGGTCAAGGGTTCAGATCCCCATACCAACCGGTCACCAAAAAAAAAAAAAAAAAAAAAACATAAGATGCAAAGCAGCCTAAAAATTTATCAATAGGTAACTAGTAAAAGAAATTACGATGTATCTACATAATGTAATATCATGCTGCTGTTAAAAAGAATGATAGCTTTATATGTATTGATACAGATTGTTCTCCAAAATATACTATTAACTAAAATGAGCAAAGTACAGCAGCTGGCTGGTTAGCTCAGTTGGTTAGAGCACTGTGCTATAACACCAAAGTCAAGGTTCAGATCCCCATACCAGCCACCATCAAAAAAAAATTTTAAAATGAAGTACAGATCAACCTGTATAATATGATAGCTGTTCTTTCCTGTGGTAAGAATACACACACACACACACACACACACACACACACACACACACACACACACACACACACGTTTATAAATACATGTAATATCTCTGCAAGTTTATAGAAGAAACTGCTAAGAGTGGTTGCCATAACTGAAAAAAATGAAAAACTAGGCAACTTGGGGAGAAGAACTACTTCTTGCTGTACACCATTTTAACCTTTTGAATTTTATACCATAAGCATGAATTACCTAGTACAAAAAAGGAAAAAGGAAATTTATCCTTGAAAAGCTTTTAAATCATCTAAAACCACAGTGTGTACATATGCTTATACGTATTATGTCATGGGTTCAGTCATTCATCAGCCAGCTTTTCTGAGCCCCATGGCCACGGGACCCTCAGCCTCCAGCCCAAACACAAGGCACGTGGCCCTCAAGGTGGATGGAGGGATGAGACTTGATCCATGCAAATCCATCCCAACAACCAAGAAAGTGGCAACAGACCAGGACTATTCTCTCTCTGCAGGAAATATGCATTATTCTCCCTTTCCTTCCTACTCTCCTTCTGCTTTGTTTTCCTCAGAATCTTTCTTAAAGGGGAAACTCCAAAGTGGGAATCAGTGGGTTCACCTGGCCTAGAAAAATGGAAACTAGAAATCACTAAAGAAGGCTGGGAAGACAATAAGGGGCTTCTGTGAAACAAACCACATCTGTAGACCAAAAAAGAAGCTCCGCATGTTGAGAAACAATTTTAGATTTCTTGTAAAGAGAATAATAATCTCTCTCCCTCCACATTCAAATTTTAAACAATCTAAACATAATTTTAAATATTTTAATAAAGAGGAATACCGGCACAGTAATCTTTTTTCATCAAATTACTGAATTGTGTCTAGTAGTAGACAGAGTTGATCAAAAAAATGAAAAAGAAGTGAATGGTAAGAACCTGTGGTTTCTCAAGGACTGTCTTGCTGCCATTCTCTTTTCTGCCAGTTGTCTACAACCAACCCCAAGCTGGTCAGGCATGATGTCAGTCCTCCCCCTCCCCAGGCTTACCTGTCTCATGCTGTAGGCAAAAAGAAAGCCTATGTTGTACTGAACTTCCCGGAGCAAAGACACTGTCTGGAGGTGATCCTCCTCCGTCTCACCACAAAAGCCAGCAATGAAGTCACTGCTGAGGCTCACACCTGTGACATACAACAAAGGACAAAGGACAACAGGTCCCTGCCGCTTACCTTCAATAGAAGTCATTGGCATTTGTGGATTACAAAGGAAGGGACAGCAATTATTAGGCCTTCCCTGGGCCTATTAAGCCCACTTGCAGGTAAAACAAAATAGTCATCATGGAACAAGGAGGAGTAGGCCTGCTTACCCACAACTTTCCATGCCAGAGCCTGACTTCTCAGCCTACATTCCCCTCAGCATGTAAGATATTTTCACTTCAAATGCTGGATTTAGGGATACCATAAGAGTCCACATTTTCATATTGGTCCTGCTTTTCCTAGTAAAAATCTTGCAGCACCTTACACAAATACACTTTTGAAATTAGGTTGACACAATGTCCATTTCAGACAGTAATGGCAGTAACTACCAGTTACTGAATACTTACTAAGTGCTATACTTTATCTATAGTCATGCGTCGCTTAATGAGGGGGATACGTTCTTAGAAATGCGTCATTAGGCAATTTTGTAGTGTGAACATCATAGAGTGTACTTACACAAGCCTAGATAGTATAGCCTACTACATACCTAAGCTAAATGGTATAGCCTATTGCTCCTAGGCTACAAACCTGTACAGCATGTTAATGTACTGAATACTGTAGAAGATTTTAACGCAATAGCATTTGTGTATCTAAACACAGAAAAGGTACAGTAAAAATATGGTATAAAAATTTTTTAAATGGTACACTATATAGGGCACTTATCATGAATAGAGGACTGGGAGTTGCTCTGGGTGGGTCAGGGAGTAAGAGGTGAGTGAATGCAAAGGCCTAGGACATATTGTACACTATACCCTACTGTAGACTCTATAAACACTATACACTTACGCTATACTAAATTTATTAAAAAATAAAGTAACTGCACTATGATGCTACAACAGCTACAATGTCACCAGGCGAAAGGAATTTTTCAGCTCCATTATAATCTTATGGACCATCGTATATGCAGTCTGTCATTGGCCAAAACGTCATTATGCGGTGCATGACTGTATTTAACTTAATCTATTTAATTATCCCAACAATCCAATGAGGTGAGTACTATTAACTCCACTATCTGAGGAGGTAACTACTAAGCCCACTTTACAGCCCATTTTATAGATGAGGAAACTGCAGCCCAGAGAAGTAGAATATCATATCTGCTGTCGCACAGCCTGCAACAGTGGAGCTCAACCCAAAGTGAGTACACCTGGCCTCCACACTATCCTGCCCCATCAGAACGAAAGTGTTTATGCAAAATACAAGTTACAATAATTAGAAATATGGAGGAAAATGCAGACATGCTCAACTAAACCTACACTAAAAGACTACAGAGTAATTTTATTAGAAGGGAGAGAAAAGAAAAGGGAGTAAGGGTTAAGATAATAGGAAAGAAATTATCTCTAAAATGTACAGTAACAACTTGCCATAAAGCTAGTCAGAAAAAGTATACATTTTTAAAGGTATCAATTGCCCCCAATCAGAATTAATTTAAACCATACCTTTCTCAGTTTACGAGAAGGGATAAGAACTTTCCCGTATGTTCAGAAACACAAAGACTAGACATAAGGGATTTCTTTAGCCTTGAGGCCACAATCTGATCCACACCTCTGAGTATTGCCAGCAGGACCGAGACATCAAAAAATCAGAAAGATATAAAAGAAAGAGTAGAAGGAAAGAGAGAGAAAGAAATGAAGAGAAGCAAAAGAAGTAAAAAAGGTATTGGCAGCTGCCTGCATCTGACCAGGAAGACTCTGGTCTCTGGTAGAGCAACATGTTCGGCCGAATGTACCTGGAATAGACTCTCTGATATGGTGAATTAACTCCACATAAGCTTCTCTTGAATATCTGCAATAAAGAAAAAGAAAAGGCCTAGATGAACCAATCTTCTTTAAGTGAATGCTTTTTTTTTTTTTTCCCCTTCTGACTGGTAAGGGAATGCAGCCCTTGGCACGGTGTGGTCCGCACCACGCTCAGCCAGTGAGCGCACCAGTCATCCCTATATAGGATCCGAACCCATGGCCTCGGCGCTCCCAGCGCCACACTCTCCCAAGTGAGCCACGGGGCCGGCCCTTTAAATGAATGCTTTGAATTCCTGCATGTGAGGACACAGTACAAAAGTAGGTTAAAGTATCCAAAAGGGCCCTTAAGATCCAACTCTATCTAATCAAGAGCCTATGAATTTTTCCAGGACATAAATTATTTTAAATAGCCTTTTTAATTTAACTAATAAATCAAGACAAATTAAACATTTAAGAGGACCTCTAAAATCCTTTGCCACTATAGAAAACAAAGTAAAGCACTAGTTCAGTAAAGCTTGCTTTGGGTTGCATTCTTCCCTCTTATTTCTGCAGTACTTATTATTCCCAAAATAAGTGGACACAGAGCAATACATTTGTTAAAACATAACAAACTTTAACGTTAAAAGTTAAGGGATTTAATATAAAATAAACAAAAAAAGTTAAGTGATTAAAATCTCAGAGTATGCCATGCAGTAGGGGCTTAATAAAAAAATATGCTAAATAAATGAAAATGAGTGACCCAGTCCTTAGTCTATGCTTACGGAGTGGGCAGAAGCAAGTTCCAATGTCCACGGATTTACTCAAACAATAATCTTTAATTGAGCAGCTACTATATGCCAGACACTATGCGAGGTTCCGAGCAATACAGAAATTGTTTGGTCATTAAGAAAACATAGAAAGGTGTGGGATATCCTCTCCCCAAGCAAGACTGACCCCCTCCTCATGGCCTCCAATACTCGGCTGCTTCCACTCTGGGCTGGCAGGTGGATCTGTTTACAAATGTTGTCTCTCTCATGAATCAGCTGCAGAACCTGATCAAATAGAACACATTAAAGGTAGTCTAAGTTTCACAAACAAACCTTGTAGAAAGGAACATCACTCCCACTATTTCTCCACCAGGGTTAATTTTCAAGTAATTAAAAGGCTGATTAAATCAAACACATGAATTACCCAAATCCCTAACTTTTGCTCAAGTCACCTTCTGTCTGCCCCATACATTTCACCTGATGGCATCTCTGCTTTCAAAAAGTGGTGGGAAGAAAGCAAGCAGAGGTCAGATTCAAGCCATGGCACTGTTTACAGGCAGTGCTGACACAAGGGTTGGCAGGCAAGGAAGGAAAAAATGACATTTCTTTCATCTAGTTTACAAATTAATTAGCCACTTTAAGTGATACCATCAAGAAATTAAAACTAGGAGAAAATACCATAAAACATATTGACAAAGGATTTGTATCAAGAATACATAAAGAACTTTTACAATTCATTAAGAAGACAAAAAACCCAGGGGGAAAACAGTGGAAGTGGGGGCCAAAAGACAGGCATTTCACCAAAACAAAAAACCTTCAAAAGAAAGATTTTACATGTGGACTATTTATTCCATGCTAGGCACTGTACTAAGTACTTTTGACACATTATATCTATTTTCCAACAATCCAAATCAGGAGGTAACTATTAAGCCCACTTTACAGATGAAGATGACAAGTTGAAAAGGTTAAACACCAATGGATAAAGAGTAGAAGAGCTGGGATTTTAACCCAGGTCTGCCTGAGGCTAAAGTCTGGGCTGTTTCCCACTGCATCACATTGCCTTCCTTCCTGTCCTCCCCACACCATTACCACCACCACCATCACTATCACGTAGCTGCCCACTTTGTAATAAAACCTTTCTCTGCACAGCCGTCATGGTCCCACAGGTAGTCTTAACCTCCCATTCACGATCAGTCCTATCTCCAGCCCCTCCTTGGTGGACTTTGAATCTTTGCAAAGGGCCAGTGGATTCAGAGGGTGATATAGCCAATACACCACAGGATCCCTGGGCAGGACTCAAGGTTTCTGCTGCATCCCTACTCAGTCCAGCCTTTGGCATGCTTAAGAATAATGATATCAGTTTGTCACAGCTGTTGACACTCACCTCATCAGGAAAATCCTTGGGGTGGGGAGAGGTGAAACGGATCCTCATTTCAGGATCTACTCTGGAGACCTGATCCAGAAGGTGGGCAAAACGAAGCCCCCCTTGCTTGGTTTTATAGTTGGTGGTAAAGCCACGGCTGAGGTTGGTAGACACCGCATTGTTGAACTGTACCTCTGAATTGTCCCGAAAACTATTAACATTCTGACCAAGAAGTGTCACTTCTTTCAGCCCCTGAAAAACCGAAAACATATTCAAAGCAGGTTAAAAACTTGCTGGGTAGCTTCATGCCGAATCACTAATTAAAAATTAGCTGAACCTACCAAGAGCCATCTATAAACGTGTTCTGTCTTTAGCCCAATAATTTCATACTTGGGCACCTTGTCCAAAGAAGTAAACTTCAGAATGAAATGTTATGGGGCTGGCCAGTTAGCTCAGTTAGTTAGTGTGCAGCTTCATAATACCAAGGTCACGGGTTTTGATCCCAGACTGTGGTACTGGCCAGCCACAAAAAAAAAAAAAAAAAAAAGAAAGAAAGAAAGAAAAAACCTTATGTAAAATTTAATCTTCAAAACATTATTTAGAATAGCAAAAATCTGGAAACAAACTCAATGTTCAATAACAACAGTTAAAACACACTGTCAGATTTTGAATGAGTATATAAAGTATTCTTACCAAAAAACATTTAACCTAAATCAATCAAGCTTTTACACCTAAATTTCCAGCTACCAGAATTCAGGGGACTACATTAAAAGACAACATGAGGAAGCAATCAGACAAACCCAGACTCATGTTGAGTCTCTTCAAAAAGTTAATGCATCTTTTAAAGCAAACAACAAAAACAAAGTGAAAGGGCTGTTTTAAATTAAGAGAAAATGAGGGGCTGTCCAGTTAGCTTAATTAGTTATAGCAGGGGGTTGGTAACACCAAGGTCAGGGTTCAGATCCAAGGCCAAAAAAAAGGAGTAAATTAAGAGAGACTGAAAAGATACGGCAACCAAGTGCAACTGCACAAATATTGGTTCGATCTTGGTTTGAAAATAAAAAAGCAGTCTCGAATGAGTCCTTGTATTTCAGATGAATCAGTTGTAATATCGCCTTTTTCATTTCTAATTTTTGTTATTTGAATCTTCTCTCTTCTTTTTTTTTGTTAGCCATGCTAATGGTTTGTCAATTTTATTTATCTGTTCAAAAAACCAACTTTTTGATTCATTGATCTTTTGTATTGTTTTTTGGGTTTCAATTTCATTCAGTTCTGCTCTGATCTTAATGATTTCTTTCCATCTGCTAACTTTAGGGTTGGATTGTTCTTGTTTTTCTAGATCTTTAAGGTGAAGTGTTAGGTTGTTCACTTGCCATCTTTCCATTCTTCTGAGGTGAGCATTTAATGCAATAAATTTCCCCCTTAATACTGCTTTTGCAGTATCCCACAGGTTTTGGTATGATGTATCATTATTTTCATTAGTTTCAATAAATTTTTTGATTTCCTGCTTGATTTCTTCTTGGACCCATATGTCATTAAGTAGAAAGCTGTTTAATTTCCATGTGTTTGTATAGTTTCCAGAGTTTCGTTTGTTATTAATTTCTAGTTTTAATCTATTGTGGTCTGAGAAAATACATGGGAAAATTCCAATTTTTTTGAATTTATTGAGACTTGATTTGTGACCTAATATGTAATCTATCCTGGAGAATGATCCATGTGCTGATGAGAAGAATGAACATTCTGAGGTTGTTGGATGGAATGTTCTGTAGATAACTGCCAATTCCGATTGGTCTAGAGTATTGTTTAGATCTTGTGTTTCTCTACTGATTCTTTGCCTAGATGATCTGTCCAATATTGACAGTGGGGTGTTCAGGTCCCCTGCTATTATGGTATTAGTGTCTATTTCCTTCTTTAGGTCTAATAGAGTTTGTTTTATAAATCTGGCTGCTCCAACATTGGGTGCGTACATATTTATGATTGTTATTTCTTCTTGATGGATCAGTCCTTTTATCATTAAGTAGTGTCCCTCATTGTCTCTTTTTATGGTTTTTAGTTTAAAGTCTATTTTGTCAGATATAAGAATAGCTACTCCAGCTCGTTTTTCTTTTCTATTTGCATGAGCTAAGTAGGCATTTCTCTAAGGAAGATATACAAATGGCCAACAGACATATGAAAAAATGCTCAACATCACTCAGCATCCAGGAAATGCAAATCAAAACCACACTGAGATATCATCTCACCCCAGTTAGGATGGCTAAAATCCAAAAGACTCTGAATGATAAATGCTGGCAAGGTTGCAGAGAAAAAGGAACTCTCATACATTGTTGGTGGGACTGCAAAATGGTGCAGGCTCTACGGAAAATGGTATGGAGGTTCCTCAAACAATTGCAGATAGATCTGCCATATGACCCAGCTATCCCACTGCTGGGAATATACCCAGAGGAATGGAAATCATCAAGTCGAAGGTATACCTGTTCCCCAATGTTCATTGCAGCACTCTTTACAATAGCCAAGAGTTGGAACCAGCCCAAATGTCCATCATCGGATGAGTGGATACGGAAAATGTGGTACATCTACACAATGGAATACTACTCAGCTATAAAAACAAATGAAATACTGCCATTTGCAACAACATGGATGGACCTTGAGAGAATTATATTAAGTGAAACGAGTCAGGCACAGAAAGAGAAATACCACATGTACTCATTTATTGGTGGGAGCTAAAAATTAATATATAAATTCACACACACGCACACACACACACACACACAAAAAGCGGGGGGGGGAAGAAGATATAACAACCACAATTACTTGAAGTTGATACGACAAGCAAACAGAAAGGACATTGTTGCGGGGGAGGGAGGAGAGGGAGGAGGGAGGGAGGTTTTGGTAAGGGGCAACAATAATCAACCACAATGTATATCGACAAAATAAAAGTTAAATAAATAAATAAATAAATAAATAAATAAATAAATAAATAAATAAATAAATAAATAAATAAATAAGCAATGAATATTTTGAAGAACTAAGAAATTTTGAATATGGACTACATATTAGATAATATTAGATAATTATTCATCTTCTTACCTGTGATAATGGCAGTATGGTTGTGAAGGGATAAATTCTTATTTTTAGCAGATACATACTGCAGTATTTAGGGTTTAAGCGGCCTGATGTCTACAACTTACTTTCAAGTGGTTCAGAAAAAAGTATATTTACACATTCATGGAGATAGGTGGATAAAGCAAATATGACAAAATTTTGTCATGTTAGTTATACTAGTCCTTCAATTTGTCTGTATTTTAAAATTTGCATCATAAAATTTCATAAAGAAAATAATGGTTGCTATAAATGCTATTTTTTGTAACTTTTTTTTGACAATTTACAATCGTAATTTTTCTGTAAGTTTGAAAACAACTCCCATATACCCTTTTCCCAGATTCATCAATCAACATTGTGCCCCCTTTACCACTCACACTCACACATTCATATACACATTCTCTCTTCCTACATACTTCATCTCTCTGTATACACACACATACACAGAGGTACGCATCTTTTTAAGCCTTCTGAGAATAAGCTGCAGACATCATACTCTTTTACCCCTAAATACTTCAGTACATATTTCCTAAAAATTAGAACATTCTCCTACATAATCACAGGACAATTATCAAAATCAGAATTACAAGGGTACTTCAAAATACTTGTGGAAAAATAGAATTAAAAGATAATGGGAATCCTTCCATAAACTTTTTGAAGTGCCCTTACATTAATACAATACTATTACCTAATCCACATTCCATAAATCAAATGTTAACCAACTGTGCAATAATGTCTTTTATAACCTTTTTCTTTTTCCTGATCAGAATCCCAGTACAGGACCATGCAATGAATTTAGTTGTCATGACTCTAGTCTCCATAAAGACTATTTTTACAAGTTGTGACATACTGTCAATCTAAAAAGTAAGATATACTAAATGTAACGTGGATCTTGAAATGGATCCTGGAAAAGAAAAGAGACAATAGTGGGGAAACTGGCAAAATCCAAATAAAGTCTAAAGTTAGTTACTAATAATGTAACTAACTAACCATCTCTTACTTTTGACAAATGTATCAAAGTTAAGAGGTTAACATTAGTGGAGATTCTATGTACTACCTTTGCAACTTTTCTGTAAATTCAAAGTTATTCCAAAGTAAAAAGTTTAATTTGGATAAAAAGGCAGGATATTAAACTAATTGAAAACATACACACATAAAAAGACATAAAAACCAAATGCAGAAAGATTAATAGGAAAACTGGGGAAATCTGAATAAGGATGTATTGGGATGAGACAGTATTTAGCAACTTTTGTTAATCTTCCTAGAAGAACTAAGAGTGGTGAAAATCTCATTTTTTAAAGATGTATAATTGCAGTCACGTCCCCAATAACAACATTTCAGTCAATCAGAGACCATATACACGACAATGGTACCATAAGATAAGTGTGTAGTAGGCTATACCAACTAGGTTTGTGTAAGTACAGTCTATGACGTTCACACAACAATGAAATCATCTAAGGACGCATTTCTCAGAACATATGCCTGTTGTTAAGTGACGCACGACAGTACTTAAGGGTGAAATGCCATGCTCTACTTTGAAATACTTTATGAATAACAGTAAAATAGATTAAACAAATATGGCAAAATGTAATAATTATTAAATTTAGGTGATTGTTAGCTAGGGGAGTGGGGTCATTACGCTATCTTTTCTGTGTGTACTTAAATATTTTTCATATAAAAAGATTTTTTTTTTTTTTTTTTTTTCTCGTGACCGGCACTCAGCCAGTGAGTGCACCAGTCAGTCCTATATAGGATCCGAACCCGCGGCGGGAGCGTCGCCGCGCTCCCAGCGCAGCACTCTACCAAGTGCGCCACGGGCTCGGCCCCATATAAAAAGATTTTTAAAAAGATACTTTTTTTAAAAAGATGCCTACTTAGAAGACTTCCAATCAATAACCACTGTTTGAATGAATAAATGGACATTCTGCTAAAGGCACAATATTCTATTCTCTTCTCAACTATAGTCTAAAATTCTAAATGAGGGCTGGCCCGTGGCTCACTCGGGTGAGTGTGGTTGTGATAACGCCAAGGCCATGGGTTCGGATCCCATATAGGGATGACCGGTTAGCTCACTGGGTGAGCGTGGTGCTGACAACACCAAGTCAAGGGTTAAGATCCCCTTACCGGTCATCTTTTAAAAATAAAAATAAAATTAAAATTAAAATTAAAATAAAATAAAATAAAATAAAATAAAATTCTAAATGAAAGAAAAAAACCTTTTAAAAAAGTTACCCTACAAGCAAAATCAATAGCTAACAGATACTTTAAAACAACAAAGCAGAATCTTAATTTTCCACAAGCCTATGGGTTTGAAGTAACTAAAATTCACTTTAATGTTACTAAGTTCCTTCTTTTAAATGCAAATAACCTAGAAAGGTTAAGAAGTTTTTGTTACCATCTCAATCTATTTAATGTCCCCATCCCGAAGGAGAGAATTTTGGTGCTGTTGTGGAAGCAGGAAGGGAAGAGGAGGGAAACAACTTTAGACCAGGAAGCACTTGAAGAGGTGAGGTACAGAGAAGCTCTCAGTGCCTCACAGGAAACTGATTATCTGGGGATGGGGGAAGAGAAGCAGCACTGCCAGAATGCAAGAACGAAGGCAAACTGCTGACTTAGAACTGGAGCAGGGGATAGCCTGGCCCTCTCCCACGGTTCCTGAGCTAAACAAGTCAGTAAACAGGGAGACCCCACTGGAAGAAAAGTGCCATGTTCCCACCTACTGTCCTCTTCTGCAGGGTTAGAAGATTCAAGCCTGGGGCTAGGGAGAGACCTCAAAGGCTGAGGGACCAGCTCTCGATAGCAGAAAGAGGAACAGATCTCTCCCCTCTGACATCTAACCCTGACTCACTCCCCTTATGTATTCTCTGTCCCTCAACTAGTGAGCTGGTGCAGTGATAAAATGTACAAGACACTTGGGAGGTTCCCCTAGAACAGACAGACCAATGTAACATTCCCTGAAAACTTACTATGCACCAGGTCATTTAAAAACATCTCCTCCAATCCTTCCAATAACCCTGCAAGGAATATATTCTTTTATCTTCTTTTCATAGGTGGGGAAATTGCATTTGGAAGAAGACTGATAGTTAAATGACTTATGGCTAAGCACCAAGCCAGAAAATGGTGGAGCCAGAATTCACATGCCATGACCTGATTCTAAACTCATGCTCTCTCCCTTCTACTGTGATGCCTCCTGAGCAAACTTCACACTAGATTGCCTGTAACTTGTGAGCAGCACACCAAAGATGTACACCCAAGTATTTCTTTCTGGCCAGGCATGGTTCTAAACTTGTACAACTTAAAGACAGCATAGGCTACAAAACTAGAAAGGTTGTCCTCATTCCCCCACAAACATGCTTCCAGTAAGAAAGCCTGGAGAACTTTTCACCTGCTCAGAAAGCTTCCTCACTTCCGCTAGAATGGAGGCAACAGGCCGACTCCTCTCCCGGCCACGTGTGAAAGGAACAATGCAGTAGCTGCACATGTTGTCACAGCCTCGCATGATCGACCTAGGGAAGAAAGTATCAGAACTTAGTAACAGGAGAAGGGTGTCTTTGCTTTACCCAAAGAGCAGGTCACTGCTCTCCTGGCCTTATTCTTTGGCTCTGAATCCTCTGGCCAACATGCTCATACCGGACCAGTCTGAGATCTAAGAAGCATTAAAGGAGATATTTTTTATCTTTAAAAGCAGTATCTAATCACGGAATATAAACCAAACATAACTAACTGGTGATATAGTAGTTAGCCTGAGGAAGCACAGTGGTGAGGAGATACAGTGCAGACTTTACCACACCTGGACTTTTTACTGTTTTTATGAGTATGTTATTTGAACATTTTATATCAAGATCAGAAAAAATAAATATTGTAAAGTGTGTGTGTACAAGCGTGGGTGTGCATGTGTGTGCGTACGGAGAGGAGACCCTTCTACATTTCTCACTCATTCCTGATCCAACTGCTAGGTATTTAAGTGAAATCACACTCTTTCATTTGTACATAAAAGCCTCTATTTATCTTAAGGAAATAATTACAGATATGTATCAAAGATGTTGACACATATCTATGATATATGTATGATATACTTATCAAAGAAGAATTGTTTAATAAATGTTAGATATTATTTTTACTAAGCATTCCAATAATAGAATATTGGATAGCTATTAAAATGAACAGAGTTTGGCAAACTTTTTCTGTAAAAATCCAGATGTAAATATTTGCAGGCCATAGCCTCTGTCACAACTATTCAACTCTGCTGCTATAGTGGCAAAAGCAGCCACAGGCAATATGTAAATGAATGGGCACAGTTGCATTCTAATAAAACTTTATTTACAAAAATAGGTGGTAAGCCATTTGCTAATCTGTTATGGAAAATTTAATGCCATAAGAACTATTCACCATACTAAATAAGAAAAGGTCACAAAATTCAGCTGGCTGGTTAGCTCAGTTGGTTAGAGTATGGTGCTGATAACACCAAGGTCCAGGATTCAATCCCTGCCTGGCCAGCAGAAAAAAAAAAAAAAAAGTTTACATAACTAAGTTCAGCAAGAGCCAATTTTAGAGCCAATAAATTAAACATACACACAAAGCATACACACATAAACACAATGGAAAAGAACAAGAATGATACAAACAAAATGATAACAGTGTTTATCATTAGGTGATAGAGTATAGATAATTCTTACTTTCTTCTTTGTGGTTTTCTTTTTTTTTTCTTTTGGCAGCTGGCCAGTAAGGGGAATACTTAATAGTTTTCTAACTTTTCTCCATATTCTTCCATACATATAAATGATTTTGTAACCAAATTTTTACTTTTCTTTTTAACTTAAAAGACCAGGAGAAAAAAAATTTTAATCAAGAAAGCTCAAGATATTTTCTTAAGTGAAAAAATAAAGAGTACAGAACAGTATATTATCATTGGTATAAAAAAAGGGAAGGCAGGAACAACCCCTTATGAGTATATGAATCCATATGCAAGGAATATTTCTGAAAGGATTATATAAGAAACCACTAACATGGCTGCCTTTGAGCAGTGGCATAGGACACTGGGGATGATGGGTGGGAAGGAGTCTTACTATATCATTCTTTCTTTTGTATCTTGTACCATATGCATGTATTTTTCTTATTAACATAAAAATTTTATTTATTTTATTTTAATAATGAAAAAGAAAGGAGAGGCTCACTCCCCATCTCTTGGGCAATGACTCACACAAAGGCAGAAGTGGCACTGGGGCACGTCTGGACTGGCATGACATCAGCATAGGTCTCATCCAGAGAAAGCAGCACATTAGCGGCTTGCTGGCCTGACTCAGCAACAGTCAGCAGCCGAGGAAGGTCCCGATAGGCATCTGGACCAGCCAAGAGATCCACCATCTTCTCCCTGTTGAGGATCTCCTCCTTCAGTCTCTCAGCCATGCAGCCTGGGAAGGAAAAGAAACAAGCACCTGTCCCCAAGTTCATCTGGTTTCATCGCTTCTCAGTACACATCTTTAGCTTAGATTAGAGACCAGGACACAGAAAACTTCTCTAAGAATTTAGCATCATCCTTCAAATTTAATCAACACTCTCATAGCACCGGAACCTGCATCTTCCTATATCAGAAAACCACAGGAAAAGGGTGCCAGAGCAATTCAATTAAATGCCCAGAAAAAATTAAACCACCATTCAAAAACCTTTAAAGACATGGACCACCTTTTTTTCAATTGAAAATTACTTAGTGCTAAGGTAAAAAATATTTTATGTCAGGAACTTATTTATATACAACTACATTTATATCCTATCTCCCTCTCTTCTAGCCTATAATGCTTTCTAAAAGAATTGAGTGAGCAATTTATGCTGGTACTTTCCATATCCTAAAAAAACCATTGCATTATTAAGCCTATAAATTTTTTTTTTTTTTTTTTTTTAATAAAGATGACCAGTATGGGGATCTTAACCCTTGACTTGGTGTTGTCAGCACCACGCTCAGCCAGTGAGCCAACTGGCCATCCCTATACAGGATCCGAACCTGTGGCCTTGGTGTTATCAGCACCGTACTCTCCCAAGTGAGCCACAGGCCAGGCCTAAGCCTATAAAATTTTAAAGTCCACTTTATTACAAACACTCTTTGAAACATTTGTTTAAGAACTATTCTTGGTTGTTCACAGCAGCATTATTCACAATAACCAAAAGGTGGAAGCAACCCAGTGTCCATGAACAAATGAACAGATAAACAAAATGAAGTATATACAATGAATTATTCAGCCTTAAAAAGGCAGAAAACCAGGGCCAGCCCGTGGCTCACTTGGGAGAGTGTGGTGCTGATAACACGAAGGCCATGGGTTTGGATCCCATATAGTGATGGCCGGTTGGCTCACTTGGGAGAGCGTGGTGCTGACAACACCAAGTCAAGGGTTAAGATCCCCTTACCTGTCATCTTTTTTTTAAAAAGGCAGAAAATTCTGGTACATGCTACAACATGTAGCACACAAACCTTGAGGACATTACGCTAAGTGAAATAAGCCCATCACAAAAGGACAAATATTGTATGATTCCACTTACATGAGGTGCCTAGAGTAGTTAAATTCATAGACAAAAGGTAGAATGATGGTTGCCAGTAGCTGAGGGGAGGAGGAAATGGAGACTTATTGTTTAATGAGCATATAGTTTCAGTTTGGGAAGATGAAAAAGTTCTGGAAATGGATGGTGGTGATGATTGCACAACAATATGAATATACTTTATGCCACTGAACTGTATACTTAAAAATGATTAAAATGGTAATTTTATGTATATTTTACCACAATTATTTTTAAAAAATTATTCATGGGATTTTTGAAATTCCTAGTAGATACATACCTAGCAGCTTCTATAATGAAGGAAATGAAATGGAACAAAACATTTCAGCTAACCCTTCCATTCTCCTGCATCTCTTACTACATCAAATCTATATAACTGAATATGCTCCAACTGTGTGCAGACCAGTCACCAGAAGGGATTATTTTAACTATTCTACAATCGACATAGTCTATTTTCCATAAAGTTAAACACATTAAATTTGGGGACAGAGAGCATATAGAATATTTATTTTTGATTAAAAAATTCTCAGCCATCTGTATCAGAACAGTCCAAAAGAATTTTCTAATAAGATGATGGAATGTGCTGAATGAAAATGACTGGATGTGCTATCCAAACTGGTAGCCTCTAGTCATGTGTGGCTACTGAGAAAGTGAAACATGGATAATATGACTGAACAAGTAAATTTTTAATTTTATTTAATTTTAATTAAACTTAAATAACCACATGTAGCTACTGGCTACCATATTGGTGAGTGCAGACCTAGACCTTCACTTGGGTTTGTTTTAGGAGTTAAGATGAAAGGTACCTACATTGTAAATTCTTGCTGCCTCTTCAAACTCCAAACTCTATACTGTCTGTAACTCTGCCACCATGAGCTGCCTTAGACTCTAGGAAGTATATACCACATTCTGAGCACCTATTACTTCAAGGAACTATGAAAAGCTCTTTATGAGCTTCATCTCATTTAATCCTGTAGCCTCTGACATTAAGTACAAGAGCTGCATGGGGTGGATAAGGGAATCCAGCCTCTAAAGGATACTGTTGCATATAAACACCATATGGAGTCCAAGTCTCAAAACTGACAAAATCTGCAAATTACCGGATACCTAGAATCCCAATCCTCAGAGGCACCCGGGAGCGCAGCCGCCTTGTCTTCAGGGCTTTAAGCTGATGTAAACGGTTCCAGATGGTCTGCTCAGCCTTCTCCCTACAGAGATCAAGAGGCAAAACTGAACTGATAATAAACTACAGAGCAATCTGAGAGAGTGGGACACTAAGAAGAAAATAAAAACCACCTTTGACCCTGTAAACGAACACCTAACTTGCAGACTCAGGGAAGGTAGGTACGGGGCCAATTGAGAAGCACCACTTGTACATTCACCTTTCACCCTTCCTACACACCTCCAAATCCTGATGAGCCTTTAAGCCAAACTCAAAAACAATCTACTTTGCAAACCCTTCCCCAAGTCACCTCTGTTGGAGAATTTCTCTTCCCTTTAACTGCCCTTCCACTTTAACTATACTTTTCCCTGTACTTAGCAATTTCTCCTGTTTATTCTTTGATTTTTTTAACCTAGCATTTTCTGCCAGATGTTAGAGCTATTTGTACATCTGTCTTAGTTCCTATATCAGACTAAGCTCTTTAAAGCCAGGATCCATGAAGGAAGGGTTTATTTCTAATCTCCCAAAGCACCTAGTTCAATGTCATGCTGCAGAGGCCCTCAGAACAAAAATGTCAGATTAATTAATTGATGGTATAGCCAGCTGTGGAAACATTAACATGCCTTGTACACAGAAACAAAGTAAGACAAAAAATATGTTCACCTCTGATGGACCCACCCACCTCTATTCAGAAGAGCTCTCTCCCCAAACCACTGACTTTGCCCAAGCCCAGGCAGCTACATCATAAACACATGCCATCAGTAGCAAGAAAAATCTCAGGAAAAGCTGCATGACTTAGCACACTCTCAGCTTCCTCATCTAGAAAATGGGTTTGATAATAGTACCAACCTTATAGGGTTGTTTTGAGAATTAAATTTGTTAATGCATGTGCAGTGCTCACATAGAATCTGATGCACGGTACATGCTCAGCAGATGTCAGCCAGTTATATCAAGACTATCTCCAGTGCAGGAAAACTGCAAGTCCTACTGACATGGGGCTGTTGGCTCATCTCCGCAGGCAAGCCAGCTGGGCACCGTTAGGCACTGTTAGCTCTGGCATTATCACATATGATATACTCACTCCCTTGGGAAAGAACAAATTCACACCTGATGGAACATGTGACAAGAAGAATCACATCAGCCTAAATGGAGAGCAATGAAAAAAGGAAAATTATGATCTTTGAAATTAGATTTGTAGAATCACTGCCCATTGTTATTATCATCATCATCACCACTGTGGTAAAATACACATAACACAAAATTTACCATTTTAACTTTTTTTTTTTGGCACCTGGCCAGTACAGGGCTTAAACCCTGGGCTTTCGTGTTATCGGCACTACAGTCCAACCAACCGAGCAAACCAGCCAGCCCCATTTCAACCATTTTGAAGTGTACAGATCAGTGGCATTCAGAACATTTGCAGTGTTATGCAACCATCACCTCTATCCACCTCCAGAACTATTTTATCCTCTGCAATTAAAACTGTACCAGGGCTGGCCAGAACAGTGTTATAAAATCAAGGTCAAGGATTCGGATCCCTAGGGACGGCCCGTGGCTCACTTGGGAAAGCGTGGTGCTGACAACACCAAGTCAAGGGTTAAGAGACCCTTACTGGCCATCTTTTTTATTTTCTTTAAAAAAAAAAGGGTTCAGATCCCTGTACTTGCCAGCTGGAAAAAAAAAAAAAAAATCCAACTCTGTACCCATTAAATACCACCCCCCACCTCCTCCTGACAACCAATTTTTAACTTAGCTCTTTGCCTGAAGCTGAGTGTCACCATAAAAGTTTCAAAAACAGCTGGAACAAAGGTACACCTTACTCCCATGGTACATACTCCTCTCAAGGGAACTCCCCACCAGGCTGCACCCTGTTTCTGAAATTAAATGTAAGAACTGGCACAAAAACAGTCTTGCCCAGGAACAAGGGAAAGTAGAAACTGGTGTACCTCCTGGAGGTTACTGGTCCGCAGGTAGCCACTCTTCTGTAAGATGGACCAGGCTATCTCTGTGTCATTCACATTCATCTGGCAGCCATAGGTCTCAAAGTAGACTGCAATGAGAGGGGAATTCCATGGTAGACAGATAACAAGGGGCCACATGTCTCAAAACATCTCTTTCCCACGTACCCTGAGGCAATTGGTTATCCACTAAGTCCCCTGTTGCCTCAATTCTAAGATAATGTTAATTGCCAGATATACCCCCAAATTAATGACAGCCTTTCAGAACTCAAGAAACACTACAATATACACACACACCAATTATAAGCCATGTCATTTGGGGAATATGGGGAACTATGGGGAAGATATGCATCTGAGAATGAAGGAAATATGGCTATAAAAACAATTAGGAAAGACTAGTTGATAGTATTTATCAGACTGAGGGGAAAACAAGTTTAAATCCACATGTTACACTCCTCCTTCTCAAGATGGAGAGGTTCTCCAGCCTGTGGAAGTAGCAGCAATCGTCAGACAGTACACAAAACCACAAACTAAAAATGATGAATCTTCTTACAGTAACTTCAAACATCTTGAATGAAAGTAAGGCTATATTATGAAGTAACACACAAATTTTGCACACAGTTTTAAGAACATAAATTTCACGCTCTGGCAGCCCCTTCAAACTATATTCCTTTAGCAACCATGGCCCCAACAGCAGGCTTTAATCCCAGACTCAAATAAACATTTTAAATGGAGTTAAAACATCCCAACTGGAGTTAAAAGGCGAATGACAATCATATGGAAAACCAACAGAAAATAGTATTTTTTTTTTTTTTTAGCTTAAAGAATGGATTTTTTTTTTAAATTTTATTTTGTCGATATACATTGTGGTTGATTATTGTTGCCCCTTAAAAAAACCTCCCTCCCTCCTCCCCCTCCTCCCTCCCACCCAACAATGTCCTTTCTGTTTACTTGTCGTATCAACTTCAAAGAATTGTAGTTGTTATATCTTCTTCCCACGCCCCCCGGGGTTTTTTTGTGTCTGTGTGTGTGTAAATTTATATATTAATTTTTAGCTCCCACCAATAAGTGAGAACATGTGGTATTTCTCTTTCTGTGCCTGATTCATTTCACTTAATATAATTCTCTCAAGGTCCATCCATGTTGTTGCAAATGGCAGTATTTCATTTGTTTTCATAGCTGAGTAGTATTCCATTATGTAGATGTACCACATTTTCTGTATCCACTCATCTGATGATGGACATTTGGGCTGGTTCCAACTCTTGGCTATTGTAAAGAGTGCTGCAATGAACATTGGGGAACAGGTATACCTTCGACTTGATGATTTCCATTCCTCTGGGTATATTCTCAGCAGTGGGATAGCTGGGTCATATGGTAGATACATCTGCAATTGTTTGAGGAACCTCCATACCATTTTCCATAGAGGCTGCACCATTTTGCAGCCCCACCAACAATGTATGAGAGTTCCTTTTTCCCCGCAACCTTGCCAGCATTTATCATTCAGAGTCTTTTGGATTTTAGCCATCCTAACTGGGGTGAGATATCTCAGTGTGGTTTTGATTTGCATTTCTCGGATGCTGAGTGATGTTGAGCATTTTTTCATATGTCTGTCGGCCATTTGTATATCTTCCTTAGAGAAATGCCTCCTTAGCTCTTTTGCCCATTTTTTAATTGGATTGCTTGTTTTTTTCTTGTAAAGTTGTTTGAGTTCCTTATATATTCTGGATATTAATCCTTTGTCAGATGTATATTTTGCAAATATTTTCTCCCACTCTGTTGGTTGTCTTTTAACTCTGTTAATTGTTTCTTTTGCTGTGCAGAAGCTTTTTAGTTTGATATAATCCCATTTGTTTATTTTTCCTTTGGTTGCCCGTGCTTTTGGGGTCGTATTCATGAAGTCTGTGTCCAGTCCTATTTCCTGAAGTATTTCTCCTATGTTTTCTTTAAGAAGTTTTATTGTTTCAGGGTGTATATTTAAATCCTTAATCCATTTTGAGTTGATTTTAGTATACGGTGAGAGGTATGGGACTAGTTTCATTCTCCTGCATATGGATATCCAGTTATCCCAGCACCATTTGCTGAAGAGGCAGTCTCTTCCCCAGTGAATAGGCTTGGTGCCTTTGTCAAAGATCAGATGGCAGTAAGTGTGTGGGTTAATTTCTGGATTCTCTATTCTATTCCATTAATCGGTGTGTCTGTTTTTATGCCAGTACCATACTGTTTTGGTTATTATAGCTTTGTAGTATAGCTTAAAGTCGGGTGGTGTTATGCCTCCACCTTTATTTTTTTTGCTCAGCATTGCTTTGGCTACGCATGGTCTTTTATTATTCCATATAAATGTCTGGATAGTTCTTTCCATTTCTGAGAAAAATGTCTTTGGAATTTTGATGGGTATTGCATTGAATTTGTATATCACTTTGGGTAGTACGGACATTTTCACTATGTTGATTCTTCCAATCCAAGAGCATGGGATATCTTTCCATCTTCTTGTATCCTCTCTAATTTCTCTCAGCAGTGGTTTGTAGTTCTCATAATAGAGATTTTTCACATCCTTGGTTAACTCAATTCCTAAGTATTTTATTTTTTTGGTGGCTACTGTAAGTGGGCAGGCTTTCTTGATTTCTCGTTCTGCATGTTCACTATTGGAGAAAAGAAAAGCTACTGATTTTTGTGTGTTGATTTTGTATCCTGCTACTGTGCTGAAATCATTTATCACCTCCAAGAGTGTTTTTGTAGAGGTTTTAGGCTGTTCGATATATAGGATCATGTCATCTGCAAACAGGGACAGTTTGACTTCATCTTTTCCAATCTGGATGCCCTTTATTTCCTTCTCTTCTCTGATTGCTCTGGCTAGTACTTCCAACACTATGTTGAATAGGAGTGGTGAGAGTGGGCATCCTTGTCTAGTTCCTGTTCTTAAAGGAAAAGCTTTCAGCTTTTCCCCATTCAGGATGATATTGGCAGTGGGTTTGTCATATATGGCTTTAATTATGTTGAGATACTTTCCCTCTATACCTAACTTATAGAGGGTCTTTGTCATGAATGAGTGCTGAATTTTATCAAATGCTTTTTCAGCTTCTATAGAGATGATCATATGGTCCTTGTGTTTGACTTTATTAATATGGTGTATCACATTTATTGATTTGCGTATGTTGAACCAACCTTGCATCCCTGGGAAGAATCCCACTTGATCATGGTGAATAATTTTATGTATGTGTTGCTGTATTCTGTTTGCTAGTATTTTAGTGAGGATTTTTGCATCTATATTCATCAAGGATATCGGCCTGTAGTTTTCTTTTTTGGTTATATCTTTACCTGGTTTTGGTATCAGGATGATGTTTGCTTCATAGAATGAGTTTGGGAGATTTGCGTCTGTTTCAATCTTTTGGAATAGTTTGAAAAGAATCGGTGTCGATTCCTCTTTGAATGTTTGGTAAAATTCTGCTGTGAATCCATCTGGTCCTGGGCTTTTCTTTGTTGGGAGCTTTCTGATAACAGCTCCAATCTCCTTTATTGTTATTGGTCTGTTCAAATTTTCTACGTCTTCACGGTTCAGTTTTGGGAGCTTGTGTGTGTCCAGAAATTTATCCATTTCCTCCAGATTTTCAAATTTGTTGGCGTATAGTTGTTTATAGTAGTCTCGAATGATTCCTTGTATTTCAGATGCATCAGTTGTAATATCGCCTTTTTCATTTCTAATTTTTGTTATTTGAATCTTCTCTCTTCTTTTTTTTGTTAGCCATGCTAATGGTTTGTCAATTTTATTTATCTGTTCAAAAAACCAACTTTTTGATTCATTGATCTTTTGTATTGTTTTTTGGGTATCAATTTCATTCAGTTCTGCTCTGATCTTAATGATTTCTTTCCATCTGCTAACTTTAGGGTTGGATTGTTCTTGTTTTTCTAGTTCTTTAAGGTGAAGTGTTAGGTTGTTCACTTGCCATCTTTCCATTCTTCTGAGGTGAGCATTTAATGCAATAAATTTCCCCCTTAATACTGCTTTTGCAGTATCCCACAGGTTTTGGTATGATGTATCATTATTTTCATTAGTTTCAATAAATTTTTTGATTTCCTGCTTGATTTCTTCTTGGACCCATATGTCATTAAGTAGAATGCTGTTTAATTTCCATGTGTTTGTATAGTTTCCAGAGTTTCGTTTGTTATTAATTTCTAGTTTTAATCTATTGTGGTCTGAGAAAATATATGGGATAATTCCAATTTTTTTGAATTTATAGAGACTTGATTTGTGACCTAATATGTGATCTATCCTAGAGAATGATCCATGTGCTGATGAGAAGAATGAATATTCTGAGGTTGTTGGATGGAATGTTCTGTAGATATCTGCCAATTCCAATTGGTCTAGAGTATTGTTTAGATCTTGTGTTTCTCTACTGATTCTTTGCCTAGATGATCTGTCCAATATTGACAGTGGGTGTTCAGGTCCCCTGCTATTATGGTATTAGTGTCTATTTCCTTCTTTAGGTCTAATAGAGTTTGTTTTATAAATCTGGCTGCTCCAACATTGGGTGCGTATATATTTATGATTGTTATGTCTTCTTGATGCATCAGTCCTTTTATCATTAAGTAGTGTCCCTCATTGTCTCTTTTTATGGTTTTTAGTTTAAAGTCTATTTTGTCAGATATAAGAATAGCTACTCCAGCTCATTTTTCTTTTCTGTTTGCATGGTAAATCTTTTTCCATCCTTTCACTCTTAGTCTATGTGAATCTTTATGGGTGAGTTGGGTCTCTTGTAGGCAGCATATAGTTGGGTCCTCCTTTTTAATCCAGTCAGCCAGTCTGTATCTTTTGATTGGGGAATTTAAGCCTTTTACATTGAGTTGTTATAGTTATTTAAAAAAGAGACAGGTTGGCAAGTTAGCTCAGCTGGTTAGAGCATGGTGCTGATAACACCAAGGTCCAGGGTTCGATCCCTGTACTGGCCAGCCGCCCCCCACCCCCGAAAAAAAGAAACAAATAAACATGGTGTCAAGTTAAAAAAAAAAAAAAAAGAGTGATACCTAAACATAATAATAAAGTAAATTAATAAACATGAAATTTAAAAAGAGAGAAAATATCAGGTTTTGGTGTGGTTTTTTTTTTTAACATTCCTTGGCTCACTTTCTTTGTCTAAAAAATGAAAATACCAATTCTTATGTCAGAGAAGGATGGGGGAAACAATAAATTATAAAGGACGGCAAAATAACAAGCAGGAGTCCCAAAATGTACACACTCCCTGATTTATTAATTCAACTCCTAGAGATTTATTATAGAAAAAATACATAGGAAGATGAGATAGGAGGTGCTCAGTTTCCCTGGGCTCGGGTTTCAGGGCATACCTCTGGGTTTCAAGCCACTCCCTGAGGTCTCAGGGCCCTCCTGTAGGCCCTCCCCTACAGAAGAATTGCTGTTGCTGGTTGAACCTATTTTCAGACCAATAGGAGACCTCAGGGGGCTTACTTATGCAAATTTAGTGGCTAGGCATGCTCCATAGAAAGGGGTTATATAACACTAATGGCAAGCATGTTTAGTAAAGTGGAATTTATATTAGATAGTCTAAATATGTATTAAATAGCAAGACTACAAAAGTTGAATCCCGACAGAAGTGGAGGTTGTTGCTCACTTTCCTGGGGCCGACCTGCACTTCCAAGGCTGAGGGGCGTATGCTTTCTGTTGTATCAAACTTACTTTCAGCAAGCAGCTGTTCACTCTCTTGAGCCAGCCTGTGCTCTGTACTGGACTTTAAAGGGGTATTTCTTACTTTTGTGTTGGACCTGGTGCAGGCCCTGCTGGATCTCCAGAGCTAGGCCACACTCTCTTTGTGAAATCTTTATCTCTTATTTGTTATGTTAAATCTTTTCTCACTTGCTACTGTGACTCTGCTCTTGAATTCTTTGCTGTGGAGGAGTCAAGAACCTGGTAAGAGGACAAGGTGGGTTAAGGCCGAATATCAGGCCTTCCCAGACACCTTCTCCTCCAGCATCAAAGATATTTATTATACTATTATTTGTAATATAAAAAATTTTTAAACAACCTAATGTCCAACCATAGGGGAATAGATAAAAAAAAAATCATGGTGCAGCACAATGTGATATTTTGTACCAATTTTTAGAAAATTAATTACAAAGACTGTAGTGTTTGGAAAAACGTTAAATGAAAATTGCAAGATACAAGTATGATTGCACCATATGATTGCAACCAAATCTTTAAGAATTATGAAGGGTAATGTTTTGGAAACAGGGTAAAGAGGGGAAGGTCTAGTTGTCCTTTAATTCCTCTTCAATGTTTTTTTTAAAAAGGTATTTTAACTGATTACAGTGTTTCTTAGAAAACTTCTGCCCAAATATAAAGAGTGAATTTCTACAGCACAAATTGTGAAAGCTGCTTTATGACTTAGACAATCTAAAAATTAGAACACAGATTACAGAATTTCCAAAAGTGACCAAAAACCAAACAGAGGACTCCCAGAACTTCTACCCCACCCAGTCATGTGTGCCAACACTACGAGTTTCTTAATACTAATGTTACTTGGTGGAGTTTGGTATTCCATAATTAAGCAGTCTTGCCACACTATTAACCTTCCAAAGCCAGGTCTGTAATAAAGAACATTTAAAGAATCAGGCCATGAATACTAGAAAGGAGCAAGGCAGGAAGCCCAAAGAGATAAGAGAAGTAAAACCCACCTTTCCTCTGCCTCCCTAGAAGTTCATCCACTGTGATATAGGGGGGTGGGTCCTCTGCTTCCAGAGGACACAAATTCTCTTGAGGAGCTGAAGCACTTCTTAAAAAATGTTGAAAAGTCGGTCCGGCGGCCAGCCTGGAGCTGAAATCTTTCTGAACTCCACCCTGCTGCCTCTCTGGACCAGGACATGCGGTGCTGGTGAGACTGCTGTGTGCCCTGCATGTCCTGAGCTGCAGCCAGGACACAGAGGCCAAGGGCCCCCACCTCAGGGACCTGTACACTTGGAGGACACACTGTAAAGGATGCATGGCACTAAACAGCCCAAAGTCTGCAAAAGAATGATAGACATCACCAACATTTATTGAACACTATGTACAGGGCATTGCTCTTTGTGCTTCAAGTGTATTAATTCATTTATTCCCTTTAAAAGCCCATAAAGAAGGTATTCTTAATAATATTATCTCTATTGTACTGGTGAAGAAACTGAGGCAACTTGCCCAAGATCACACAAAGTGCCGCAGATAAGATACAAATCTAGGCAGTCTGTTTTCAAAACAAAGGAGTGGTAGAGATGAGATGGAAAGCCCTGACAAAATAACAAAACAGCACCTTGTGCTAGGAATAGTTCCCAGGGCTTCAAGTATATTAACTCATTACATCTTCACAGCAATCTTCTGCAAAAGACACTATTATTATCTCCACTCAGAGGTGAGGAATTTACCTAAGCTACTACAGACAGTAAGCAGGACAGCCAGGACTTAAATGAAAATCCATATGGCTGCAAAGCTCATGTCTGTAGCCACCTTGCTATACTGCCTTCTAATACTGTGAAAACCCCTTCTGGTCTGTATTAGTCCATTTGTGTTGCTATAACAGAAATACCTGAGACTGGGTAATTTATAAAGAACAGAAGTTTATTTGGCTTACGATTCTGGGACAGCTGCATCTGGCACAGGCCTCAGGCTGTTTCTACTCCTGGCAGAAAGTGGCAGGCAGCCGGCAGGTACAAGCAGATCACAAGGCAAGAGGAAGCAAGAGAGACAGCAAGAGAAAGAGGAGGTGCCAGGGTCTTTTTAAAAACAACCAGCTCTCGCAGGAACTAACAGAGCGAGAACTCACTCATTAATCCCTCCTCCCCCAGGGAGAGCATTAATCCATTCATAAGGGATCTGCCCCCATGACTCAATAAGTCTCCAAAACTGTCACATTCGGGATCCAATTTCCACATGAGTTTTGGTGGGGACAACACATCCAAACTCCATCATGGTCTGAGGGCTTCTTCCTTTGAATTCCTTCAAAAGGAAAGCATCTAATGTGGGGCACTGTACACCTGATCAGTAACTCCTTCTACCCTCCAAAAGCCTCAAACTACTGCCTTTAAACTTCCCACCCAGACCCTCTTACACTTGGTTGTGGAAAATGGCACAACCTTCATAGAGGAGAGTTTGCCATTTTCCATCAAAATTATAAATGCACAAACCCTTTGACTAGGCATTTCCATTCCTGTGTATTTATCCTACTGATATACATGTATTAATCCATGCGCAAAATGACCTATGTATAAGGATATTCAATGCAGCAGTGTTCCTAAGAGCAAAGGAATGGAAAAGATCTAAATGTCATCCATAGAGGACTAGTTAATTAAGTCATGGTACATCCATATAATGGCATAAGATGCAACTGTTACAAAGTGAGGCTGAATGTATACACGACAAAAACAAGGATGCAAAGTACTCAATACTACCTATAGTACACTGTACTTGAATCTGTGGGTAAAAAGGGTGGGAATATTGCAGTATATATTTGTAAATACACACAATATTTCTAGAATGCATAAGAAACAGAAGTTGCCTCCCAGAAAGGGACTTAGTGACTAAGGTGCAGGAGATGGGATGTACTTTTCACCTCATATTTTTAAGGGACTCCATATCTGCGGCCTGACTGCCTCACTCCAGCCATACCAGACGTCTTAGTATTGATCTTCACTAGCTTCTAGGCTGACACATACTGTTCTCTCTGGCTGGTACCTCTTCCCTCCACTGGCCTTGCCAACTCCTGTGCCACTTTCAGGTCTCTGCTTCTTCCTGGAAGTCCTGGCCACCACCCCCAAAGTCTAGGTTCGGTCCTCCTGTGGGTTCCCAAAGCTCTCTTCTAAATCTCCATCACAAAACTCATCACACTTTACTGTTAATTGCTACTTTCACTTCTGCTGTCCTTTGTAAGTTGAGAGGTTCCCATAAGCAGGGAACAAATCTCATTCATTTCTACACCCTCAATATCTACCATGGTAGGAAGTGACTTATGGCAGGTGCTACATATGTATAATGAGCAGATGTAGCCTGTCACCTTTCCAACCTGATCACCTGCTATATCTTCTGCTACCAGAACTTTAGGCAGGAGCAATGCTAACTTACTCTCAAGTGCCAGAGAACAGCAGACTTACAATGTAAGCTTTCTGTTTTGGTGGTTGGTCAATATGGGGATTCAAGACCTTGACCTTGGTGTTATAACACCCACTCTAACCAACTGAGCTAAACCTAGTGTGAGTTTTATTTTATTTATTTATTTTTTTTAAAAAAAAAGATGACCGGTAAGGGGATCTTAACCCTTGACTTGGTGTTGTCAGCACCACGCTCTCCCAAGTTAGCGAACCTGCCATCCCTATATGGGATCGGAACCCTTGGCCTTGGTGTTATCAGCACCACACTCTCCCGAGTGAGCCACGGGCTGGCCCTAATGTGAGCTTTAAAATCGCCCATTTATGCCGGCCCATGGCTCACTTGAGAGAGTGCGGTGCTGATAACACCAAGGCCACGTGTTCAGATCCTATATAAGGATGGCTGGTTGGCTCACTGGCTGAGCGTGGTGCTGACACCACCAAGCCAAGGATTGAGATCCCCTTACCGGTCATCTTTTAAAAAAATAAAATAAAATAAAAAAATAAAATTGCCCATTTCTTGGGTCCCTGTACCAGCCAGCAGCATTGACAAGTCAAATTTCTGTCTCTCAGCCACCAATTCCACATCTGTAAAATAAGGATAAAAGTAGTACCTATCCCCCAGAGGTGTTATGAGAATTAAAGGATATTAAAAACCTAATTTGGCATACAGTAAGCATTCAGTAACTGCACATTGACAGCACACATCCCCCCACTTCCATGGTGAGTATTAGAGCATCCGGGGTAAGAGGATGGACCCTAGAGTCAGAATTTTACCCCACCGCTGCCTAGCTAGGTAAAGCTTGGGCACCCGTCTTCAGCTCTAGGAACCTCCAATTCTTCATGTTTAACATGAGGATAATACACCTATCTCCATGAGTCTGTTATGGGATCAAATGTAATCATACAAGTAAAATGCTTTGCATAGCACAATGTAGGAGCCTCTGTGGGTGCTCAAAAGTTAATTTTAGTAGTCGGTAATGACAATAGAACAGCCTATAACATTCCGTTTTACTGGGTGGTTACGTGTTAGGTGTGATGCAAAGCGCTTTCCATGGATTACCGTATTTAATCCTCACAGCAACCCCGTGAGACGGGTTCTACTATCAGCCCCACTTCACAGGTGACGACCTTAAGGCTCGGAGGAAGGGAGAGTGACTTTCCCAAGGTCACACGGGAGTAAGCAGAGGGGCTAAAGAACTTCAGGCCCCGCGCAGTAACCACCTCGCCTTGAGCCCCGCGCATTTCCAGGGCTCCGCGGCCCCTCCTGCCCCAGGCACAGCCAAGGGCAGGTGCACAGGCCACCCCGGCCGGGAGCGCCGCTCACCTCCCGCAGCCGCGGAGCCGGGTACCCCGAAACGCAACCTCCGCCAGCTGGTCCGAATACGTTCCTAGCCGCCCGCCGCTGACCGCCTACACGCGCCACTTCCGTTCCGCCGCGACTTCCGTCCGGGTCGTCCCAACGGAAGTGCCTCCTCTACACGGTCCGGGTGGACCCAGGCTTCCGGCTTTGAAAAACCTCCACGATTACAGTGGTCTGTATAGTAGCGACTAGCCCAGATGTGGTAATTGAGCGTTTGACAGGTGGTGAGTGCGAATTAAATGTGCTTTAAATGTAAAATGCATACCAGTGTCGAAGAAAAAAATGTAAAGTAGCTCATTAATAAGTTTTATATTGATTACGTGTTGAAATAATAATTGGAATACGTTGGGCTAAATACATATATTATTTAATTAATTTCACCGGTTTCTTTTTACTTTTTTAATGTGGCTACTAGGAAATTTTAAATCATACGTGGCTCTCATTTTTTTTTTTTTTTCAAAAGATGACCGGTAAGGGGATCTTAACCCTTGACTTGGTGTTGGCAGCACCACGCTCAGCCAGTGAGCGAACCGGCCATCCGTATATGGGATCCGAACCCGGGGCCTTGGTGTGATCAGCACCGCACTCTCCCGAGTGAGCCACGGGCCGGCCCCGTGGCTCTCATTTTATTTCTATTGGGCGGCTCTGCTCTGTAGGTTAATGACTTCCTGATGCACGTCTCCACCCTGGACCCTCCCTGGAGTTCCACACCCAAAGCCCAGCTGACTACTTTTCACCTCCCCTTGGATGTCTGATGACCATGCCTAACTTATACAGAACACACACATCCTCACCCAAAACCTGTTCCTGTCAGTCTGGCCCAAGTTGACTAAGAGGAACTGAAGAGTCATTTTTGTTTCCTGTCCCTGAATCTCCAAGTTCAATCTGTCAGCACGATATGTCAGCTGAAACTCCAAAATGTCTCAGATCTGTCCACTTCCCATTCTCTGCTGCTCCAACTCTAGTCCAGGCCACCATCATCTCACTGGAAACAATCACAATAGCCTGCTAACTGGTCTCCTTGATTTTGCCCTTCTACTTGGGTCCCACACAGAGCCTAAGAGTTTGTCTG
The DNA here is from genome assembly GCF_027409185.1 of Cynocephalus volans. Taxonomy (NCBI): domain Eukaryota; kingdom Metazoa; phylum Chordata; class Mammalia; order Dermoptera; family Cynocephalidae; genus Cynocephalus; species Cynocephalus volans. The sequence goes on from NC_084460.1 coordinate 29,557,664, forward strand.
TTTTATTAAATTAAATCCTATCACTCCTTTGCTGAAAACTCCCAATGGCTTCCCATCACCCTTGCGATAAAATCCAGATTTCCTGCTTTGTCCAAAGGGCTACATAATTTGGCCCCAGCTTACTTTTACTTCTCCAACCCACTTACCTCTTACTTACTTCTACTACCATGTTCTCTCTAATTGACTACACTTCAACTACATAATTTTATTTGGCTCCTTCAATGCTTCAAGCACATGTTTATCTCAGGACATTTGTACTTACTATTGTATTTCTGGAATGCTCTTCCCCCACATTGTTTCATGCCTGGCCCCTTTTCATCCTCTAGGTCTCAGCTTAAATATCAGCTCTTCCAAGAGGCCTTCTCTGACCACCCATATAAACTACTCCCATCATTTATCACATCATTTTCTTCACAATATTTATCACTATCCAAAATTTTGGCATTATTTTTTTTCCCCTAAGTAATTGTATTAGTCTGCTTCTGTTGTTATAACAGAATACCTGGAACTGGGTAATGTATAAAGAAATGAAAGTTATTTATTGCAGTTTTGGAGGCTGAGAAGTCTACTGTCCAGGAGATGCATCTAGTGAGGGCCTTCTTGGTGGTGGCCCTCTACAGCAATGCAGGGTATCACATGGTGAGAATTGCAAGAGCAAGAGAGTTAACCTTCTCACTCTCCTTATGAGCCATCAGAACCACGCCCATTACTCCATGAATGGATCAATCCATTCATGAAGGCACAGTCCTCACAATCTAATCACCTCTTAAAGGCCCCACCTTTTGAATACCACAACTGGATTTCCTACCCTCTTAACACTGTTACAGTGGAAATCAAGTTTCCAATATATGAACTTTTGGGGGACACATTTAACTCAACCAGTAATAGACTTTATTTTTGTAGCAGTTTAGGTTTACAGAGAAATTGAGCAGAAAGTACAGATGGTTTCCATACCCTCCCCCCCCCACATACACAGTTTCTCCTATTACTAACATGTTACATTAGTGTGGTGCATTGTTACAATTATGAATCAATATCGATATATTATTATTGATTCAATTTTATATTAGGGTTCCCTCTTTGTGTTGTACAGTTCTATGGGTTTTAATTTTGGCATTATTTGCTTACTTGCTATTGCCTATTCCCCAGACTGCCAACTCCTTGAGAGCAGGGACACATTGTGTCTTGCTCACTTCTACATCCCCACAATCTGACTCAGAGTCTGACTCACAGAAGGGCTTAGTAAATATTTGTCGAAAGAATAAATGATTGCTTTCTGTCTGATTTTCGGTTCCCCAGAAGCAGACCCTCAGAAAAAGACTTGAGTACAGGTAGCTGATTTAGAAGATGATCTGAAGAAACATTGGTAGGGGAATAGAAGAGTGAGACAGAGAAGGGGAGATAGCCCATAAATAGTGTCATCAAGCAAGTTTCTTGTGGGCATCTGCGTCCTAATCCTGCTGGGGAACTCTAGGAAGTAGTGTAGAACACCATGATGGTTCATTTTACATATCAATTTGACTGCGCCACAGGATGCCCAGATATCTTCTTAAACTTTATTTCTGGGTATGTCTATAAGGATGTTTCTGGATAAAAGATTAGCATTTGAATTAGTGAACTGAGTAAAGAAGAGTGCCCTCCCCAGTGTGGGTGGACATCATCAAACCACTTCAGGGCCCAAATAGAAAAAAAGGCAGAGGAAGGTTGAATTCTCTCTCTGCCTGACTGAGCTGAGACATTAGTCTTCTCCTGCCCTTGGACTGGGACTTACACCACTGGTGTTCCTGGTTCTCGGTCCTTTAGATTTGGACTGGAATTTACACCACCAGCTTTCCTGAGTGTCCAGTGTGAAGATGGCAAATCATGGGCCTCCATAATTGCATGAGCCAATTCCTTACAATAAATTTCATTCTAGGGGCCGGCCCGTGGCTCACTCGGGAGAGTGCGGTGCTGATAACACCAAGGCCCCGGGTTCGGATCCCATATAGGGATGACCGGTTAGCTCACTGGCTGAGCGTGGTGCTGACAACACCAAGCCAAAGGTTAAGATCCCCTTACCGGTCATCTTTAAAAAATAAATAAATAAATAAATAAAATAATAAATTTCATTCTAGATATATAGACATGGATACAGATATGGATATGGATATAGATGTAGATATACTTTGAATGTTTTTGCCCTTTCCCCAAATTTACATGTTAAAATCTTAACCCCAAGTTGATTTATTAGGGGTGGGGCAATTAGGAGGTGATTAGGTCAGGAGGGTAGAGCCCTCATGAATGGGATTAATGTCCCAATAAAAGAGGCCTCAGAGGGGGCTGGCCAGTTAGCTCAGTTGGTTAGAGATGGTGTTATAACACCAAGGTCAAGGGTTCGGATGCCTATACCAGCCAGCCACCAAAAAAATTAATTAATTAATTAATTAATAAAAGAGGCCCCAGAGAGACTCCTCACCCAAGGACACAGTGAGAAATCACCATTTATGAACCAGAAAGCAGGCCCTCACCAAACACTGAATCTGCTGGCACCATGATCTTGTACTTCTCAGCCTCCAGAACTGTGAGAAATAAATTTTGTTTTTTATGAGCCAATCAGTTTATTGTGTTTTGTTTTGGGGTTTTTTTGGCAGCTGGCCAGTATGGGGATCCAAACCCCTGACCTTGGTGTTAGAACACCACTTTCTAAGCAATTGAGTTAGCTGGCCAGCCCAGTTTATATTTTTGTTATAGCAGCCAAACAGACTAAGGTACAGATATTGATGTAGGTGTAATCTCCTATTGGTTCTGTTTCTATGTAGAATCCTGACTAATACAAACATATAACTCAGAATTATCTCACCAAAGGGGGGAGGGAGCTTGGATAGTTATACACCAACAGTTGTTGGTCGAAGGATGTTTCTAGATGTGTTAATTCCTTAGCACTTCTGCTCAACCTGTGTAGGGAGGCATATGGTTTGGGAGAAAGCCCTCTGGCAATAAGATGCAGATATTGGCCTGAGCACTTTGAACTGGGAAGAGACTGGGGGACCTGATAGTCCTTGCTACAACTGATTTCTTTTTAGCCCATTTTACAGGTGAGAAAACTGAGAATACAAAAGGTAGTCATGAGCTGAAGCTCACATAGCTAGTGCAAGGCAGAACTAGGATCCACCCACAGACCAGTGTGATGCCAAAACCCTGTTCTTAACACTGACCAATTCAGCGTCAGACTGGCTGGGTTCCCATTGTGGCTATGCTGCCTAGAGTTGGGTAACCATGGCCAAGCCAGTCACCGCTGACTCCAGTCTGTTTGCCTGGAAAGCGGCTGCTGTGTGGAGAATACACTGCAATGTGGGTAGGAGAGGAGGTGGGGAGACAAATCAGGAGAGCATATAGGAGGCTGTGGCAGTTGTCCAGAAAAAGATTGTGGAATCCTGGCCCAGTGTGGAGCCTTGGGCAGTGAACGTGATGAAAACAAGCCCTCCAGAATTCCAGGAGTTTGGGAACCCCATGTTCTCTTACCTTGGGACCTTTCACCTGGATGATATGCCTGGGATGGTATTCATCCTTCCACCTGACTAACTCCTACTGGTTGATGATAGTTTTAATAGCAATTATTCACTCCCCTTCTACCCCCACTGTGGATGGAGAATATTTTCCTTTCCCACTGTTGTGAGGCTTGTTCACATTTTTGGCCAGTGAAATGAGAGTGAACATGATGATGTAAATGTGTAAATGTGCCTGTGCGATTTACTTTTCTTTGCACTCCAGTGACCAGCCAAGAGAAGAGCATGCTTTGGGTGAGAGATGCTGCCCCTTCATCCTGGGCTCCAGAAGTAACAGACTGGAGCAAAACTACCCAGCCAGGCCCAGCTTATAATAGTCAAAATGCAGTCAACATGTAGTCAAGGAACATGAAAAAAAATGCTTGTTGCTGTAGCCACTGAGATTGGGGCTGGTTTTTTCCACAGCAATATTGTAGCAGTAGCTTAGTAAAGCATGCTCCTTCAAATTTGTGTGTGTGTGGTGGCTGCCGGTACAGGGATCTGAATCCTTGACCTTGGTGTTACAACACCACACTCTAACTAACTGAGCTAACTGGGCAGCCCTAAGGCATGCTTTTTCAGATGGACATCTGCTTCAGTGTCTCTTTCTAAAAGAAACCTCCCCTAACCCCCATACCATGTCAGGTCCCACTGGCCTGCTAATCTCCATGAGTTTGCCCAATCAGAATTACACATTCAATTGTAGGAGCTTCTGATGAATTTCTTACCCCTGAGAATGGGGACCTGTCAGTCTTGCTATCAGCTACGTCATCATCTCCTGGCCACAAGGACTAGAACAGAGCAGGTGTATAGTAGATGCTTCTCAGATGAACAGTGAACTGACAGGTGGGTGGGTAGATGGATGGGTGGGTGAGTGCTGTGGATTGAATGTCCTCCCAAAGCTCATTGAAACTTAATCCCCACTGTGACAGTGTTAAAAGGGTGGGAAGTCCTTTTATGGCAATTGAAAGGTGAGGCCTTTAAGAGGTGATTAGATTGTGAGGACTGTACCCTTGTGAATGGATTGATCCATTGATAGGTGCTCATGGGAGTTGGTTATGATGGCTTTATAAGGAGCGAAAGGGCTGGCCAGTTAGCTCAGTTGGTTAGAGCACAGCCTTGTAACACCAAGTCACAGGTTTGGATCACCGTACCAGCCAGCCACACACACAAAAAAAGAGAGAATGAGGGAGAATCTTAGCTTTCTCGTGCTCTGCCATTTTTGCTATGTGATACCTTGCATCACTGTAGAGAGCCACCACCAAGAACAAAAAGGCTCTCACCAGATGTGTTCCCTGGATTTTGGACTTCCCGGCCTCTGAAACTATAAGAAATAAATTTTATTTCTTTGTAAATTACCCAGTTTCAGGTATTCTGTTATAAGCAACAGAAACAGACTAATACAGTGAGCCAGCCTAGAATGTCTCTGCTTACCTGCCTCTCCTCAGGTTTCTAGAAACAGCTATGGCTCTGGTTTATGTAACTTCCCATATCGGTTTCCTCATGTGAAGACTCAATTAGAACTGCTTAGTCCAATACAATAGCCACTAGCCACATTTGGCTACTGACCACTAGATATGCAGCTAATATGAATGAGGAACTGAATTTTATTAATTTTAATTAATTTACATGTAGAATCTGATACACAATTCTGTTATTAGAGACTTTAGAACATTTAAACAACATGGGTATGTAAATCTATTTTTCAACTGTAAATGTTATAAAATCTAAATACAAATCAAGTGTTCCCAATGAAAATTTGGTATCTAAATAGAGATTTGCTGTAGATGTGAAATACACACTGGATTTCAAAGACTTAGTACAAAAAAGGAATGTAAAACATCTCATTAATAAATTTTTATGTGTTTAAGTGATAATATTTTTATATAATGGTTTAAATGAAATATATTATTAAAATTACTTTCACCCTATTTTTTTCACTTTTTTTAATGTGGCTACTAGAAAATTTTAAATTACGTATGTGGCTTGTGTTATATTTCTATTGGATAGTTCAGGACCAGAAAGTTTCTAAGGTGAACAAGGGCTTTGAAGTCAGACAGACCTGATTTGAATCTCAACTCAGACATTTTATAGCTGTGTGACTTGGGGCAATTTACTATCCCCTCTGTGCCCCAGTTTCCTTATCTGTGAAATGGAGATCATTGTGCCTACTATACAGGCATGTGGTGAGGATGCAATGAGGCAGTGTAAGCACAGTGTCTAGCACAGTGCCTGGTAGATCATAAGTGCTCTCTAAATGTTGGCTATTATTGCTGTGGGCATTGTGATTTTCTGGACCATGTAAGCAAGTAGGGAGTTGTAACCACAGCTTACTCACTTCCAGCCAGCACATTACAGCTTCCACAGCATGTTCCACCCATCCCCATTCTACAGAAAAGGGGCCTGAGGCTCTATGATGGTTTTAAAATAGATCCACATGTCTTAGACATTCCTTTCTTTAAGAGATGGAGCCTAATTCTCCTCCCCTTGAGTATAAGCTGAACTTAGTGACTCTCTTCTAGCAAGTAAAGCAGAGATGTCAGTGTATGACATCCAGAACTGGGTCCTAAGAAGCACTGTGGCTTCCTCCTTGTTCTCTTCTGTTTCACTGTGGGGAAGCCAACTGCTATATCATGAAGACACTCAAGCAGCTCTATGGTTAGCCCATGTGATGAGGAACTGAGACCTCCTGCCAGAGCCATAGGAGTAAGCAATATTGGAAATGGATCCTCCAGCCCCAGTCAAGCCTTCAGATGGCTGAGGCTGCAGTCCCAGCCGACATCCTGACTGCAACCTCATGAAAGACCCTGTGGAAAGAACAACCCAGCTTAGCCCCTCCCAAATTCCTGTCCTACAGTGCCTAAAAGATAATAAATGTTTGTCATTTTAAGCTGCTAAATCTTGGGACAATTTGTCACACAACAATACATAACCAATTTATGTCCTGTGGTTAAAGGTCTGCTCTTCTCCAGGGAAAGGGGATCCATTCCTTGGTCTACCTTGGGACTGCAGCGGCCACCACAGGGCCCAAAGGCGAAGGCACAAACCACAGACACTGGACCAGGCTGCCTATGTGCTCACAGGCTGTTTATTTATTCAAGAATAAGGAGGAGAGAGAGAGAGGATAAAAAGAAAAAACAGACGCCCCAAGGTGATAGGGCTTAGGGAAAAAATAAACATAAAGGCTCCTCTTCTTTCTCTTGCTGCTGACCCCAGGGAACTCCAGCTTCAGATGGGGCCTCTTGGGGTGGCTTAGGGGCCTCTAGGAGGCCTGGCAGCTCAGCTGTTGGCTGCAATTAGGATCTCCATGGGGGAAGGTCCCAGGATCGGAATGGCTTCTGTGTACACAAAATATCTCTCTGCAAAAGGCACTGGTGGAGGGGGGCAGCGGGAAAGCTGCCCCATCACAGGCAGGATCCACTGTGTCCTGGGTCTGGGTCCTGGTCCCCAAGACCAATCCAGCCTCCCTCAGGGGCTTGGTCTCTGAGGCCCTTGTTCCTCTCCTCTCCCTTCCCTTAGCCCAGTGGTGAGCAGGCAGTCTGTGGAGGGCCAGGTCAGGCCATGTGGCGGACACCCCTTCTTCAGGGCTAGTGCGTCAGACAACTTCTAGGCCAATAGCCCCAGGCGGGTGACTTTGGCGGAGAGGAAGGAGTGAATGATGAAGACCATGGTTTTGGGACACGAGTGCAGGTCCAGCTGCTGCAAGGTGGATGGAGAGAAGGGTCAGGGGCCTGTTTAGCCTCACCTCCAGGAAAGCATAGCCCCTCCTCCCCAGGGTGCAGAAGCGGCCCTCCACTCACGATCTCGCCTTCAGCACTCCCAAAGTCCAGGAAAAGAACACTGGCACCATCATCAGAGGACATCTGCAGCTTCTCAAAGGGCTGTCGGAGCAGCACAGTTCGGGCCGCACCTGGCTCAGCCGCCCACAGTGTGAAGCCCTTGTCAATGTGCACAGAGAGGTTGCATGGACGCCCATTCCACGTGCAGGCTGCAGGGAGAGTGCGTGGGCACAGGCACAGCCGGCACCTCAGAGATCACAAGCCCCACCTCCAGCTCCCACCAGCGGCCCCACAAAGTGGGGCCTGAATACCACCAAGGATGAGATGCTCACTGTCTGTTATGACACTTGTACACCCACCCTGCGTAGTCACCCCCATCCTAAAATACAGAAAGATGGGCCATCAGAGAACCTGCACCCACTTCTAGTCCCACTTTCAGCAGCACCATAAGTAGAAAGGGGGAACTCAAAATCTGCCATGAAAGGAGGCCCACTTCCTACAAAGTCATCACAGACCTACCAAGCATGGCCCTTGGAGACCTTAGAGACCTGTAGAATTGCCCAGTTAAATTTAAATTTCATATAAGCAGTGGGTAATTTGGACACAATTATACGAGAAATGTTCATTGTTTATCTGAAATTCAAATTTAACTGGGTATCCTATATTTTATCTGGCAACCCTACCTCAAGTGCCATCTCTCACATCCTCTCCAGCAAAATCACAAAGCTAGGGCAAGAAAAACCCCAGGGAAAAGTCTCACTATCTACCAGGGCACCTGCACATCCAAAAGAGAGGGCCCTCAGAGAGCCCAAACTCCACTTTCTGTCCCCCTCTTGAAGCACCCTAAAGAAGGAAGCTGGAATGCCTCTGGGGATGAGGATCATTACAGAGAGGCACTACCAGATCCACCCAGCTCACCTGTAGACACCTCCTGCACACCCTCGGCGGCCCGGTGACAGCCATCTACCAGCTGGCGGGTCCAGGCAGCCAGCTCCTGCGGTGACTCCACACTGAACAGGTGAGTGTCCACACCGTGGCGTGTGCCCGTGCGCAGGGCAAAGGAGAGCTCTGCATCATAGGGCACTGAGCCCTTAGAGGGGCCTGAGTGCACCAGCCTGGAGGTGGGGGACAGAGAGCTAAGCATGAGGCCTCAGGCAAGGAGGAAATAGCTCTGGGGAAAGGGGGGCAGTGGCCTGGGAAGGGACTTTGTGAATCCTCTTCCACCTAATGGGGGACATGACACATCTCCGCCACCCACCCCTTGTTCCCTCGGCTCCAGCAGTACTGTTGTCCTCACATACACACGAAGCACACTCCTGCCTCAGCACCTCTGCATGTGCTGTTCCCTCTGCCTATACAGTTTCCTGATCATCTGCGTTGCTTAATCCCTCACTTGCTTCAGATCCTTGTTCAAATGTCACCTCCTCTGAGAAGCCTTCCCTGACTTCCTTGTCTACAATCGCACTCTGTCACTCACTAGCCTTGCTTTTCATTATAGTATCAAAAATTATACTTTTTATTTTTTTGTTTGTTTGTTTGTTGGTTTTTTACTCTTTCACTAGAATGTCAGCTAGGGTAGAAGTTTTTGTCTATTTTGTTCGTCACTGTATCCCCAGTAACTAGAACTATGCCTGACACATAGTAGGTGCTCAATAAACATTTGTTGCAAGTGATTAATGAGTCACTTGATTAGGTAGGCAATCCATGTCCTACTTATCCCTAGTAGCCAGCAGGCTCCTGATACATAGCCAAAACCCAGCCCAGAGTCAGAAGACATGGATGACAGACCCTACAACTTGATTCTCACTCACGCTGTAGCCTTGGAAAGTTCACTGCCCCTCTCTGGGCAGCAGATCTCAGAATTCTGGCCCTCAGCCCTCTTTGCTCCTCACTCCACCCACTCTCTTTCCTGTAGCATCAGTTCCCCCTTTGGGTACCCTGCTGACACCCAGTCTCTCACTTTCCAGCCCTGAGCTGCAGACCCAGAGTCCCCAAGCTTCCTATCCAAGTTCCCTAACCATCCCACATACACTTTTGGACTTGACTCAGCATCTCAATCTAGCCTCCTCCCTTTGCACTCCCACCCCCAGTCCCACACTCACCCAGACACGAGCCGCACGCCTCCTGTTCATTCATCACCTCCTTCACCCTCCCCATCTGGCAAGCACTAAGCCCGTTTAATTTTACCACCCATGTGTTTTCCAATGCAAATACTGCCTTTCTTCTCCATCTGCTGCCTCCACCCACCTCCACCACCCCGAGCCACCATCATCTCTCCTGCATGACTGCACAGCCTCCCAGCTTCCATCCTTCCTTCTCCAGTGCATGATCCACGTGGCAGCCACAGGGATTCTTTTAAAAGACAACCTGATTCACCAGCTTAAACCCTTCCACACTGCCACAACTCTTAAAATAAAGCTAATATTCCTTAACCAGGCAATAAAGTCTCTGCAAGATCAGTCCCTGCCAACTCACTGTCTCATTTCTCTCCATTTCCTGCGTGGATTCTACATACTGGTTATTCTACCCTCATAGCTCTATGAAATGTCATAGCCCTTCAGGCCTCTGTACCTTTGGCCATGATGTTCTTTCTGCATGAGATGCTCTTCCACCCCTTCTTAAATAACAACCTTCTACTCATTCCTCAAAGGCCAGCTTAAATGTCACCTCCTCCCTGAAGCCTTCCCTGACCCAGCCAGGCACAGTTAAATGGCTCCTACGACCCTGCACTGTAATGACTATTCCTGAGTCTGTCTCCCCCACCAGACTGGTTCTCCCTAAAGGCAGAGACTGTCAGGGTCAGCTCTGTGTCCCCCAAACCATGCAGCACAAGGTGTAGGTGTCAATAAATGAGTGACTGGTGGAACATCACATCCTTCTGTTCCAAGACCCCATTTTACAGATGAAGAAATTGAGGCCCAGACAGGACAGGGAGATGCTTCAGCTCACTGGGGAAATAACTCAGGGCAGAACAGGGCTGGAGTTCCTAGCTTCTTGGGCCCATCAGGAGCATCTCCCCCCAAGCTCTGGGTGAGACACGCACCCCTGCCTGTGGATACCTGGTGGCGATGAGTGGGGCAGTACGGGCCGGCCGGCTCAGGGCCTCACGGGTCTGGGGGAGACAGCTGTAGAGAAGCAGCTCCTTTTCAGTCAGCAGGGCCAGGGTGGGGGCCGTGCCCCCACTGGGCAGCTGCAGGGGGCAAAGCAGCGATGAGGAGAGGTGGAGAGGGGACAGTTAGAGGGCCAAGGGAGAGTGAGACAATGAGGGGCACAGCCCCAAGGGGGGAACAGAGAGGGAAGGACAGGTCCTGGGCCCAGCAGGCACCTGCTCAGTCAGCCAACCAATCTGCTTGATGTCTTCCTGGCTTCCAGCTGTGCTGGTGGCTGCCAACAGTGCCTGCAGCTCGTCCTTGACCCAGGGCATCAGAACGTTGATCTGGGCTTGGATGGCACCTGCCCATGACCTTGCACTAGCCTCATCCTTGGCCCTCAGGAGGAGGGTGTCTTGGCCATCTGCTGAGCAGATCTCCAGATACCTGCAGGCACAAATAGGGTGGAGGGGAGGGCCTAGCCACTGGGCTGCAGCTGGCCAATCCTGAAAACTGACCCAAGAAACCCCACCCACTGTCAAACAAGGAGAAACCACAGGGGATGTCCATGACAGAACCAGGAAGGATACTCGCTGCTGGGGCTCCAGCTACAGTTGCTGGGGTCTCATGAGGTCTCAGGACAAGAGACTGTGACATACATGCGCATATGCATACACACACAGAGACAATCACACTCAAACTTGTATGATAGGGGCCAAAATTAGTACTGCGAGAGGATTCATAATCTTGCCCTTTTCTCCTTGTTTCTAAGGAAGAGTCTCTTGCTGGGCCAGCTCCCAAGTTCCCCCTGTTGCACAGAATCAAAGCAATTTACTACACATGGGAAAAAACAAAATAAAACTAAAGCAGCATAAGAGGCCAAATTGATCTACATAGTAAAGAGCTGGGGGATTGGAGTGGGGAGAAGGGAGGAAAAAATATGCAGTGCAGGCAAGTGTGGAGAAAAAGTTTCAGGGAGGTACCAGTAGGAGTGGTGACAAGGATGGGGCCGGCCCGTGGCTCACTCGGGAGAGTGCGGTGCTGATAACACCAAGGCCCTGGGTTCGGATCCCATATATGGATGGCCGGTTCGCTCACTGGCTGAGCATGGTGCTGACAACACCAAGTCAAGGGTTAAGATCCCCTTACCGGTCATCTTTTAAAAAAAAAAAAAAAAAAAAGGAGTGGTGACAAGGAGAGGATTTTCAAAATGTTTCAGGGGCATTAAAGACTCACTTCCCTCTGCATGCTGTAGTAGTTGGAGTGGGGCAGAAACTGGATGACAGCTCACACAACACCTATTTCCAGCCCCCTTCACCTCTGCCTTTCTCTACTGCAGGATTAGAAAGCAAAATACTTTAATTCCCAGCCTCCCTTGCAGCTAGGTCTAGCCATGTGACCTAGTCCTGGCCAATGAGATATGGATAGAAGTGTCTGGAGAGGGTGTCCCTTTCCAAATGAAAGATCGATCTTCCTTAGGTATAGTACTTAGTCTCCAAAAAATGGCTTCTGCCAAATCCATCCCTCCCTGTACACATAGTTCAACTCTCCCAGCAGGAAATGAAGTTCATTTCTCCTCCCCTTGACCTTGTGATTTGCTTTTATGAATAAAATGTAATAGAAGTAACATGCTGGCATTACCAAACCACCCTAGAAGCAGCCTACCTACCCTGAGACCACCATGCTATGAGAAAGCACAGCTAGCCATGTGGAAAGGACACATGGAAAGAGAAATGCTCGGCCAGCCCCTAGCTTTCCAGCCATCCCAGTTAAAGTACCAGACATGTGGGAAGCAGCCATCATGGACTGCCAGCCCAGCAGATACCACACAGAGCAGAAGAACTGGCCAGCTGAGTCAGCCCAGATTATAAAATTGTGCGAAATAATAAATTGTTTTGTTTTGTTTTGTTTTTAAAGATGACCAGTAAGGGGATCTTAACCCTTGACTTGGTGTTGTCAGCACCACACTCAGCCAGTGAGTGAACCGGCCATCCCTATATAGGGATCCAAACCCGTGGCCTTGGTGTTATCAGCACCGCACTCTCCCAAGTGAGCCACAGGCCGGCCCATAAATTGTTATTTTTCTAAGCCACTAAGTTGTAGGATGGTTTGTTATAGAGCAATAGATAGCCAAAATACTGGAAGAAAAGTCTCTTTGCCTTTTGCCTTCCTCCTGTCTGGAATATGAACACAATGCTTGGAGGTCCAGCTACCATCCTATCTCAATTAAGGAGAAAACCCATAATAAAAATGGCAGAAGATGATGATAAGGGCTGGTCATTTAGCTCAGATGGTTAGAGCATGGTGCTGATAACACCAAGGTCAAGGGTTCAGATTCCCATACTGGCTAGCCACAAAAAAACAAACAAAAAAAAAAAGTTAAAAGACTGATTCCTTAGTGGCATCCTTGAGAAACTATAAGCAGCCTGAATAGCAGACCCTGGACTTCTTTTTAAATGTGTGGGAAAATAAGCCCCTCATTTAAGCCATTGCTTATTGCAGTTTCTATACTTGCAGCCTAATGCAATCTTAACACTGAGTAAAAGATTGAAATAATTTTCACTATATTTTGGTTGCCAGACTATGTTCCTTTGACTGGGATACTGCAGTGATAGTGGGTCATGAGGAACCCCAGATATATTCAGGTTACACATGTAGTTGCACATGCATGCACATGTTCAAGCACACATGGATGCACACATATACATGCATACACACCTACAAATATTAACTCATAAACATACACAAACACATCTGTGTCGATCTACACCCATCCACACACAAACACTCACATATATACACACACTTGCATTTATATGTCATCTACATGTGCACACACATAGAAACACATATACACAGATGATTTGGGTGATATCTGGGATCAGGCTGAGAACCTAATGTTCCATGAGTCTCAGGAAGGACAAGCACAATCTCACCTTCACCCAACACAAAAGGCCTATTTGGTGGTGCACCTATAAGTAACCCATGAATCACCAGCTCTTGCCTCATGGGAGCAGGCAAGGCTGTGGCATCAAGTGGAGCCAAAAGATTTGGATGCTGGACATTAACCAGCCCTCCCAGCCAATGTTGGGCATTTGCCTGGCATTGAACCTAGGCTGTAACTAGGATGCACAACACAAGCTTTTTATGTATATACCACATACACGCCACCCCCAACACTGCATACCCCCTTGACCAACATATACTCCATTCAACCGCAAACATCATGCAAGCCCTTGCAGCTTCTGTCTAAAACAGAGAGAACTACCTGGAACGAGGCAAGTATCACCCTTTCTGGTAGTGTGATCTTGGGCAGGTTACTTCCTCTCTCTGTCCTCATCTATAAAATGGGGTTGAAATAATAGGACTTTGCTCATAGGGCCACCGTGAGAGTTAAATGAAACTGCGCATGCGAAGCAGTTGACATAGTGCTGGGTACACAGTACCACTCAGTAAACGTTAGCACAGTAAGCACTCAGTAAATGTTAACTGCTATCAATCTTATTATCAATGAACTGTTAAAGGCTGCTCAGATGTGAAGGAAGGTAACCTTCCATGGCCTTGAAACAAATATTACCAAACATCTCAAAACCTCAGCAGAGGTGGCAGAGACTTGAGGGAATCCTTGAGTTCAACAACCTTACTTCACAATGGAGAATCTAGGGCTGGCTGGTTAGCTCAGTTGGTTAGAGCATGGTGCTGATAACACCAAAGCCTAGGGTTTTGATCCCTATACCAGCCAACCACCAAAAAAAAAAAAAAAAATCTGAAGGTCAATGAGGAAAAGCAAATAGTTCAAGGAGAACCAGGACTGGAACCCAGGGCTCCTCCCCAGAGCAAGTCCTTCCTCAGATGTAAACCTCCCAGAGGAAAAAGTGAGAAGCAGAGGACACCACGTCCCCATAATGGTACTCATGCATCCACCCCACCTATTTCTTAAGCACCTACTATGTTCTGGCACTGTGCTTGTCACTTGTACATACAAATACAGTAGTATATTTGGTCCCACAACACCAGGGCATCCGTCTGTCTGAGTTGCCCCCCACCCCAGCCTTACCTGGGCTCTGGGTCAGTTGGGGTGCACCTCCTCGAGACATATGCCATCTTCAAGGACACATGTTTGGCCTCACTGAAGTTCCGGGGTGGAGGGCCAGGGGAGGAAGGCTGCCGCTGAAGGGGTGAGGCAGGAGGCGAGTCCCAGCCGACTGAGGTCCCACCAGCAGAGTTCTTGAAATACGGTGAGACCTCCTTCATGTACTTGACTGGTCAGGAGCGAAGTCAGCAGTTACTACTGTGACAGGCGCACCCACCCAGCATGCATCACAATTATCACTAATTCATTAAGAGTTTAATTTATGTCCAGTAGTGCTATCTTCTTCTAAGCTAAAGCCTCTGATAGGGCAGTGAAGTAAGAAATACTGGATGCCCGCCAATATCTCTTCTCTCACCTTCTCCTGGCTAATAGACACATTGCCACCTGGAAGAAAGACATTTCCCAGCCTCCTTTGTAGTGAGGTGAGGCCACATGACCAAGTTCTAATCAAGTAAGTGGAAGGATTTGGACCTTCGGGATGGCTGCTGAAAGGAACAGACAACAGCTGCAGCAAGGCAGTGAAAGAGCACTGAGAAGGGATTCAGGACATGTCACTGCTCTGCCACTGTCCCATGTTTGCCTCTATCTCTTCATTCTTCTCATCTGCAAAAAGGAGGAACTGATGAGTTCGTCCTGTGGCACAGACTAATTGTCCTCCAACATAGTGATAGCTTCTCAGCTAAAGACTTCATTTTCCAGGCTCCCTTCCAACAATAATTGCCCATGTGACCATGTCTGACCACTAGGATGAGAGCAGAAAGGATGTGTGCAGCTTCCAGGTTCTGCCTATCACAGAAAAGGAATTCCCCTCCCTCTCTTTTCCCCTTTTGCTGCCTAGAAACCAGACTGGGGGAGTGGGGGAGGGTACCATCCTAACCAAGATGACATGAGCCACACTCTAAGGAAGGCCAACAAACAAAACAGAAATAAACAGATGCTGACACTTTGGAGATGCCATGTCAGACTTGGACTGTTACCAAAGAAAGCATAAAACATCTATTATATTTAAGCCATAGTAGTTTAAATGTTTCTTTATTACAGCAGCATAGTTTGTCCCCTAATCAATATAGGTGCCCAGGGGACCTCTGAGCTCTGACCAGTTTTCACTGATTGAGTGTAGTGGACACCTTCTAGAATGGCATTGTCCAACAAAACCTGCTGAGATGATGGAAATCTTCTATATATGCACCATTCAATATAGCCACCGCTAGCCACATATAGCCATTGAGCACTTGAAATGGGGCTGGTACAAATGAACTGAATTTTTATTTTTATTTTTTAAAAATTTTTCTTGGCAGCTGGGCAGTACAGGGATCCAAAACCATGACCTTGGTGTCACAGGGCTGCGCTCTAATCAATTGAGCTAACTGGCCAGCCATTGAATTTTTATTTTTTTTATTTTAATTAACTTAAAATTAAATTCAAATAGTCACATGGAGCCAATGGCAACCAAATTGAACACTGCAGTCTAGAATAGCAGCCCAGACCTGCTTCTCTGCCCAACTGGCCCATAAAGTCATGTTCTTCCATTTGATCCTGCCCTCCTGGCCATGGGAGCTGGACCAGGGTGAACACCTGAGCCACATTAGGTTACCCAAATTGAAACTGGGAGAGATCTTAGACTGGTGGCTTGAATGCTATAGGGGCAACTACCTTCTGCTGTGTGGACAGAGAAGAGGAGAAAGCTGGTGTAGAGAGAGATTTGTGGAAATTCATGATGAGAGACAGAGGAAAGATCTGCCAGGAACCTAATAATGTTCCAGTTTCTGATATTCGTCCTTCAGAAAGTCAGCAATCCCAACTGGGGATCTGACATTTGCAACCAAAAGAGTCTTGACTGGGGACCCAGTGATGGGGGCCAGGATCCCACACCTTTCCAGAAAAGGAAGATCTCATTAGCAATGGCAGCTAGAAGCAAAAAGTAACATGATGACAGGGCTGATCTGAGAAGAGCCTGGTGGGTAGAGAGAGATTAAGGGACAAGTCAGCTTCTTGAGCACCTACTATGTGCCAGGTATTGGGCTGGCCCTAGGACTGGGATGGCAAGCACATACCATTTGTCCCACCATTTCTTCATCCCTTTCACATGGAAGACATCACTGATCAATCATTGTATTCTGTGGCAGCCATTATCAATCAGTTAAGGCTGATTGGTAATAACAAATTTTGGTCATTCTTGATATATCAATTCCGTGGGTTTAGCTGCAAATAATAAAATACATAATAACAGTGCTTTAAACAAGGTATTTATGATTTCACTTAAGAAGTCTGGAGGAAGGCAATTCAGGATAGGATCAGAGGCTCAATGACAGTGGCTTCTGGATAGGCCCCTTTGCCTTTCCCTTGCCCTTCCCCTCGTGACCACAAGGTGGCTGCCACAGCTCAACCCAATCATTCCTTACATGACAAAACCAAAGCAGGAAGGGAGGAGACAGGCAGAAAAAGGGCTGTCTCCTCACACCTCCCTCTTATCAAAGAGGTAAAGATTTCCATGAAGCCCCAGTAGATGTCTCCTTATATCTCACTGGCCAGAACATCAATGATGATTCAGCCTCTGGAGCTAAGTGTACTTCCACCCAATAAAATCAGGCTTCTGTTAGCAAAGAAGGGGAAATGGTTTCTAGGCAGGCAACCAACAGTGTCTGCCACACATGCCCTGGCATCTGGGCTGTTCCCAGTTCTGATGAGCAGCAGTCTCTTCATCTCAAAAGAGCTACTAGGGGAGAGTGTGTACATCAAGGTGGTTAAAAGACTTGCCCAAGCACTGGTCTCTCTTCCTCCAGCCAGGCTGTACCCTCTGCTGCTCTACTGGGGGGGTGCCTGATGCCTGCTAGCTCTTCCCTTCCTCTCCTCTCAACCACACCTGCTCCCATGGCCATCTGGCCTGCTAGCTATCTGACCTGTGCACTCAAGGCCCAGCCAGCATGCCCTGCGTGTGAGTGGACAGCCCAGGAAGGTGTTAGGAATCAGTTCTTGGCCCAGCTCCCTGGAAGAACCAGATAAGAAGCTATTTCTGTCGCATGAGATACCCCTGAGACTCAAATAGGATTCAGGCAAATGGGTGAAAGAGAGAGGGAATAGGGCCAGCCCGTGGCTCACTTGGGAGAGCGTGGTGCTGACAACACCAAGTCAAGGGTTAAGATCCCCTTACAGGTCATATTAAAAAAAAAAAGAAGAAGAAGAAAGAAAGAGAGAGGGAATTACAAACCCTGTTAGGGTTGGAAGAGAAGTTGAAAGCAAGAGCAGTTTTTTTGGAGGGAACTAAGCCTAAATCTGAAGTTTGGGGACTAGAACTAAAAGTTACTCATCCTCATCACTGCAGCAATAACTTACCTAGGACTGACTGTTGGATTATGTTTCAAGGGGTAACAGAGATGGGACATCACAGCCTACCTGACAGCCAAAAACCATCCCTCCTTCTTCTTGCTAACAAAACCCTGAGCACTAGAGCCTCAGCGCCCAACCTTGGGAGAGAATCTTGATTGGTCAGAGCTAATCATAACCACTCCATCCCTCTGGCATGTGATCGGTTCAGAAAGGGTCAGATGATACAATTATGGCCAATGGGATGTGAGGAAAGTAAATTCCTTTCCTTTCCCATCCTCTAGCCTTTCCAAGTTGCTGGGAGGGAACTTGGTCCTAGATCAATGATAGCCACTTTCAGACCACAGGGTTGGGGTCCATAATCGAGGGTGGTGAAGCCAAAAGATGAGATGGACAGACCTGAGCCTTCAATCATACCATGAGCCCCTAAACTGATCTACCCTGGACCCATGATGCCTCAAGATATTCTGGAAGATAACACATTTTCTTCAATGTTTAAAACTCTTTGAATTGGGTTCCTGTTGCTTGCAATTAAAAGCATCCTGCCTAATACAGCACCCAGCACTGCAACTGCTACATCTCCCTGCTATGACTGGCAACAACCCTCCCCTGCTCAGAGCCCTGCTCTGGCTCCCCTGTACTCTTTGACCAACTTCAAGACCCTGCAGGATCTGGGCTCTGCCTGCCTCACTGACTTTACTTTCTACCATATCCCTAATCTCACCCTCTAGTCCAATCACACCAACTACTCACAGCTCTGAGAAGCTATATGAGCTTCCAAACATCTGTACCTTTGAAAATGCAGTTCTCTCTGCACAGAATGTCCTTAGTATATGGTTTGGAGTCAGGTGCTCTTGGATATTCTAGAACTGTCTAGCTATGTGACCACAGACAAAGTAATTCACCTCTCTAGGCCTCAATCTGCTAGTCAATAAAAGAGAAATAACAATGTCTACCCCAGAGAGACATTAGGATTAAATGAGATGATATAAAACATGTAGCACATATTAGGGACTCAAGAAATAGGTTTTTCTTACCTATCAGCCTCCCTTGCCCACACTTCCTAGAGCTCTGTTGTGATTTTGTGTGTTGCAGCTATCTCCCCCACCAAACTGGGAGCTACTAGAGGATAGAACTTTGGCTTGATTCAAACCCAGAGTCAGCATTCTGTGAATGGAGAAATAAATGCGGCAGAAGAGTCTCATTCAGCAGGAGGAAGAAGGCACCACAGCCCAAAAAGTCAGGCTCAGCTCAGATGTCACCTCCTCTAGGAAGCCTTCCCTGATACCCCATCCAGATCTATCACACCCATCATCTCTGCAGACCCCAAGACCCCACTCCCCTGTGATTATCTGTGTGGGGTCTGTGTCCTCACCAGGCTGGAAACACTATGAAGGCAGGGACCTCATCTGATTTATCTCTGTGTCTCTAGAATCCAGCAGGGATATCATGTGCTACATGCTCAGAAAATGAACACTGATCAAATTTGAAGCCAGAGAAACTGCTAGAGGCCCTGCTTACCCAGCCATCCCAGAACTGGATCCTCCTTCCCCTTTCCCACAAGAACATGCTATAAATGGACAGCACACCAGCTGGAGCCAGAAACAGAGCTTGGATTTCACAAACCAAGTGCCCTGTCCCAGAGTGGGGGTGGGGTCTTTGGGGCCCCAGACTGTGGCCATAAATAGCCCAGTTCTGAGGCCTCCTCCCCCCTCTGATTTCTGCCTGAGTCACCCGACCAGGCAAGGCGGGGCTGCCCAAAGGCTGAAGGCACAACCATGGCCCTGTGGCCAGCATTCTTCAGACCCCAAGGATAGGCCCAGCAAGTGTCCACACGCTCCCCAGTCAAGCCTCAAGCCCAGGAGCCTGGTAAAACAGTGACATGTGGGGCCGAGCCCGTGGCGCACTCAGTAGAGTGCTGCGCTGGGAGCGTGGCGACGCTCCCGCCGCGGGTTCGGATCCTATATAGGGATGACCGGTGCACTCACTGGCTGAGTCCCGGTCACGAAAAAACGACAAAAAAAAAAAAAAAAAAAACAGTGACATGTGGGCCCTTCCTCCTGAGGGAAGCTGAGGCAGATACAAAGACCTCAATTCCCAGGGACCTCTAGCTCTGCCAAGGAGAACAGCCAGGACCTGACCTCAAGGATCCAGGAATAGATTCCACTAGAAACACAAGGAACAGAGACAGAGCAAGACCATTCACTCTGCTCAGTATAACCGGGGGGTGGGGGAGAATGGTACAGGGGTCACATATGTGTTGCTGACAGAAGGGGACACATCTGTTTTGGCTCAACACAGTATCCCCAGTACTTAGCCCAATGCTCAATAAATGTTTGTGACTGAATGTCCTGGCTTCGAGTCTTAGATGAAGGGAAGATATCCTCTAAGCTCAAGCTGTTCCTTGTCTGTTTAGTGAGTGGTCACTTACTTACCCCTATTTGAAATTACATGAGCGATCCATTTGTTTATTCATCTATGGCCTCTCTCTTCTAGCCAAATGTCAGTTCTGTGAGAGCAGGGACCTGTTTTCTTGTTCACTAGGGTAACTTCAGCCTCTAGAACAGTACCTGACATATACCAGGTAACTCAGTAAATAAGAAATTTGTGAAATGAATTAATATTGAAAGGCCTGGGCTTCTCAGCCTGGAGCAAGAACGCTGAATGTGGACTCTGGTGCGAGGCAGGCTTGGGTTTAACTTCCTTGCTCTGTGTCTTTGGACAAGTGATTTGACCTCTGTGAGTCTCTATTTCCTCATTTTAAAAATTGGAGTAAAATGCATCTACCTCACTGGGTGTTGAAAGATCTAATACCTGTAAAGCACTTTTTCCTGCCTGGCAGAGTATGGGTCTTCAACAGATAGTAGTGTGGTTATTATTTCTGCTGCTGTTCTTAGTGTGACAAAATAAATGATGGGCACAGGATGTGGTGACAGACAAGGATTTGAATCCAGGCCCTGTCACTTGCTATCTGGCTTTGTTGAGTCTCAAGGTCTCTCTGAGCCTCAGTTTCTTTGCCTGATATGCCATCTCTCTAAGAAGGGCATTGTGAGGATTCAAGTTCAAGCTACCCAACTGCCCCGCCCAGGATGGTATGGAGAGAACTCGGGATTCCAACAGGCTCTGGAAGGGATGACCTTTAAGGTCTTGCTGGTCCAGCAAGGCTGAACTATAAATAGTTCCTAGACCCTGGCAGACTCTGCAGCAGCCCTGGCTGACCAGCAGAGCCCAGCCTGCCACATTTTGAAGGATAAAATCTCACCATACCACACCCTTGAGCAGTGCAGGGGATACCACCTACCAAGATCCTAAAGGCACATGAACCTTTTTACCTAACAATACCTCTTCCGGGAACCACACTTGGATAAATGCTCACAAGTGCACAGAACAGTCAGAGCACCACTGTCAGTGGTCCAAGAGGCTAGGGACAACTTGAGTGCCAATTAGTAGGGGCTGCTAAAAACAAGGTGTGAGCTCCCTGACTGGCAGAGACCACTCAGTCTTGTTCATGGCTATATCCCTAGTGCCTACATCCAGTCCTGGCACAGAGAAGAAGCTTTGTAAATATATGTTAAATGAATGAATGAATCCCAAAAATGGGATATTATGCAACCATTAAAATGAATGAGAAAGAGTTACATGTTCTCGACTTGTTAAGGCATAAAAACAAATATGGTTAACTTCCTGGAAGGAAGTGTGCAAAAATATTAACAGTTGTTATCTCTATGAGATGATCACTTTATACTCTCCTGTTGTTAGTTTTTTTATGAATGAGCATATATTACTTTTTAAAAAACTATTCTGTGGGCTGGCCTGTTAGCTCACTTGGCTAGAGCATGGTGCTGATAACATCAAGGTTAAGGATTCGGATCCCCTTACCATGCAGCCACCGAAAAAATTTTAAAAATTGGGCCAGCCAGTTAGCTCAGTTGGTTAGAGCATGGTGTTATAACATTAAAGTCAAGCGTTCAGATCCCAGTACCAGCCAGCTGTCAAAAAAAATCTATTTTATTTTTCAAAAATATATCACCACATTCCAAACCATCCAAGACAGAATTCAGAAATAAGGCTCTATCAACTCAGGAAGCCTAGATTCAGGGTTCTAGGATCTTAGTAATGGGAGAAAGAAGCACTTACTTAGTGTCTACAATATACCAAGCACCAAGCTCAACTCTCTCAATCATACCTTCACCTAATTTCACCAATTCAATGACATGGATTGATATCCTTGTTTTCCAGATGAATAAACTGAGTCTTGGAGGGGTGATACACTTGCAGTGCAGTATAAATATTTAAGAACATGGGTTTTGGCTTCTGACAGATCTGAGCTCAAATTCCATCTCTGTCACTATGTGACCTTGGGAAAGTAACTATCTCTCTGAGTTTCAGTGTTCTCATCTGTACAATGGGATGAATAATATACCTAATTCATAGGAGTGGCATTGAGGATTCAATGAAATAACGTATGGAAGGCACTTAGCATAGTGTCTAGCAAACTATAGGTACTCAATAACCAGCAGACACTACCATAACAATTATTATTATTATTTCCTCCACGACCAGCAGCAGCCAGGGCTATACAGCTAATCAGAGCCAGACCGCCTCCAGAGGCCCTCAAGCATTTTAATCAAGGTCCGGGGAAAAGGCCAGGGCTGGATTAAGCCAAGTTTTGTCTGTGGGGAGTCACATGGTCCAAAGCTATGTGTGAGTGTAGCCAAATAAATGTTTCCTTGAGGACAATGATTAGAACAACAGGTCTTTGCAGCCACAGAACTGGACGGGGGCTCCGTTCACGCATCTGTTCCTGGGACAGGAGTCCTTCCGGTGCCTCAGGGGCATGGCATCTTTCAGCTAAGTTGAACAAATTAGCTGCATCCATTAATGACATCCCACTTTTGACAGTAGTGATGCATGGAGCCAAATTGTGGGCAGACACCTGGCGGCGTCCATCTCCCAGAGGAGGAGTCAGCAGGGGGCTGGGCTTGGAATTCTGTGGACTCATAACAGAAAAACTCAGGAGTCAGTCAAGCCCAGCATGAGACTTGAGCCCCATCTTAAATATTTTCAAAAGTAAACTGCAATTGAAAATGTTAAAGGTAAGGTAGAAAGTCAACTGCAATTGAAAAGGTAAGGTAGAAAGGGACAGAGGTATACTCTACTGATCAGGCCCCAAACACTCACCAAGATCTAATGTGTACTGGTCTTAGTGCCAGGCATAGGGGTTCAGAGACAAACTACACATGGTTCCTGCCCTCAAAGAGCTTCCAGTTTGCTAGAGAAAACAAAAATGATGATGACAATGATGATGGCGATATGGTGATAAAGGCTGACACTTATTGAATGCTTACCATGTAGAAGGCATTGTACTATGCACTTCAAATGCATTGTCTCATCCTAATAAATAGCAAATAAAATAAATGAGTACCTACTATGGGCACTGGCCTTGGCACTTTGGATGCATTATACTTTAATCTTGTAAACAACCATGCGAGGCAGGTATTATCCAAGGCTGAGGCAATAGTGGTCTCTGCAACCAAACAGAGCTCAGTTTGAATTCTGGGCCTGCCAATTTATTAGCTGTATGACTTGCTATTCTATGCCTGCATCTTCTTTAAATTTATTTTTTTATTTTTTATTTTTTTTGGTGGCTGGCTGGTACAGGGATACAAACCCTTAATGTTGGTGTGGCTGTAACTTTTAAAAGCCTGATCTCTCTGTGGGATGTACCTTTCCTACTTTGTACAAAGCACTAAAATTCACTTAATTAATTTTTACTGCCCTTTAGTATTATTTTTTAACACACAACAGACTTACTGTTGTCACTGTCTTGCCAGCCACACTGGAGATAGGAGAAGGGAAGGGCATTTTCCTTGTGGTTGTCCCTCTTTCTTCCCCAGGCCTGGTCTCCAAGGGCCCAGGCTGGCCCTGGCTTGAGGTCTGCACATACAATGGGCCTCTCTAAGTAGCAGACAGAGGCATGTTGGCTGCCATCTTGGGTCCAGACTCTGGTCACAAACACATCCCTGTGGCTGAGAACAGGCTCCAGCCATTTGTACAAACCCCTGACCTAGCAGAGAAAACAGGAGGTAGGCTGGGGTTACTGAGGCCCAGCTGAGCTTCCAACTTAGGCCAGGGAAGCAGTCTCTGATGGCACCTGGGGTTTTCTGGTGACACCTGTTCTTTCAGGACATTCTCAGGAGATTCTGTACCCACCAAGCCCCAGGCCCAAGGAAAGATGCCCAGCTGCCTTGCCAAGTTCACATCCAAAGGACAGGACATCCTTCTACAGCCCCTTGGAGGTGGACTCAGGAGTAAGATGGGGGTGGGGAAATTCAGAACAATGTGGCCAGTGATTGGCTCTGGGGGAAACCTAGGCCCACGGAGGCTCCCAGGAACCCTGGCTGCAGACTGGGGCAACTTCCAAGCCCTAACCTTCTCCACAAACCCCCGGGTCTCAAGGGCTAGCCACAACCCAGCATCTTCCTGTTCTCCAGGCTTCTCTGTTCACTCCTGCAATTCAGAGATTCTTGACTCTTGTGCCTCGCCACCACAGCCACCCCACCCCACCCCCACCCTTTGTGCTGCCTTGGGTGGAATCACCTCCTTCCCTAAGATAGTTGGGCCAGGAGAACAGATCAAAAGAGACTCCAACTAAGAAAAAGCTGGGAGGGCAGGCTGCTTAGCTGAGTTGGTTAGAGTGTGGTGCTGACAACACCAAAGTCCAGGATTCAATTCCTGTACTGGCCAACTGCCAAAAAAAAAAAAAGGAAAGAAAGAAAGAAAGAAAAAGCTGGGAAAAAAATAACAAGAAAGAAAGCCACAACTTCCTTCCTTTATCCAGGCATGGGGCAGGGTTTACCAAGGAATGATCTTGCCTTATAAAATGTCTCAGAAAATATAAGAGCTGGTGATCCTCGACCCTGGAATGTTACACACGTTACTTCTCTTTCCTACTGTGCCTGTGGTAGACATTGCTAATCAATTCCAGCTCCTTTCTGCTGAGCCTCACAATCCTTCCAGATATAGAACTCCCAGTAGCTACCAGTGGAGCTGACACTCTAAATAAAAGCTATTAGTTATCTCTGATCTAGTCTAATCCCAATCAGTAGGGAAACTGAGGCCCCGAGAAGGCCAGGGTCTTACTCAAGGCTAAACAGAGATTCCTCACAGAGCAGACAGGACTTTTTTTTTTTTTTAAAGATGACCGGTAAGAGGATCTTAACCCTCGGCTTGGTGTTGTCAGCACTACAGTTAGCCAGTGAGCGAACCGGCCATCCCTATATAGGATCCAAACCTGTGGCCTTGGTGTTATCAGCACCGCACTCTCCCGAGTGAGCCACAGGCCGGCCCCAGACAGGATTTTAGGAACTGGTTTTTAAATAGTTTGTATGGCTAGCCAGTTTGCTCAGTAGGTTAGAGTGTGGCACTGATAACACAAAGATCCAGAGTTTGATTCCTTTACTGGCCAGCAGACAAAATAAGTAAAAAATAAATAGTTTGTATGTAGGAGACAGTGTTTGTTTATGTTTTATCTCTCCATCAGATGGTAAGCTCCTTGAGGGGAGGGATTGGGTATGGTTTAGTTTCTGCCCCCTGTGTTTTTCTATGCACCAGGCACATAATAGGTGTCTATGAATGTTACTTGGCTTAGTGCGGAAGGAATGGAGTGCATGAGTTAGAGGCACAGCTTGGGTATTAGCTTCTAAAGTCAGGAGATGCTCCAACCATCAAAACTCAGAGATGCGCCCTTCTCGGAATGATGTACATGCTGAGAACCCAGACAGAGGAAGATGAGGGAACCTCAGTGTGGATTAGAAATGTGTCTAGAAGGGCCAGCCCGTGGCTCACTTAGGGTAGCGTGGTGCTGATAACACCAAGGCCATGGGTTTGGATCCCTATAGGGATGGCCGGTTAGCTCACTTGGAGAGCGTTGTACTGACAACTCCAAGGGTTAAGATCCCCTTACCGGTCATCTTTAAAAAAAAAAAGAAAAGAAATGTGACTATAGTAGAAATTTTACTGTCTATAAACTAAACTTTCAAACAGCAGAAACTAAAAGAACTTTCACGTCAACTAAAATGTGACATTTAAATGAATCTCAATTGTTTCAAACCACATTGCTGGATATAAAATATCAAAGCAATGAGGCATCTAGGGGAAAAAGACATATTTTTTTTTTTTGTGGTGGTGCCTGACCGGTGTAGGGATCCGAACCCTTTACTTTGGCATTATAATATTGTGCTCTACTCAACTGAGCTAACCAGCCAGCCCGAAAAGAGACTCATATCCATATTATTTATGTGTGATCCTGTTATTTAACTTTGCTCTTAAAATGTGACTGATATACTTAAACTTTCAGAGACCAACACTCTAGACTCAGTCTTTTATCTTTTTTTTTTTTTTTTTTTTTTTTTGGCAGCTGGCTTATATGAAGACCTGAACCCTTGACCTTGGTGTTACAAGGCTGTGCTCTAATCAACTGAGCCAACTGGCCAGCCCTCGGGCTTTCTTAAGTATTAAAAAAAAAATGCATCAGTAGCATTTAAATTGATACACTAAAATGTAAAATTAAATTGATACCTAAAATGTAAAAATAAAATAAAACAGAACTGAGTGGGAATTGAGATCTGGAGCCACAAGAATTGCCAAAGATCACCTAGGGACTCAGAACCTGTTCACTTCCTTGGTCTCTTAAAGATCCCTTTGGGGACACCAAAGCAACCTAGCGGGATCTGAGCCCAGGCCTCAGCTCAGCAGCTTCTCTGGCCATGGCATTTCCATCATCCCCCGCCACCTCCCTGTGCCTGTTCTGGGCCATGAGCCAAAGACACATTCTTCAGGCCCCCACGGGCTTCCGGAACTGACAGAGTGGAGTTTGAGGAAAAGGCTGAGCAAAGCAGAAACCTACTGAGGGAGAAGGCAAAAGGCAGATATTGGACAACCACAGCAGGAGGCCTATAACAACTGATGTGGAAACTGAGGCCTAAGAAGGCAAGGGTCTCACCCAAGACCACACTGTGAGGGAATAGGGGAGAAAGCCATTCAACCAAGTTTCCCCCAAAAACTCATGTCTGATCCTGCTACATAGTGGTCAAATCCTCTTCCCAAAGAGGATGGATCCCTGGTACTAGAAGAACCTGGAGTTGAGAGCCCCCCCCAGGTCCCCCAGAAGAGAATCTTAGCTGCCCCTTCCCCAGTTCCCACTCCTCTCTTTCCCTGAGTCACTCACTGGGTGGCACATCCTGCCATGAACCTTTTGTCCTGTTCACAACAACCCAGAAAGACAGGAATTGTATCCCCATTTTACAGATGAGGAAACCAAGGCTCAGGAAAATGAAGTGACTTGTCAAAGACCACACCACTAGCAAGTGGCATACAGAAAATGAAAACCAGGTCTCCTTTGCTCTGTGCCAACTCTCCCTCTACCAACCCTGTCTCCAGGCAGGTCCCCAAGTTCAGCTTCAACACTGTCCACCTCCCAGCCTCCAGTGCCAGGCTGGGGCCACTTGAGGCCTGGGGGAGTAGGGAAGAAGTTAAACACCCCCACCCAGCCCTCTGAGCCCTGGGCCCCCAGTGCTTACCCTCCAGCACCACCTCCTTGCCTGTCTTCTTGAGGGCCTGCACTGCCTCATCATGGGTGGCAGAGGACAAGTCTTCCCCATTCACAGACAAGATGGCATCTCCCACGAAGAGGGCCTCCGTCTGGTCAGCTGCTAGTCCCTTGAAGATCTTGGAAATGAGAATAGGCATCTTGTTCTCCCGGCCCCCTGCACAGGCACAGAAACAGGAAGAAACTGAGGCAGATCCAACACTTGGGAGTCATGTCAAGGCAAAATTATTTCTGAAGGCCTCCCTCAGTGCCCAGCCCAGTGCTGGGAAAGGGAGAATGGGAGAGCAAAGAGAATCTCAGAAAAGAATCTTAGAAGTTTGGGACATTAATAATACTAAGTCACTTTCTAAATCCATAATGCTATAGTTTGGTCTCTGAATCATTTGGTTAAATGTTTTTTTGGCAGCTGGCTGGTATGGGAATCCAAACCCATGACCTATGGTGTTATAAGGCTGGGCTCTAACCAACTGGCTACGCAATCAGCCCATTTTTGGTTAAATGTTTTGAGTGTTCACCAGTATTTGAGTAACTTACAAAGTGCTTCAACAGGTTTTTCTTAGATATTTTGGGTTTTAAGCAATTTTCCCACAATGTGGGAACCCATTTATAACCCCCAATCAGGAATTAAGATAGAAGTCAGCTATTACTATGGCTCTGAGAGGACCTCTTTAGCATTCATAAAGTTTTACAATCCAGGATCCAGGCTGGAAACCAAGGCCTTAAAGTCTAGAGATTTCAAAAGTCTATCTGAATTGCAACTCTGATACAAAAGAGGCTAATAATACATTTTACTGAATTGTTTTATTGCTAAACTCTTAAATGCTCTTTTAAAATAAGAAATAGGCTGACCGGTTAGCTCAGTTGGTTAGAGAGCGGTGTGGATAGCACCAAGGTACAGGGTTCAATCCCTGTACCAGCCAGCACCAAAAACAAAAAAAGCCTGGCCAGTTAGCTCAGTTGGTTAGAGTACAGCCTTATAACACCAAGGTCAAGGATTTGGATCCCTATACCAGCCAGCCACCAAGAAAAACAAAAAAATAAATAAATAAAATATAATAAGAAATAGTAATAGTTTATTAGTTCCAAGTATGCTGAGCACTGTGCTAAATGCTTTCAATGTTTTCTCACTGCATCTTCACAGCACCCCTTCATACCAGCATGCTCAATTTCCTATTAGGGAAACTAAAGTGTGGAGAGAAGCCCCTTGCCCAAGGGCACTTAGCTAGCAAGTAGCAAAGCCAGTATTTGAACCTAGGTCTCCTGGCTACAAAACCAACACTCTTAACCCTTGGTAGATTGCTAGTCAGGCCTTCAAATATCACACTCCTGGCCCATACCCAAAGTACTGAAGATGAGAAACTAGTGGCCCAGAGTGGGAGGTCACTGTTCCAAGGTCAAACAACAAGTTGGGACTGGAGCACCTCTCCTGACCCCCACACGGGCCCAACAGTTTGCTCATTACACTGCATAGAGTTTGAGTTCTAGGAGAGGAAAGGGTTTCTATTTACAGCTGCCCTCCCCCAAACTAGGGACTTCAGTTCAGTTTGGAGCTATGATCATTCATGGCTGTCTTAGACTAAGCAAAACTCTAGAGAGGAGGTTACCATGGCAACAAGAGCCCAGTCTCCATTGGATGGGATTGGTACTTCCTCTGAAGCCTCCTAAAACTACCCTCATCCCCGCCTGGAAGTATGGAGCTGGGGAATAACTTTGTGTGACCTTGGAAAGTCCCTGCTCCTTTCAGAGTCTCCATTTGTCCATCTGTGAAATGGAACTCTATATGAACTTCAAGTTTTTTCCTGCTCTGACACACTAAGTGTACAATTTTTGGGTCGGTCTGTTGCCCTATCCCATGCTGGAGTTTGGGGGTAAGATTGGTATCAACTCCTTGGTTTCTGCATTGGCTGCCTGGGGATTTGCCTTTCTGTGGGAAAGAACCAACTCCCCTAGGTACTCCTAGGAGGACTGTGGCCTGATAATTAAGGCTCAAATCCCAGCTCTGTCACTCTGTCACTCACGAACTGTGTGATCATGAGAAAATCATTTTACTTTTTTTTTTTTTTTTTTTTTTGCTGCTGGCACAAGGATCAAACCCAGGACCTTGGTGTTGTCAACTGAGCTAATCGGCCAGCCCCTGTTTTACCGTTGAGAGTTTCAGTTTCCTCACCTGCAAAATGGGTATTATACTCTATACTCCCTATCTTTCACCACACGTTGCTGGGATGAAATTGATCATGAGCCTAGTGTACTGGGCACAGCACCTGCCACACAGCGGTGGCATTTGCCACCATCCCTTCTCCCTCACCCAGGCCAAAGTATCTGGAGGCACCAGTGAATAGAGCCAGCACCAGGAAGAACCGGGAAGGGACAGTGCACATGCAAGATGATATAAGGGCTGACACCCTTTCCCAAAGTGCTCTACTGGGAGCTGGGACCCTGAGAGGCAGATGGGCAGAAACAGTGAACCCATCAGCTGGGGATGTGCAGGGATATCACGCTCTATGGTTAGTTGCTTTGGGACTCTCTCCTAGCCTCCCTTTTTCCTCTCATCTAACAGCAGTAATTAACCAGGCCCCTACTATGTGCTGGCAGGGTGAACCCCGCTCTCACAGAAACATCACAACTCTATCATCACCCTCACTATACAGTTGAAGAAACTGAGGCTCAGAGAAGGGAAGTGACTTGTCCAAATTCACACAGCTGATCCTGACTCAAATACAGTCTGGTTGCACCCTAAAGAAGGCTGTCAGTATCAGGGGCTGAGAGCTCTCAGAGAAGAGTGGTAACTCTGTCCAGCCTCCCCAGCCTGTGCAAGGTAGAAATGATCAGATCAGGAGATTCAAACCCAGCTGTCAGGGCTCCCTGCCCAGGTACACAGCCTTCCTGGGTCCTCAGATTTGTAGGTCCTTGCTGGACTCCTGTCTGTGTTCCCAGCCTGTGCCTCTACCATGTCTCCTATCCACCCCTGTGATTCCCAGACTCCGGGACTTCCTCTCACCTCTTTAGTTCTCAGGGACTTCCCCCTCTCTGCCCTAGTAGTGTCCCAGGCTTCACCCCTTTCTCCACCCTCTGCTTTCCTGAGGCCCCTCTTGTACTTGATGCCCATGTTAGTTGCCCCTCTCAAGCCCCTATGCACACAGAACTTCCACCCACGTGTCTTTGGTGCGCTTCCAACCCCCTCCACACCTGTGCCTTCCGTGAACCCTCAAGACCTCCAACTCCAGAAAACCCCTCCGACACTGGTGTCCCCCGTGCCCTCGGTTCCCTATCTTTTCAGACCCCTCCTTAACCCCAGACAGAGGGTCTCCAACTCCATGTTCTCGGTGCGCTGCCAGCCCCCGCGACCCCTGCGCCCTCGGCGGCCCCACAGACACCACGACCCTATGCCCTCGGTGTCCTGCGCCCACCTTTGATGCTGATGCCCAGGCCACCGGCATCGGCCTTGCGCACCGTCACGCGGCGCCGCTGGAGCAGCAGCGCCTCGGGCAGCTGCGGGGGCGCCGCGCCCGGCTCGGCAGCGCCGTTGAGCGGCGCGGACTCCGGCTCCCGGGGAGCACCAGGCTCAGGGCCGGGCTCGCCGTCGGCTGGGCTCACGGTCAGCGCGTCTTCTGCCACACTGAGCAGCACCCGCTGCCACCGCTCGCCATCGGCTCCCGAGCCCGCCCCAACGCGCAGTTCCAGCAGCCCGGTACGCGGGGCGCGCCTGCCTGACGCCATGTTCGCCTCCGAACCCCCGGGCCGCCGCGCTCGCCCTGTCCCGCCGCGCTCAGCCCGCTCCGACCAAGCGCCCAGGGCAGAGGGCAGCCGGGGCCGGCTGGGCCAGCCACCACCCTACCCCGGCCACTGGGGGTGGAGCTTCGAGGGGCGGGACTATCCCGGGGGTGTGGCCAATACTAGGGGTGGGGCCACAGCCGGAGCGGGAGGCTGGGGCGGGGCCCAGAACCAAAGGATGTGGTGTGGGACTACTTGGGGGGTGGGCCATAAGGGCGTCGAGGTGGGACCACCAAGTCATGATTGAAGCCGGTGAGAGAGTGCTGGGCGGGGTCATAAAGGGGGAGGGGCTTCATGTCGGGGGCGGAACCCCAGGATCTTGTGGAAGAGGCTCTTCTCTGGGATCTTAGCTCGCGAATCGTGGAGCACAAGAAAAAGAGACAGAAACATGGGTTCTGGTGCGAGGCTTTGGGAGTTGGGACGGGGCTACGTATGGCAGAGCGCTGGACTCCAGTGCTTGTAAACACCGAGCCGTGAGGGACTTTGCAGGCAGGGTTGCTAGTGGAGGAGCTCGTAAAGAAGCTGGTTTCCCACTTGTAGGTTGGAGCTTTGGTCTGTGGGCGTGGTTGAGTGTGGGGCGTGGCTTGTAAATAAGGCCGACCCCGCCCACTGGGAGGAGAGATCTGCAAGCTCCGCTTAGGGCTGGAGATGTGGTGGAAACGTTCCCCTAGTCAAAATGGGAGGGAGTTTTTTGTTTGTTTGTTTTTTGTTTCTTAATGACCGGTAAGGGTATCTTAACCCTTAACTTGGTGTTGTCAGCACCACGCTCTCCCAAGTGAGCTAACCGGCCATCCCTATATGGGGATCCGAACCCTTGGCCTTATCAGCACCACACTCTCCCAAGTGAGCCACGGGCCGGCCCAGGAGGGGACAGGCCGGTTAGTTCGGTTAGAACGTGGTGTTGGTAACACCAAGGTCAACACTCCGGATCCCGGCACCGCCCAGCCGCCAAAAAAAGAGAAAGAAAAAAAAGCCTTAAGTCTTACACTTTGAGGCATGGCCGGAGAACCCAGAACTCCTGTTGTGTGGGAAGAGAGCTGCAGGGTAAAACTCTGGATCTGGGCGTCTAGAGACCTGGTTTTCTGATCCCTGCTCAGGCACATTAGCTCCAAGTCGACCTTGCTCCCGTCACTTTACTTCTCTAGGCCTCAATTTCTTCATTTGTTAACACATTGTAAACTGTGAATCCCTGTGCTATTAATATAACTTTCATTTATTGAATGCTTACTATTAGCCAGCCCTAGCACTGAGCATTTTCCATGTGTCATCTCATCTTTCTTTTTTTCTTGGCAGCTGTCCGGTACTGGGATCCAAACCCATGACTTTGGTGTTATAAGGCTGTGCTCCAACCAATTGAGCTAACAGGCCAGCTCATCTGTTATCTCATCTTTAAAGTAGTTTGGTGGGGTAGCTACTGTTAAGAACGCTCCCATTATATAGAAGGGAAAACCTGGATTTAGGTATAATTGGCCTAGGACACACATTTATGAGTGAGACAGAACTGGGACTCAAACTCAGGCCTGTTTGACCTCAATGCCTGGGCACTGAACCACTCTGCTAGAAAGCTAGCAAATACAGAAGGAAGGACTGATTGTATCAGAGAAATCCCACCATATCACACACCTCAACTGGCCCTCATAACTGTCCCCTGTCTCCATCCTCCATTCTTAGCTGGGATGTGTTGGGCAATAAACAGGGCCACACCAGTGTGCAGAATTCTTTCACCTTCAGGCACCTTCCACATAAGATACCATCAAGGGAAAAAAAAGCTTAGAGGAAAACAGATACATACACAAGTTGTCCACAGCAAACTTACATTCAGAAATAACCAGAGACAAACCCAAGTATCCAACAGTAATGGAATGGCTCTATGAAAATCCACTAAGGCCACATACAAAATACATATGTATTATACGCACAGGTATACATAATACATAGATGTCATTTGTTCAGTGTTTGCTATATGTTGGCACATGAGCTGGCTAATTGATATACATTGTCATTTAAACCTCACATAAATCCCTCACAGCCTGCATATTATCCCTATATTATAGATGAAAAAATTGAGGCACATCACTAGTAAGAACAGATCTCTATTCTAACCTGGGTCTATCTGGCTTCCAAGCTCATTTGCCTCCTCCTTCTCCTTTCTGCAGCACACATAGTAGCAGGGGATGATCTTATAATGCATTCATTTA
Organism: Cynocephalus volans; assembly: GCF_027409185.1. Classification (NCBI taxonomy): domain Eukaryota; kingdom Metazoa; phylum Chordata; class Mammalia; order Dermoptera; family Cynocephalidae; genus Cynocephalus; species Cynocephalus volans. The sequence goes on from NC_084460.1 coordinate 29,591,052, forward strand.
TTCAACAAATATTTATTGAACATCCACTATGTGCCAGACATAGTGCTAAGTGTAGGGATTCAGTTGTAAACAAGACTGACAGGTTCTCACCTCACAGAGCATATAGTCCATTGGCAGGTATGATCCCATGGTGGTTAACAGCATGGGCTTTGGATTCTGATTTCCTGCATTCAAATTCTCACTGTGCCACTTTCTATCTGTATGGTCCTGGATGATTTTACTCAACCCCTAAGCTTTCATTTCATAATCTATAGAATGGGGATACTGACATTACTATTTCTGGGATTATTATAAGGAATAAATAAAATAATGCTGGTAAACTACTTAGCACAATTCCTATACGTAGTAAGCATTCAAAAAATATGAATTGTGCTGGAGATGATTTAACATATAAGGAAGGATATGCATGGGTTATATATATGCAAATACTACATCATTTTATATAAGGGACTTCAGGATCCCTGGATTTTGGTATCCGAGGGGGGTCCTGGAACTACCTCCACACGGATAGCGAAGGACAACTGTACTTCACAGCATTCAGAAACAATTGCCTTTTATTTCTAGGAGGCAGATTAAAGGATGTGGAAAAGACTTTCCCTGGGGCCTGATGAATGTTAGTCACAAGGGTGAATGTTTCAGGACAGCAGTGTCTATAATATTTTCGTCATTTTTTAAATGTGTTATGTATGAGAGTCCTTCATAAAGTCCATGGAAAGATTTAAAATAGCCTGTGTGGCAGGCTGACTGGTGAGCTCAGTTGGTTAGAGCATGATGCTGACAACACCAAGGTCCAGGGTTTGATCCCTGTACTGGCCAGCTGCAAAAAAAAAAGAAGAATATATATATATATATATGAATTGTAATTATCTTGGAACACAGTCATCAATCAAAGAACTTTAATTTAGAGTAAGTGTTAAAACAGGTGAGACACGGGTTAGAAGAACCCAAGTCTGGAAGATATATAACATAAATATGACACTCAGTAAATATATGGAAGAAAGAAAGGGATGGGAGGCAAGGAAAGGAGGAAGGAGAAAGGGAGTAAGGGTGGAAATACAGCATTGTATATATGACAGTCTGAGAAATTTGGGGGTAAGCACGTGTAATAAATGAGAACTACATCCTACTTGGCTTTTGGAAGCTTTACTTGGATATTAGAAAAGGGAGGGGAGGAGAGATCAGGCAGTAGGCAAGGGGTGGGGGTGGGGGAGTAAGGCTTCTTTCCCAGGACCAAAGCCTGGAACCAGATCCTTAAAAGTCCCCCCACGTACTGCCCTGCTTAAAGAACACTTAATGAGGCTCAGACAAACTTGATGAGAAAGAGCCCTGATAGACAGTTCCTCCCATGAGGGGCTGTTTTCTGTGGATATAGTGGGAGAAGAGGAAGGAGAGGGGTTGTATTAGTCTGTTTCTGCTGCTTATAACAGAAAAACCTAAAACTGGGTAATTTATAAAGAAACAATATTTATTTCTCGCAATTTCAGAGGCTGGGAAGCCCAAAGTCCAGAGAACACATCTGGTGAGATCCTTGTTGGTGGATAGTGACTCTTCACAGCAAAGCAGGGTCTCACTTGGTGGATGGAAGCAGAGAGAGAGAGCTCCTTAAGCATTCTGCTTTTAAGGCCCTCAGAACCATGCCTATGACCACCATTAAACCATGCATAGATTAATCCATTTACTTGGAAGTGGTCCTTACAATCTAATCACTTCTTCAAGGCCCCACCTTTCAATGATCATAATAGGATTTTCCAACCTCTTAACACTGTCACAGTGGGGATTAAGTTTCTAATACATGGACTTTGGGGGACATAATTCAATCCACAGCAGGGGCAATGTGTGCAAAGAGGCTAGCAGAGAAAGAAAAAAGATGTAGAGCCAGAGGAAACAGTGATGTGTGTGTGTGTATGTGTTTGTGTGCATGTATGCGTATATGTGAGTATGTGTGTGTGTGTGTTATGTATGTGAGTGTGTGTGTAAGTGTGTCTGTGATCACATAGTATGGGCAGTGCCAATCATCTGTGCCCTGCCAGCTACCCCCAGGAACTCTGTGTCTGGAGGAATGCTCACTGTGGTCAGCTGATGCCTCTTTGCTATGGCTCAGAAACTGGCCTCATACACACACACATAGGCCTGGCTCCCCACCAAACCAGCAGAGCTCCCACAGGAAACCAGTTCACTCCCAAGGGATGGGGGGGAGGAAAAAGAAGGAGACAGGGGAGGGCCAGCCCGTGGCTCACTTGGGAGAGTGTGGTGCTGATAACACCAAGGCCACGGGTTCGGATCCAGCATAGGGATGGCCGGTTGCTCACTGGGTGAGCGTGGTGCTGACAACACCAAGTCAAGGGTTAAGATCCCCTTACCGGTCATCTTTTTAAAAAAAAAAAAGAAGGAGACAGGGGAGCTGCCCAGGCCACTGAGGGCCACTGAGGGCCCTGCAAGCTCAAGCCCTTGAACCAAGGGTCTGGGGCCCTGGTCAGACAGGGAGGCCTCTCTGCATGGGATCCAGGGCAGGGATCAGAGATTCCTATACTCCTGGCCTTCCAGAACCAGTAATGGCAGTAATAATGAGAGTTAACACAACCGAGTGTTCAACATAATCAGTGCTTTCTGTGGATCATCTTGTTTAATCCTCAAGGAAGTAGGTCCTATTATTAACCCCATTAGACAGATGAGGAAACTGAGGCTCAGAGACATGAATAAGCCCAGGCAGTCTGGCACCACAGCTCACTGTGACTCTGTACTGTCCTCTGGGGGAGGTTTGGATCTTAGTCGAGGACGGGGAACTTCCAAAGTCTAAGACTCTGAGGTGCCCTGTGGGATGGAAACCAAACCAGGTCTTTCTCTTATATGTTGCCTTTTAACATTCATTGCAGCCTTGTGCGGCAGGCATTATCCTCTCCATTTTGCAGAGGAGGAAACCAAGGCTCAAAAGGGGAAAGTGATTTTTACCAGGTCACACAGTTAATAAATGACAGAGCCCAGACTTAAACCAGGTTATTTCTGATTCCAAAGCCTTGACCCCTTCTACTGGGCTCCTTAGGATACTAGTTTGAATTGGACTCAGAATGTTAGAAAATTCAAATCATAGACTTGTAGAATTTAGAGTTAAGGAGTGTTAGCATCCTAAAATCTTGGCATTTAGGAGGGGGACCTGTCAAATGTCATCAGGTCCAATTGCCCCACCCCACACCAAACAAGCCTGAGCTTGGTTGTCTCCAGGAACAGGGACCTCACCTTTCCACATGGCAGCCCATTCTGCCCAAGAGGCAACTCCCCACCAACAAAGCCAGTGCAGAGAGGAGGGAACCCACACTCATATGTTTCAATATTGCTGTTTCGGTGCTTAGAATTCGAGACTGCCTCTTCAAAATGCCTGTTCAAATTAAAGCTGAAAGTCTAATAATTCTCCCCCAATCATCCTATTATTTTCCTTCACAGCACTCATCCCAATTTGTACTTCATGCTTCCTGTGTTTGTCTACTTGATTATCTACTGTCTCCCCACTAGACTGGGCACTCCCTGAAGGCAAGAACTTTGTCTATCTCATTTATTACTGAAACCCCAGCAGCTAGCATTGTGCCTGGCACAAGGTAGATGCTCAATAAATATCTGTAGAACAAATGAATAATGCTTCCTGAGAGAGGGTAGTTGGAGCTTAGGCTCTTGAAGGCCCAAAGGGCAGAGGCTGGGAGGGGGGCAGGGCTCAATGAGTCCCTCTGTGAGGGCAGGCACTGTGTTGCCCACCATTAAAGCCCCAGCACAGGACCTGGTTAACAGTAAAAGCCCAGTCATGTTTGATGAGTGAATAATGAATAATAGAAAAAGGTTCTGGGTTCCACTTAAAAGGATATCATCCATAGCTAGAATTCTTTTCCTCTTACTTTCAATTATTCAACAAATTTTATTTAATTGGGATGGGGTGGGTATGGGAAATCACATCCTTTCTGATCAAACAAACCCTTCCTGGGCCTCCTCTCTCCCTCTACCTGACACCTTTTTATTTACTTATTCATTCATTCATTCATTCAAAAATGAATCCATTCTCTGAGGCAGGCCCAGTGCTAGGTGCTGGAGAAACACCATGAAAAGATTATACAGTCCCTGCCCTAATGGAATCTACAATCCAATAGGGGATTCTGTATTAAACAAGAAAAGAAGGGCTGGCCCGTGGCTCCCTCGGGAGAGTGAGGTGCTGATAATACCAAGGCCACGGGTTCGGATCCTATATAGGGATGGCTGGTTACCTCACTTGCTGAGCATGGTGCTGACAACACCAAGTCAAGGGTTAAGATCCCCTTACCGGTCATCTTTTAAAAAAAAAAAAGAGAGAAGTCTGCTGTTGTTCAGTCCTTCCTTTTTTTGTACATAATCTTTTTTTCTCTTTCTTTCTTTTTTTTTTTTTTTGGTGACTGGCAGGTTATGGGGACCTGAACCCTTGGCCTTGGTGTGTTATCAGCGCCATGCTCTAACCAAGTGAGCAACTGGCCAGCCGTCTTTGGCTTCTTTTAAGGTCTCTTTGCTTTCAGTGTTTTGAGGAGTCACTATAATGTAAGAGTATTCAGTGTAGATTTATTTGTATTTAGCTGCTTGGAATGTGTCAAGATTCCTGATCCTGAAGATGTATGTCTTTCTTCTGTTCTGTTGAAATGAAGGCGGCAGGGAAGGCTTTCTGCCAAGAGAGGCAAAATGTTGCCTCTTGCCCAATCTCTCAATTATCTTTTTTTTGGAGAGGGGGGAGGGGTGAGGGCGGGGCCGGCCAGCATGGGGATCTGAACCCTTGACTTTGGTGTTATAATGCGGCGCTCTAACCAACCAAGTCAATTATCTCTTACATTAGATCACCTCACTCAAATCGCCATGTCTCTTAACGTTCTTTCATATCTTCTGTATCTTTGCCTTTTTTCCTACGTACTGCATTCTGAGTAATTTCTTCAAAGATACCTTTCAGTTTATGAATTCTTTCTTCAGTGGGAACTAATCTGCTGTTTACTCTATCTTTCTGAATTTAAAATAGCAATTTTTTTTTCCCTAGAAATCCTATTTGGTTCTTGTCAAAATCTCTCTGGTTATTTGTAGAGTCTCTGTTCTTTACCCATGCTTTAGACACTCTCATTTATTTATTTCAACATATTAAGCATACTTATTTTATATTATTTGCTAAGTTTTAACAGTATTAATGTAACATTAATATTTATTAATATGATATTGGAAGTCTTGGTGGATCCTTTCTCTTCAGTGTGTTGTGTGTAACCTTGTATTCTATGAAACTTACCTGTGTGCATTCTTTCAGGCTTGCTATGAAGTGGATTCCTCCAAAGTGGATTTGCAGGTAGTCAGGCGCCCAGTGGCACAACCAACCTAGAAGTGTGTTAAAGTAAATTTTCAGCTTGAAATTTTGGGTTCACACAAGTAGTATAAATATAGGTTATAATTCCATGTGAGTTTACAAATTCTCAGAGATCATTTCTCCCTACAGACACCATCATGTTCAAGAGGGATAAATTTCCTTACAGGCACACTCTACAGGATTTTTCCAGTTCACTCTTTGAATGAGGGTGTAGGTCTTTGAGGTCCAGACTTTATGTGGGTGTCTCCTGTCAGCTTTTTCATCTGGGGTGGGCCCTGGGCTTGTCTCTTGCCTCATATATTTCAAGCACTCATCAAAATTTAAGCTTCTGGGCTGGCCTGTTAGCTCACTTGGGAGAGCATAGTGCTGATAATACCAAGGTCCAGAGTTTGATCCCCGTACCAGCCAGCCACCAAAACAAAGAAAACAAAAACAAAAAAACTGAAGCTTCTGGCATGATCATCCGTAGAATCTAAAAAGTTGATCTCATGGAAGTAGAGTAGAATGGTGGTTTCAGAGGCTGGGGAGGAGTAGAGGGAGGGAGGGATGGGGAGAGGTTGGTCAATGGGTATATAGTTACAGTTGAATAGGAAGAATAAGTTCTGGTGTTCTATTGCACAGTAGGGTGACTATAGTTAACAATCATGATTATATATTTTTAAATAGCTAGAAGAGAGGAAGGATTTTGAATGTTCTCACCACAAGGAAATGATAAATGTCTCAGGTGATTGATTTGCTAATCACCCTGATTTGATTATTATACAATGTATATACATATCAAAACATCGCATTGTTCCCCATAAATATGTACAATTATTATGCATCAATTAAAAATAAAATAAAACCTCAGGGCCAGCCTGTGGCTCACTTGGGAGAGCGTGGTGCTGACAACACCAAGTCAAGGGTTAAGATCCCCTTATCCGTCATCTTTAAAATAAAACAAAATAAAACTTTTTTAAAAAACTGAAGCTTCTGGTTGTCAGGTTTTGGTAGATGCTGTCAGAATGGCTGATTATTGCCTTTTTTTTTTTTTTTTTTTGCTTTTCAGCCTTTGGGTATTTGCCTTTTTTTTTTTTTTTTTTGTCTAATTAATTTGCAAATTGAGAAATATAAGGCCACTCAAAATAAGGCAATTCGTGGAATTTGACTAAATTCTGTGTATCAGATAAAATAATTTTATCAGTGTTAATGTCCTCATTTTGAAAATTATACTATATTGTAACACCAAGGTCAGGGGTTTGGATCCTGGTACCAGTTAGCTGCAAAAAAAAAAAAAAAAAAGAAAATTATACTACAGATATATAAAAGAATGTTCTTGTTCTTAGGACACACATACTGAAGTATTTCGAGACTAAAGAGGCATCATGTCTACAACTTACATTCAATTAAGGAAAAAAAAGGTGAGAGAGAGAGAGATAAAATATGTGATAAAATATTAACATTTAGGAAATCTAGGTGAAGGGTATACAGGATTCTTTAATTACTATTGGGCTGGCTGGTTAGCTGAGTTGGTTGCAGCTCAGCCAAGGTCATGGGTTTAGATCCCCAAACCAGCGAGCTGCCAAAAAAATAAAATTTAATTACTATTATTTCCTGTAAACCTCTAATTATGCAAAATAAAAAAGTTAAAACAATAACCATAATTAATATTTCTCTGACATTTTAAATAAATTTACCCAAAAATGTGATCATGCTAACTGGTAAAAAAACTTTTTTTTTAATTAAAAATAATTTTTAGTTTTGTTTAAAAATTATTTTATGTGAGGGAGAATAGACAAATATCCTCTACAAACAGATTTCAAAATAACTTGTGTAGACACTCCACCACAAATACATCTCAAGGAGGTGGAACCTAACTCTCCACTCCTTAAATGTGGGCTGCACATAGTGATTTCCTTTTGAAAAGTACAGTATGGAAAGGGGGGAAGAAGAGTAACTTTAGAGCAGAAAAACCTGCAGCACTGCCTCAGCCAGGTGACCAAAGCCAACATCCACAGTGATCAGTCATGTTTATAGAAATTCATAACACACAAATTGTTATTAGAAATACAAATATTATTTGAGAGTCAAAAAATCAGGCTGGCAGGGCTGGCCAGCTAGCTCAGTTGGTTAGAGTGTGGTGTTGTAACACCAATGTCAAGGTCTCAGATCCCTTTACTGACCAGCTGCCAAAAAAAAAAAAAAGGAAAAAACATCAGGCTGGCAGCACCGCACATATTTTACTCAGTCTGAGCAGGCATATACCCAAGAGAAATAAAACCATTGTCTTCTCAAAAACTTGTACATAAATGTTCCTAGTAGCATTACTATTATAGCAATACCCAAAAGGTGGGAACAACCCAAACAGGCAATAAAAAGGAATGAAGTACTGATGCACGATACAATATGAATGAACCTCAAGAACATTATGGCTTTGACTGAGGCCTGGAAGATCCACTTTCAGGATGCCTCACTCACGTGGCTGGCAGGTTTGTTGGACTCTTATCTGGGGCTAAGGGCTGGGAACTTATGTTTCTCTCTGTGAGCTACTTGGGCTTCCCCACAGCATGGTGGCAGGGTTGCAAGAGTAAGAGTCCTAAGAGAGCAAGGTAGAAAGACATGAGCTTTCAATGATCTGGCCTTATAAGTCACATAACCTCATTTCTGTTCTACGGGCCAAGGCAGTCACAAAGTTCTTCCCAGATTCAAGAAGAGGGGAATTCAAGTCCACCTGTTGATGGGAGAATCACAAGATTCTAGAAGAGCATATGGGATGGAAGATATTGTTGCAGCAGTCTTTGGAAAATACAATCTGCATAGAGGCTGTTGAAGTTGTCCAGATGGCAGATGGTACTGACTTGGACTAGGGAGATGGCTGCAGTGGAGATGAAGAGGGCTAAATATGATTAAGAGGTACTGAGGAGACAAGATTGCTAAGACTTACTGATGGCTTAAGTGAAGGAGATTAGGGAGAGTTGGTAGCATACAGAAGATGTTTAAAGTGTGTGACAGTCTATGATAATCTAGGAAGAGAGCATGAAGAAAGAAAAAAACTGGGCTGAGGGCTGAGCCCTGGAGCAGATATCAATCAGAAGAAGAGAGAGCAAGTGTAGACAACCAGATCAGGAAGCAGGACATTCACTGTTGGATGGGAGTGTGAAGGAGGCTGATTAAGAGAGGGTTTTTATCTTAAGCCAGATACTAATATTGGGCCTCTAATTCTAACCCCAGGGCAAGAAAATAAACCTTGTGGGGTGATAACGATGATGCTTGGGTAGGGAAGAGCAAGATGCTTTCAGAGAATAGAAGCAGAGGGGACATGAGCCAAGGCAAAGGGTTTTTGCTGGAGATAATGAGGAGCCAGGAAGGTGTTAACCTTTTTTTTTTTTTTTTTTTTTTGCAGTTGGCTGGTACAGGAAACCAAACCCTTGACCCTTGACCTTGTTACGAGGCTATACTCTAACCAACTGAGTTAACCAGACTGCCCTAAAAGTAAGGTGTTAACCTTGGTAAAGAGAGATTCAGTCATGGTCTGGGAGCTTTTAGCCCCAATCCGGCATTTCACGAAGGAGGAACCAGAGGCCCAAGAGGGGGCTTCACCAGCCCTGTCTAGTATTGGTTACTTCGCCAACCTTGTCCAGTATTGGTCACTAGCAAAAAAACACTGTTGATGGGCTGGCCGGTTAGTTCAATTGATTAGTGTGGTACTGATAGCAGGGTTCAGTCCCTGTGGATGGGCTAGAGACAGACTGATGCTGGAGGCCATTGACTCTGCATCCAGGCGCCACAACAGACAGGTACCAGTAGGGGGCAGCAGAGAGCCAGGGCTGCAGGGTCCTAGCAGGCAGGCCATCCCAGCCTGGGCAGAAGAAAGACATGGGAGTCAGAAATGGCATGGGAAACTGGCTCCTTGAGATTGTCACTTTTGAAACACTTTCTTCCCTTCTCCATAGGAGGATTACACACTCATATCACAGATGGTGATAATAATAATTATTACCATCATTATACCAGCCACCACTTACTGAGCCCATCCCATCTCTGTACCCACACCCCAGGGTCACAGACTGAGCCAATGGAAAGAGAATGAGGCTGGGGGGCAGGCAAACTTGGGCTCAAATCCTGCTCTTCCACTAACTCATCATGTGACCTCAAACAGGTCATTTCCCCTGAGTCTCACTTTCCTCATCTATAAAATGAGGATAATAAAACAAAAGGCCATAGGGCTCTGGGAGAATTATTATTATTATTTTTAAAGATGACCAGTAAGGGGATCTTAACCCTTGGCTTGGTGTTGTCAGCATCACACTCAGCCAGTGAGCGAACCGACCATCCCTATATAGGATCCAAACCCATGGCCTTGGTGTTATCAGCACCACACTCTACGGAGTGAGCCACGGGCCAGCCCTTTTTGGGGGGGGGGAGAGAATTAAATTGAGCCTGTGTAAAGTGCCTGGCACACAAGGGAGCCTCTACAAGCTTTTTTTTTTTTTTTGTCTTTTTCGTGACCGGTACTCAGCCAGTGAGTGCATCGGTCATTCCTATATAGGATCCAAACCTGTGGCGGGAGCGTCGCCGCGCTCCCAGCGCAGCACTCTACCGAGTGCGCCACGGGCTCAGCCCTATAAGCTTTTTTTTAAAGGAATTTTTAATTCCTTCCCTTGGCTTCTGAAGACTGTTTTTTTTTTTTTTTTTTTGTCGTTTTTTCGTGACCGGCACTCAGCCAGTGAGTGCATCGGTCAGTCCTATATAGGATCCGAACCCGCGGTGGGAGCGTCGCCGCGCTCCCAGCGCAGCACTCTACCGAGTGCGCCACAGGCTCGGCCCTGAAGACTGTTTTATTTAGACTCTGAACCCTTGACCTTGGTGTTATAGCACCACGCTCTAACCAACTGTTAACAGGCCAGCCCAAGGCAAATGTTATTAAATTAATGTCATTTAAAAGATATTCACTGTGGGCATACTCTGTGCTTGGTCCTATCATAGGTACTGGGCACACAGAATATCTTGGGTCAGCAGGAACCAGGAAAGCACCTGTGCGTGAGGGTGTGTCCCCACCAAGTCTACCTGGATGAAGAGCCAGGATTCCAAACTCCTACTGTCTTGCTTTAAATTTTTGTTGTCGGCTGGCCAGTTAGCTCAGTTGGTTAGAGTATAGTGTTGATAACATCAAGGCGCAGAGTTCGATAATTAATAACTTTTTTTTTTGGCAGTTGGCCGGTTTGGGGATCCAAACCCTGGCCTTGGTGTTATAACAACTTGCTCTAACCCATGGAGCTAACCGGCCAGACCATAAATAAATTTTTGTTGTGCCACTCACTATGTGATCTCTCTAAGCCTCAATGACATCATCCGTAAAATGGGGTAGTTACCATTATTATAACAGCCTAGACAATCAATGTGACATTTAAATGTGACAACGTAATGGCAAATGCTTTGCATCATGCTTAGCACATAGCAAGTGCTCAGTAAATTCAAAAACAAAACAGAGTTAGCTTCCCTTGAAGTTGCTTCTCCCCTGCTCAGTCCTTACTCCTCATTCAGGCCACCAACCACCACCCTCTTCAGATTACCAAAGCAGCCTGGTATCAGAAAGGAAGCAAAAACCCAGCATATGAAGACTGAAATTGCATCCTGGCTCCACACACCTACAGCTGTGTGGCTTTGGGCACTCAGCCTCTGTGTTCTTCAGTTTCTTATGTGAAAAATTGGGATCATGACAGTATCTATCTGTTAGTGTTGCTGTTACGATTAAGTAAGGTAATGCCTAGACGTCATTATTACTGTTATTATTATTGCTATAACTACTACTACCAAACTATCTTCCGCACCCACCCTGCACTAATTCCTATGGATTCAATCTCCTAAAAGCCTCTCAAGTCAGTCTCCATTCTCTCTTTCCCAGGCCTGGCCCTGTCTATCACTTCACACCTTTATTAAGGGCTTGTTAAAACAGGTTGCCAGTCCCCACCCTAGAATTTCTGATTCGGTGGGTGGGTCTGCAGCAGCCTAAGAATTTGCATTTTTACCAAGTTCCCAGGTAATGACCCTGCTGCCTGTCCACAATCACACTTTGACAAGCTCTGCTTCTGAGCTCTTCCCAGCCTCTCTGATACAGGGGTCTTTCATCTAACCCTTCTCCAGGCTGGTGGCCTCAGGGCTGGGGTGACTCTGTGAGTGAAGTCAAGGACAGTCACAGGCTGCAGGCTGGGGTTTGAAAGGCGGCTTGACTCTGGCTCCAAGGTGTGTCCTCGGCCCTGAAATACGCTACTTTGCACCAGCCAAAGTCAGGGTGTCCCTAGGGCCTGAAAATCCTTCTGGTTACATACACACACACACGCACACGCACACGCACACGCACACACACGCACGCACTCACACGCACACACACACACACACGCTCACGCAAGTGCGCGTGATGCTCTCCCCCTCCGATAGTCACTCCAAAAGTCCCATGCACATGCGCAGTTCTGTGGCGGTCCCCTTTCCTCCTCCACCCTGCGGCATGCCCAAAGTTCACCCACTCTCATCCATAACAACCCTGCATTCTTTCCTCACAGATGTTTCACTCACCCTCCTTTCTGCTCTGAAATTCCCCAAAAGCATTTGCTAGTAATTTTTCCGAATCACAGTAATTACCTCATTACTTTGGTATTAATAGACGTTGCTTGGCACCAAGGAGCCAGCTGAAAGGTGCTGGCACCCTGTGCGGGAAGGGATTCCTGGAGGCAGCCCGGCTGCAGCCCTGCGGCCCACCCCCGCTTGCCCTCCCCCCCCCCCCCCCCCCCCCCCCCCCCCCCCCCCCCCGCTACCCCCACGTTCCGTCCACATGCTCTGGCCCAGGCCAGAGAGAATCCTCTAACCAAACCACAGGATCCTGAGTCATTGTGGCCAAGCCACTGGCTCTCCAGAGGCCTAGAGTCACACAGCAAAACAGAGGAGGCAGCACCCAGAAGGGAACTCAGGGCTCCTGGCCGCCTGGGCAGCCCCAGACAGCCTTTCCCCCTTCCATCCCTAGGCTGTGCCCCAAGGCACCTCTGACGTGGAGACCCTCCAAAGCCCAGCCTGGAGGAGGAGAGTCAGAAATCATGGCAGTCAGCCACCTACCAGCCCCTCCCCAATGACTCACCCAGTCCAGAACCACCCCCAGGCAACTCCCCTTACCTCCCAATGACAGCTAATACTTATTAAGTATGGCCCATAAACTTTCCGGGTGATAACTTCCTTAATCCTCACAGCAACCCTGTGAGGTAACTGCTATCATTTAACCCATTTTACAGAGGAGGAAACTGAGTCAGAGCAACAAGAAGATTACACAGTTGTAACTGGGGGAGTCGTTGGGGTGAACTCCAGGCCTGAACCAGTCCTCTACTGAAGCCCCGGGATCCTCCTGTCCCAACCCTGAGGCTTCTTTGTCTTTAACTCCTACAACTTTTTTCTAGATTTTAGAATAATAACAAGATTTAGCTCTCACGTATTGAGTGCTTACTATGTACCAGATGCCTTCCTTGCATTATCTTTCCTCGGCCTCAGAACTATTCTCAGTGATAAGGATTTAATTAGCACCATTTCAGATGGGGAAACTGAGAGCTTAGGTGATCTACCCAAAGACCTCTCAGTAGCAGATCTGGATTAACTCAGGTAGGCCTAACTCCCAAACCTATTCTCCTTACCATGAGACTCTTCTGCAAACATCCTCCTTTCTAGGCCTCAGTTTCCCCATCCATTGCAATCTCAGGGACCTTTGATAAGGGTTCACTGAGTGCTAGGCACCAGTTTGCAGCAATCCCTTCCTGGCCTATTGCATTTGAGCCTATTACTAAATTTGAATCTCTGGCCAGTTATAACCATGGGCTACACTACTGTGGTCATACCTGCCCACACTCAGGTTGATGATAAGTGGGGTTTCCAAGTCCAAGGCTCTCCAGGAACATTGCCTGGGAAACTTCCTCCAAAATAGGAAAGAGGAAAGGACAATCTCAGCAGAATGGCTGCCCAGGGCAGGACAGGACAGGGCTGAGAGTGATTGGGCAGCTGGAGACTAGACTAGCCAAGCTGGTCAGGGTCAGAGTGGCCAGTGGGGGGTTGCAGTATAGAGGATCCTTTGTCAGGCCAGAAGCTGTAAGGCTGCCCCATCCCCACCATCTGGCTCCAGCTCCAACCCAGTGATGCATGATGCGGGGAATGGGGGGAGTGCTGGGGGCTGCCCACCTGCTCTGCCTCCTGGGATAAGCCAACCCAAGACCTCCCAGGCCCATCTGGCTAACACATCCCCAGGCCCTGACCACCCCTGGGACTCCTTTCGACAGGCTGAAATTGGCCGGGAGTGTGGCCAGACTGTCAGGGTCACAGGTTACTGTTAATCTGCCAGAACAAGGGACGGTGGGCGGGTGGGCAGGCAGCCGGTGTGGGCAAAGCCCTGGCAGTTCCTGCCGTCTGCTCTGGTGGCCGTGGAAGGAGATTTTCCTCTTCTGGGAGGTAGCGAGGTGGATTACAAAGAATACAGGACCCTAGGAAAATTGCAGATGCTCACATCTTACTGCCTAGCAATTCCACTTCTAGGTGGAGACCCCAAAGAAACTCTCACCCATATATATGCTCAAAGTGTCATTGCATCACTACATGTGATAGCAAAATACCAGAAAAAAATTTAAGTGCCCCAAAATAGGCGACTGGAAAAATATAAGAACTGAGACTCTTGTACCCAACTATTTGGTGTGAGAACTGAGGCCCCCTATGTCCACATGACTTAACTGTTCCAGGAAATTTTTGCCCGGAAAGATTGAGACTGTAAACCAATAAATAAGCTTACTGTTTGCCTCAGGAAATTCTTGCAAACTAATTTGTTTGGGCAAACAGTTTGCTCACCTTGGCAAATACCTCTCTTTTCAGACAACAGTTTACTAATCAATGTTTCAAGAGCTTCTTCTCAGATGTCTACCATGCTAAACTAGATGACAAACTTTACCCAATCCCAATCAGGTTTCTGCCTTAAAAGACTCACGTGAAACCACTTGAGCCCAGACCCCTGCCCCAACCCTATAGTCTTCCCTGTCCACACCCTTTTCTGGTACCACTAAGATTCCCTCAAGATACTGTTCTCCCTTGCTGAAGCTAATTTAATAAACTCAGCTTTGATTACTCAATGGTTTTGCTTGGTGGTCTTTTTAAAGGAGGTAACAGTAGACAAATAAAATGTGGTCTATTTATACCATGGAAAGCTCTACAGCAGGCAAAGGGAATGAACTAAAAATGAACAGATCTTGAAGATACAAAGTTGAGTGAAAAAAAAAATAGCAAGTTGCGGTCCGAGCCCGTGGCGCACTCGGTAGAGTGCTGCGCTGGGAGCGCGGCGACACTCCCGCCACGGGTTCGGATCCTATATAGGAATGACCGGTGCACTCACTGGCTGAGTGCTGGTCACGAAAAAACGACGAAAATAAAAATAACTTTAAAAAAAAAAAAATAGCAAGTTGCAAAACGATATGAAAAAATGTGACAACTATGTAAATTTTTAAAATACACAAGTAATACTGAGTCTAATTTTAGGACAGACTCATATGTAGTGCAAACATTAAAAACATGCATGGGATTTGTGGAAACCCAAACTCCCCTATGGGAAGGTGAGAAGGGCAGGGGATAGAGGAGGAATAGACAGGGCTGCAGTTGAAGCTATAATGTTTTACCACTTTTGTTGAAAAGGAATGTAAAAAGATTTGAAGTGTAGGGCCGACCCATGGCTCACTCGGGAGAGTGTGGTGCTGATAACACCAAGGCCACGGGTTCGGATCCCTATATAGGGATGGCCGGTTAGCTCACTTGGAGAGTGTGGTGCTGACAACACCAAGTCAAGGGTTAAGATCCCCTTACCAATCATCTTTTCAAAAAAAAAACATTTGAAGTGATATGATTAAAGTGGTAGTATTTGATTATTTGGGGGGAAATAGGTATCCATGTAATTTCTTATCAAACTTCAGGACTATACCAGTTGTCGGGGTAGGGCTCAGACCCTTGAAACCCATTGTACAGACTGGGTCACCAGACCCCTCACGTGCCAGGCTGGGTCACAAGACCCCTCACACGCAGGTCCACGCTAGGCAATTGGGAAAGATCCCGGGAGCCATTGGCTGATGACATAAGCTCAGTCCTCAGCAGCGGCAGCAGCAGCTTACAGATCCAACAGCTTATAGGTCCAGCAGTGGCAGCCTCACAGAGAATCCCAGGGACACTGTCAGCAATAGCTTGCAGCAACAGTCTTCAGCAGAAGTAGCGGCCTCCCCATGGCCTCCCCAGGGGCATCCCAGGAGTGGGGCGGCAGCATGGATCAGAGCCACTCATCTTGTCTATAACCCAGGACACCTGGGTGCACATACACAATTATATTAGAAAATAATCAAGGAACAGCTGGGTGCACGTGCATATTTACATCAAGTGCTCGGCAAGATTCTGAACATCCGAGGGGCCTTGACCAACATTTATTTTAATTTATTTAAATTGCATTATTTTATGCTTATTGGTCACAAGCTTTTTTTAATTATTATTTAATTTTTTAAAAAATTCCATATAAAGATTACCGGTAAAGGGATCCCAACCCTCGATTTGGTGTTGTCAGCACCACACTCACCCAATGAGCCAACCAGCCATCCCTATATGGGATCCGAACCCATGGCCTTGGCACCATCAGCACCACACTCTCCCAAGTGAGCCATGGGCCGGCCCTAATTATTATTTAATTTTGGTAACCTATACATAATATAAAATTTACTATTTATTTATTTTTTGGAGACTGGCTGGTTCAGGGATCCAAACCCTTGACCTTGGTGTTATAACCAGTGCTCTAACCAACTGAGCTAACCAGCCAACCACTATTTGTTTTTTTTAATTAAATTTTTTGTGGGTGGGGTGGTTGGCCAGTACAGGGATTGGACCTTGGTTTTATCAGCATCATGCTCTAACCAGCTAGTCAAAATTTACCATTTTCATCATATTTTAAGTGTACAGTTCTGTGACATTAAGTACACTCACATTGCTGTGCGTGTCATTACCATTATCTATTTCCAGAATTTTTTCATCTTCCCAAATGGATACTCTTCCCATTAAACATTAACTTCCCATTCCCTTCTACCCCCAATCCCTAATAACCACCCTTCTATCTTCTATCAATGAATTTGACTACTCTAGGTACCTCATATAAGAGGAATCGTACTATATTGTGGAATATACTATAAAGCATATGTACCTCACATGGCCTGGTTTTCCAAAGTCTTTTAGTTTCAAATATTGACCTTGCGGAGGACTGGAAACTTTCCTCAGGCTATAAGTCTCTGGTGTAAGATAAAGATTTGTGGCACAGCAGTTTGCTGGCTCAAGGACAGACTAGGTACTGATTGTTATGTAAAGATACTGAGAAATTGCTGTAAGAAGGAATGTTTGCTAAGATCAAGCTTTTGTTGATAGCTTACTGATGTCATCTGGCTTGTTTTCACTGAAAGTTACCAGCCTATATTGTTAAACTATAACCCCACCTATGTTCTCTTCTTGTAACTTCCTGGTCTGGAAAGTAAACACAGGAAGAGAACCCCAATTTGGCATTAATTTCCCAAGGAAAGGTTGCCTCTCACTGGAGGGTCCCAGGGAAGTTAACCACTTCGGGGCTTCTCACTTGCTCAGAAGAGATGGGCTTTGAGTAATCCTTTTCATCTCTGTCACCCAGGGGAAGTGGGATGACAAATCCGTGGGGGGCAAAGCAACACAAAGCAACACTGTATTTGTCATTTTGTCACTTGGGGTTTTTTTGGCAGCTGGCTGGTATGGGGATCCAAACCCTTGACCTTGATGCACCATGCTCTAACCAACTGTGCTAACTGGCCAGCCCTGCCTTATTCCATTTAACATAATGTCTTCAAGATTCATCCATGTTATAGCATATGTCAGAATTTTTTTTTTTATGGCTGAAGAATATTCCATTGTATGTATATACCACATTTTCTTTATCCATTCATTCATCATGAACATTTGGGTTGCTTCCACCTTTTGACTATTGCAAATCTGCTATGAAGATGGGTGTGCAAATTTCTATTTGAGTTCCTGCTCTCACTTCTTTGTAATGAAATTGCTGAATCATATGGTAATTCTATGTTTAATTTTTTGAAGAATTGCCATACCATTTTCTACAGTGGCTGCACCAATTTATACTCCCACCTGCAGTACACAAGTGTTTCGATTAGTCTACATCCCCTCCATCACTTGTTACCTTCTGCTTTGTTTTGTTTTGTTTTAATAATAGCCATCCTAATGGGTGTATGAAGTGGGCTTTTTAAAATGCAAGTAATAAACAGCTATAATCTTTTATACTTTTCTGTATTAAAAAGGAAAGGAAGGAAGGAAGGAAGGAAGGAAACATTCCTCTGCTGGCCAGTTAGCTTAGCTGGTTAGAGCACGATGTTGTAATGCCAACATCAAGGGTTCGGATCCCCTCACTGGCCAGCTGAAAAAAAAAAAAAATTCCCAAAGCTACAGGAAGGAGGGTCGGCGAGACTCACATACATGATGCAGGAGTTAGGTTGGTGTGGCACTGAACAAATCGCTTCACCTTCCTGAGCCTCAATTTTACCACCCAGGAAAAGCGTGGAGTTGAAATCCAGAATTAAGGAAGTAACAATTGTGCAGATGTTTGTGTATAGAAAGGAACAGGCCAGAACATTAGCCTGCAAATGCCAGGGAGCGGAATTGGTGTGAAGGAAATGAAGGTCCACTAACCCTCTAGTGAGGAGGCACTTTGCAGACTTTAAATTTCTCTCCATTGTACAGAAAAGAAAGTAGAGGCTCAGAAGGTCCAGGGAGGTACCCACAGTCACACAAGGAAGAGGTGGGAATCTGACCCCAAAGCTGAAACTCTTATGCTGTACAAATTCACTGCCTTCCATGTAAGCTTAACCTGACCTCAGGAGTTCAGTAGACTTGTTGGAGTGAGCAGGACTGAAGCCATGTTGTGACCTAAAACCACATGGGCTACAGGTAAAGTTTAAAAGGACATGGTTTTTTCTTGGCATGCATTTCTCCCTCTTTTCCCATGATTATTTGATATTGTGAACCTTGGTTATGGAGCAAGATGACGTTATTTACATGAATGTAAAGTCGTTTTCCAGCCAGCCTAAAGCTGAAAACTTGCAGACCCTCAGAAACCAAGGAAGACATCAATGTAGCTATGCTGATTTCACCCCTCCAGCAGAACCATGAGATAAGAGCAAGGACAGGAGCAGGAGCCAGACGGACTCTTGACAAGACTTTGTTGTACCTGAGACCTCGCGTGAAGCCTGCGTGTCTTATGTTTCCCCTACCTTCTGCTTCTCATTTCCCACATTCCATTGCCTCAGCCACCTCTTTAAAAACCCCTAAGTAAATCTGAATCTTTGAGATGGCTTTAGTGTGGCCATTCTCCCTCATGTATACCAGAGAGATGGGTTAGCCTAATATCTCTCCTCAGGTCGCTGGTATTCCTGAATAAGAGCTGACTTCCATTTTCACCAACATTTGGCTTTTGAGAGGTTTGTTTGTTTGTTTGTTTTTAAAGATGACTGGTGAGGGGATCTTAACCCTTGACTTGGTGTTATCAACACCACTCTCCCAAGTGAGCCACAGGCCTGCCCGAGTGGTTTGTTTTTGAAAGGGGGCAGGCAGCCAGACCTTTGTGCCCAGTAACAGATTAGGGCCCTGCAGATCAGAAAATTTAAGGAACTCAATGACAATAATACTTAATATTTAATGAGTACTTGCTATGTTCCAGTCACCATGTAAGCTCTGAATCCTTACAACCCCAGTGTATATTTTCTGCTCACTGATGTGGAAACAAAGTCACAGAGAAGTCAAGGGATTTGCCCAAAATCACCCAGCTAATAATGGTATCAGTCTATGTGGCTGCAGAGCCATAACTGCCCCATATAAGTGTGGGAGATTCAGAATTGGAACCCAAAACATGCCAGGACTCTAAGCCAATGCACATTCCTTGGTACCCTCTGCTTCCAGGGAATGAAAGAGTTCCTAAGACCATCTTTCCTGGTGTGCCCTCTTCTGTCTCCTCCTCCCTCCCAGCACTGGGAAGACACCAAGGAGCGGCTTCTCATTTGATTTGGCAGCTGATAGGCCATGCTGGAAGGTCCTTGGATGCCTTGTGGGGCACCTGCAAAGCTATGACTTCCAGGCCATCTCTGAGCTTCATCAGTGGTTCCTTCCCAGGTTGCAGGTGCTATGTGATCTTCAACTTGGTTTCCTGGACCCCCAAAACCTCCTCTCAGGCCCAGCCAGCTCCAAGCCAGGTAGGCTCTTACTCAGGTGCCAGAAGTCTAGCTGGGTCCCAGAAAGAGCCAAGTCTGCCTTTCACTCTCCCATCCATACACTAGGAGGCGGCAAAGAGGGCAGCATGGTGCATCCCCACCCCCCAGACTCCTAGCATCTGCTCCTGTCCCCTGCCCCAGTTCATCACCTCCTCCTTCCTATAATCAGCTCAGACTCCATGTCCTGAGAGAGGGAAATAGGGGCCTGTTTGGGTATTAGAATCAGGCCTCAGGCCACAAACAGTTCTTTAAGGCAAGTGAAAGAGCCCTAAGGCTGGAATAATTATGAATAATAATTATTGTACAGCAGTTAAATAATCACAATAAGAGAAAAATAATAATAGCAAGCCTTGAGAGTTTATCAGTATGCTAAACACACATTGTCTCATTTAATTATTTAACTCTCTCAACAATGCTGTGAGGTAAGAATTATCTCTTTCCATTTTGAAGAACTGAAAACCAAGCTCTGAGAGGTTAGGGAACTTGCCCAAGTTCTTGCAGCTGATTGGTATGTGATGGAACCTGGAGAGTAGAGACCTGGGACCTAGACCTTACCCAGCCTGATGCTTCCTGGGGAACTTTGGGAAAGTAAAATTCTAGGGCTGGCCCGTGTCTCACTTGGGAGAGTGTGGTGCTGATAATAACACCAAGGCCATGGGTTCGGATATATATATAGGGATGGCTGGTTAGCTCACTTAGAGACTGTGGTGCTGACAACACCAAGGCAAGTGTTAAGATCCCCTTATCGGTCATCTTTATTAAAAAAAAAAAAAAATGGGGGGTGGGTAAAATTCTGTCAGAACCTCCGTTTGCTCACATGAATAAGAGAGGAAAAGGCAGGGCTGAGCCCGTGGCGCACTCGGTAGCGTGCTGCGCTAGCAGCGCGGCGACGCTCCCGCCGCCGCGGGTTCAGATCCTATATAAGGATGAGCGGTGCACTCCCTGGCTGAGCGCCGGTCACGGAAAAAAAAAATAAAAATAAAAATAAAAAAAAAAAAAAAAAAGAGAGGAAAAGGCAAAGGGTAAGAGCAGGAGCAAAGAAGCATGGAGGGCTGGCCAGTTAGCTCAGATGATCAGAGGGTGGTGCTGAAAATACCAAGGTCAAAGGTTTGGATCCCTGTACCGGCCAGCTGACAAATAAAAGAAGACACATGGAGCAGCATAGTTTGATGGGGACCTGTGATCAGAAAGGATGATGTTGGGGGAAGAAGCAATATCCCAAGAACTTTGTAAGTGGAATCTAACTAAGCCAATGAGGTAAGGACTCTTCTCAGTCCCATTTCAGAGAAGAGGACTTGGAGGCATAGAGAGGTAAGTAATCTGCACATTGCCACACAACTGGTGAACACATATTTGAATCCAGATCTATCAGACTCCAAAGCCCTCACTCTGTAACTGTTATGCCAGAGGTCAGTCAGCCAGTTCCTGATCCAAAAACAAAGGCCTTGAATGCTGTGTGAGGTTTGGACTTTTTCTCTCTAGATCTGCACTATCCAACAAAATAACCATTAGCCACATGTGATATTTATAATTAAATAAAATTGGGGGCCGGCCCGTGGCTCACTCGGGAGAGTGCGGTGCTAATAACACCAAGGCCCCAGGTTCGGATCCCATATACGGATGGCCGGTTCGCTCACTGGGTGAGCGTGGTGCTGACAACACCAAGTCAAGGGTTAAGATCCCCTTACCGGTCATCTTTAAAAAAAATATATATATATATATAATTAAATAAAATTAATTCAGTTTCTCTGTTGCATTAGCCACATTTCAAGTGCTCAGTAGCCAGGTGGTTGATGACTACCATAGTGGACAAGTGCAGACATAGAGCATTTCCATCATTTTTGATGATGAGACTTCTTTGGAGAGTGCTGATCTAGATGCTGGGGAGGCATTAAAAGGGTAGAAGCTGCAGAGTGTGAAAAGGGCAAGTCTTGGGCTGGCCAGTTAGCTCACTTGGGAGAGTGTGGTGCTGATAACATCAAGGTCAACAGTTGGGATCCCCATACTGGCCAGCCACAAAAAAAAGGGGGTGGGGGGTAAGTATTTGTTCTGGAACCCTGGAGTTAGAGAAGGAGAGAGGTGGATACCCAGCAAGGGAATTGTGAAAAGACTGGACCCAGATGCTGGGTGGGAGCAAAGAGCTGGACGGAGTAATGGAGCAAGAAGGTATTCACATGAGTTCAGCCTCTGGCTTCTTACAGACCTGGAATCCCCTCCCGGTCACTTGCTGTGGGGCTTTGGGCAAGGTGTGCACGTAACTTCCCTGAGTGTCAGTTTCTTCAGCTATAAAAGGGAGCTAATAAAAGGTACAAACTGCATGAGGGTTGTTATGAGTTTGGTTTTTGGCAGGTTGCTTGTATGGGGGTCTGAAAGTTGTGAGTTTTATTTATTTTTCTTTAAAAGATGACCGGTAAGGGGATCTTAACCCTTGGCTTGGTGTTGTTAGTACCGCACTTTCCCGAGTGAACCATGGGCCAGCCCTTGAAAGTTGTGAGTTTTAAAAGGATAATGTGAGTACAGCAGAGCTTCTCCCATTATCTGTGATAAGGGACCAGTTTATTGTTTCCAATCCACATCGACTGATACTTCTCTAAAATACAATTAAAGGAATTATCATCAGAGACTGGCCAGTTAATTCAGCTGGTTAACATGCAGCCTTATAACACCAAGGTCACTGGTTCAGATCCCCATACTGGCCAGCCAACAAAAAACACACAAAAAAACAATTAAATTAATTATCAGAAAAATAATCACGTGCTTAGATGTCATAGCTATATCAAATTACCATAAAAGTTTCCAAATACTCTAATTTCTTACTTATTTTCTGTTAACAGTCTTAGGACTAACACTATACATGGACCAAACTTTGAGTAGCAATGATTGTACTGTGTTTGCTTTTATGGCCAACACAGAGCAGAGTCAGTGGCAGCTACTTCTATTATTAATAATAATTTTGGATGGAGAAATGAATAATAAAAGTGGGGATGAGAAGGGTGAATGTAGGACAATACCATTTTTATAGCTAATACTCGTAAGGGGCAAAGTTAGAACCAAGGACCATACGCTGTCACTTCAGAGTCCTCTGACTCAATGCAATGAGGAGAGGGTTCCACAGGCTACAGGCCTGGCTGGAGGAAGACCTGAAACTGGAGGCCTGGCTCAGCCCAAGTGTGCATCTGTTATTTTTACAAGTTCCCCTCCTAACAAAACTCTGAAACTCTGGTGTTATCAAAGGTAGAGAAATAGGGGGCTGGCCTGTGCCTCACTTGGGAGAATGTGGTGCTAATAACACCAAGGCCATGATTCGGATCCCTACATAGGGATGGTTGGTTCGCTCACTTGGGAGAGCGAAGAGTTAAGATCCCCTTACCAGTCATCTTTTTTAAAAAAAAAAAAAAAAAAAAGGTAGATGGGCCGAGCCCGTGGCGCTGGGAGCGCAGCGACGCTCCCGCCGCGGGTTCAGATCCTATATAGGGATGGCTGGTGCACTCACTGGCTGAGTGCCGGTCACGAAAAAGACTGGAGGGAAAAAAAAAAAAAAAAAAGGTAGAGACAGGGCTGGCCTGTGGCTCACTTGGGAGAGTGTGGTGCTGATAGCACCAGGGCAAAGGGTTAAGATCCCCTTACCGGTTATCTTTTTTTAAAAAAAAAAGGTAGAAAAACAGACTATTTCAATAGGTGGTCTTTCCTACTGAATGGCTGGGTGAGGGTCAGGTTCCAGCTCCCAGCCTTTTCACCCTCCTGCCATAAGACCCTTGTACCTGCTATTTGTTCCCTCTGCCTCCCCCCGGACATTCTTCCTCCCTTGATTCACCTGGTTAACTCCTATTGATCACTGAGATTTTTGCTCCCTAGCCAATTTTCTTTGTAGGGAAGTTTCTTGATTGATTAGAATTTCAAGGCTTCTGAGTTCTATTAGAATTTTACAACCAGAGAATTCTATTGATTAGAATTTTATGGCACAGAGAAATATTGATTAGCATTCCATGGCCACAGAATTCTATCAGTATTTCATGACTTGAGAGTCCTATTGATTTGAATTTCATGGCATCTTAGTGTTCCAACAAGGCAGGCTTGCCCCAGACACCCACATAGATCACTAAGATCTCTGCTCAAACTGTCACTCTCCCAGGGAGGCCTTCCTTGAAATAGGGAGGTCCGTCTGCCACCTGCTTTATTTTTCTCCATGGTGTTTTTCACCGCTTAACAATATATCAAATACATCTAGTACTGCCTCCTGTACTAGAATATAGGAAGCTCTGCCAGGGCAGGGATATATATATATATATATAAATATATATATTTTTTATATATAAATTTATATATAAAATATATATTTTTTACATATTAAAACATATTTTATATATATATATATTTGGATCCCCATACCAGCCAGCTGCCATGTTTTATATATATATATATATATATATATGTTTTATATATAAACATATTTTATATATATACATAAAAATATTTTATATATATGTTTATATAAGTGGCCAGCCTGTGGCTCACTTGGGAGAGTGTGGTGCTGACAACACTAAATCAAGGGTTACGATCCTCTTACTGGTCATCTTTAAAAAAATTTTTTTTAATTAAAAATAAATAAATTTATATATAAAATATATATTTTTATATATTAAAATATATTATATATTTTTATATATATATATATATATATTTGGAACCCATACCAGCCAGCTGCCAAAAATATACATATATTATATTTATATATATTTATATTTTCTTATATATATAATTTATATATAAAATATATTTTTAATATATATTAATTTTTTATATATATTATTATATATTTTTTTTTTGGCAGCTGGCTGGTATGGGGATCCAAACCCTTGACCTTGGTGTTATCAGCATCATGCTCTTACCCAGTGAGCTAACCAGCCAGCCCAAGGGTAGGTTATCTGTCTTGTTCACTTCTGTATCCCCAGGACCTAGAACAGTGCCTGGCCATACAGTAGGTGTTCAATATTTATTGGAAGAGTGTTTATAAATGAATAAACTGTGGAAAGAACATGCTGTTATAATTTTTTTTTTTTTTTTTTTTGGCAGCTAGCTGGTTTAGGGATCAAACCCTGGACCTTGGTGTTATCAGCACCACACTCTAACCAACTAAGCTAACTGGTCAGACCCATTGTTTAAATAGTGACTGCTAATTTGTCCACTTGCCTTCTTCAGCATACTCTGTCCCCACTTGGTGCTTCAACTCAGTGATGGAGAGGAAATTCACAGTGCCTCTCTCCCTAAAATATGGGTCCCACCTGAAATGAGATCTGGACTCCTAGGAGAGGAAAATATATTGAAATGAGGGGTAGGATAAATGAGGCTGGAAGGGATGTCTCAGGACCTGAAACCTATTCATTTTCCAGATCTCAAATATTAGGGCTGGCCGGTTAGCTCAGTTGGTTAGAGCACAGTGTTGCAACATCAAGGTCAAGGGTTCAGATCCCCATGCAAGCCAGGTGCAAAAAAAGAAAAGAAAATTTTCAAATGTTACCATCACCTCCTCCAGGAAGTTCTCCCTGATAGCCACATTAACTTGGCTCCCCTGTCAAATGCTCTTCAAGCTCCTGGCAGGACTCCATGCTGTTTGTGTTAGAGAGGTGCTGGGTGACTGATTGATATCTGCAGACAAAGACCATGTCTACTTTGTACCTCATGTCTAGTGCATGCTCCTAATATGTTTGTGGAATAAATGTATGAATATGGTATCACGGTCCTGTCGTAGGACAGAAAAAAACCTGTTGGGGGTAAGTGCTGCCAAGGATCAGGGGATGCCAGAGGCAGGAGGACCCTCAGGGACTGAGAGTTTGGATTCCCAGTCCCCATCCTGAGCCAGCTCCTGGGTAAAGAGCCAAGTAGAGCAGGGTGTGTAAACTTTCTTTATAGAGGCCAAAATATAGGCTGTGCCAGCCCTGTGATCTGGGGTCCCTCTGCCTGCTGTCATAGCAATTAGCCATGCACAATATGAACAGACAATATATACATTATAAGTGTGGCTATGTTAAAGTTAGAATTTCACAGAACATTCACTGAGTGGGAGAAAAGCGTCCCAATCCAAGAGATAAAGCTTTATGTAGAAAGTAAGGGTGGGGGCCTCAGGTAGAGAATAGAAACTTTTTTTCTACTTCTGTAATGCGAGACAAGTCCCTTAACCGCTCTGAGCCTGGGGCTTCTCATTCGGAAAAGTCCTTGGATCCCAAGGTGGTCATGAGGATTAACAGAGATAAAGCCTTTAGCTCCAGCCAGGCGGGCTCAGCATGAGCCATTGGATTGCTATTGTTGGTCATAATGATTATTACTACTACCAGAGGGACTTTGGGAGGAGCAAACGGAAGGACATATGCAAGTCCTCCAGCGCAATGTCTGTCTGGTACCAAGGAGCCCTTCATAAAAGCTCCGAACCTGCAGTGTTCCCCAGCCCCATCCACCGTAGGTCATTCCAGACAGACCTCCCCGGCATTCTCCACTGCCGCCCCTCCCCCATGCTCTCCTGCTCCCCACAAGTCTCGGCTGAGACGGGACAAGGTGCCAGGGCAGCTGGCCGGGGTGCGGGGAGAGGGCTGGGCGCGGAGAGAGGAGGATTCCGACCAGGCTACCGCCCATTGTCTGAGCGGGTCCGCCCGCCAGCCAGCTGATGTCCTGGGTCGCCGACACCAGCTGGCCGGCCCCACCCCCACCCCAGCACCCCTCCTCTCGAGTCCCTCCCTGTCGCTCAGCTTCTACTCCCATCCGCCTGCAGTTCAGAAAGACTCGATGTGACCAGAGGGTCTGAGCTTTTGTCTCCCAAATCGGCCGCCGATTTGCATTCCTTTAGCAATTTGCACACTCCATTCATTTGCAGAAGGCTAGACTGCCGCGAAGTCTGCCGAGTCCTTTGCGTTTGAGTGTGGTTTTTAAAGGTGATTTTGGATGTTCCCTTTTCAGCCTTCTCACTTCCTTATTCTGGAACTTTGGCCATGTGATTTCACAATGTGGATCTTCGGTTTCCTCATCTGTAAAATGGAGACAACACTTTCCCTACAGAGTGGTTGTGAGGAGTAAAGGAGATATGCAATATACGTGGCATAAAGTGTGTGCTCAAAAAAAATGAAAGGAGGCTGGCCGGTTAGCCCAGTGGGTTAGAACAGGGTGCTGGTAATGCTAAGGTCCAGGGTTCCATCCCGTTACTGGCCAGCCACCAAAAAAAAAAAAAAAAAGAGAGAGGGAGGGAGGGAGGGAGGGAGGGAGGGAGGGAGGGAGGGAGGGAGGGAGGGAGGGAGGGAGGGAGGGAGGGAGGGAGGAAGGAAGGAAGGAAGGAAGGAAGGAAGGAAGGAAGGAAGGAAGGAAGCTGTTATTACTTCAGCATATTATGATTATCATCCAAACATCCTCCAGAGCCAACTGCTAAAACTTGTGCTGTCCGATAAGGTAGCCACAAGGCTATTAAAATTAAAATTAAATAAAATTGGAACTTCAGTTCCTCAGTTGCACCAGCTGTATTTTAAGTGCTCAAAAGCCACATAGTGGCTATCATATTGAACAGCACAGGTATAGATCATTGCAGAACATTCTATTGGATGGTGGGGATTTAACCCTCTGATTCCCCTGAATTTTTCACCCTTTCCAGAATAGGGCTCTCCCTTCTACAGCCTTTCCCCCCAACCCCCATCAAGATAGAGTAGACCCCCCTTATCTGTGGGGGATACGTTCTAAGACCCCCATAGATGCCCGAAACTGCAGATAGAACTGAACACTAAGTATACTGTAATGACCTTGGTGAGTGGGTGTCCTTTTGTTCTCTGTGGGCCTGCACCTGGGCAGGAGGGTGGAAAACAGGTGTGGAGCTATGCCCTGGAGCACAGAGGGGGTGGGCTCAATTGTCCCTGTTGTAAAGCAAACAACTGCACCCAACTCTGTCCCGGGCACCAGCAGGATCCTCCACCAGCCGGAGGTGGATGAGGGAGGGAAGGCACTGGGAATTGTGGGCCTTGTCCGCACCACCACCCAGAGGCAGTTTAAAGTCACACAAGTCTGGGCCTGGGACAAGCTGTTTCCAGTACAGCTGACACCTGGGGCAGGTGTGCCAGATGGGAGGCCCAGAGTAGGGGGAAAGGGGAAGTTGGCAACCTCTCAACGGCCAAGGCTCAGCTGCAACAGAGGCTGTGGAACATATGAGTAGGTCACATTCAGACTAGTTCAAACTATACACATCCCACATCCGCTGTGGCCCCACCTCACTTCTGGGGAGAGGCAGGAGTTTAACAACAACAATAATATCTACATCTCCATGTGACTATCTATTGGCATTCCAAAGTTATCCCCAAACCTGAAATCTTGCTTTTAAACCCCAGGATGTGTTTGTTATCCCACAGCTGTCCCCATCTCAGCAGATGGCTGCTCCATGCATTCAGTTGCTCAGGCTCAAAACTTTGGAGTCACCTTTCTCTTTCTAGTACCCCACAAACAAGCCATCAGCAAACCCTATTAGCTCTACCTTCAAGATATATCTTAAATCCACCCCCTTCTCACCATCTGCACTGCAATCACCCTGGTCCGATCCACTGTGGTCTCCCTCCAGGATTACCCCAGCAGCTTCCCAGCTCTGCCTCCTCCTGCAAGGATGAGATCATGTCACTCCTTTGCTCAAAACTGTTTAGTGGCTTCGAAATTCACTAAAAATAAGGTCAAATTCCTTATGAAGGCCTTCTAGGCCCCACATTATCTGGCCTCAGTCTTCTTGCTGTCTCCAGCCATATACTGATGTCCTTTCTGTGCCCTGCATGCTCCTGCCTCAGGGACTTTGCTCCTGCTGCCCTCTGCCAGGACGCACCTGTCCCCTCACTCAGCCACTGGCCCGGAGGCTCATTTACCCTCTTCAGGCTTCAGGAGTGTAAGTACCACATCCTTAGAGAAGACTTTCTTTGCTACCTTATATAAGATAGTACCCACGCTACCTCCTTGTCTTTCTCCTGCCTCGTTTTTCCTCCGAGTATCTTCAGAGTGTATATTTATTTCCTTGCTCACTGTTGGTTCATTGCCAGTGCCCCCTCACAAGAATGCCAGCTCCACAGGGCAGAGATTCTGTCTGTCCTGTTCACTGTTGTATCCCCAGTCCTCAGGACAGTGCCTGGCACATGGCGGATGCTCAGCAAAGGAAGGAAGGCAGGACAGTGCCTGGCACATGGCGGATGCTCAGCAAAGGAAGGAAGGAAACACAAGCCATGCGCTAGGCACCATGCTCAGCCCCCAATTTGGTTTCTTCATCTCTTCCACACAGCCCCACATGGGAAAATGAGGCTCAGAGACCGACTTGCCCCAAATTAGGAACAGACTTATCCAAAGTATGTCTCCTGTACCACTCCCCCACGGATAATCAGAATTGATAGCCAAGGAGCTGGAGGAGAGCAGATTCTGAGTGCTCCAGGGGGATTTGGTTGCATAGGAATGAGGTCTGAGACCCTCTTCTATAAGGGTGTGCAGCTCTGAATAGACGAGCCTTTTACATTCTCAGAGGAAGCTCCAAATCTCTGGATTTCTCTTCTTGTCTTCTCATCTTCTCTGTCTTGTGGTCATTTATTTAAAAGGGGGAAAAAATAAAAAGCTAACGAGAGTCCTCAAGGGTGTACTTGAAACCTTTTATATGCTTCCTTTGCCTGAGGCTTCAACATCTTTTCCCTGGTCTCCAAGTTCACCAGGCCCAGGTCTCTGTCTTTCCCTTAGGCCTGAACCAGCTGAACAGGGAGCAAGATGGAGAGAATAAAAAGTGCTGAGGTGGGGAAGGTGGAGAAGAGGCGACAGGGAATAGGGAGGCCTGAGAGACAGGCAGGGGACTTTGTAGATCATGGTGAGCAGTTCAGCTTTTATTTTAAGGACACTAAAGAGTCTTTGAGGTGTTTGTTTGTTTAACTTTTTTTTTCAGCAGCTGGCCAGTAAAGGGATCTGAACCCTTGATATTTTTATGTTTGTTTAACTTTTTATTGAGGAAAAACATAAAGAGTACAAATATAAGTGTGAATTTTCTCAAGCTGAGCACACCCATGTGACAAGCACCAAGATCAAGAGTCAGGACATCACCAGCCCCCAGAAGACCTCCTATTGTCCCAGCCCGATCACTGACCATCCCCTATCCCAAGAGTCTCCACAATCCTGACTTCCAACAGCATAGCTTGGTTCTATTTAATCTTAGAATTTTATATATAAATGAAATCACACAGTATATACTCTTCGTGTCTGGCTTTGTTTTTGGTTGCTGGCCAGTACTAGGATCCAAACCAACTCTAACCAACTGAGCTAACCAGCCAGCCATGTCTGGCTTCTTTCACTCAACATTATATGAGATTCAGGGCTGGCCAGTTTGTCCAATTGGTTAGAGCATGGTACTGATAACACCACGGTCCAGGGTTTGATCCCTGTGCCAGCCGGCCGCCAAAACAACACCAACAACAAAGAAACATGCAAGGTTCATCTCTATTGTCTCTATAGCAATAGTTTATTCGTTGTCATTGCTATGCAGTGCTCTGTTGTGTGAATATATCAGAATTTATTGATCCTTCTGTTGACAGACACTTGGTAAATTTCTGATTTGGGCTTTTTTTTTTTTTTTTTTTTTTTTTTAAAGATGACCGGTAATGGGATCTCAACCCTTGGCTTGGTGTTGTCAGCACCATGCTCAGCCAGTGAGCCAACCGGCCATCCTTATATAGGATCCAAACCTGTGGCGTTGGTGTTATCAGCACTGCACTCTCCCAAGCGAGCCACGGGCTGGCCCTGATTTGGGCTTTTATAAATAGCGGTCGTATAAACAACTGTGTAAGTGTCTTTTCATGCACCCATGTAAGTGTTTCTATCCAGTATGTGCCTAGGAGTAGAAATGCTGGACTGCAGATACTGTCTTCCTAGTGGTCATACCAGTTATACTTTCACCACCAGATTATGAGAGCTCATGAGGGTTTTAGTCAGCGAATGGCACAGTCCATGTCCTTGTCCACCATCTATGCTATCAAACGTTTGTAGAGCAACTGACTGGGTGAATACACAAGCACGTGCTGAAAAGGAGACAGTTCTGACTGAGGCTGGCTGAACCCTCCTGAGCAACACCCTCCCATCAGACACCATCATGAGTCCAAAGACCAGCCATAAACAAAAAAAAAGATCCCTGCCCCTAAGGAACACACAACCTATATAGAGGGCTTAAAACCGTGTTCCAACAGGGTTTATGGGGTTTGTGTTCAGTATATGGGAACTCGTATTGTCTGGAGGGACCACGATGCCTGGAGAAATGGAGGTGGAAGAACATAACAACATTTATCCAGTATTTTAAGGTTTATTCATTTTCTAGACTAAAGAAAGCCCAGAGACCAGTTTGCTCAAAGGCCTGGAGGACAGAGTGTTGTCTGGAAAAGACCAAATATGGTGACCTGGAGTAAAAACACAGGCTCTGGAACCAGCCACTTACCATCTGTGTATACTGGGACACTTAATCTCAACAAGTCTCAGTGAGCCTCAGTCTTCTGATCTGTTAAAAGGGATAATATGATAGCACTCAACCCAGCAAGGCTGTGAGCTACAATTTGAGCTTTGAATGTGATACTTAACACATAGGAAACAGTCAGTATAGCTCTCGTGAAGTATTTCTGTGTGGCTGGAAAGAAAGGCAGGGCAGACAAATGGTGGGGGTAAGTGAGATTAGAGTGTGTGCAGCCTTGAACACCTTAAGGAGTTTAAATAGTCTCTATCAGGCAATGGGAAGCCCATTAGGATTTTATTTTTGTTTTTATTTATTTAGTTTGTTATCTTGGACGGCAGCTGGCCAGTACGGGGTCAGTTAGGATTTTAAAAGGATGCTACAGAGTGGGCAAGGAAACTAAATCCAAGGTGAGCTGTGATCAGATCCTTCTGGCTGCAGAGTAGTTATTGAGGGGAGAGCCTAGAGGTAGGGAAGCCAATTAGGAGACTGTTGCAATAGTGCAATGTACCTTTCTGCAAATATGACATTTCATAATAAAGTGTTTAAAGGGAGACCAAAAAGATAAAGAAGTCATGAGAACCTTACCCTGGATGGTGGAAGTGAGTATGAGGAGGAGGATATGGATTTCAGTGGCATTTAACAGTGAAGTCAATAGGATGATGACTGGGTATGGGAGATGAGGGGAGCAAGCCTCTGTATCGTTGCCTGCAGGGGCAAGACGTATTGTGCTTTGGGGTGGCATCCTTTTCTCTTTTTGTGTATTTCTGAGTCTCATGAATCTACTAACCCACAGGGGAACAATAGTGGCCAGTAGAAATAGACCATATTTTCACCTATAAAATTGGAAATTTTTGAAACAATAATACCCATTGTTACGGTGTTGTAAGAGGAGCATGCTCAAACATTACTGGTAAAACTGAAAATGTTGCTATGATTTAACCCAGTAATACTGTTTTACAAAATCTATTCTAGGAATCAAAAAAAAAAAGGAAAGACTGATGCATAGTAATGTTCAATAGGGCATTTATAATAGTGAAAAAAGAAAAGAAAAAAAGAAAAGGAAGCAGCCCTGATAACCATTTATATTGAATTTTACCAAAAGTAGAATATAGGGACTGGCCGGTTAGTTCAGTTGGTTAGAACATGGTGTTGTAACACAAGGCCAAGGGTTCAGATCCCCATACCAACCAGTCGACCCCCAACAAAAAAGTAGACTATTATGTTATCATCCATTGAAGAGATGTTCATGAATAATTTTTAGTGACATGGAAAAATACTGATGTGCATAATAGTTTTTGCAGTTTTTTAAAAAAAATTTATTGGTGGCTGGCCAGTATAGGGATCCTAACCTTTGGATCTGAACCTTTGATCTTGGTGTTATAACACTGCACTCTAACCAACTGAGCTAACTGGCCAGTCCTAATAGTTTTTTTAATAGGCAGTCCTCATGTGGCCATTAAAAAAAAAAGGCAGGACACAGAAATGCATTAATAACAATTAATGCACATCTCTATTATGTAACTATGTTCATGCCTGAAAGTTTTTTAGTTTTTTTTCCTGGTGGCTGGCCAGTGCAGTAAATACGTTCATGAATAGAAAAAAATTGGGAAGAATATACAGTAAAATGGTGACAATGATTTATTTCTCAGTGTTAAGAATTGAATGTTTTGGGGCCAGCCCATGGCTTACTTGGGAGAGCATGGTGCTGACACCACCAAGTCAAGGGTTAAGATCCCCTTACCAGTCATCTTTAAAAAAAAAAAAAAAAAGAATTGAGTGTTTTTAATTTTCTTCATAATCTTCACGTGTTGTATACAAATTCTTCACCATGAGCATGCTCACATTTGTCTCACAATCATAAATAATAATGAATTTTAATAATATAACCAGTAGCCGAGAAACTCAACTTGTTCATCTCTCCCTCTGGGAGCTCTTGGGTCTTTAGCCCCCTTTGCAAAAAAAGTCTCACTTATTAGAAAAGTCCCAACCATGTCAAATATTTCTCCAGCGCAAAGATAGTCTTTCTAAAGTGCCATGGGTGTTTCAGGCTCCTGTTTATCCAACAAGGACAATACACCTTTAAGTTACTTTCCTTCACTGACTGTCATCTGGCCTAGCCTTGTGTTTATCCTTCATTAGCTCATTAGCGGAAGGGGCACGGCCAGGGCAGATGGCAAGCAGCATGCACTTTTCTGTGCCACCCATCTTTCTCCTTCTCATTATTAGCTAAAGAAAAACAATCACTTGGTTTGGATAAGAAATGGCCAGGGCCCAAAACAATTTCCTTAGGTCTATCTGAGCCTACCATTCTTTTTTTTTTTTTTTTTGTCTTTTTTTTTTTTCGTGACCGAGTGCCCCGGCCATTCCTATATAGGATCCAAACCTGCGGCGGGAGCGTCGCCGCGCTTCCAGCACCGCACTCTCCCAAGTGCGCCACAGGCTCGGCCCCCTTGCCATTCTTTTATTTATCTATTTATTTATTTATTTGTGGTTGGTCGGTAAGGGGATCCAAACCAAATGGGCTAACCAGCCAACCCCGACAATTCTTTTTTGGGGTGTCTGGCTGGCTCAAGGATCTGAACACATGACCTTGGTATTATAAGGCTGTGGTCTAACCAACTGAGCTAACCAACCATCCCCTGAGCCTCAGTTTCTTTGGCTGGAAAATGAAGCTGTTGCGAAGCTGAAGTCAGATTCAGTTTTTAAGGCACTCAGCCCTATCCTTGACTCTTACATGTTAGTGTCTCTGACCCTCTAGTCCCTAGATAACCAAAGAATACTGGCTGATGCTTTGTGGCTCTAATCTGTTCCCAGACAGCTCATCCTCCTACCCCCAAAAAACTCCACCATGAACTAAGCAAGAATGATACATAGAAAAAGTGGTGAGCTGGCTGGTTAGCTCAGTTGCTCAGAGCATGGTTCTGATAACACCAAGGTACAGGGTTTGATCCCTGTACTGGCCAACTGCCAAAAGCAAAAACAAACAAACTTAAAAAAAAAAATTAAATCTGCTAGAAAAGGTAGTAACTTGTGGAGACTAATTTATTATCTCTATATTTGAAGCCCAACAGAACTTGAGAAATCTATATCTTTGAAGCCAGGCCTGTTCAGGTCCTTGGCAACAAAGTTTTCTTTCAAAAATGGTAGAATGTGGTATGTCCATGGCACGAAATACTTCCCAGCAATAAAAAAGGAAGGTAGGGCCGAGCCTGTGGCGCACTTGGTAGAGTGCTGCATTGGTAGCGTGGCGACGCTCCCGCCCCGGGTTCGGATCCCATATAGGAATGGCCAGTGCGCTCACTGGCTGAGTGCTGGTCACGAAAAAGACAAAAAAAAAAAAAAAAAAAAAGGAAGGTAAACTACTGATATACACAACAACATAGATGAATCTCAAAATCATTTAAGTTGGATGAAAGAAGCCGGACACCAGAGTATGTTATGTGAGTCTATTTACGTGCAACTCTGGAAAGTGCAAACATGTATGGTGGGTGACAGAAAGCAAATCAGTG
Source organism: Cynocephalus volans (assembly GCF_027409185.1). Classification (NCBI taxonomy): domain Eukaryota; kingdom Metazoa; phylum Chordata; class Mammalia; order Dermoptera; family Cynocephalidae; genus Cynocephalus; species Cynocephalus volans. Next base: position 29,625,690 of record NC_084460.1, read on the forward strand.
GTTCTTTGGATCAAGGTGCAGATGCAAGGATGGATTGCAAAGAGCAGGAAGAATCTTACGAGGATGATGGACATGTTCTGTATCTCTGCTTTTTTTTTTTTTTTTTTTGGAGCTGGCCAGACCTTGGTGTTATAAGGCTGTGCTCTAACCAAGTGAACTGAGTAGCCCAAATGTTCTGTATCTTGACAGTGCTGGTTATTTTACAGGTATACACAACTGTCAAAACTCAGCAAGTTGTACTCTTTAAATTGATGTCGTTCATTGTACATAAAGTATACCTCAATAAAGTTGTTTTTTAAAAAAGCAATCATAATAGCTGAGGGAGGGCAGGATGGGGGGTGATTGCTGAGTATGGGGTTTTTTTTGCGGGGGCATGATGAAATGTTCTAAAATTTTTCTTTTTCTTTTTTGTTTTTTTGGCGGCTGGCCAGTATGGAGATCCAAACCCTTGACCTTGATGTTACAAGGCCGTGCTCTAACCAATTGAGCTAACTGGAAATCTAACTGGAAATGTTCTAAAATTAGATCGTAGTGACGTTTGTACAACTCTGTGAGTATACTAAAGACCACTGAATTGTACCCATTTAAAGGTGAATATACAGAATATGAATTATATCTTAATAAAGCTGTTAAACTACAATCAATCACAGGACTGGTCAGTTAGTTCAGTTGGTTAGAGTGCAGCCTTATAACCCCAAGGTCATGGATTCAAATCCCCATAGCGGTCAGCCAACAAAAGAAAAAAGCAGTCACATAGCTGTGGCGATAGAAGTCAGAATAGTGGTGACCTATGGGTGGAGTGTTGACTGGAAAGGGATACACTTTGATATGAATGCTGGTTAAAAGGCGTTAAGCTTGAAATAATTCACTGAGCTGTATGTTTGAGATTTGTACACTTTTCCATATATGTATGGAATTTTTTCACTTTTAAATTCACTTTTGTTGTTTTTGCTGCTGGCTGGTAAGGAAATCCGAACTCTTGACCTTGGTGTTACTAGCCATGCTCTCCAAAGTGAGCTAACAGGAGAGCCCTAAATTCACTTTTTAAAAAAATTTCATAAAGCGATTGGTCCCAGTGCAGTGGTGTTTACAACTAATTGATCACAACCTCTTATAGATTTCTTCATTCCTTCTCTACTCCCACTGCTTTGCTTGATTAGCCTTAAAAAAAAAATTTTTTTTTTAAGATGACTGGTAAGGGGATCCTAACCCTTGACTTGGTGTTGTCAGCACCACACTCTCCGAAGTGAGCAAACCGGCCATCCCTATATGGGATCCAAACCCATGGCATTGGTGTTATTAGCACCACACTCTCCTGAGTGAGCCACAAGCTGACCCCTAAAAAAATTTTTTTTACATAAAGTAAATTTAACTTTTTTAAGTGTTCAATTCTATGAGTTTTGATAAATGCATACCATCATGTAACCATCATGCTAATAAAGATGTAGAACAGTTTCATCAGCTCCAGAATTTCCTTGTGCCCTTTTATAGTGGTATTTTGCCCCTACCATAAGCATCAGGCAACCAAGATCTGTTTTGCTATTCCTGTAATATTGACTTTTCAAAACTATCCTATATTGGGCTGGGTGGTTGGCTCTGTTGGTTACAGTGCAGTGTTGTAACAGCAAGGTCAAGTGTTTGGATCCCCATACAGGCCAGCTGCTAAAAAATACATAAATAAATAAATGTCCTATAAATGGAATCATGTAATATGTAGCCATTTGAGTCTGGCTTCTTTGAAATTCTTGAAATTCATCAGTGTCGTTGTGGGTATCACATGTTTGTTCCTTTTTATTGCTGAATAGGGCTTATATGATGAATGTGCCACAGTTTGTTTCTCCATTCACTAGCTGAACGACATTTAGATTGTTTCCAGTTTTTGATAATTTTGAATAAGACTGCTATAAATACGTGTGTATAAGTTTTTGTGTAAATGTAAATTTTTGAACCAGCCTTGCTTTCCCAGGATAATCTTAATTTTATTATTCTTTTTATATACTGTTGGATTCAATTTATCAATATTTTACTGAGGACTTTTCTTTTGTCTCTCTCTTCATGAGAAATACTGGTTTATAGTTTGCTTTTCTTGTAACATCTTTGGGTGGTTTTGGTATAATAATGCTGGCCTTATAAAATGAGTTGAAAATATTTTCTCCTCTATTTACGGGAAGAGGTTGTGTGGAATTCGTATTATTTATTCTTAAATATTTGGTATACTTAGCCGGGGAAGGCTTCTAGTTCTGAAGTCTTCTTTATTGGAAAACTTATAATCACAAATTTTTTTTGGCTGCTGGCAGGTGTGGGGATCCAAACCCTTGCTCTTGGTGTTACAAAGTGATGTGCTAACCAACTGAGCTAACTGGCCAGCACATACCTATGAATTTCATTGTGCTAGTAAGTATAGGACTATTCAGATTATCAACTTCTTGAGTGAGTTTTAGTAGTGTGTATCTTTCAAGATAATGATCAATTTCATCTAAATTGTCAAATTTACAGGGCTAAAATTGTTCATAATAGTTCTTTATTGTCGTTTCATTATCTGTAAGGATCTGTAGTGATGTTCCCTCCTCTTTCATTCATAATATTGATCATTGTGTCTTCTCTCTTTTTTCACAGTCAGTCTTGTGAGAGCCTTATCAATTTTATTTATCTATTTTTTTGGCGACTGGCCAATAATAGGGTTTGAGCCCTGGACCTTGGTGGTATGAACACCATGTTCTAACCAACTGAACTAACTGGCCAGCCTGATTTATCAATTTTATTAATCTTTTCAAAGAACCAGCTTATGGTTTCATTGATTTTCTCTATTCTTTTCTCACTTTGATTGATTTCTGCTTTTATCCTTATTATTTCTTTCCAACATTTGCCTTGGGTTTAATTTGCTTTTCTTTTTCTAGCTTCATTAAGTAGCAGGTCAGGTCATTGATTTGAGATCTTTCCTCTTTTGTACTATAGCATGTAATCCTGTTCATTTCCCTCTAAGCACTGATTTAGCTGTATCCCACAAGTTTTGATATACTATATTTTCTTTTTCTTTTTTTTTTTTGGTGGTTGGGCGGTTGGCCACTATGAGGATCCGAACCCTTGACCTTGGTGTTACAAGGCTGCACTCTAACCAACCGAGCAAACTGGCCGACCCCTTTTATTTTCATTTTTATCCAATTCAAAATACTTACTAATTTTCTTGTGACTTCATTTTGGCCCATGGGGATGTAGAAGTATGTTGTTTAATTTCCAAGTAATTGGGGATTTTCCAGATATCTTCTGTTATTGATTTCTACTTTGATTCCATTATATCAGAAAACATGTTTTGTGTGATTCCAATTTTTTAAATTTTGCTAATGTTTGGCTTTTGACACAATATAGTCTATCTTGGTGAATGTTCTTTGTGCATTTGAAAAAAATGTGTATTCTGTTATTGTGAGGAGTGGTCTACAAATGTTAATTAAGTCAAATTGGTTGATAGTTATACTGCTGTTGTGTTGCTGTTATAACAAATCATCATAAACCTAGCAGTTTAAACAACACATATTATCTTACAGTTTTCAAGGTGAGAAGTCCAAAATGAGTCTTATCGGATTAAAATCCAAGTGTTGACAGAGCTGTATTTCTTCTGGGGGCTCTAGGAGAGAATCCGTTTCCTTGCCTTTTCTAGAGGCCACCTGCATTCCTTGGCTGTGGCCCTTTCCAACATGTTCAAGCCAGAAGCATAACATCTTTAAATCTCTCTCTCTCTCAATCACCTCTGCTTCCATCCTCACATCTCCTTCTCTCGTTCTTTTAAAGATCCTTTTGGGCCTGGCTGGTTAGCTCAGTGGGATTGAGTGTGGTGCTGATAACATCAAGGTCCAGTGGTTTGATCCCTGTCCTCGCTAGCCGCCAAAAAAATTTTTTTTAAATAAATAAATAGAGACTCTTGTGATCATACTGGGCCTATGTGGATAATCCAGGTTAATTTGCCCATTTCAAGGTCCTTAACTAAGTCACATCTGCAAAGTCCCCTTTGCTATGTAAAGTAACATATTCATAAATTCCAAGAATTAAGATGTATGCATTATACTGCTTACAGATTATGGCATAGTGTTGTTTTGATCTTCTATATATTTACTGATATTCTGTCTACTTGTTTCACTAATTACTGAGAGAGGAGTGTTGAAATCTTCAAGTATAATTGTAGATTTGTCTATTTTTTCTTTGTCTTAGTTTTTCTTTATGTATTTTGAAGATCTATTGTCAGGTACATACAACTTTAGGTTTGTTATATCTTCTTGGTAAACTGATCCTTTTATTTTTATGTAATGTCCCTGTCTGTTCCCAGTAATATTCCTTGTTCTTACTTCAATCTTAAAAAATTTGAGATGACACCAAGGTCCAGAGTTCGATCCCTATACCAGCCAGCTGCAAAAAAAAAAAGTTTAAAAAAAGCATTTTGGTAACAAAATGGAAAAATGAGCAAAACCTATGAAGAAAATAATCTTGAAATAGCCAGTGTGTATACACTATGAGGTGATGTGCATTTTAAAGAGGTTGCTACTTCAAAAAAAAGGGAGCAGTGAGAGCACAGCCTTATAACACCAAGGTCATGGGTTCGGATCCCCTACCAGCCAGCTGCCAAAAAAAAAAAAAAAATGGTGGAGGTGGCAGGGAGGGAGGCAGTAGGAGAGGCTGGACCGGAAGGGACTTTTGAAGACATTATGATAATTGGCTGTTTCTTTTTTCTCATTTCTCATATCCAAACATCTGGCAAAATCTGCTGGCTCCACCTTCGAGATATACCCTGAATCTGACCTCCCACTCTTCCACTGGACATCTTGGTTCACCACCTCTCACCTATAATGTCCTCCTAACCTTTATAATCCATTCTCCCCACAGTGGGTCGAGGCAGATTTTGGTGAAAATGGAAGTCAGCTTTTATTTAGGAACACCAGTGACCTGGGGAGAGATGTTGGGCTAACTCATCTCTCTGGTAAACCTGAAGAATGGTCAGGCTAAAGCCACCTCAAAGACTCAGGTTTATGGAGGGGTTTTCAAAGAGGGGGATGAGGGAATGGAACATGGGAAAATTGAAAGCAGGAGGGAGGGACATGTGAGCAGGGAGGACTTTATGCAAGGTCTTAGGTGCAAGGTCTCACCAACTTTGTCTGGTTTCTGAATCAGTCCTTATCTCAGGGTCTGTGTAGTACATGCAAGTCTGCAGCTTCAGGCTGGCTGGAAAATAACTACATTCACGTAAATAATGTCATCTTGCCCCATAATCAAGGTTCAAAAATCAAATAACCATGGGAAAAGAGGGAACTCAGAGAAATGCATGCCAAGAAAAAAAACTGTGTCTTTTAAAAATCTGTTAGAGCCCGGCGGAGCCCATGGCTCACTAGGGAGAGTGTGGCGCTGGGAGCACCGCGACGCTCCCGCTGCGGGTTCGGATTCTATATAGGAATGGCCGGTGCACTCACTGGCTGAGTGCCAGTCACGAAAAAGACAAAAAAAAAAAAATCTGTTAGAGCCCATGTGGTTTTAGGTCCCAGCATTGCTTCAGTACTGCTCTCTCCAACACTACCATTTCTCCTCCCACCCACATAGTTTTAGTCACACTGCAGTCCTTGTGCCTTAAGTACTGAAAGTTTCTTTCTTCCTCAGTGCCTTCACTCTGCCTAGAACACAATTCCTCCAGATATACCCATGTCCTGGTCTCTCACTTCATTATGGTCTCAGCTCCCGTATCATTTCCTCAGAGAGGCTTTCCCTGACTACCCACGGTGAGATGACCATCACCACACCTCTTGTACCATCGTTCTCTCTCGCTTACCTTGTTTTGTTTCATTTTTACATTAAATTATCCTTTTGTGTAATATCAAGATTGAGGGATCAGATCCCCATACTGGACAGCTGCTGAAATAAATAAATAAATAATGCTTTTGCTTTTTGGTTTGTCATCTATTTCCATAGACTATGCTGCATGTGGGTAGAAATATTATGTTATTGACCAGTGTATCCTAGCACAAGGCTTGGCACTTGATACATATTTGTTCAATTAATTATTTAATTCTCTCTTTTCCTCAAGGTCCTTCTATGACTCCCAAGCAGTTGAGGGTCAAATGATGGGATGAGGTTTCAAAGGGGAGGTAGCTAGAAAACTCACTTGTATTCCCACAGCCCCCTGTTTATACCCCTTTACTTATTGATTTTTTTGGTGGCTGGCCAGTACAGGGATCTGAACCCGTGACTTTGGTGTTATAATACCATGCTGTAACCAACTGAGTAACCAGCCAGCCCCCAATCTTTCTGTCAGTTTCCCTTGTTAACAAATAAGTTGAGCAAAATCTTTGATAGGTGTTCAATATATTACACATAAGAATCGTGTTGTTTTTAGGTATTTTGAAAATTATTATTATTATCATTTTTTGGTGGCTGGCTGGTACAGGGATCTCAACCCTTTGACCCTGGTGCTGTAACACCGTGTTCTAACCAACTGAGCCACTGGCCAGCTGTCAAAAACTATTTTTTGATAGGAGCATTGTAGAGATTTTCATAAAGGAAGTGACATTTCAGCTGGGTTGTTTCCCGTATCTCAATTCCTCCTAGCCTTTCAGACTTAGCTCAGGGCACCTTCCTGGGACCCCCTGAGTAGTTCAAATCTCCATACAGGCCAGCCACCAAAACAAAATACAAAAAAACAAGAAACTTGTTTTCAGTTATACAATATACCAATACATTCTATATTTTTGGTATGATATATTTAAAATAGTACTGAGTCTACAGCTCTACCACCTGATCCTGTCTGATCTTGGAAACTAAGCAGGGTCAGGCCCAGTTAATACTTGGATGGGAGACCACCTGGAAACACTGGGTGCTTTTTAGGCTTAAAAAAACCCCCAAAAACTGAAAACAAATTTCTTCTTCCTTCTGTTTCAATACTTTTCTCCTCCCTGTACGTAACTACTATTATTTTCAAAACATTTTTCTGTGCATTTATATACACACATGTATAAATACATGTGCTTTTTGTTGTTGTTGGACGTAAATGGGATGATACTAAAGGAATGGAACTCCAAATTGCTTCCTCCGTTTGTGATATGTCTGGGCAATCTTTTCTTTTTCTTTTTTTTTTCTTTTTCGTGACCGGCACTCAGCCAGTGAGTGCACTGGCCATTCCTATATAGGATCCGAACCCGCGGCCGCTGGGAGCGTCGCCGCGCTCCCAGCGCCGCACCCTCCTGAGTGCGCCACAGGATTGGCCCTGGGCAATCTTTTCTTACCAGCACAAGTAGACCTACTTTTTAAATATTGCATATTATTGTCTATAGTTTATTTCACTGTTCTCCACAGAAAGACATTCAAACTGATTCCAATTTTTGCTCTTATAAATAATTCTGACATACACTCCCTGCCAATGCAGCTTTTTGTACACATGAGCAAGTATTTCTTTGGGATGGAGACCCATAAGTGTAATTTCCAATCTAATGTATGAAATATGGTCACTTATTTGATTGTTTCCCTGATGATCTGAGAGGTTGAGCATCTTTTTTCAGTGTTTATTAGTCATTCAGATTTTCTTTTCTATGCGTTGTCTATTCATTCTCTTTGCCCAGTTTTTTTTTTTTTTTTTTTTTTTTTTTTTTTTTTTTTAAAGATGACCGGTAAGGGGATCTCAACCCTTGGCTTGGTGTTGTCAGCACCACACTCAGCCAGTGAGCCAACCGTCTCTTTGCCCATTTTTAAATTAGCTTTTTTTCTTGTTGGTTTGTAGTTTTTTATTTATTCTGAATACCGATTCTTTGTTGAATATGTTGCAAATATTTTATCCCAGTCTTTTGCTTGGAAAATATAAGCAAAGTTAAAAGAACTTTGGGGTGTTTTTTATACATAAAAGAGTTTGGAATTTTTAATTTCCTGTTTTAATTTCAATCCGTTCCTGACTCTTTGGGAGACAGAATAGTTCAGAGTAGCTCAAAGTACTGGGTCTGAAGTCGGAAGTACTTCGGCTCCTGTTTTATCTCTGCTTTCTCTTTGTTAGCAGTAACGGGTTGGCAAGCTGGCGCACAAGCCCTTTCCTCATGTATAGAAAAGGGAAAATAATAATACCTCTGTTCCTCATAGTGAAGATTAACTGCATAGAGTCTATAAAAATAGCACCCTAACCTGATAAAGAGCTCAATAATAATGACAGCTAACACTTATTAATATTATGATGATTACATTTCAGACATTTAGAACACTGTAGAACAAAAGGGAAAGGAACTTGACTACAGGCATGCTCAAAGGAGATATGGCTTCTCCCTGGAGAATTCAGGTGAGACACTGTCCCCTCCCCCTAGGGCCCCGCCTCCTAGGACTCCACCCCGGGCCTGGTCCGCTGCCCTGACCACACCAGTAAGCTCAGTGTTAGATGGGCCATGCACGTGACGGGCGCGCATGATGCACGGGGGCGGATCTGAGAAACAGAATGCACCAGGATAGGGCGGTAGGTTCGTGCGGAAGGGGCGGGTCAGGTCAGGGGGCGGGGCCTAGTGTGGGCTGGTCTTGAGGCCGGGATTCCGCGTGCGTTTGTCTGGCGGGCGAGAGCGCGGCGGGGGCGTGGCCAGCGAGCGGGCCGTGGCCAGCCAGGGGGCGGGGCGGCGCGCGGCCTAACGGCGGCGGCGGCGGCATTGGCGGCCACGGCGCTGGTGTTGGCGATCTCTGCGGCTGCAGCTTCCGCGGCGGCGCCTGCTAGGGACCCGGGTTGCGGGCCAAGGCGGGCGGCACGCGGCGGGCAGCGCTGGGAGATGGTAGGCGTCCCTGGAGCGACCGCCTTCCAGCGTAAGCATGACGGGAAGGCGGGCGGCTGAGGGGGCGTGTGAGGGGCCTGCAGATCCACAGGCGCGAGGATGGGATGGGGAAACTGAGGCCCGAAGCAGGGCGGCAGACCCAAGGTCACGCGGCGGGCCGGGCCTTCCCGGGCTCTCGAGGCCACCCTGGCGCTTCCTGCGCCGCCCGAAGGGCTCGGGGCTCACGGTGTGAGTACAGCTGTGGGGACCGCGGCCTCAGAGCCCAGTCCGGCCGGCGTCCATCAGACTTGCCCGCGGACAAGTATTGTTTGTTCTTCTGGCGCTGAAGCCACAAAGTCCGGCTTCTGGAGAAATAGTATACACGCCCTATTTTAAGGGGTTTGTGGTCGATTTTGGAGGAGGCGAGGATGGCCCCTCCGAGGGGCCTTTTGAACGCAGGCTCAGGGGTCTGCTGCCTGGGTTCACATTCCTGGCTCCCCCATTTATGGGCTGTGATCTCGGCTCTCCCTGAGCCTCAGTTCCCCCATCTGAAAAATGGGGGTGTGCAGAACATTCCGTCTTTCCCCTAGGGTTCTTGGGTTTAGTGAGGCTTGGCACAGACCCTGGGACACACAAGCGTGGAAACTCATTATTGTAATCGCGGTTTATTAATTTCATCCAGTGTGACCCTCATTCTGAAAAGTCCGAAATTGGGCCCTGGTTGTGTAATGAAGATTTTATTTTGTCGTCGGTTAGTCCTATTCGGTGATCCGATTGTTTTTCTTACCTCCATTTTGCCATTCCAGCATTTATCTAGTGTTCACCTAGAATTGTGAGATCCTTGGGGGAGGGGTGGCATCTCTTAATAAGAACAATAAAATTTTATTGTTTCTCGTTGTAGTAGCAATAGTAGCCAATATTTTTTGAGCACCAGGCATTTCGCATTCATTTAATATTTATTAAATCATCTATCAAGTAAAAAGTACCATTCTAGGCCCTGGGAATATAGCAGCAGACAAAATAGACCAAACTCGGGCTTTGAGTTTAGTTGGGAGAGTGGAGAGATAAAATAAATGAGGAAATATAAATCTGTTTTGTGTGTTTTCTCTTGTTTAATAATAGTGACAACCTAAATAAGAGTCAGATATTTGACTATGCCCATTTTGCAGAGAATAAAACCGAGGAACAGAAGGAACTCTTAGTTCTAGCCTCAGAGAGGATGTTCTTCAATACATAAAAGAGAGGTTGGAACTTACAGCTAAAGGGAGGCATGCAGAGATGACCCTTTAGGTCTGACAAAGGTGCACCAGCTCAGTAAAGTGAAGGACCATAAATATTTTATGTCTAAATTTCTTTTATGTAGTTTTTAGTTTAAAGTATTCCCGGAAGTACAACGACTTTTGGTTCTGTTATATAACTAAGTTTTTCTTTCTTTTTTTTTTTTTTAAGTGTTCCTGAGGGAATTCTATATTACATTCCTAGTCAGTGTGCTTACTATACTTTTTCTTTTAATCTGGAAGTGTGTAGTAAGTTGTGTTAGAATGGAGTGGTATTGAGTTTTTCAGTGAGGTCCTCATCACACACATACTTTCAGCATTGACCATCTGCTAAGCACCAGGCCCTGTGCTGACATAGGGCTTTCAAAGATTAATAAGAACAGACACCTTCAGAAGCTTACGTATAGTCTTGATTGGCTAATGTTTTTAAGCAAAGTGCTGGGGAGAGAGAATGTAGGAGCTCCTAAGACCAGTGCTTCAGCCCCTGAACTGGAGTCCCTGGGGAAGTTGGGCTGCAAATGTTTTCATTGTTCATTCCATCAGTAAATAGGGTTGAGTGTGCATACATTATATGAATGTTTGTTTTAAATTACAATTATAGTATGACTGTATTCTGTACATTTTGTAACATGTGCAAAAATAGACATTTTACAGAAGGATGAGCTAAGATAAATAGAAGTTCCAGTATGGTCTCTCTCCACACCCCAGTATATGAATATAACTGTGGTTTAGATTGAGATTCTAAACTTTCGAAATTAATTTCTGGAGTTGTGCCTAGGTTGAAATCCTGGTGCCCAGTTCTTACAGGCTTTGAGACTTTGGGCATGTTACTAAACCTTTCTGTGCACTTCATTTTCCTTATCTGTAAAATTGAGATGATGAAAGTTCCTACTCATTTGCAGTTTTATTGTGATGATTAGTATATGTATATGTTAATAGGACATATATGTTAGTATATGTAAAGTACTTAGTGTGCTTAGTCTGTTTTGGGTGCTGTTAGTGGCTGAGGATACAAAGATGACTTAGGATCTCATAATCTGTTAGGGGCCCTCCATAGGTAAATGGGAAATGATAAAGTGCTTTAAAAAAAAAAAAAAAAAACTTTTTTTGCTGGTAAGGGGATCTCTGTGAGTTCTAGAGTTGTGAGTACTAGAGTTGTGCCTGACAGGGACTAAATGGTGAGGAAGCTGGTTCCAGAACTTTTCATAGCACTGTAAAGAATATAGGCTTCTTGCTAGACTATAAACCCCATGAGGGTTATGATCCTGTCCACATTTTTGTAATTTTTTTGTGTGTGTGCTGGTACAGGGATCCAAACCTGTGACCTTGATGTTATAAGGCCATTTTGTAATTTTATTTTGCCTTGCAAGGTAAGTGGGAAATCTGTAAGTTTGGGAAAAGATATATGATTCATTGGACTGTCTAGGAAGTCTAAATAGTAACAAGTAGAATGGTAAATGACTATATATATATATATATATATATATATTTTTTTTTTTTTTTTTTTGTCTTTTTCGTGACCGGCACTCAGCCAGTGAGTGCACCAGCCATTCTTATATAGGATCCGAACCCGCGGCGGGAGCGTCGCCGCGCTCCCAGCGCCGCACTCTCCCGAGTGCGCCACGGGCTCGGCCCAGTAAATGACTATATTTACCAGTGAAAAACTCAGTTACAAATATTTGATAGTAGATAGGCCCTGCGCATTATTTTTCAAAAGGGGTGAGAATTGTCATGTTCAGTAACCTTTCCTTATCTGGCATGTACCCATTAAGATTACAGAGGAGGCTGGCTGGTTAGTTCAGTTGGTTAGACCACCATCAAGGTCAAGGGTTCAGTACCAGCCAGTTTCCAAAAAAAGAAAAAGAAAAAGTGACCCAAGATTACAGAAGATATAGGAAAGTGCACCAGAAAGACTTCTCTGAGGTTAAGTACCTACCATTTACTCCTCTAGGTCCACTCTCCTTCTTTTCTCACCTTATTCTCTGCCCTGGGAAGCTGACTAATTTACATGGACTACATCAATGCGTTACTTTTCCTCTGGGGTTACAGAATTTATTTCCCTGCTCCCTTCCTATGGATGATGTCCCTTGATTGAAGGTCACTGGTCCTCTATATGAACTTCCCCCTTCTAGGTTTGGAAACCCCTTTGTTCCTTGGGCCTAGAGGTGCTCTCATTAGTTGCAGGGTATTACAACTCTCCTTTGTAATTATCTTTTACCGTGCTCATACCTTTCTCTATAGTTCTCTTATTAAACTCTCCTTGAATTATCCTTTCTGGAGTATGCTGTCTTTCCTGCTGGGACCATGACTATGATTGAAGCTTGTATACTTGTTAATAGGATAACTCCTCAGATTTTCACTCAAAACTTACTCATATTCCACAGATACTTCAAACAAAGATATTTGTATGAGTCCCCAGTTCATAACATATTTAAAAGCAACAAATCAGATGAAGAGGAGAGTAGTTACCCTGGGTAAGCATACTGACAGTGAGAGATAGAGTCTCATCCTCTCCTGTGGTCCTTACCTATTATGTCACATTGATGTATTTAATCATCCTCCCCCCCCTGCCCCATTATTGGATAAGAAAAAAATGGAGTAAAATTAAAAGCATAGTAATCTGGCATCAGTCATCCTTGAAACAGATGGGCTTACGTGCTTCCAGTTGCTCTAGAGTTCATCACTGGGAAGTCAGGATGGTCACAAAATCAGGACAAGTTAAATTGCAATAGTAGCCTAGTTTAGTTTAAAAAGACAGGTATATATAGTACATGAGGAAGGTTGCTTGACATAGTGGAAAAAGCAGAACTTGGAGGCAGTCTTTGGGTTTGAGGCCTAGTTTTATTGGGAAGTTGTTTAACCTCAGACTCAGTTTTTTGTTTGTTTAATCTGTAAATGGGGATATTTACCACCTAATAACAAAAATGACTAATATCGAATTTTTATTTTGGCCCAGATACCAGGCCAGCCATTATACTTACCTTTTGCCTTTTAATCCTCTATTCTTTTAGTAGACATTATATCCTCATTTTTACAAAGTAGAAAATAGGCTCAGGTCATACAGCTCATAAATGAACAATTCCAGATTTAAAAATCTAGATCTGACTGCAGAGCCTGAGCTCTTAATATTAAGGTAGCTATTATTTTATGTTTAAAATCTGTTGGCCATCAATGAGTAGGAAAAATGAACCCTTGTTTATTTATTTATTTATTTTTCGAGGCTGGCAGGTGTGGGGATCCAAACGCTTGAGCTTGCTTTTATAACACCATGCTCTAACCAAACTGAGTTAATTGGCCGGCCCCCCTTGTTTTTAAGCTCTGTGTCACTGTAAAGTTCCTACATTTTGAAAGATCATTCAAGTCATCAAAATAAAGCACCTATGAGGGGGAAGGAAACAGTGCTTGTAGATATCTGAAACATTATTGCACCATAGAACTTTTGCTGGCTGTCTTTTCCCTCTTTGGAGGAGGACGTTCAGAACATTGTTGCCTAATGTTTTATACCCCTACCCCAGCCTCTCCATCTCTACCCCTTAGCAGAACTGAGTGAAATGAACTGAAGGTTTTGAGTAATAGTGCTACAAAACCTTAATTACTTAATTACCTGCTATTTGCATGTTAATTTAGAATTGATATTTCAGTGAGTCCTTGTGTAGAATTGGGCATAAGATTTCCTATTAGAAGCGAAGCTATCTTTTGACTTTGGTTGTTTTGAGAGTTGGGACTTATTAAATTGAATCATTCTTGGGCCCTTGTAATGATTTTGTCTTCATCTTTGACTTTTGAATAAATTTATGCTGGTTTGGAACCAGTTGGCTTTCCTACATACAGATAGATTTTTTTTTAAAAGATGACCAGTAAGGGGATCTTAACCCTTGACTTGGTGTTGTCAGTACCACACTCTCCCAAGTGAGCTAACCAGCCATCCTTTATAGAGATCCGAACACGTGGCCTTGGTGTTATCAGCACCACACTCTCCCGAGTGAACCATGGCCCAGCCCTCATACAGATAGGTTTTTAAAATAAGCAGAGAGATTGACTTTAAGCTTGTTCTTGAGTATTAAGTCTGTTGTGTATGGTATGTGAATTCAGACTTCATGATCAGTTATTTCAATTTATTTATTTATTTATTTGAGCTCTTTGTAGTATTATTTTAATAAAAGCAGTTATTTGAAATTTTTTTTTTTTTTTTTTTTTTTGTCGTTTTTTCGTGACCGGCACTCAGCCAGTGAGTGCACCAGCAGTCATTCTTATATAGGATCCGAACCCGCGGCGGGAGCGTTGCCGCGCTCCCAGCGCAGCACTCTACCAAGTGCGCCACGGGCTCGGCCCTATTTGAATTTAATGAATGCTTTTAGGCAGGAAGGGTGGTTTAAAAGATAGTGTACGAGGATACTTCAAAATGTTCATGGAAAGATGTATATTATCTCTTAATTCTATTTTTCCATGAACTTTTTAAAGTACCGTCATGATAATGAATGAATGCAGCACTAGGATCAAAATGAGTTAATTCACTAAGTTTATACCTCTTTCAGGGTAAGGGTAATAGGAGAGAGATGGCAAAGTAAGGTTTCTCACTTGCCAATTTTATCTTCATTCCTTTGTTTTACGGTATTGTTTTGAACCTCATTACTGAAATTGATCACTGGATTGTAAAAATTTACATCAAATCCTTGAAAACTTGAAGGCTAATGAGGGAGAATCTCTTCCCTGGTGTTGTTTATGCTTTGGTAAGATTACCAAGAAAGGGGCCCCAATAGTGCTGTAATGATAGTCCACATGTGCAATATAAACTAGCGTATGTACATGTGACAGACCCTGTTTCTGGGTTTTATTAAGGCTGGTTAAGTAGTTCTTTGCCTCTGTCTCTGGTTTCTGTCTAAGGCCCCTTGAAGGCCTTGAGGCTATCTGAAATTATGGGGGCTGGAGTACCATAAATTGTACTTTCGAAATGATATGTCAACTGAATATGACTTTTAAGTCCAGTTGACTCCTTTAAAAAGTCTTTTCTAGGTTTTCTTCTTGGCACTTTTCACATACATCAATCATCTCATGTAATTCTTAGAACAAACTTGGGAGGGAGTTAGTATCTCTGTTTTACTGATGAAAAAATAAGCCTTAGAGAAGTTAAGTGAATTTTTTTTTTTACTTTTTATTTATTTTTCATTGTACATGTTTATGGGGTATAGTTTATTTTATCAGTATATGCATATATTGTATAATGATCTAATCAAAATAGTTAACATATCTGATACCTAAACATTTATCATTTCTTTGTGGTTATAACATTAAAGATTCTCTTTTTCTGGCTCTTTTTTTTTTTTTTTTTTTGGCAGCTGGCCCATGTGGGGATCTGAATCCATGATCTTGGTATTACAAGGCTGAGCTCTAACCAACTGAGCTAACTGGCCAGCCCTTTTCTGCCTCTCTTAAATATACAATAGAATGTTATTAGCTATTTTCACCCTAGAGCACCAAGATTTATTCTTCCAATCTATCTATAACTTTATAACTGTGTAACAGTCTACCAACCTTTCCCCTGCCCCCTCCCCTGAAGTTAAAAGTAAATTGCCCAAGCTCACAGTTAATAAGTAGTATAATCACTTTTCAAAACTAGTTCAATCTTTTTGGTAACTGGCCAGTATGGGTATCTGAACCCTTGACCTTAGTGAAACCTAGTTCAATCTTTTTTTTTTTTTTTTTTTTTTAAAGATGACCGGTAAGGGGATCTTAACCCTTGACTTGGTGTTGTGAGCACCACGCTCAGCCAGTGAGCAAACCGGCCATCGGTATATGGGATCCGAACCCGGGGCCTTGGTGTTATCAGCACCGTACTCTCCCGAGTGAGCCACGGGCCGGCCCCCTAGTTCAATCTTGATGTTAGAATTTATTCATTATACATTGAGGTCAGTATCCAAAACCCACTATTTTTTACCCTCTATTACATGGCTCCTTCTTTTTACTTAAACTAGAGGTTTTTAGACATGTGTTCTAGAGGAGCCCAGCTGATTTTCCATCATCTTTCTTCAACAACTTTCTTTCTCTAACAACTTCTTGTTTAAAAAATGCCCCAAAAATTGCTATATGATTTTTTTTTTTTTGTCTTTTTTTTTGTGTGATCGGCAGCACCGCGCTCAGCCAGTGAGCCCACCGGCCATCCCTATATAGGATCTGAACCCGCAGCGGGAGCGCTGCTGCGCTCCCAGCGCCGCACTCTCCCGAGTGCACCACAGGGTTGGCCCATTGCTATATGATTTAAAGATGGCTATACCATGGTCTGTTCAGGGGTATCCTAAATTGGCCTTAGAGATGAATTAAAAAAAAAAAAAAAAAAGAAAGAAAGAAAAGGCAACAAAATCTCAGCAGCCTTTACCAATTTATCCCATATGTTTCCTGTTCTTAGCAGTGAAGCTGATGGCAGTGAACATCAAAAGCCCAAGAAATGTCCATGCTAATTTTGCATGGCTCTGTGAGGAGGAGTTGTCAAATATGGATCATCAAATATAGTATATGGACTATACAATGAACCTTTACTCTTTAATGTGGCTGTTTAAGATTTGGTTCTACCCCTCTATTTTGTATGTCTGTAATTAAGTGCAGAAATCAAAGTACAGTTCAGAATAACCCAGAGCTAGGTATTCTTTTGTCCAAGCTTATAGCTTTGGAGTTGGCTAGACCTTTCAATTAAATTAGCTGATGGCGACAAATATGTAATCTGACCTCTCCAGCAGCTCAAGTGAAATGTTAATACAAGGCATAGCACAGCTCCCTTGACACACTATTTTGACCTTTTCCCCTCTTACAAATGTTTCCCTTATTTTTTTGTTAACTTAGCCGTCTCCATGCAGAGGTCCTGCCTGCTTTTAATTTTTCGAAGCCGCATGAGCACAGACATTCAAAACAGCACACATTTATTCATTTTGGCTTTGTATCCCTGGAGTTACACTAACCATACCCACAATTTCTTCTAATTCACTTATAGTTTTTAGCTAGTTTACTGTCTCTTTACCACTATACATCCTCCTCTTTCCCCACTTGATAAAAGCTAAAATGCCAGTGACATTTTTCTCCACCAAAATGTGGCAGGATTTTATTATACTTTATAGTGAGAAAATGATCATGTCTTTGTTTTTGTTTCTGTCTGGAGAAGTGGAGGAGGCAGGTTGAAAGCAAGTGGTTGGTCTTTATGGCTTAGAATACAGGTAGATGATAATGAGTCTATGTAAATATCTTGTTCGTCATCAAACTTTGACCCATTAATTTTAGCATTTATTGGTGATGTTTGCCTGAGTCAATTTTTTTTTTTTGGACGGCTGGCCAGTATGGGGATCCGAACCCTTGACCTTGGTATTATAACGATTGCTATGATAGTTGTGAAATGATATTCTTTTTTTGCTTCTTAGTTAACATTCTACTGCAGAGCATTTCCTTATCTTTATTTATTTATATTAATATGGGTTTATGGATTCTTATTTTATTCATCTCTAATTTACAAGCTATTTAATTTTGAACAATTCATACTTGGATTTTGAGTTTATTTTATCATTTGTGAAATGGGACAGCCATACTTCCTGTCTACCTGACAAGGTGAGAATCAGTTGAGAGACTGTTAAAGCATGTTTTGAACACTATTTGTTATTATATGAGTAATTTTGTAATACTCTCCATTTGTAGTGGTTTCCATAGTTGTTTATGGGGACAGGTTTGGAGGAAAAAATGGTGGTATAGAAATAGGGGAGAAGCAATTTAATATGGGAGCTGAATAGCAAAATGGCCATTATTGCTACAGTACACACAGAGACACAGGGCCCCCTTTTTTTCATATTTATTTTGTTTTTCACAAGTAATACACAAATGAATACAGATAAAAATCCCCTTGCTAGTCTCTCTGAGGGAAGCCTTTATTAACGACTATTGTGGAGGTATTAGATGTTAAAGGGACTGTGCTAAGTGCAATGGGGCTGCCAAGGTAGGCAAGATTCAGCCCCTGTCCTCAAAAGCCTTCCAGTTTGTTTGTTGATTGCTCTTGTAATGAAAGCTTTTTTTTTTATTTGGCAGCTGGCTGGTAAGGAGATCCGAACCCATGACCTTGGTGTTGTAACTCTGCACTCTTAACTAACTGAGGTAACTGGCCAGCCCAATTGCAATGAAAGCTTTTAAACTGGCATTTTAATTAAGTTTGGATAGTGATTATCCATCTCTTTCTCTCATAATTGATGCTGTTAGGGACAGTTGTGTTGGGAAATAGTAAGGATTCTGGTTCATTCAGTGGAGGCAGGGAATTTCTCAGGAAAGAGGTGGAATGCCATCTATACCTCAGCCTCTGAGCCCTTAGCTGTAGCTGTGGACAACAGTTGGCTTGCTGGGAGCTTTCTCTGTGTCTCTAAATAATCCATGCTAATTTTGTGGCTGTTGGACTCTGAGGAATGATGTGATAAATGAGGAGAGTGTCCATAAAAACCATAGCTATTAAGCAGTAATTTGAAATGCTAAAAAAAATTAATTTGTGATTACAAGAATGTCCCTTTTTTGTGTATTATTTTAGCTCACTTGCCATTTCAGTCTCTTGGTTCTTGTTACTCTGATAGAGTTCAATAAATCCCTTATTTGAGGGGCCTGATAATTTATATTCTATTGGAAAGACAAAGAACTAATTATACTAGAATGTGGAGTATAATGCATTATCTTTATGGTGACTAAAGGTCATTGATTTTCTAAAATATTCTTGATTTCAAATACTCATTTACTTTCACAAACATTTATTGAACTCCTAGTACCAGATGCTAGTACCAGGGTTTTAGTGCCCTGGAGGAGTTTTTGTGTAGTCCAGTAGGGGAGATAGACAGATTGATAGTTTCAGTACCTAATGGTAAACAGTGGTAATGGCATGTGTAGGTGATAAGGCCCACCAAGAATGAGCATCCAACCTAATGTGTATGCATGCTTGTATGGGAGTGTTTCAAAAAAGGCTTCTTAGGAAAAATGATGCTTGTCTGGATCCAGATCTGTTTTTTTTTTTCCAACAACTTTTTTTAGAAAAGTTAATTTTTGGACTGGCAATATATTTACGTATTTCAACATTTAAAAAATACAAAGAGTATTTAGTGTATTCTCTCTCACCTCTGTGCCCCAGCCACTCTTCCCCTCCCTGGAAGCAACTATCATTATCAGTTTTTTCTGTACCCTTTCAGATATATTCCTGTAGGCCATATAATATCACTACATAAAGAACTGCCTCATTTTGCGTTTTATTTCATTGTATGGATGCACTATACCTTTTTTTCCCCACAGCCCACTACTGATGGACATGTAGATTCCAATCTTTTGCTGTTACAAACAATGCTGTATAACCTTGTAGAAAATGTCATTCCATAGATCTGTAGAATATATTCCTAGAAGTAGAATTGCTGGGGTAAGGGGTATGCACATATATGTAATTTTTTGTGTGTGTGTATGTGTGTATGTGTAATTTTGATAGGTGTTGCCAAATTACACTTTGGAGATGGTCTGTCAATTCTTACACTCCTATAAGCAAAGCATGACCCAAGCGAAGAATGGGTAGGAGATGAGGGAAGTTGAGACTGGGCCAGGTTTAGTGGGGACTAAAAGTAGTTCTGTATTATTAAGGTATAAAAAGTGCTGGGTAAAGAGTGGCAGGATATGGGACTAGGAAGCAGGCAGGGGCCAGGTCTCCTTTGCCTTTGTTTTTTTTTCCTCCGGCTGGCTGGTGTGGGGATGCGAACCCTTGATCTTGGTGTTTCAACACTGTTTTTATGCTTAGATTTTATTATATAGCTGATGGGAGATAATGGAAAGGAGGAGTGTAAAGCTACGGCTAGGGCTCACAGACCCCTCTAGCTCGTTGTACAGACTGGGTCACAAACCCTCCACACGCAGGTCTATGAGCTAGGTAATAGGAAAATGTCCTGGGAGCTGTGGGTGAAAAATTAATAGGCTTTATTCAGAGCTAGGAGCAGCCACCCTAGGGGCTTCCTGGAGTGTCCTGAGAAGCACCATGTATCAGAGCCATTAGTCCTTTATACTTAAGTCCATAACCCAGAACACCTGGGTACCCACATGCATCTACATCACACAACAAACAAGGAACAGCTGGACACACGTGAATATCTACATCAGATGCTGGGCGAGATTCTGAACATCTGAGGGGCCCTGACCATTTTTCTATATTTTCCCAACAAGGAAGGAATGAATAGTTAAGGTTGTGTTCTAGATAGGGCACCCTGGTGGCCCTATGAAAATGGATTTGAAGGGGCAAGACAGGAAGCAGTAAAATAGATTAATGCAGCTTTCTTGTCAGATCATGCATCTTAGTTTTGGGTTTGGAAACTATCCCTTGTAACTCTTAAAGGGATACAGTGTGCTAAGGGAGATTAAAGGAGATAAATTTAAAAGAAGAGCATTTCTCATTGAAGGTATCAAGAAAGGCTTCCCTGAATAGTCAGGTGCATTTTGAATGGATGGGTAGAATTTGGATTGGTAGATTTGGAGAAAAGGGGTAGGGAAAAGCATTTTAGTTCCAGAGAATGGAATAAGCCAGGGGTAGGGAGACTTTTTCTGTGTAGGGCCTAATAGTAAATTAGGTTCTGTCACATATCCTTCTTTAACAACCCTTTAAAATGTAAAAACTGTATGCTTACAGCCCTTACTAAAATAGGCCATGGGCAGGATTTGGATGGAGGTGGGGTGGGGGATGACCTTAGTTTGCTGACTTTGGGAATAAGCAAAGGCATCCAGGCTGGAAAGTGCAGGACATACTTGGTGAGTAAATAGGAGTAAAGGTAGGTTGAGGCAAAGCTCTGGGACAGTTTGAATGTTAGGCTCAAGATTTTGTCCCTAGCTTAGAAAAATTGGGGAGCTGCCTATTGAATTGACACAGTTGGTGACATTTTGCCTGATATTGTAAACTTAGTGTATTATTAGTTATAAAAAGCCTTGCTGGGAGAATTACCTTGTGCACATGTTTGTTTTGCTGGTAGTACTGCTGCTGGGTTGCCATTAGCATGAACTAGGGAGGTCTAAACACTAAGTCTTTTGAGTGTTTTAGTGAGTGGTTTAACTCAAGGAATCAAGTTAAGGACACAGAAGAATATTACAACTCAAATTCTTAGGAATTCTATAGGCATTGCTAAACCTTTCTCACAATTTTTTTCCCCCAAGTTTTGGAGATTAGGAAGTAAAATGTACAGCAATTTAGCTGATAGTTTCATTAAACAACTCCCTTAACCCTACAGTCTTCGAGTAAGCTTTTGATTGTTTTAAGCCTCTGGTTCTAGACATCTGGAAAACTAGTTTTCCTGTGGGGTGGGAGCATGAGTGGGTGAATTGGTGGAGTGTGATGAGAATTACCTTGGGGAGTTGTTAGAATATCAATGTGAAACCCATGTTATGTTTATGTTCTGGAGGAGGACATCTGGTATGTTTTCTGAAACTGCCTCCCAGGTGAGTCTGATAGCATGCGTTCTTAAGAATCACTGTTTGAACCAATTTCTGTTCTTTCCCTCCTGCCTTTACCTTATGTCCAGTGCTGATGGGGTTACATTGCTTTATCTATCTTCTAGCCTGAAGGAAGTGTTGTGCTAGAACTTGGCTTACTTGGGAGAGTATGGTGCTAACAACAAGGCTATGGGTTCAGATCCCTGTATATAGGGATGGCCGGTTAGCTCATTTGCAAAAATGTGGTTCTTTTTTTTTTTTTTTTGTCTTTTATGTGACCGGTACTCAGCCAGTGAGGGCACCGGCCATCCCTATATAGGATCCGAACCCGCGGTAGGAGCGTCGCTGCGCTTCCAGTGCCGCACTCTCCCGAGTGCGCCACGGGCTCGGCCCAAAAGTGTGGTTCTGAGAACACCATTCAAGGGTTAAGATCCCCTTATTGGTCATCTTTTTTTAAAAAAGAACTTTGCTATCCCATGAAGACTGTTGATCTCTGGTATATCTTTTGGCAGTGAATATTACTAACTCATATTGTCAACTTATTGATCAGCCTTTCTTCATGAATTCTGATCTTATGTTATTTTTAGTTGTCATTGTTTATGTTTTTTCTCAATCTCTTGTCTTACTAGCTTTGTGCCCTGCTAATAAGTCAGCTTTCTTATTTTTTTTCTGCTTTTTTGTTTATTTTTGGCAGCTGGCCAGTATAGGGATTAAACCATGCTCTAACCAACTGAGCTAAGCGGTCAGCCTGTGAAAACTGCTTTTTTTTTTTTTTTTCTTCTGGTGGCTGGCTGGTATGGGGATCCAAACCCTTGACCTTGGTGAAAACGGCTTTTTTATCAACAAAAAACATAGTGATACTCTGCTCTTGCTGCCCCTACGTCCTTTAACTCATTCTGAGCACCTGTATTGTATGTGTATATAGTGGGTACGAAGATTTCTGTTGAGGCCAAGGAATGCTCTAAATATAGGAAAGCCAAAAAACAGTTGAACTAAAGGATCTCGGAAGTCCTTCCCATTCCAAAGTCTGGGTCCATAAATTAGAAGGCAATAAATCCTGAGGGATGCTGATAGAATCCTCAGACTAAATTTACACTATTTCTGGCATCTGACAACCTTTAACAATTGCTTGCTTGTTTGTTTTGGTGGCTGCAGGTAAATAGGATAACTGGTGCTGATTACTAGGACTCGCAAAGTTCGAAGATAACAACTGGGTTAAATTTATCTTATCAGTCATCTTTTCTAAGTCTGCATTTCAATTTTTAAATCTATTGAAGTTCCCTAGTTTTTAAAAGCACATATTGGTTGTGGCAGTAAAAGCTGTAATATGCGGTAATCAACGTTTTTTTGATTGTAGCATATTTACATAAATGCAGTTTTGGAACTAAGTGTGACAGGATTATCTGGGAAGGTTGGCAAGGATTTATAAATCAAGAGTGGTTTATTTAAACTTCTGCTATCAGGGATAGGAAATGTGGGCTACCATTAGGGCTTAATTGGTTCGATTCCAGCTTTTTAGCTTGGAGGCTGCTGAAGAGTTAATTTATTGCGTGAGAGTTTGGCCCTGTGTGGAGCACAAACTTGTTTTAAGGAAAGGTTCTCTTTGTACATTTATTTGTTTGCCAGATCAATCCTGTTTACTTGTGAACCCTCTTCGCAATTACAGGAAAAACAGGCAATCCACGCCAATTAAATATTAGAAGACGATTGTAGGGAAAGTGAAGGAAAATGGTCAAGGCCCCTCAGATGTTCAGAATCTTGCCAAGCATTTGATGTAAATAAGCACGTGCACCCAGGTGTTTCTTGGCTATTGTTTGATGTAGATGGGTACCCAGGTATCTTGGTTATCAGACTTAAGTATAAAGGATGAACAGCTCTGATCCATGGCGTCTCCTGTGCCCAGGATGCCCCCAAGGAGGATTACAGGGAGGCTGCTGCTGTTGCTGTTGCTGTTGTGAGCTGAAGATTGAGCTCGTGTCATCTGCCAACGGTTCCCGGGATCTTTCCCAATTACCTAGCTTGGGCCGAGCCTGTGGCGCACTTGGTAGAGTGCTGCGCTGGGAGCGCGGCGACGCTCCCGCCGCGGGTTCGGATCCCATATAGGAATGGCCAGTGCACTCACTGGCTGAGTGCTGGTCACGAAAAAGACAAAAAAAAAAAAAAAAAAAAAAAAAAACCAATTACCTAGCTTGTGGACCTGCTTGTGAGGGGTCTGGTGACCCAGTCTGTACAATGGGTTTGAAGGGTCTGAGCCCTAGCCAAATGAATTGTAGACAATACAAATGAAAACTTAGTATAACTAAAATAATGAAACTTTTTGGCTTTAGTTACGAATAGCCCAACTGGACAATTGGCGTAGTTGTGTAGTCACTTAGCAATACAATGATAGATTAAAGGAGAAAACAGGCTTCAGATTTTATTAAACTTACTCTGAATAGTGATACTTTAAAGAAACCTTTTGGGAAAGATCTGTCAGTAACAGATGTGTAAATTTCTTACTTAAAAAGGTGTCTGTATCTAGGTAGGTAGTATGGCTTGGTGAGAAAGAAGCTTTGGGGCCGGCCCTGTGGCGCACTCGGGAGAGTGCAGCGCTTAGGAGCGCAGTGGCGCTCCTGCCGCGGGTTCGGATCCTATATAGGAATGGCCGGTGCGCTCACTGGCTGAGCGCGGTGCGGGCGACACCACACCAAGGGTTGCGATCCCCTTACTGGTCACAAAACAGACAAAAAAAAAAAAAAAAAAAAAAAAGAAGCTTTCGGTTGGTTTTTTTCAATACTTGGAAGCCAGCTTATTTATTTTTTATTTTGTTAAGAGATAACTGGTAAGGGGATCTTAACCCTTAACTTGGTGTTGTCAGCGCCACGCTCTCCTAAGTGAGCTAACCTGCCATCCCTATATAGGGATCTGAACCCGTGGCCTTGGTGTTATTAGCACCATACTCTCCCAAGTGAGCCATGGGTTGGCCCTTGGAAGCCAGTTTATAGGTGACTGAAGTTGTGGCTTTAGTCAGTCAGTCTTGAATTATATTTTATTTTGTTTTTTGGTGGCTTGCTGTTTCGGGGATCCAAACCCTTGATCTTGGGGTTACAAGGTGGTGCTCTAACCATCTGAGCCAAATGGCAAGCTAGCCCCACATCTTGCTTTTAATATCTAAAACTTTTAGTGATCCACTCATCAAATTCCTAAGTTAATTCCTTTTTCCTTCTGAGAAAAATATTAAACTGCCATTGGGGGATAAATTCGACATTTACACAAGGCCTGCTCTGGGCCATCAGTGGACAAGGTAGATGATTAAGGAAGGAAAAATAACCACAGGATATATGCAATATACACTTTGGTGTGTATTCCCAAGCATCTGGGAAGCTTGTTAAATGCAGCTTTTGGGACTTCACCGCTCCCTCCCCCCCAAGATTTTACTTCTGGAGTAGGGCCCGGAAATCTGCATTTTCAGCAAGCTTCCTAAGTAATCGTCTTATAGGTTGCCTAAAGACTGCTTTGAGAAATACTGCCTTAGGGATCTCAACCCGACAGAGACCATCTAAGTCTAGGTGGAGGAAGAGTTATGAGGAGGAAAAACTATTGATATAGGACAATTTGTGGTAAAAATGACAAATGGAGATGTGTGAGAAAGCATTAGGGAGAGAGATTAGTTAATGCTGACTGAGGTAGGGAAAGGCTGATGTTTGATTTTATTTTAAACTTGAGGAATATCTTTCGTTTGATTGCCTTTTAATTTATATGCAAAAAATGCTATGTTGTCTTTTGGTAACCAAGCTCGCATCTTTGTTTACTACAGTTCTTGGAAATCCCTAATTTCCAACATGTCCCATCATTTTCTCTTTAAGCCATCAAAATCTAGAAAGTGTATAACTTTAACACAGATTATGCCATAAAATCATTTGTTACATCATGAGTGTTCTTGTTCTCAGGAAATAATCACTGTGTAAAGATACAGGACTATGCCACTTGTCGAGTAAGGCAAATCATAACTAAAGTCAAAATGTTTCATTATTTTAGTTATACTAAGGTTCCACTTATAGTGTCAGGGCTAGGGCTTAAACCCTTCAAGCCCATTGTACAGACTTAAGTCACCAGACCCCTCACACAGGTCCTCGCTAGGTAATTAGGAGAGATCCCGGAGCTGTCCGCAGACAACACATGCTCAGTCCTCAGCAAGGGCAGCAGCAGCTTACAGGTCCAGCGGTGGCAGTGGCCTCACGGAAGGTCCCGGGGGACCCTAGGCAGCAACAGCCTTGAGCAGCAGTAGTGGCCTCTCCAAGGCCCCCTTGGGACCGTGGGGGGGGGCATTATGTCTCAGAGCCACTCCTTTATACTTAAGTCCATAACCCAGGGCACCTGGTTGTACATGAGCAATTACATTAGCCAATAACCAAAGAACACCTGGGTGCACGTGCCTATTTACATCAAATGCTTGGCAAGATTCTGAACATCCGAGGGGCCCTGACCATTTTCCTATATTTTCTCAACACACTGTTTTTAGTTTACCAATATTGATGAATCTTCCTTAATGGAGAGAATTTCTCTGAGGATTTAAGTAGAGGTTAAGTTGATTTAAGGCCCCATGGGGAGAATAAAAAATTTCTCAATTATGAAGTTTCTTAAGTATAGAACTCGGAAGGAATTCTTATTTCTCACATGCTGTTTATCATTATTCGTTCATTCAGCACATTTGCTGGTATTGACACTACTATTCTTAATATGAAGCCCTGTCTGCTATGGTATAATCAGCCTGGTTTTTTTTTTTTTTTTTTTTTGCGACTAGCTGATATGGGAATCCAAACTCTTGACTTTGGTATGACACCTCACTGTAAGCAACTGAGCTAACTGGCCAGCCTGAGCCTGTTTTACTAGTGTTATCTTCCTATAAATGGTAAATTAAGTAGTTTGGGAAGTGGTTAATGATGAGCAAATTTGTAATCTAGGATTGTCATGCTTTATAACAACTCTATGACGTTATTATTGTAACTTCAAATTGTTGTATTTGTGTTTTGGGAATGAAAGGCATATTTTAGCATCCTGGAGTTAAAAGTGGCATGGGGTCTTAATCTGGGCAGTAAGATGAAAATGGTGACCTGGGCTTGCCTGATCTGCAACTACCATTGGTTTAACTGCATAGAGTGGATGTACAGAACCAGGTGTTTTTCTTTAACTGCAGCTGTACCATCTGTGGGAACAGGTGGACAGATTCTGTGTCATCAGGAAAACACAGCTGGTGAGACTTAGAAGAGTTAATTGATTGCTTTTCCAGCACTCTCCAGTCACGTATACCTAAGCACAGCTTTTACCTTGGTACAGGTGTTGACTATTGACTCGTCAGGACAATAACAGCAAAAGTGAACAAAAGTATAAATTTGGCTGCATGTGTGTTTGCGTTGGCATGGCACTAAGATAATTTAAGGTTTTATTTTTTATTTTATTTATTTATTTATTTTGGTGGCTGGCTAGTACAGGGATCGAATCCCGGACCTTGGTGTTATCACCATGCTCTAACCAGCCAGTCCCCGATTAAGTTTTGATTTTTTTTGTTTTTAGTTAGTTGAGGATATTTCCAGTCCCTTGTAAGGACAGGTATATATAGTAATATGTATATATAGTTTATATCAGGCTCTTTTCTCTAGTGAACAGGGAAATAAGTAAAAAGGGCCTTTAATTAGGCAGCATAGAGCAAAACAAATGTCATAGGTCCCATCTACTGAAGAATAGAATGTAAATATAGACTCCAGAGTCATAGACTCTTGGAAGGAAGACTAAAGTGCATTCATGACCCCTTTCCCTAACTACACAGATGAGAAAACTAAGAGCTAGAGAAAATAAGTTTTCTCAGTATTGGGCTGGTTCCATGGAGAATTGGGTTAAAATTCAAAATAACGTTAACTTCTGAAATTCTTTTAGAAACCAATAACAAAATGTAGTGGGTCAGATACAGTGATATTTTACAGAGAAATAGCAAAGTAGATAAGTGGGCCAATTTAATGCAGGGAGCAACCAGTCATGTACATGATCTGAGTTCATCTGGCACTACAAACTAAAAACGAACCTGTATTACAGTGTTATTTCAGAAACAATCATTATACCATTGGGATGCATTTAGGGAGCTAGGAGTTTGCCCTGTCATCCTTAAGGTCTGAATTCATGTTTATGCACCACAGTTTAAGAGATAATGTGGACAACAGGATTTGAGAGTGTCCAGAAGATCCCCAAATGTGATTAAAAAAAAACTTCAGTTGAAAGGTTCAAAGAACTGTGCCTGATGAAGAAAAAGCATAGAGGATTGATAAGACTTTGAAGATTGTTTTGCAGAAGTTGGCTAGTTGTATACTTCTCCCTTTAGAACAAGCAGGGTAGGCAGCATCAAGTTTACCTTTGCCATGAGGAAAGACACATGTATTCTGAGGACCAGCAGTATCAGTGTCACCTGGGAGCTTCTTAAAAATGGCCAGTCTCTGACCCAGATGTGCTGAATTTGCATTTTAATGAGATTCCTCAGGTGATTCATATGTACGTTAAACTTTGAGATATATTGTGCTAAAACGTAGATTTTATAATTAAATCAGATGATTCTTCCAAAAGCATTTTTTAAAATGGGGCTAATTCTTACTTGGATAAGAGAAATCTTAGTCCACAGGTTAAATTCTTACCTGGATGAAAAAAGTTTTACCCATAGTGCTCATAGTCTAGTGAGGAGACAGCCAATAATAAGCAAACAAATATATATTAAGTCCTAGATGGAGATAAATGCTTCGAAGAAAAATAGAACAAGTGAAAGGGTTGGAGAATTCTTTGGTTTAAGAGCTAATTTATTCCCCAGCTCTTTTTTTTTTTTTTTTAATATTTCTCACTTTTCTTAGGTAGGTTTTAGAGCAGACTTCAGGGTTTTTTGTATGTTTGGCAGCTCATGGGTAAGGGGATCTGAAACCTTGACCTTGATTTTATAACAATGCACTCTAACCAGTTGAGCAACTGGCCAGCCCCAGACTTAAGTTTTTCTGTTTGTTTGTTTTTTGGCAGCTGGCCTGCACTAAGGATTCGAATCCTTGACCTTGGTTGTTACAAGGTTGTGCTGTAACCAACTGAGCTAACTGGCCAGCCCCAGATTTCAGTTTTTAAGGACAAAAATATATACAGGTATTTTTATATTTTTATATTCAAAGAATTATGTGTAACTCAGTGCCTGGCACATAGTTGTCATTTTAAAAAATTGGAGTGCTTCCTAATAAATCTCAGGATCTTTTAAGAAAATCAAAACTGACTGTGACCTGCCCCGTCACATGGGCTAAGAATTCTGGTTAGGCAGGAAAGAAGGATATAGGACCTAGGTAGACTAGGTGACCTTTAGATGACTTTTTAAAAGTTTATTCTTTTGTTTCCTTTTTCATATTATTGTGACTTTTGGATTCTTTGTGGGTATTGTTGGAATCAGAATCTGAGGGTTTGAATAGAGAAGTAGTTTCCACACTGTTGTATAGCAGATGGGTATGGTTTTGGAGTAATGAAGGGGTTTTCGGACAGACTGTGGGTTATTGAGTGATTTGTTAACATTTCTTCTCCTCTGTTGTTCTGTGTGTGGGTTTTTCTTGGAACTTGCCTGGATGGGCATGCTACAAATTTGCAAATATTGTTCTCAATTTTAGATAAAGAATTTTGTTGCAAATTTATATTTAAGTTTTTTTCTTATCCAGATGTTCATTTACACACTTAAAAAGAAAACCCAGAATCAATCTTAACAAGAGAAGTGTGCACATAGAGAAGAGTTAACTTTATGCTTGCTATTCTAGAAATGAGCTGGTTAAGTTACACTCAAGTAATAGCAAATAAGGTACAATTTCTTTTGATATTTGAAAAGAAAATCATATATGTATGACTGCTGTACATAAGTCAGAAAATAATGTGGCAAATGGCTTTTTTTTTTGGCAAGTAGCTTTATTGAGATGTAATTCACATACCACACTGTTTGTTTTGGTGGCTGGCCCATGCAGGGATCGAACCCTGGACCTTGGTGTTCTCAGCACCATCCTCTAACCAACTGAGCTAACCGCCTAGCCCTCATACTCTTATAATGTATACGATTTGATGGTTTTTAGTATATTCACAAGGTTGTGTATCCATCACTGTATATATCAACATTTTTATCATCACTAAAAGAAACCCCATACTCTCTAACAGTTATTCCCCATATTTCCCTTCCCTAGCCTCTGATCTACTTTCTGTCTCCATAGATTTGCCTTTGTGCTTTTTATTGGTTGTTTTACTGTTTAAAATGGCCCCCAGGTATAATGCTGAAGTGTTGTTTAGTGTTCCTAAGTGTAAGAAGGCTATGGAGAAAATATGTTAAATAAGCTTTGTTTGGATTGTTTGTCATGTTAATGAATCAATGTATGTTAAAAAGTTGTCTCTAAACAGCTGCCAGGGGCCGGCCGGTGGCTCACTTGGTAGAGTGTGGTGCTGATAACACCAAGGCCCCGGGTTCGGATCCCATATACGGATGGCCGGTTCACTCACTGGCTGAGTGTGGTGCTGACAACACCAAGTCAAGGGTTAAGATCCCCTTACTGGTCATCTTTTTTTAAAAAAAAAAAAAAAAAAAAAAAAAAAAAACAGCTGCCAAAAAACTAAAACACACGTAAAGGAAGGTTGTGTACTAATAGATTGACAAGAAAGTTCTGACTAGGGGCTTGCAAGAACCTAACCCAGTATTTGCCCTAGGAGCAAAGGTTCAGTATCTGCTAATTCAATGTTTGTGGCAGTAATGAGAATGTACCACATTTTACTTATCCATTCATCAGTTGATGGATATTTGACTTGTTGCTACTTTTAGGCTATTATGAATAATGCTGCTACAAACATTTATGTACTAGTTATTGTAGACATGTATTTTCATTTCTCTTGGATATATATCCACGAGTGGAGTTGCTAGGTCAAATGGTAATTTTATGTTTAACCTTTTGAGGAACTTCCAGACTGTTTTCCAAAGTGGCTGCACCATTTTATATTCCCAACAGCAGTGTATAAAGGTTTCAGTTTCTCCATAGCCTCAGCTAATACTTATTATTATCTGTCTTTTTGATTATAGTCATCTAGTGGGGGTGAAGTGGTATCTCATGATTGATTTGCATTTCCGTAATGGCTAATGATGTTGTTTCATGTGCCTATTGGCCATTTCTGTATTTTTGGAGAAATGTCTATTCAAATTCATTGACCAGGATATTGCTTTTTAATGACACCAAAACATCTGTTTGAATAAATGTATTTTATGGAAAAACTAAAAGTTTTAAATTGTCAAAACCCAAATTCATTATTATAAATTAGCTTCGTATAGGATACTGATAGGTTATTGTGGGTTCTCCTACTTTTTTTTTTTTTTTTTTTTGGCAGCTGGCCCATATGGGGATTTGAACCTGTGACCTTGCTGTTATAAGGTTGCACTCTAACCAACTGAGCTAACCAGCCAACCCCCTACCTTTTTCACTAAGGCCAAATAAAAATTTCAGATTTTGTAATAAAGGAAGTATATTTTTTAAGCCATATTCCCATGTGAGGAGGACTATTCTCTGAAGACCACTCTGAGAGAAATTTAGCAGTTCTTTGTGGTTGGAAGGCCTAGATCTCCCAGTTCCACATCTTACTCATCTGGCTTGCATTGCAATATTTAGGATAGGAGTCGGGCCACAAACACATTTAAGTGAGTGCAGGTGTGCATTTGAATGATGGGCTAAAGCAGATCTCTACACCTGTCATTCATTATCTGACTTTGTGATCATTCCAGTATTTCCCAATTTTATAGGCTGAATTGGCAGTAAGTGGCTTTTGTTCAAGTCCTCAGCTGCATTACAACACAAGACTATGTTGAGCTAGTCATCTGTATGTATATTTTGGTAAAGTTTCCTAAACCCAGGAGCCTTTTAAAAAATTGTTGTTCTCCTTGATCTCTTAGATATAATTTTTTTATCATACACCATTTAATTTGTGTGTGTGTGTATATATTTTTTTTGGCAGATGGCTGGTGTGGGGATCCGAACCCTTGACCTTGGTGTTACAACTTCCATGCTCTAACCAACTGAGCTAACAGGCCAGCCCCCTAATTTGTATATGTTTTATAATAAGTGTTTGTTTTCTGATTATTCATTCAGAGATAATTCAGGAATAAATCATTCTTTATTTTTTATTTTTTTTTTTAAAATGACCAGTAAGGGGATCTTAACCCTTGACTTGTGTTGTCAGCACCATGCTCACCCAGTGAGCTAACTGGCCATCCCTGTATGGGATCCAAACCTGTGGCCTTGGAGTTATTAGCACCACACTCTCCTGAGTGAACCACGGGCTAATTATTCTTTATCATTCCTCTGAGATCTGGAGATTGTGATTTGTCCAAATTTCATAAACAAAATGAAATTTATACAGCATCTTTTTCATGAAAGGCAGAGAGCTAGGAACTCTACATAAGACAGATTTTCCAGATCTTAAGAAATTTGATATGTAGTGAGAGGTATGGACTGTGCACTCAAGTAACTAAGGATGGAGTAAAGGAAGTGATCCGTAAAGATCACACATGGAAAATGTCATCTTCACGAGGCCTTGAAGGATAGCTTTCAAAGTGATCTAGAGAAGAACAAATCATGACTGCAACACAGATTGTTTGAGTGGCTTGATAGTTTGGTGGGCTTCTTTATTTGAATTAGAGGATCCCAGATGAGACCTTTATTATCCACCTTTAACTCAAGTCTAGGTTATATGTCTCTTCCCAACTGTTGTGTGTAGAATCAGGGATATGACTTATAAGTGCCCTCTTAAACTGCTCTGTACCTTTTTGCCATAGTTGTAGTAGTATGTATAACTGTGTTCAACCCTCCTTAGAATGTCCACACTCTGGGTTGAGAATCAAGGCTGTTTGCCCAAGAAACAACTTAATCTGTTCCAGACAATACTGTTTTGCCTTTTTCTTTCTCCATTGGGAGTTTGTACTGCCCATGGCTTAGTTATTTCCACCCTATGACATTTTTCTCTCACATTCATGTTGTCTTTAATAACTTCCCATCATTCCTTTATCAACTGTAGTTTAGTTAAGGCAGGAGATCTTCCCTTTACTTTGTTCTTTGTGAGTTAAATAAATAAATAAATAAAACAAAAAACTAGGCATAAGATTACTTCCAGTTAGCTCAGTTGGTTAGATCGTATTGTTACAACACCAGGGTCAAGAGTTGTGATTCCCATACCAGCCAGCTGCCAAAAAAAAAAAAAAAAAAAAAAGCAGTAGTATTTAAAGTTTTTTTTGAAATGAAGTTAGAGAGTATTCCCAAATCTCCTACATAATCAACAAGTTTCTGTCTACTTTGTTATTTTTCCTAATTAGTTTTATTCTTTGTATCCAGCATTTAAGATCAATAAAAACCATAAAGTTTGTTAAATTCTGTTTAGTTACTACTATTGCAGTAGTAGTATTGCCCATTATGGTATTTTCTAAAAAAATACACCACTACCCTCTAACCAACTGAGCTAACTGGCCAGCCTTTGAGATAGTTTTCTTTACTGCATGTTTCCTTAGAGCCTTTAATAAGTTAATATCTATATCGTGAATTTTGAGAGGATGATACAGTATGAAGTGCTTCCTAAACTCGTTTGACTATTATGTAAACTGTTCCCCCTATCAATATCTCAAGGGATTAGTAATACATAGAGCATTTGGGGAAATGCTGGCCCACTGTTTTTCCATTCTAAAAGATCTTGGGTTTTTTTGTTCTTGTTCTGGTTCATGTCAGTTTAATAATCTAATAAAAGACAAAAGACAATGAAACAGCATCATATAGCACAGCAGTTTTATTTAGCTCCCTCTGGATAAAATCTTCAGTTTTCCCATAGTTTTCCTAGAAATCCAGTTGTAGAATCAAATTGTAAATCCATTTCAGCTAATAACATATTTTAATGTTTACTTTCATGGTCTATTTTATTAGCAGTTACGTTGCTTCTCAGACTTTGAGCAAGTCGCAGGTGCTATACCGACTATTAGCATAGCCATAGTTCCCATAGTTGCCACAAGATATTCCTTCACCAGGAGGGCCTGCAAGCCTCATCCTGGCAGAGGAGGGTGGGAAAAGGCAGGAGAGGGGAAGCAGTGGGATGGGTGAATAGGAAAGAACCAGGGGTCACCTGTACTGCCTCTTAGTACCAGGGCCCCATGGAACAGTTGAACTTGGGTTTATTGTAGGTTTGGAGGGCTACCTCCTTGGGATCTTTTAATACTACTTTTAATGGGGAAAAATGTTTTCTAAATTGAAAACACGTGACATTAAGTACATTTTTTAAAAATGTGAACAACAACAACAACAAAAAAATGTGAACAGTTTGTTTTGTAATTTGGGGCCTGCTTGGAAATACCCAGCTCCTACAAGGCAGCTTGCATACAGCCTTAAAGCCTGCTGCCTGTGTTCTCCTTTCTGGACGGGAGGACTCAGGCAGAACATGAAACCATATCTCAGGCTTCCATTTCTGGTGGATCATTTAATTCAAGTATAAGGCTTGGATTCGTTGCTGCAGATTTTACTTTTAATGAAGGTCAGCCATCTTGTAAATGTATGTAGTTGGTAGGGAAGAGAACTGGATTGATGTATGTTGAGTCAGCATGGAATTATCACTACTGTCAGAGAATTTTGTATGACTGATTTTTAGTGAGTAAGGGAGATGACTCGTGTGAAAATTAGTGTTTTGCATTTTCTTTTATTTAATGGATTCAGCATGTGTTTATGGCTAATGTCATATATTTGCATAATGCAAGTATTATATAGCTTATAAAATGCCTTACATGTATTATCTGATAGGAAGAGGGAGCAGAGAAAACCTTATGAGGACACCAAAATAAATGAGAGTCTATATATAGTCCAGTATTGAAGAGAAAAAAGATATCACAAATCATTTGGGATGGTTTGGTTTCAGATAACTGAATGTTTAACTCAAACAGCATAAATGACAAAGGAGGTATACTGGCTTGTGTACTGGAAAAGGCCTAGAGGTAGGGTGGAAGAGTTCAGGTTTGGTTGGTGCTATAGTTCCATGATGTCAGAGACCTGGTTTCTTTGTTTCTCTTCTCTATCTTACTCAGCGTCTGAATCCTCTTAAGATTGGCTTCACTTGTAGCAAAATGGCTAAAGCTACATACCTCATTGTCATGAAAGACTGAGAGAGGACATGCTCAACATTCCACATAAGAGTTCAGAATAATAGCCTGATTGGACCAGCTTTTAGGTCTCATGTCCATTCTTTCTTTCTTTTTTTTTTGTCTTTTTGTGACCGGCCACACCGCGTTCAGCCAGTGAGCGCACTGGCCATCCTTATATAGGATCCGAACCCGCAGTGGGAGCACTGCTGCGCTCCCAGTGCCGCACTCTCCCGAGTGCGCCACGGGGTCAGCCCATGTCCATTCTTGACCCACTTGTGAGATGCACCATAAAAGCTATGAACAAAGTACTGTGGGCCTTCTAAGAAAAAAGATGGCTTCTAGGTGGAGCAGCAGGGATGAACGGAGTGTAAGGGTTTAGGGACTAAGTGTCAGGGTGCAGCACAGTGTCCAGTAAGTGTTTGTTGACAGAAGAATATGATTTTACAGTCCAAGATGGAGGAATGAAGGAAAAAGTAAGTGGATTGATCTAGGCCACAGTTCTAGGTATAGGGGAGAATGCTAGCAAAGGCTCAGAGATGAGGAATCACAAAAGATGCTTACAAAATGGCAAGTGCTCTCATTTAGGCCAGAATGCATCTCACATCCTATTACTGTATATCCTCTTTATCTTGTGTTTGGGGATTATGAAATGCATTTTTGTTGGATTATTGCCCCACTAAGAAAAAAAATTCAAAAATT
Organism: Cynocephalus volans; assembly: GCF_027409185.1. Taxonomy (NCBI): domain Eukaryota; kingdom Metazoa; phylum Chordata; class Mammalia; order Dermoptera; family Cynocephalidae; genus Cynocephalus; species Cynocephalus volans. The sequence goes on from NC_084460.1 coordinate 29,661,032, forward strand.
CCAATCTCTTGCAGTTCTATATTTGAAACTGCTTCATTTTGGATTTCTTATCCTTAGACCCTTCTAATAAATTCTGTGGTCACACTGGGCCTGATCCGTTCCGGTGCTAAACGAAAACATACAGTCACAAAACTGTGTAGGCATAAATGAGAGGCATATGGGAGTGGTGTAAAAGGAACTCTAGGAGTATTACATGCCTGGGTGGGCGAGCTAAACTAATAACTCCCAGCAGTTCTTTTGAATCAGACATCGTGGAGCCAAGAGTCTAGCGTTTGGAATTCCACTGCCTGTGCAAAGGGTCTGTCTTTTATCCTCCAAACCACCATTTGTTAAATGGCTAATGACCCAGTGGACCTGTTGACAACAAAGTGGGGAGGCTGGCAAAGATCAAGTTAAAAGGAAAAAGAGGAGTTCAAAGGTAGGAAAGTAAGAACAAGAAGGGTTTAATCATATCTTCACCTACCCTGTTTTTTTAAAACAATTTATTGTGTAGAATTTTGAACATATACAAAGTAGACAGAATAATGTAGTGAATCCCCATGAACCTATCCTCCCAGCCCTAATAAACTGCAGTTACCAGACTTATTGAACGAAATCCAGAACTCTGGTGAGCCTTGGGTTTGGTCTCCAGACTTCTCTAGGTCGTGTCACCTTTGGCTTTCTGCCAAAGGTGTTTAAACACCTCTTTTTTCCTGTTTTAGCACCTAGTGTGCACACAACACTGTGTTTAGGCTTTGTGATGAGTAGTACAGCACTTAACCTCTAATAGCTTAAGGAAATAAGTGTTATTGTTCTAGTTTTGAGAGCAGAAAAGTGTAATTAATTCTATCAAGGGAGCACAGTCAGGAGGGGACCTTGGAAGTCTTTATTGAGAAAATGGCATCTGAGTTTACAACAGAAGGGTGGGGCAAAGGGATAGGGAATGGATCTCTGAGATAAAAATTCAACTCTTAGCTCTTTTTCACTTGACTAGAATGTGGCATTTATGTTACATTTATAACAAGATATATTTTATTTTTTTATTATTATTATTTTTTTTGTCTTTTTCGTGGCCGGCACTCAGCCAGTGAGTGCACTGGCCAGTCCTATATAGGATTCGAACCTGCGGCGGGAGCGTCGCTGCGCTCCCAGCGCCGCACTCTCCCGAGTGCACCACGGGCTTGGCCCTAACAAGATGTATTTTAGATGTGGTTTTCCTTCTTTAAGCAACTTAGAAATATGTAAGTTTCAGATATTTTCTGCTAAACTCTGTGTCTCCTTGAATGCTTATTATCAAGATGAATTATACAAGGTGTGTTAAATCCTTTTGAAAAGTACCATTTCAAAGCAAGCTGAACCAAGTTTGACTGAACAGGACCTATGAGAAGATGTGGGTTTTGTCTGCATCGTGTGCTTCAGTTGTATTTATCAGTGAAATAAGCCAGGAGAGCCGTCTGACTTTTGCATTTTAAAAAGCTGACAGGCCTAGGGGAATGCACCATAAATATAAATAGCATGTTATAGATTAATGAGGTATTGAGCTACCTGGCACCTTCCTCTGCCTTGTGTTCTGTCTTCTATTTCTCAAGGAGTGATTCCTCTTTGTGTTTCAGACCCATGTTTCTCACTGCCTGCAGATGTCCATGTGGCTTGTTTCACTGTCTTCTCATATCCAGCTGTTTCAAACTGCATGGAATCCTCAGGGATCTACACTCCCTATCTTGAAAAAACAGTGCTTCCTCCTGATGCTTTCTTCTTAAAACTTTATCACTTTTTTCCCCTTATATACTTTATTTTATTCTTTCGCTTAAAAAAAAAAAGGTACAATTGACTCACAATAAACTACATATAGTTAAATTGTAGAATTTAAGTTTTGACATGTCTATACCTGTGAAACCATCATCACAATCAAGATAGTGAACATATCCATCACTCCATAAAGTGTACATTTTCTAGGATTTTATATGTTTTATATTTATTTATAGTTTATATAAATGAAATCATACAATATGCACTCCCTCCCTTACTTCCATCCTTTCTTCCTTTTTTGGTCTGGCTTCTTTCATCCAGCATAATTATTTTAAGATGTTGTTGTATATAGCAGTAGTTCATTCCATTTTATTGTTGAGTAGTATTCCATTGTATGGATATATCATTTATTTATCTGTCTATAGATGCTTGAGTTGTTTTCAATTTTTAGCTATTACAAATAAAGCTGCCTTGAACATTCATGTACAAATGTTTGTATGGACATATGCTTTCTTTTCTCTTTGTTAATACATACGAGCGGTGTGGCTGGATTATATATATTAACTGTCTAAGAAATTGCTAAACCATTTTTCCAAAATATTTTCAAGTGCTTATTTGTCATTTATCTCCTTTGGTGAAATGTCTGTTTAAATCTTTTACCCATGTAAAAAAAAATTGAGTTATTTTATTGTTGAGTTTTGAGAGTTCTTTGTATATTCTGGGTACAAGTCATTAATCAGATATATGCCTACAAGTATTTTCTTCTAGTGTGTAGCTTGTCTTTTTATTTTCTTAATGGTGTCTTTCAAAGAACAGAATGTAAAAAAATTTTTTTAAGTACAAGTGATCAATTTTTTTTTTTTCATTTATGGACTGGGCTGAGCTTTGTTGTTGTATCTAAGAAATCTTTGCCTGGCCCAAAGATTTCTTAGTTTTTTTAAATTTTATTTATTTATTTTATTTATTTATTTTTTTAAATTTTATTTTGTCAATATACATTGTAGCTGATTATTGCTCCCCATCACCAAAACCTCCCTCCCTTCTCCCTCCCCCCTCCCCCCCAAAGATTTCTTAGATATGCACATGGATTTCTTAGATATGACACAGATTTTCTTTTATGCTTTATTCTAGAATTTCTATAGTTTTGAGGTTTAAATTTAGATCTATTATTCATTTATAGCCCATTTTGTATATGGTATGAAATATGGATCAAAGTTCATTTTTTTTGTGTATGAATATCTGATTGTTCCAGCATCTGTGTTGAAAAGACTATCCTTTTCCTACAGGATTACCTTTGTACCTTTGTCAAAATTCATTTGTCCATATATATGTTGGTCTGTTTCTGGACTCTATTCCATTGATATGTTTTATGTTTATGCCTATAGAACGCTCTTTTGACGTACCATAACTTGAAATGAGGTAGCGTTAGTCCTTCAACTGTATTCTTTTTTTTCAAAGTTGTTCCGGATATTCTAGGTACTTTGAATTTCTAAATAAATTTTAGAATCAGCTTGTCAATTTCTATCCCCCCCAAAAAATCATGCTGAGATTTTGATTGGGACTACATTGAATTTATCCAGGGGGAGAACTGACATCAACAATATTGCATCTTCCAATATATGGACATAGTATATATGTCCATTTATTTTGGTCTTCATTAACTTTTCTCAAGTGGTGTTTTGACATTTTTCATGTACAGGTATTATATGTCTTTTATCAGATTTATCTCAGTATTTCATAATTTTTGATTCTTATAATTGTGTTCTAAATTGCTAGTATTAGAAATCCATTTGATTTTTGTATATCATCTTGCATTCTGTAACTTAGCTAAATTCACTTATTTTATTTTATTTTTATTTTTACTTTTTTTAATATTTAATTTTTTAAAATCTTCTTTTGGTGGCTGGCTGGTACAGAGATCCAAATAAATTCATTTATTTTAATAGCTTTTTTGTAGATTCCATTGGATTTTCTACACATCATTTGCAAATAAGGACAGCTTCACTTCTTTCACTTATTTTACTTATTTAGTTATTACCAGTATTTTCCTTGTTGTCACTGCTTCAGAGATTCTGTCTTTTTCCTTGTTATCTTCTTGGTCCTAGCCATTATCATATTATGTTTTTTTGGTTTTGTTTTTTAAATCATTTAATGGCCTTCTAAGCAAAGTCTCTCAAATACCAGCTGTTCTTCTCTTAGTCTGTCTTGCTTGTGGTTATAAAAACTTGTCTCCAAAAAACACTGGTTTCTGGGCCGGCCCCGTGGCGCACTCGGGAGAGCGCGGCTCTTGGGAACGCAGTGGCGCTACCACCGCGGGTTCGGGTCCTATATGGGAATGACCGGTGCGCTCACTGGCTGAGCACGGTGTGGACGACACCAAGCCAAGGGTTGCAATCCCCTTACCGGTCACAAAAAGACAAAAAAAAAAAACAAAAAAAACAAAAAAAAAACACTGGTTTCTTTCTGTGATACCATGGTTCCCAGGTACCAATTGCATGAAGTCCTCCTTACTTATCCCTCCACATTGGGACCTTTCCCTTCCTGCTGATAACCAACATCTGTGTTTACCAATCCAATTTATTCCTACCAGTTCAACTTATTCCAGCCCAGTTCCCACTTAAAATAATAGATGGGGGGGACATCAGAGTTGGGATTGTAAGATTTGCTTTGAATACCCACTTTCCTGTTTAGTATCTGTGTCATCTTGGACAAGTTCCTTAACCTTTGGGCCTGTTAGCTCTGTAGGAAGAGAATAACACAAGGAGATCTTTATAATGTGTTATGAGGATTAAAAGAGAGAACATAGTAATCCTGGTCATGCACTTGCAACACTGTGGGTAGTCAGTAAATATTTAGCTTGGCACTAATGTGAGCACCAAGTGAATGAATGAATGAATGAATATTTGCTTGTATATCCCGTTTCTGTACTGTTCTCTTATCTTAGGGTGCCCTCTTCTATTTTTAGGCCCTCTGAATCTTCCTCATGTTTTAAGGTCAGTGAAGCCCATTTCAATTACTAATCTCCCTTCATTCTTCAGATCCTTCTTTTTTCCGACCTTGGTGTTAACAGCACCCATGCTCTAACCAACTGAACTAACCAGCCAACCTTTATGTCCCTTTTGAGTTGATATCTTCCTAGGGACTGGATCTATATCTTTTGGACATCTTTGTATTTCTCATAATGCCTAGCATAGATGTATTATAGGTGCTGAAATAATTAGTTGATTATATAATTAATTTTGAAGCAGTTCAGCAGAATACTTTGTAGGGTGACAGCTAAATAAGGTTTGTTTGTTTATTGATGAGATTAAAGTTTCAGGGGGAAGTATGTTGAATTTTATAAGATACAGTGGAAATGGTAGAAATCTTTTTATCTGAGTAAAGGTAGCTTTAAAAGAATAGTAATTAACTTTTTTTCTTTTTTAATTCTGATTTTGGACATGAAATAGGTAGGGTCAGTTGGTTAGAGTGCAGCCTTATAACACCAAAGTCACGGGTTCAGATACCCATACCAACCAGCCACCAAAAAAAAAAAGTAGATAGGGTCGTTTATACAACGAAGTGGAAGTTTGGTAGTTAAATCATTTCTTCTCTCTGTACCACTTCATAAACATTTTAAAACATCACATTGTTTCTGCCGAAATAGGATATTCAATATTTAAGGGTTACATGTATATACAGGTTAAAAATGGTATTATGATTAGAACACAGACTTTATAACATACTTTTTGAAAACAGCTTAAGACTTTTCAGGTTCTATTAAGAAGTTGTGCAGTCAAACCATGCTGATCAGAGGAAGATTTATTGGGCTGGTTAACATTTTAAAATAAGGGGCTTCAAAAACAGAAGATGGCCATGTGAAAATTATATAGATTCACATTTTGTGTCGTCCATAAGTAAAGTGCTTCTAGAACACAGCAAAATAAAACAAAAAAACCAGAAGATGATGCAGGTTACTTTTATGTGCTGTGTTAAAAATCTACAGTATTCATTCTAAGCTGTTGAACCTTTCCTTAGTGCTTTGCATATAAAGTATGGTAGCAAATCTTGACCCAGTATAACTTGTTGAAAAACCTAACTGGAGGGCTGGCCCATGGCTCACTCGGGAGAGTGCGATGCTGATAACACCAAGGCCATGGGTTCAGATCCTATATAGGGATGGCCAGTTCACTCACTGGCTGAGCATGGTGCTGACACCACCAAGCTAAGGGTTAAGATCCCCTTACCAGTCATCTTTAAAAAAAAAAGAAAGAAAGAAAGAAAGAAAAACCTAACTGGCATATGGCCTGTAATTCCAGGGTCACCATTTTGGAGTTATGCTCTACGGGGTGCTATTCACATCCAATATAATGTGAAAGGTAATCATTCTAGAGTTGTATAGGTAGGAGGTCCTGGCTTAATGCCTTTGACTTTAATAAGTCAATAAAGCAGTTTCAACATTGCTTGAGAGCTAGAATTTAAGATGCACTAGGAGACACCGGAAAGTAATTTGTAGGCAGCTAGTAAATCTGGTTCTGGCACTTAGCCTTCCCCATGGTACCATGGAGAACTTAGGTGTTTCTTCCATTGCTAATATTTCAAATTTAGGTGATGGATCAAGGTCAGGAATGACAGTACTGAAATGTGGCTGACATGTAGTCCAGAGGTCAAAGGTCAAACAATTAGAAGCAGTTCAGAGGTCAGGTGACTAGATGCAGTTTAGGCCAAAGTTAGACATGATTTTGGTGTGGAATGTGAATGGAAATCCACACACCTGGCCTATCTCCATTGGCTGGTGATTGGCTGGTCATCGTTCCTAGATTATACTGTGGGTACACAGAGGAGACTTGAAATCGGTGATTCACAGTGATGAGCAAGGAGAGAAGCAGGGCTCTCTTCTTCCCTTACGTGTAGGCCTTCCTAGGGCTGAAGATGAATTCCTGCTTCTGCCGTTTTGCTTAAGCGGTGTCTTGATTGTGGTAGACAATTATGATGTATAGGCTGATGTCTCACCACTCTTGTTTCCTGCATGAAATTTTTTTTTTTTCTTGTTTTGGTTCTTTCCATTTCTCTCACTTATGGGTATATTTCCCCAACTTATCTGAACCTAAAACTGGCCTATCCTGGGAGGTTTTCCATTATTCCCAACTAGAAGACAGGCAATGTTATGGTAACCATGTTTCAAAGCATTGATAATTGCCAGCTTTAACTGTGGTAGTCTGTAAGTTCAGAACCAGGGCAGACTGGTTAGCTCACTTGGTAGAGTGTTGTGCTAATAGCACCAGGGTCAAGGGTTTGCCTCCCCATACTGGCCAGCTCCCCCCCCCCCAAAAAAGTTCAGAACCAAATTTGTCTTTGTAAAAGAATCATGAATTTGACAAAGTTGGACTTCTTTTAGTACATTTGGCTTGGTACATTTTCAACAGTGTGTTTTCAGAAGTATGTAATTAAAAGGGCCTGCCTGCCCATGGCTCACTTGGGAGAGTGTGGTGCTGATAACACCAAGGCTATGGGTTTGGAACCCTATATAGGGATGGCCAGTTAGCTCACTTCAGAGAGTGTGGTGCTGACAACACCAAAGTCAAGGGTTAAGATCCCCTTACCGGTCATCTTTTTTTAAAAAAAAGTATATAATTAAAGAAAATTTTCTTTCTTTTTCTCTCTCTCTCATCAAATATCTTTAAGTACTATTAATATGATGACAACTCCCAGATTCATATCTCCAGCCCAGATTTCTTCACTGAACTCCAGACTGGTTTGTTCAGTTGCCTACATGGCATCACCACTTGGATATCTAATAGATATTTCATATTGAGCATGTCCAAATCTGAACTTTTGATCTTCCTTCTCAAACCATCTTTTCCTTCAGTCTTCCCCAGTTTTAGTCTTTGACCAAAAACCTTGGAATTATTCTTAACTTTTTTTTTCCCTTACCCATATATAGTGAGTCAGGAAATCCTGTTTGCTCCATCTTGAGAAAATATACCTTCATTCCTCCCATTCTGGTCCAAACCACTAGCATCTGTAGCCTGGATTATTGGAGTTGCTTCCTACTTGTTTCCCCTGTTTCCATGCTTGGCCCACCATCTTTTTTGAACATAGCAGCCAGAGTGATCTAATTTAGTCAGGTCATGTCAATTCTCTGCTCAGAATCTTATTAATGACTCCACTTTACTCAAAGTAAAATCAGAATTTTTTTGGCGGCTTTCAATCTTTCTATGATCTGTCCCCCTCTGCGTGCCCCCACTTGACCTCTGAATTCATATCCTACTACTTTCCTAGCTCAGCCACATGGATCTTACAGTTCCTTGAATGCCCTAGGCCTAGTCTTGCCTCAGGACTTATCCTAGACAGTTCTTTCTTCACCTCTCCTATGGCTCATTTCTTTACCTCCCTTCTCAGTGAAGCCAACCAGGCTACACCTCTATTTAAAATTGCACCCTGTACTCCCCATTCCACTCTACCAGCTTATCACCTTCTAACTTACTATATGTTTTACCTATCAGTTTTGTTTGTCTCCCCTTGCTAGAATGTAAGCTCCAAAGGAGACAGAGATGTTTGTCTATTTTGTTTATTGACATATCTCCATAGCCTGGAACATGGTCAGGCATATGATAGATGCACAATAAATATTTGTTGCATAAATCAATGGATAGAACCAGTAAGTGAGGTAGACAGGTGGCCCCAGTTGGTAGTTTGCTTTCTCCAAATGAAGTTATCCATATTTTTCACAGTTTTTGGTATGTGCAATTCAAAATCTTTGTGAAATCGTAGGCATTTAAATTTTGGGAAGCAGAATGCTATCAAGGTGTGTTTTGAACCAAGTAAAAACTATAAAATGTTAAAATAGAAAAGCTATGTGCCAGAAAAGGTGATAACTTGAGCAATTTTTGAAAAATACCACTAGGTCATTTTATATCTTGATTCATTGCTGTGGAACACTTAATTACAAAATGTTCTATTTCCTTGAAATAAAGAGCAGATTCTCTGGCTTGTTAGTAAGATTCACAAATGAAATGATTTTAGCTCCCATTAAGGTTTTTTTATTTCTTTATTCTTTTACAGTCTACCATAAAAAATCTGAATTTCATTTAAGCTCAAAATTCTGTGGTGGAAAATCAAAAATGGAAGACTTTTGAGCAAATATCCAGTGTAGAAGCAAATGTAAATAGTAGATATCATATTGATGCCAACTGAGGAAATATGATTAGACTTAGTCAATAAATAAATCTGTTAACATAATCTGCCATGTGCCAATTTAAATAATGAAAGCATTACTGTAGGAGGATGTTTCATTAAATGTCATACAAGGCCTTTATCTTTTTGTGCAAGCTCACCATATGGTAGACACTTAATAATAGTTTGATTAATAATAATAATACTGAATTTTCTGCTTCTTAAATTGTTTATGAGAGAGGGGATACTTACTTACACGTAAACTGTTAATATATGTTATCCATTAGTAACTGACATTTTTCTTTTTCCTGAAGATTTGCAATGACTTTATAATAGGATAAACATTTTTGTGATGTTTTAAATTATTTATTTATTTATTTATTGGTGGCTGGGATTGAACCCTGGACCTTGGTGTTTTCAGTACCAAACTAACCGGCCAGTCCTTTGTGATGGTTTTTGTATAGGATAAATGACAAAGGTTATAGAAGAACCTATTCTTAGTGGCCATACTCTAAAACTAAAGGAAAGTAAATTTTTAGTTGTTGTGAATTTCGAATTTATATTATTTGCTCTGAAAAATTAATTTAGCTCACCATGGTCTATCTGGATATATTTTCTTTGCATTTAAAAGTTTACCGCTTGTGGTGTTATAACACCAAGGTCAAGGATTTGGATTCTTGTACTGGCCATCCACACCCTCCCCGCTCCAAAATTTACCACTTGTGAAAGCAAAGAAAAATAAGTTTACATTGCCTGTTTAGTTTCATTTCAGAGCCAGAATTTGTTAAAGGTGTGAAATATCAGGTCTTATTAAAGGAAGTTTCAGGGAATATGATGGTAAAAGTAAAATTTTCTAATAAAATGCAGAGGAATAATTAGAATTAATTGAAGAGTTTGTACAGTTTCCCAGCAGAATGTGAATTACATATTTATTGGTAGGTTATCAATACTTATTTTATAAAAGCAGAATACTATTATTAACCTTAATATTTATTTGTTTCCAAAAGAGATGTTGACAGTGTACTTGAAATATTGGATGGTTTAATTTTTCTTATGTCCCGTGTTTCATATTCTTTCAAAAGACAGGAAATAAAAAGTCTGCTCTGCAGAAAGTTAATTTAGGTGTATATGAAAATCTGTATAGGCACTCCCAGTTTTTTGAAAGAAGGCATGCCAACAAAACTAGTTGTAAAAACCTCTCCATGAACATTATTAATTTTTAATAAACTAGTTTTTATAATAAACTAACTTATTATAAAAGCAGGGACATTTTACTGAAGATTATGAAGAAATAATCCCAATACACAAAGTGGGAAATTTATAAAGAAGGCAGGATCTCTGGATTATTCTGGTTGTTTTGTAAGTGCTAGGCCTCTTATAAATTTTTGTCTTCACCAATAGGTTCACTTTTATCTTGAGTACTGGGAGTTTTGATCTCTTAATTAGTTGCGTATTCTTTGGATCTTAGTTTCCTCTGAGTAATAGACAGGCATCACCAATAAGTATAGTTATCTTAATAAAACTCATATTTTAGACTTTTCAGCCTTAAATTTTCTGCATTTATCAAAATAAATTCTACTTAAGAATTTAGGGTTTGGATTCATGTTGGGACCTTAGGCACATCAAATACACCAACCTTCTTTGTTTTTAAATTTATAAAATAGGGTTCGGTAAATACCTGTTTTATCTTACAAGAATTTGGACATCCAGTTTTGTTTTTCACATAAAGCCTTCTGAAATACAGTAAGAGCTATAGATCTTAATAAATTGATAAATGGGGCCTGCATACCCAGAGGAATGGAAATCATCAAGTCGAAGATATACCTGTTCCCCAGTGTTCATCGCAGCACTCTTTACAATAGCCAAGAGTTGGAACCAGCCCAAATGCCCATCATCAGATGAGTGGATACGGAAAATGTGGTACATCTACACAATGGAATACTACTCAGCTATAAAAACGAACGAAATACTGCCATTTGCAACAACATGGATGGACCTTGAGAGAATTATATTAAGTGAAACAAGTCAGGCACAGAAAGAGAAATACCACATGTTCTCACTTATTGGTGGGAGCTAAAAATTAATATATAAATTCACACACACGCACACACACACACACACACACAAAACCGGGGGCGGGGAAGAAAATATAACAACCACAATTACTTGAAGTTGATACAACAAGCAAACAGAAAGGACATTGTTGGGGGGGAGCGAGGAGAGGGAGGAGGGAGGGAGGTTTTGGTGATGGGGAGCAATAATCAGCCACAATGTATATCGACAAAATAAAATTAAAAAAAAATAAAAATAAAAATAAATGGGGCCTGCCGCCCCTCAAAAAACAAAAAAACTCCTAAAAATCAGTAGCCCTACCATTAAGAAATTTTTGAAGAAAACATAATTTGATTTGAATATATCACATTTTATAGAAATTTAATTCAGTTTTTTAGACCTTTTCTCCCCACCCCCTAATTTTAATTAAATGAAGAGATTGGAATAGATTCTTTCAAAAGCTCATATTCTGTGATTTGATCCTATTAATTTTTCAACAAATAGAATATTTTCATTTATTTATCCAACAAATAAGCATTGAGTTTGTCAATCAAGATATGTCCCCTGCCCTCAGAGAATAATAATGAGGACTTTGGTCATGAAATAACTGAAAGTCTTAAGTACTATTATGGTCTTATGTACTATCAAGCTACATGGGTGACCAGTTATCAACTTGGCTTTAAGAATCATCTCTCCCAAAGGGAAGACCCTTGAGATAAAAAGTATGAACAGTTTTCCCGGTGGGTTGAGTAGGGAGGGGTATAGAGAAGAGCTTATGTAACAGACGTGTTCACAGTGAAAGAATACAATCTGTCAGTGGTCTAATTTTAGTAGAATAACTGCATATCCCTCATGCCTTAGAATATAGGGTTATGTGTTGGTTTATTCCAGCAAATGAAAATTTCTTTCATTTATTTTCTGTGCTTTTTCCCCATCAGCTTTTAAAGATCTACTACCACATCTATTCACTTACGTTGAATTCTTGATTTTAAATGATGATCTACAGTAGCTGTAGCCTGACTGGTGTCCCATAAAGGCTGATGACTCAAACATCAGAATTGCTGTTCAGTTTTGAGTTTTCTAGATCACTTGTGAATTTGATTGCTTCTTTGCTTTTTGTTTGTTTTAAGTTGACAAAACTTTTTCCACGCTTTGTAATGTTTAGTGTATAAAGCAAATAATTAGCAAATTATGAAGTCCTTAATAACTAATAAAACAGGAATCTATACATTGTCACATAAATTGGAAAGTCAGGTAGAATATCTTGTTTTTGGAGAGCCCCAAACCTCTGTTTTATTTTCAGGTTATTTGACTTAACAATGGTGCTATTAATAATGATAAGGAGACTACATAGAGCATGGACTAACTGGATCTGGAGAAGTTTAAATTAGTGCTAGTTAGAAAGAAGCAAAGCTGCAGGGGACCTCAGATAATGCCTAGTCCTGTCCTGTGATTTGACAGATAAGAGGTTTAGCAATTTAGATAATTCACTTAGAAACTGAATCAGAACAGCTACTCCAGGATTTTCTATTGAATTGTAAGGGAAAACCAGTGTCTCCTGAAATGTTTGCTGTAATAACCTAAAAAAGGAAGACACTCCATTTTCTGGTCAGTGTATATTTCAAATTTTAAACATTTATTGAGCACTGTTACACACCGTGTCAAGTTCTTTGGATCTTAAAGTAAGACAGCCTTTGTCCTTTGAGGAGGTTGCAAGATTATTTAACATTTAGGAGCTGAGACAAATTGGCCTATGCTGCCTCTTCCATCGCAACAGAGCTATGTGTGATCTGTCCCCTTGCTTGTCACTCCACTTCATCTTCCTTCTGCAGATTTAATGCTGTCCAGTCATGCTGACCTCCTTTCAGTTCTTTACATCAACAATACCTCTTCCCATCTCAGGGTTTTTGTACATTCTGTTCCTTCTGCTTGAAAATACTTGAAATATTAATTTCCTTTTTAAAAAAAACTAATTCACTTCTCATCTTTTAAATTATACTTCACCAGAGAATACCTGTTTTTCAATACACCCCTTACTGCCTCCACTCCCTGCTGTGAAACCAATAGTTCTCTTAATCTTTTCCTTGTTTTTTTCTTGTATAGCACTTATTGTGTATTCTACATTTATTTGTATGATAATTAAATTATTTATCTCCTCGACAGACTGCAAGCTCCCTGGGGGCAGATATTAGTTCACTGTTATATCTCCAACACTTAGCATAACTACATCAGGTGTTGGAACTCTTCCTTTCTAAATCTATTCTATTGCTTTAAATCGGTGTTTAGTTTTTTGTAAAAGGCAAGATTATGAACATTTTTGGCTTTGTGGGCTTCATGGTGTCTGTCACAACTCTGCTGTTGTAGCAGGAAAGCAGCCACAGATAGACGCTATGTAAAGGAATGGGTATATTCCTGTTCCAATGAAACTTGATTTACTAAAACAGTAATCAGGCTGTAGTTTGCTGACCTCTGCTGTAAATCATCTCCTAATTTTGTTGGATTTAAAAACTGTCTCGTTATGCAATCTTGATAATCCTCCCTAAGGGTTTTTAAAAAATGATTCCATTTTTGTATGGTAGATGTTAGAGGTGATTTTTTTAAAAGACTGATGTTGAAATAACTTTTCACTTAAAATACAATCTTAACAGTGTTATAACACAAAGATGAAGTGTTTGGATCCTGGAACCTGCCAGCTGCCAGATAATAAAAAAGGAAAAAATAATGTAATCTTTACATTAATTATATATTTTTACTTTCTCCAATTTAACTAATAGGCACGTACTTTTATTTTTGGCGGCTGGCCTGGGTGGGGCATGTACTTTAGTTAACTACATTTCTGTTTAAGTATAACTGCTTCTTTATGTTAATTTAGAAATAAAAACACTGTTTTGGTTTTGGGATAGATTAAAATGTAGATTGAAATTTTATAATGTGTTAGGTTTTCAAAAAAGACAATCTATTTTTTTTTTTAAAAGATGACTAGTAAGGGGATCTTAACCCTTGACTTGGTGTTGTCAGCACCACGCTCACCCGGTGAGCAAACCGGCCATCCCTATATGGGATCCGAACCCGTGGCCTTGGTGTTATCAGCACCACACTCTCCTGAGTGAGCCACAGGCTGGCCCCAAGACAGTCTATTTTTATAACCTGAAGCTCGAAATGCTATATGATATTATTTTGTTTTTAAATGACAAATTAATATCCAAAGGTGCTGTATTACAATGAAAAGCAAACTGACTATAAGCACCAATGTTTATTTATTTATTTATTTATTAATATTGTGGTTTGAAGGTCTACAATCATCTTTTTGTGCTAGATGAGAGATTTGATCTGATGAATCAAACCGAAAGGTCTGGATCTCAAGCATGTTTGTGGAATCATTTTTATGTTTCTCAACTTACATTTAATATCTGAGTTTCCTATACTTTATCTTTAAGCAATAGTCCATTATAGGTATAAAATGAATGTTACATGAGAAAAAACTTAATGTTTGGAGTTGTTTAAAGAAAAACTTCAGACAAAATAAGTTTGATAGAGTTTATTTGAGCATTGAAGCTCAAAACTGGAAGAGTTTCAGAGAGCTCTGTATTAGCGGGAGACTTTTATAGGCTGAACACTGTAGCAAAGTAATTACTTGATAGGCCACAGTAAGGCATTTGCCTTATTTGGGTATGATTTGGTGGAAAGTCCCTAGTTAGAAGTTAGTTGACAGTTTCTGATTAGTTAAGCTTCAGTTTTCTTTTACTGCTTACGTTGAGCTTCAGATTGCATATGAGGGAACTCAAGGCACTGGAGCCATCTCAGCCTAATGGCCTCACAACTAAATTTTATAAAAAGAAAAACAACCATAATGACATATAAGGGCACCTCAAAAAGTTTGTGGAAAAATGGAATTAAAAGATAAAAATAGTGCTGATAACACCAAGGTCCGGGGTTTGATGCCTGTACTGGCATCAAACATGTCAATGCAATCTTTTTGACATTAATTGAAGAAAAATGGGTGTCCCTTTAACACTTTTTAAGATTGGGAAAAAGAAGACAGAAGAAGCCAAATCAGGGCTATAAGGGGGATGCCCTTGTTTGAGAGGAATGAGCAGGAACATTGTCATGGTGGAGAAGGACTCTCTGGTGAAGCTTTCCCTGGGAAATTGTCTGCTAAAGTTTGGACTAACTTTCTCAAAACAATGTCATAATAAGCAGATGTTATCATTCTTTGGTCCTCTGGAAAGTCAACAAGCAAAATGCCTTAAGCGGCCCAAAAAACTGTTGCCATGACCTTTTCTATTGACTGGTGTGCTTTTGCTTTGATTGGACCACATCCACCTCTTGGTAGCCATGGCTTTGATAGTGCTTTGTTTTCAGGATTATAGTGGGAAAGCCATGTTTCATCTGCTGTTACAATTCTTCAAAGAAATGTTTCAGGATATTGATCCCATTTGTTTAAAATTTCCATTGAAAGCTCTGCTCTTATCTGCAGCTGATCTAGGTGCAACAGTTTTGGCACCCATTTAGTGGAAGGTTTGCTTAACTTTAATTTTTTAGTCAGAATTGTGTAAGCTGAAACAATTGAAAAATCTATGGTGTTGACTGCTATTAATCGTCAGTCTTCAAATTTGGGCATTAACAAGATTAATTTTTCCTTACAAATTGATGTGGATGATCTGCCGCTGCAGGCTTCATCTTCAATATCGTCTTGTCCCTTCTTAAAATGAGTTATCCATTTGTAAACTGCTGATTTCTTTGGGGTGCTTTACCCATAAACTTCTCGTAAAGCATCAGTGGTTTCACCATTCTACTACCCAAGTTTCTCCATAAATTTGATGTTTGTTCTTGCTTCAGTTTCAGCAGAATTTGTGTTTCTCTGATAGGGGCTCTTTTCAACTATAAATGATGCCAATAATATCTTTTATAGCTCCTGTACCACAATCTGAGGCTCATTCACTGCATTTAATTGTCATGTCTCTCTATATTTTATATATTTATTTTTTCACAGATATTAGCTCCAGTAAAAATTATCATGTCTCTTTAATCTTTCTTATTCTGAAACAGTTCCTCAGTCTGCCTGCCTGTACTGCTCCACTCCTCCTCTTTTCCCTTGACTTTCACAGTTTTGAAGAGTGCAAACCAATTATTTTGTACCCAATTTGAGTTGGTTTGATGCTACTTTATGATTACATTCAGGTTATAGATTTTTGGCCAGAATACTACAGAAGCAGTGTTGTATTCTCCTTCATGCTACACAATTTCATTTTGTCCCAATATTAGTGACTGGCTAATCATTTTATAAAGGGTGAGTTTGACAGGTTACTCCACTGCAAAGTTACTACTTTTCTCTTTGTGATTAATAAGTAATTTGTAAGATTTTGAGATGATGTAGATATCCTAATATTTTCACCAGCTATTCACTAGTCTTAGCATCCAGTGGTGCTCTTCTAATTTCTTTCCTTTCTTCTTTATTGATTTTTTAAATTCCATATGGACTCATAGATTTTTATTTCACACATTGTACTCTAATCCATTGTAATCATTATTTATTTTGATGCTAAAATTGCCCCACAGTTCACCAGTGGTAGCCCCTTCTAGCTGGCTTCAGTGTGTTTAACATGTCCCTGTCATTGTTGAGTGGTCTTTTACTTTCTTGCACAAGATATTGCATGCTTATCTTTTACTTTTCCTGCCCTACCCCAATCAGCCATTTATTCAAAGAGCCCTAGTTTTAGAAGAAACTGTTTAGAAATCAAGATCTGGATGTTCATTGTTGCAAGGAGTCATTGCTTCTATATCCTCTTAGCAAACAGCTAGGAAGTGTATGTATGAATGTATGTTTGCATGTGTATTTCTATGTCTCTATGTTTTTAATATTAAATATATATGTATAATATAAAAATGAAAACAATGAGTTTATATTGATACCTCTAAATCAGAGCTAACACCCTGGGGTATATCCTAGTTTTCCTTAAGGAGGACATTTAAAAATCATTTATTTTAAAAATTGAAACACATCATTACTGCCTGTAACAGTATGTAACCCTTAGCAACTAGTTTACAAATTTGGCTATAAAGTAACCAATTTAGCAGCTATGTTGACTATTCCTGATTCTATTGCCATGTTGGTTTCTCATCCTTTATTTTTGAAAGTTGATGGTGTATCAACTTGTGATGTGGCCACCCAGTTAAATGAATATGTTGGTACCACAATAAACTTCATTGTAGACTTGAATTCGTTTTGTCTGAATTACTTTAAAAAAACAAACTCCCGGGCCGAGCCCGTGGCGCACTCGGGAGAGTGCGGCGCTGGGAGAGCGGCGACGCTTCCGCTGCGGGTTCGGATCCTATATAGGACTGGCCGGTGCACTCACTGGCTGAGTGCCGGTCACGAAAAAAAGACAATAAATAAATAAATAATGAATGAATGAATGAATGAAAATAAATAAATAAATAAATATAAATAAACAAACAAACAAACTCCCTCATCTGCCAGCTTCACCTATAATTTGGCTCACTGTTTAAAGAAATCATTGTCATTTTTTTTTTCTTTTTAACTTTGTATTATGGAAAGTATCAAACAGACCTAAAAGTGGACCTTCATGTACCTAAACATTCAGTTGCAGTAATTATCAGCTTGGCTCCTCTTGAGGGAAATCCCGACAACATATAAACTTATCCATAAACATTTCTGTATATATTGCTTAAAAGATAAGGACTCTTCTTAACATAATCACAATCTATTATTATACCTAAAAAAGTAAAAAATAATTCCTTAATAAAATTAAATATATAATGAGTCTTAAAAATTTCCCAGTTATTGCATAGTTTATTTTTTTACAGTTTTGTTCAAATCAGAATCCAAATAGGTCCACATATTGCATTTGTTTGTCTTTGATTTCTCTTTTAATGTATAGGTTCTCCTTCCCTTTTTCCCCTCCCTCTTTCTTTTTCTAAGTATCTGGGTTGTTTGGACTATAAAGTTTCCCATATTTTGGACTTTGCTAATTCCATTGCCATCTTGTCGTTAATATGTTTTTATGCCCCCTAATTGTCCTATAAACTGGTTGTTAGATCTAGAGGCTCAATCAGATTAAGATTTACTTTTTGGGGGGTCAAGAATGCTTAGTAAGTGGTGGTGTACTAAATTAGGAGGCATGTTAATTTTCATATATCTCTCATATTAGTGGCAATTGATGATTATTACTTAGATTCATTTTTTCATTAGGGATTTGTAAAATGATATTCCAAGTATATTATTTCTTCATTTATTAGTTGAATTACTTCAACAAGGGTCAGTTTTCTCCAACTATTTGTTTACCTAGAGGTACAGTTCATATAGGAAAGGCAGGTGAAATGCTTAATTCACCAGTTCTTAAAATAACGAGTTGACTCTCTGTGTTCTCCAAAAGGTGAGATCAATTGTTTTTTTATAAGAACCATTATGAACTTGTGGATTTAACATTTTGCTGTGTTTCAATCCATTGCAATTATTTCTTACTGATGCTCAAATGATCCCTTCTTTGTTAGTGGGATCCTCTTCATGTTGGCTTCCTAAGTCCCTGGAACACAACTCCAAAAGTCTTTGATAGCCTAATTTCTTTCTGATATGACAGGTTTTGTACATATTCTCCCCCTACCTGGAGTCAACTATTTTTCTAGAAAGCTGTGCTTCCTTTTATTGGGAAATGGTATTTAGGATCCATATTCTGGGTGCTAGAAGTGAAGGAGCCATCTTTTTTCCCTTTTTAAACAATAAATATTTATTATCTCATGCAGTTTCTATGAGTCATAATTCGGAGGAGGCTTAGCTGGATGGTATTGGCTTGGTGTCTGCTGTCAAGGTGGCTTACTTACATACTGAGCAAATTGATGCTGGCTGTTGGCCTGAGATCTCAATTCCTTACCAGGTGAACCTTTTCTTAGGGCTGCTTAAGTAGCTTCATGACACGGTAACTGGCTTTTTCCAGAGCGAGTGATCTAAGATAGCGCCTTTTAATTCATTTTTCTACTCAACAATACAGCGTAGTGCTCTGCTGTGGATCCAGACTTCCTGGTGCTGACACTTACTAGTTATGTGGTGTTAACTTTTTTATACCTTACTTTCCTTAGCTATAACATTGAGATAATAATATCTACCTAATAGGCCCTATAATGCAGGGATGAACTGAAGACCTGAAACCTAGTCATTAAATTGCTCTTGACAGAAATAATCTTCCTTTCTTTTTTTTTTTTTTTTTTAAAGATGACTGGTAAGGGGAATCTTACCCTTGACTTGGTGTTGTCAGCACCACGCTCTCCCAAGTGAGCTAACCGGCCATCTCTGTATAGGGTTCCAAACCCTTGGCCTTGGTGTTATCAGCACCACACTCTCCCAAGTGAGCCACGGGCCAGCCCTATAACTTTCCTTTCTATTTGCCAGAAATTGCCATGGCAGAAAAATTGTTTATAGATTCCAGATATCCCAAGTATGGTAGAAGATTGTGTTAGAGAATTATAACCACATCTGTTTGATTATATATTCAGAGGATCTTTCATTCCTAATCTGTGTTCATGTAAATTTCAGTATAGGATATGTGTCATGTAATGTGACCCAGTTGGAAGCCAAGCACCTTTTAATATTTTATTTTAAAATATAGATTCACAGGAATTTGGAAAAAAAAAAAAAAAAAGTACAGGGAGGTCCAATGGACGCTTTATCCCAATCTTGTATAATTGTAATACAGTATCAGTTTTAAACAATCAAATTTCATTTAGCAGAAATTGACTGAGCAGTTATATGCTAGCTCTTGGGGGAGGGGGATATAAAGGATTAGACTGTGACCTTGTGCAGTTCTATCTTCTCTCTGAATTCTCAATCGCAATTGTTTCTAAAAATGTTTTTTATTTTGGCTACTTACTGTTGAAACTTACATTAGCAGTTCTTTTAATGTTAAACATTATGTTATTCCTCACATTCATATTTACTTTGTTTTAAAACCATTTTTGCATTGTGTCTCCACCTTTCATTTATAATCTTTATAGCACCAGAACCATGTTGCTTTCATTGTCTTATTTTAATCACGTGCCAGTTTTGCAGTGCTACCAAGTCTGGATCTGAGAGGCAGCTTGTGTGAATCATTTACATATATTTCTGTTTATATTCCCCAAATTAATTTGATACTTTATATTTTTCACCCAATTACATGTTCAAAGCAGATTTTTAATAATTCATTTTAAGAAGGAATTTGTCATATGTAGGATTTAAAAACTGGCTCAAAGAGCAGAAGATATTAAAACAATAGCAGAAACCATACATTATGTAGGACTTCAAATGGTAATTGCTAAACATTTGAATATTCCCAAAAATGTGAGTCTGTGTCTCTATGTATGTCTCTACATGTTATTCCACTAGGGACTTGCACAGATAGGTTTTATACAATATCCTTGCTGTTATTGTCAGCCATAAACAAATTACACGTATTTAACAA
This sequence comes from Cynocephalus volans, assembly GCF_027409185.1. Taxonomy (NCBI): domain Eukaryota; kingdom Metazoa; phylum Chordata; class Mammalia; order Dermoptera; family Cynocephalidae; genus Cynocephalus; species Cynocephalus volans. Next base: position 29,681,422 of record NC_084460.1, read on the forward strand.
GTTAATGTCAGATTGGCCAGGAGCCACTGGGAGGTGTGTACTTAGTGACATCAGCTGGCAAAGAGCCCTGGTAACAGGGAGGGCTGGAAGGGTAGTGGAGAGAGAGGAAGGAGGGAGGGAGAGAGAGAGACAGAGAGACTGACTGTATCTGGGGATTCTGGCAAGGTGAAGAGCTGGTCTGTTTGGCAGGACCTTCCCATCTGGGATCCATCTGTGTTTCCCTGGAATGGGACAGGCAGCTCTAGTCAGTGAGAAATCGCAGATGTGAGAGAGCTGACACATGTCCAGCTAATGAAAGGAGGAGGAAGGCTGGTCTCAGATTGGGCTTTGAAGATTAGGAGGATAAAAAGAGGAGCTTTTTAATATCTATTTCAAATAAATTTGGTGTATTAAGAATCTGGATTGTTATAATCTGGGCATTTGGGGTAAGTACCTTTTAATTTAGTTTTGGGGGCTAAAGTGCACAATTCTCTGCGTTTTGAAAGCTTTTTACTTATCACAAATTATAATGATGTCAGTGTTTCTTGATATTTGATACGAGTTCAGCCTTTGACTACTCAGTTTTGTTTTGATGCTTCATTTTGCTTATTTTTAATCTCATATTTCAGTTGTCACCTTTGTATTTGAATGTCATGCCTTTTGAATGGAAACTTCAGTAAATTATCAGATGTAATGTATGGATTATACAGCTAGGAAAGTAGCCCCACAAATATTTCTGTAAGGTATTCCATATTAGATCCTTCTGTGATGTTTTGAGGGAATTTTTTTCTTCTTCAGTATGTATAATACAAATATGCAGTGTTAAAAAGATGGCTAATAAAATACTTTCCTACTGTCAGGTTTTATTTTAATATATTTAGGCAAATTACAACTAAAAGAAATTGCAGTAAAACTAGTAGCCTTTCTTCATTTTAGATATGTTTAACTCTTTTTCATTACATTTTGCTTCTATACTGTCTTTTTCTCTTTACGTCCTACATACAAAATAAATAAGTAACGTCAACAAATCTTGAATTGTGAGTCTAGGGTAGTTTTGTGATGCAAGAAAAAGCTTTCAAAGGCAGAATTGTGCACATGCATATAACCTACTGTATTCTATAGTTCTTGTTAGTGATACCTTGCTTAGCTTTTTGCTATTTGTGTATATTCATGTTTTCGAATTCTCCAAATTCAGACACCTCTGAGAAGAACATGAGTTTGGGAGTTACACATATTGTATAGCCATTATTCACTAGTTCTCTAATCTCAAGCAAGCTACTATTCTTTTTGGATCTCTATTTTGTATAATTCCTGACTCATGTTCTTATGGGGGAAATTTGTCTGGCACATAGAAGGCATACAAGTTAGTTTCAAAAGGTCCTAGATGTTCATTTTTCTGCTGTGAGAGTTTCCTAAATCCTCTGTATTTAAACTTCATTTCTTGGGCAAGAATGGGTTTTGTCAATAGCTCTAGTTTGCAGGGCACCTTTCCTTTTATCCTACCCACCTCCCAGGTCATCTGCATCTGTTTTAAATGTTATATGTTAAATTTGTTATGCCTCACTATGATTACAAATAGTTGGAAAGCATTCTAAGTATTTATAATTCAAATTAACTTGTTACACTATACCAGAATAGAAGAACTTTGAAAAAGTCAACAAACAGGAGTGAGGTACTGAATTGTGTAGCTTTGTGATAACACTGTTTAAGCTGTATTTTTTTTTTCCTGGAAAATTCTATGAGTTTTCAAGTAGGAATTTTTTTTTTTTTTTTTTTTTTTTTTACCTTTTTTTTTTTTTTTTTTTTTTTTTTGTCTTTTTTGTGACCGGCACTCAGCCAGTGAGTGCACCGGTCATTCCTATGTAGGATCCGAACCCACGGCGGGAGCGTCGCAGCGCTCCCAGCGCAGCACTCTACCGAGTGCGCCACGGGCTCGGCCTCAAGTAGGAATTTTAAAACATACTTTCATTCCTTAAAGTTCTTCAACCTTTACCTATATCAGTTGGGCAATTATTTTAAGAGGATAGCATAATAGTACTATTTAATTTCTTCTTTCAATTTTATAGTCAGATTTCTTGAGGAGGAGGAGACTTTTTAAATGGTCTTTTTTACAAGTTTTTTTTTCTCTTTTTGCTGCCAAATTCATTAAATGATTTAGCAAATATATAGGGGCTTCTGTTTTTTAGTTTTTGCTTTTTATTTCGGGGGGGCTTCTGTTTTGGGGTGTGTGTGTGTGTGTGTGTGTGTGTGTGTGTGTGTGTGTGTGTGTCTGTGTGTGTCTGTGTGTGTCTGGTGGTACAGGGATCTGAACCTGTGACCTTGGTGTTACCAGCACGACGCTCTAGCTTCTGTTTTGATAGGTCCAGTGTTCAGCAACTTTGATAGATCCATAAACAGCATATTAGAGGATGTGGTGTTTATGTTGAATTCACATGAGCAAACCACTTTCCTTTGCACCCTAGGAGATATGCTCCTAGAGATAAGTGGGGATAAAAGGACTTAATACTGAAGTGTAGTGTAGGCTGGGGTCTCTTGTGGAGGGCCTGAAAAGGGATTTCATACCACTATATGTCCATGCTAGGAAAACATTTGATGCTAGAGTTTCAAGAAACATAAGAAATAATAAATACTTGTTTTAATATTGCACACAAGTATTGGTATTCAGCTCTGTACCCCACAGGTATGTATATTCAACTGTGTTTCAGTTTTAAAAAGTAATCATTTTAATATGTGAAGATCCACTGACTATAAATAAAGGTGGTTGATTAAAAGTCCTGCTAAGACCAGACAGTTCAGGAGAGTAGTTGCTTGTTACCAAGATTATAACCAAGATATCTTTGTGTTGAATACTGGAGAAAATCATAGTACTTTCTGAAGACTGTGAAAGCATCCTGAGAAGACTTTCTGCTATGAAAAGAGGAAACTCTCCCAAATTGCCTTCCAGAAATGACCCAAGGATTTTTTTCATAGCAAGGGTCCGTGTTGGACTGAAGGTATATAATGCAATAATGTATTTACTGGAGATGAAGATAATGACATTTAAATGGCCTCTTTGGAACATCAAAAAAGAATGAGTGCTTTTGAGTTTGAACGAACATATTTTGTTTCCAACTGGAAAAATTTAAGTGGATCTGAAAGATTTGTTGGGTCAGTTCATTGATGGTTATTTTTAAGGCCAATCAGTGTTAGAAGTGCTTATAAGGCCTCAGTAATGACCTGTGGACAATGTTAGAATTGGAAAGGATCTTAAGGATAATCTAGTCAAACACATTATTTTATAGATAAGGGAAGTTAAGGGAAGGATAATGGGGTGGTAGAAGGTCTGCCTGGCCCAGAGTTTAATACCCTAGTTGGTGGCTGAGCTTGGACTGGACTTGTATTCTGAGTTTTCAGGACACTGATTTTACAAACACTTTTTTATTGTCTGTTGTGTGTGATAATATGGTGAGGGTATGATAAAATATGATTAAAAAGGTGAAATCCCATAGAGATAAAGTACACATGAATGCACAAAAGTGGGAAGTCCTAGAAATTAGAAGAGAACCTTCATGGAAGAGGGTAGCATTTGATCAGAATTTAAAAGGACAGGAAGGATATGGACTCTTCACGTTTGGAAGGAGCATAGTGGATGAATGGAAAGGTTCACTTTTCATTGACCTCGCTAGGTGCCTTAAAGTAGACTTTGTTAAATGCATAGTTATACAGTGTTAATTTCTACTATATACAGTGTTAATTTCTACTATGTTTTAAAGTATGTCTGGCTGTTGCTGTCTTTCCAAATCCAAGAATGGCTGTTTGTTTCTGAGATACTTATCTATATATACATATATGTATTCTCCCACACCCCTTTTAAATTTGTGATTTATATACTAGGAAGCTGTAATTTAAAGGGTTTCTACTATGATGGACTGTGTGGGTTGTTTGATTTTCCCTCCAAGTACAAGTCAGTAAATAAAAGAATCAGTGGTGGCTGTTATCTTGCAGAAAAACAACTTGTTTATATTTTCACTGGCTGATGGGCTTTCCAAACACCATTTAACTTTTAAGAGCTATGTGGCGACACAGATTTATGCTGGTAAATTTAAAATGCATATGGACTTATTTTCTAAAACATGCCAAAACCTGCAAAAGCAACTCTTTGTGCTTTGTTTAAAGCAACAGCTAGTGGAAGTCCCGTTATCATTCAACCTGAGCAGCTTGTTAGAGATGCCTAGCTAGGTGGGGTGCAATTCTGTGTAGAATTTGTGTGTACATATTATTTGCAACTGCCTCTCATAGCTGGAGCTCTGAAGTAAGTAGTATATATATAGTAGATTACCCCTTATCCACGGTTTCAGTTACTCATGGTACAGTACAATGAGATATTTTGAGAGACCACATTCACATAACTTTTATTACAGTATATTGCTATAATTCTATTTTATTATCATTGTTGTTAATCTCTTATTGTGCCTAATCTGTAAATTAAACTTTATCTTAGGTTTGTATGTTTAGAAAAAAACCTAGCGTATACAAGGATTCAGTACTATCCGTGGTTTGAGGCATTTATTGGAGGTGTTGGAAAGTATCCCCTGCGGATAAGGGGAGAACTACTATATTTTCATTTGGTTGTGGTAGGTAGGACTGGTGGAGGAAAGGCAGTGAATAGATTGTGTGTAAGTTTTGGCATTAGGCTCTGTAACCATGAGCTTATTGATTGATTGATTCATTCATTCATTCATTCATTGTTTATAAAAGATGACCGTAAGGGGATCTTAACCCTTGACTTTGTGTTGTCAGCACCACATCCTCCCAAGTGAGCTAACTGGCCATCCCTATATAGGAATCTGAACCCTTGGCCTTGGCGTTATCAGCACCACACTCTCCCAAGTGAGCCATGGGCCGGCCCTACCATGAGCTAATTTAACCTTCACCTCCAAGCCTCAGTTTTCTCAACTGTAAAATGGGAGTAAAAATGAATTCTAAGGATTAAATTACAAAGTAACTAGTATGATACTTGCTGTTTGAATACTCAATAAGATTTATCTTTATGTATGATTTTCCTTAGTCTCCCCCAAAACATTGAAGTCACAATAATTAAGAGACTTGGTTAAAATGTGTTTCTTGCATATTTTTAATATGTCTCACTTCAGACTGACAGGGAACCAATCCTACTTCCTTAACTAATTCTTAGTCATGGGAGAAGGGTGCATGTAGAGAATGCAGCAGCCTTAAAAACTCAAAACCTGTTGCTGTGTGGCAAGCTGTTAATGTTTAGGGACCTTGCATTACTTACCCTGCTGGAAGAGCTGGGGGATGGGCCACTTTGAGGGTGACAGATGTGCCCTCTGCTGCAGGCGGGCGCATGCCGGCTCTGTCCCTCCGTTCCCAGCACCAGGTGCAGCCATTGTTCTGGCTGGTCTCTCTTCATCCGGCTTCGTCTGTTACTCTTCTCTTTCTAGCTCATTGTTTCTGTAGGAAATTAGCATTAAAAACCCATCTGAAACCCCCATGTCCCTCAACTGCAGGTGACTGTTATTGGCCCCAGCTGCCACCCTTGCGCTTGATTACTTCCATATGGGTCTGTGCAAAGTAGTAGTAGCCATTTATTGATTTCCACTACAACCCCCACCCCTATTACTCAAACTATAATACCCTGAAATCTATTAGACCCCCAATAGGCTGTATAGCTCAATTGGCACTACAACTGTGATGAACGTTTTACAAGCAAAACTAATTACACCCTCTTTCTCCCCCCTTCATCACCTCCTCCCTAAATATTAAATGTAGGAAAACCAGAGTGTTGTAAGTGGAATAGTAAATCTTTTAAATGTCTGGAGATGAATCTGAGTAGTAAAGCTTTTAGGCTTTGGATGGGCTTTTATCGAAAATTTTAGTCACTCCTTTAAATATTTCATACCATACCCATTGTATTCAAGGAAACCATGGCCCAGTAGGCCCCCTAGGGTGGTGGAGGGAGGATATACAAATTTTCATCACTTGCTTTTTAGCTTATAAAATTTAATCAGGGTGGGCAGTATGAAGGGGGCCTAGTTTAAAATGACAATATGTTTTGTGGGAAAAATTACATGTGATTGGTATTAGTGAAATCCTTTACTTTTGCATTTTGTTGTTTGTTCTCTGTGTTTGCACGAAGTTATTCTAGTTTACTTATTAGAATAAATACCACAGCAAAAATGTTAGTGTCTTAGACTTCTTTCTTTCTTCATCAGTAAACAAATTTAAGTGTTCCATTTTGGTTGTTCGAAATCAAGATTGTAATCTCAAACAGGTGATTCAAGTAGCTGGCTTAAAACCTTACATCGAATTTTAAGGATAGTCCGAAATTGTTACTGGCTCCTGACCAATTGTATTGTGACCTTGACAAAGTTACTACCCCTATCAGTGAAGAGTATTCTGTTAGCCTTTAGAAGTTAACAGCCCAGGAAATCAAAGGGGAGGTAATTGACTTTTGACTGCTGAGTGTTTAGCTGTGCAACCTAGTTTTAAAGTAAAATCTTGAGTTTACAGCATTTCAAACTAAATTATTTAATAATCCTTACATTTCAGAATAATCAGTACCAAATACAGTTTCAGTATTTTAAACTTAGATACGTGGAGCTTTTATTCATAAATAATTATGGAAAATGGAACTATTTCTGTTCGGGAAATTTTTTTGCCTTTCTTCCTTCTTTCCTTTCCTTTCTTTTACTTTCTTTCTGTTCTGTTTCTTTCAGAGTTTAAAAAGATCCTAGAATGTTGGGGCCAGCCTGTGTCTCACTTGGGAGAGTGTGGTGCTGGTAACACCAAGGCCACGGGTTCGGTTCCCAAATAGGGATGGCCGGTTTGCTCACTGGGTGAGCGTGGTGCTGACAACACCAAGTCAAGGGTTAGGATCCCCTTACCGGTCATCTTTTAAGGGGGAAAAAAAAAAAAAAAAGAGATTCTAGAATCTGAAAAGCCCCTAGCAACCAACATTTTACCTGACAGCTGTTATAAAGGCAAACCTCCAAGTAAACCAGTGTGATTACATTTAGGACAGGTTGGGATTTGTAGTATTTGAACAGTTTTTTGAGAGCTTTTAAATCTGCTCTCTCATTTTAAGCAATGGAGAAATGAAGTTTGGACTGATTATAAGCATAGTATTTCTATAGATATTGTTTTGAGGTGTCTGCATGTGTGTTTAGCCCTTCTTTTTGGTACTTAGCAGAATGAGGGTTTCCTTTAGTGACCTGCCTTCTTTCGTTCTATCAGTGTAGACACTGCAGAAACAAAGTCAGATAGAAAAAGGAGTTTGCAATCTAGTGTTAAGACTAATTTTTTATTCATTCCTTTTAATTTTAATCAGATAAGTTGCCGGATACTGGTGCTAATACCACGATGCAATTGACAGTAGCTTTTTTCCCCCTTGAATGAGAACTGTGTTTTCACAAGCAAACCATGCTTCTTTTTCCCCAAGTAGAGAAGCATGACAAATAGCCACATGTGCTTTGATTGCCCAGATAACATCTTTGGTGGAGGCTCATTAACAGGGCTGAGACTTGGGGAGGCAATTGCTGTACCTAGGGTGCAAAATTTAAGGCACTCACTCTTGGGTCAGCCTTACACTTAAATTTTGGTCCCTAGCTGCTTCACTTACCTCCTCCCCAGTTCTGGCCCTGTTCTTCAATAATGTCTAAATAAAGTAGAATGGCAGACTTGGTGTGACTGATCTTCTAGAAATTTTTTTTCAATCTTTATTTTGGAGAATGAATTAAGATGTTTCCCTGCTTTTCCAGCTAAGGAAACCATCTCTAACACCGGATCTTTTAAAGTGTGTCTTGTGGTGAGGGAGGAAGAACTGGTGATTTGTCTTGGGGATTTTGTTTTGGTTTTTTTGTAGTCAGCTTCAGATACTTTATTACAAAATTTTTAAGGTCCTTTGACTTTTTTGGTTTGTTTCTTGTTCATGTGCCACTTTATTCTATTCGCTCACATTTTAAATACACACATCAGTATATGCTCTTAACTGGACAAATGAGAATAGTGGGTGAGTTTAAAGATAGATGTTTTGTTTCCATTATTTTGATTATTTTAATGTGTATACTTGACGTAATAGGTGTGAATTCACATATCCATCTTTTATTTAAGTACAAAGATCTTAGAACACTTTAAATTCAGCAACTTTCCTTTTCAATATGTTACTACTCTCTAGGATTTTGTTTCCACTTTTTGTTTATGCTCACTCCCAGCCAAAATAATAATAATTATTTTTACAGCTGATATTAATTTAGGTTTACCAATATATTTATCAAATTATCTGTTCACATTGCATGTTTATTATCACAATTTTTTCCTTGCAGGTGAATTTTCCTTCCTGCCAAAGTACATGTATTAATAGTCCTTAGAAGGAGGCTGGCCTGTTAGCTCTGTTGGTTAAGGAATAGTGTTATAACACCAAGGTCAAGACTTTGGATCCGCATACTGGCCAGACACATACACACAAAAAAGGTTCTTAGAGTAACTGTGAGTGGTAAACTCTTTTTGTTTGTCTGAAAATATGTTTATCTTGCTTTTACCTAATGATGGTTAACTGAAGTTAGATGGTAAAGATTGACAGTTATTTTCCATCAGCACTTGGGAGTGGTGATTCCTATTGTTGGAGATGTGAGGTCTGTTTCCAGTAAAGTCATTTTTTGTTCTTTTTCAGTTGTGTTTTTTTCCCCTCTCTGGTTGGCATGTAAGATTTTCTTGTTTGGCTTTGGTGTTCTGTAGTTATACTATGACGAGGTGAGTTGTGGATTTATTTATGGTGCTTAGGACTTAGTGTACTCCTTTAATTTGAGGATTCAGGTCTTTATTCGTTATGGAAAATTCTTATTATGATCTTTTTGATAGTGTAGCCATTCCCCACTCTCATTTGCTCTTTTATTTCTTTCTAGAATTTGTGCTAGATATATGTTGGGCCTTCTCATGCTGTTTGCCATATTTCCTGTTCTTTTTTTTGTATTTTTAAATTTATGTCTTTATACTACAATTTGGGTGATTTCCTTAGATCTAACTTCCAATGCTCCTTCATTTTTCACCTATGATATGCTCTTGAAAATGTCCATCAGGCATTTCCTGTCTAGAAATTTTATTTATTTCTTTTACAAATATTTTAAAAAACAACAACAAAAAACTTGAGTCCTGTTCTCTCATTTTCTTTTCTTTTTTTTTTGCAGCTGGTTGGTACAGGAATCAAACCCTAGACCTTGGTGTTATCAATACTCCACTCTAACCAGCTGAGCTAACTGTCATTTATCTCCTTGATCATTGTTTTGAAGAAATTGGGGTTTATTTAGGTACACAGTAAAATTCACTCTTTTTAGGTGTGGATTTCTATGAGTTCTTAAAAACACGTACAATCGTATAGCCATCACCACAGTTAAGGCAGAGAACACTTCTGTCACCCCCGAAAGTTCCTTATGTCTCTTTATAGTCAATCCCCTCCCCCATCCCAGCCCCTGGTAAACATTTATTTGTTCTCTGTCCCTATAGTTTTGCCTTTTTCAGAATGTCAAATAAATGGAATCATACAATATGTAGCCTTTTGTGTCTGGCTCCTTTCTTTTTTTTTTTTTTTTTTTTTTTTGTCTTTTTCGTGACTGGCACTCAGCCAGTGAGTGCACCGGCCAGTCCTATATAGGATCCGAACCCGCAGCGGGAGTGTCGCCGCGCTCCCAGCGCCACACTCTCCCGAGTGCGCCACGGGCTCGGCCCGTGTCTGGCTCCTTTCACTTAGCATAATACATTTGTGTTGTTGCATTAATTAGTAGTTTGTTCCTTTTTATGGCTGAATAGTATTCCATTATGTAATAGGGTGACCATCTGTCCCAGTTTTCCCTGGCCCTAGGAAACCCTTCAGCTTTGCTTTTCCAGATAAATTTTAGAATAAGGTCTGTAGATTAGATGGTGATGTATTAATGTTAATTATTTTGATAATTGGGGCCGAGCCCGTGGCTCACTCGGGAGAGTGCGGCGCTGGGAGCGCGGCGACACTCCCGCCGCGGGTTCGGATCCTATATAGGAATGGCCAGTGCACTCACTGGCTGAGTGCCGGTCACGAAAAAGACACACACACAAAAAATTATTTTGATAATTGTACTGTGGTTATATAAGTAAATGTCCTAGCTCTTAGGAACTACACACTGAAATATTTAAGAGTATGGGGGTAAAATGTCTCTAGCTTACTCTCAAGAGATTTAGACAAAAAAAAAAACAGGTAAGTAGATGGATATGTAGATAGTAAAAAAAGGAAAGTGATAAAAAGAAAATGGGTCAATGAATTGGTGAATTTGGGTGAATGGTATCAAGAGAGTTCTTTGAACTATTTTTCAAGTTTGAGATTATTTCAAAATAAAAATGCTTTTAAGTTGGAATAAAAGAAATAGAGTACTGAACAATGGATGCCCACTAACAAAAAAAAGAGGGTATGATATTAAGTGGTTGATTTAGGGTTGTCTGAAGAAGTAAACTGAACTGTGTTCTGAACTCTTTTTTTTTTCTTCAGTGGCTGGCCAGTACAGGGATTAAACCCTGGACCTTGGTATAATTAGCACCACACTCTAACCAGCTGAGCTAACTGGCCAGCTTTGAGCTGTGTTCTGAGTGTCAGTAAAGAAATAGCTTAGTAGGTATCATAGGTAAGAATATAGCAAAATGGCCAGTGTGGTTATAATGTAGTAGATGAGGAGAAGAGGGTAGAGATGAAGCTAGACAGACAGGAGACAGCTCCTATAGAGGTTTGTAAGCCAGAGCGAGGAATATGAATCCTATTCTGAGTGATGGGTAGCCATTGAAGGGTTATCAGTGAGGCAGTAATGTGATCTGATTTACATTGTATAAAGATTACTTTTCCTGTGGTATGGAGAAAAAGTTGTATAGGGGCATGGCTGAAAGCAGCAAGACCAAAAGTGAAAAATGTTAAGTTTGGACTAGGTTCATGTCAGTGGAAGATAGAAGAGGACAGATGATTTAGTATATTCTGAAGGTTGGTTGACTTTGCCAAACTTTTTGATGGATTAAATGTCGAGAGAGGGGGAAGGGTGCTTTCAAATAATTTTCAAATCTGTCCTCTTTGTTGTTATTCATCAACTCATTTAAATATTTCAGTGTTCACTGTGTGCCAGGCACTGTTGTAGGTATTGGAGTTACATCAGTGAATAAAGCAAAGTCCCTGCCTTCATGGAGATTAAATTCCAGTGGGAGAGACAGTAAAGATGATTAATAAGATATATATACATATCAATATATATATATATGAGATGTTTATATATATATATATATATATATATATTTTTTTTTTTTTTTTTTTTTTTGTCTTTTTCGTGACCGGTACTCAGCCAGTGAGTGCACCGGCCATTCCTATATAGGATCCGAACCCACAGCGGGAGCATCGCTGCGCTCTCAGCGCCGCACTCCCCCAAGTGCACCACGGGCTTGGCCCAGATGTTTTATATTTGTAATGTTGAAAAATGAAAGGAAAAGAGTTTAAGAAGATCCAGGTTAAGCTGAGGGAGGGTAGTTAAGGAGGGTCCCCACTGAGAGATGATGATTTTGAGAATGCAAGGAGGTGATGGATATAAGGGTTCAGCACTTATGTGGCACATTAAGTCTCTCACCTTTTGAGTACATATTATGATGAAGTTTGAGGAGGATTCTTCCTGTGGGACATAATCCTGACTCTACCTATGATGTTGCATTCATCTTTTTGAGTATGGGCAGAAAATGACCAAATGAATGGCTAAAGAATTTGGATTAAGGTTTAAAGAAGTACTGGTCTTGGTAAGGCAATACGAAGGTACATGAGAAACATTTATGTATAGTAGGTGACTAATTTAATAACAGAAAAATATACTTTTCCCTGTAAACAATTTGCCAGGTCATTTTGCTTATACATTCATTTATATCCAAGGGTTTTGAGGTGCATACAATAAAAGATTAAGACAACCTTTAAAATGGGCAGAGGATAAAGAATCACAGATTTGAGAAGTAGAATGAAGCTGTTGCTGCTCAGCCTTGCACTATCCTAGTTTTATTTTAGCTATAACAAGGTTGTTCCCTCATTCCCATCATCTGGTTAGTGATCACATACCTAGGAGAGACTTTCATCCTAACATAGTGAATGAGGAAAGATGTCTCCTAAAAAGGTGATAACCAGGCCAGTTCTTGGTGTATGAATGAATGTTAGCCTGGAGAAGATGGAGAGAAGAGTTTCAGTAAAGTATGAGATCAAGAGCATAGCCTTCTGTAGGTAATAGGGTTAAAACTCAAGGAGTTTTGTTTTATTTTTTATTTTTTTTAATGTAACATAGTTGATTGTACTTATCTGTGGGGTACAGAGTTGAATATCAATACCTGTGTGCAATATGGGATGCTCAAATCAGGATAATTAGTATATTCAACATAATACAGTGTATTCGTTTTTCATGTCCCTTGTTTTGTTTTTAAGCAGAGAAGTATATTTTTAAACAGGTCTCCATTTTTGAGATGGAGGCTTCTGGGCAAAAGATGAATTTCATGGGGTCAGTCTTGAGTTAAGGAGACCATTTTGAGATGATTATGGTAGGTCTAGGCAAGAGATGGTGAAGGTCTAAGCTTTGTGGAGTGGAGAGGGGCAGAGGATATGAAGTTGGGGAGTGTGTGATGAAAAGAATGATTGGGCTTAAAGTACAAATTTATTTATTAGTTTCTTTATTTATTTTGGCAGCTGGCCAGTATGGGGAGCCGAACCCTTGACCTTGGTGTTCTAAGGCCATGCTCTGACCAACTGAGCTAACTGGCCAGCCCCTAAAATACAAATTTAAAATGAAAAGATTAAATTGATCTTTTTTTTTTAATGTGTCTGATAAAGTGATTCTGTACTCTCAAAGGGAGTTTGGATGAATAAGCTTGGGTACTTGTATGTATTTTATTAGACATTTGGAGGTGGCAAAATAATTTCTAAAATATTTCTGTCAACGTCATTTTCATTTTTACCCGCAGGATGAAGAAGTAAATTCTGGGTTTTTTGATTAAATTAGCAGACCATATGGTGTTTACAAAGACTGACTGCTATGCGAAGTGGATGTGTTATTTTTCTCTTTCAGGATATGCTGCTTTACCTGATGCCAGTGTTCTGAAACATTTATTTTCTGGTCAACAGTATGTAAAGCAATTATTCTACTTCTCTTTTTTTCTTGATGCCTCAATTGATAAGCCATTTGTGTAGTGCTTAACTCTGCTTTTCTGTTTATTATTTATTATTTAAAACATTAAAGTTTATTATTTAAAACATTAAACCTTTACATTTATATAGGGCTTCCTAACTTCTTTTCATATCATAGCACACGTAGAAAATGAGAAGTTCTGATTGACTGTCCTAGGCCAAGGAAATAAATATCTCAGTAAACTTATAATCATTCACTTATCTCCGTGTTCCTTGGCACACAGTTTGGGAAGTTCTGCCTTTATAGAAACCTTTCTATACAGTATCATAGTTAGTTAGCTGGAATTAGGAAAGAGTTGCAGAGTCTATACTGTGTACCAGATATTATACTAGGAGCTATAAAAGTGAAGAGCTCCAGGAACTCACAGAGAGATGGGCACAGAAACAAATCATCTGTGGTACAGTATGACAAATGACATCGTAGAGGTGTTTATAAAGGGAAGTAAGAGTGCAAATGTGGGAGGATTTAATTCTGTCAAGGTGCAGTTGGAGGAATTATCAGGGAGGATTAACGAAGAGGGGATATCTGAGTTGGACCTTAAAGTAGGAGTTTCTAAAGTGCGTGAGACAGGGAAGCAGGACATTTTAGGCAGAGAGCACAACTTGTTTTATGTTTTATGCCTATTTAATGTCTATCAGAAGTCTCCTCTTAATGTAAAAGTAGATATTGGAATTTAGGAGTATGCTCTGATGGCAGACATGGTTGTTTGTCCTGCCAAACTGCCCATTTACCTTCCATTTACGTTGTTTGGATTCATTCCCCACTATAATATAGACTTAGATTTGCACTGTGCTTTTAATTTTCAAAGCTTTTTATCCTCTTAACAGCACCCCCAGGGATAGGAAATAAATGCCAGGTGTTAGTATTTTTATTTTTATAGAGGAGAAAACTGAGACATCATATCAGCTTATATCAGTTCCTAGAAAAGAAGGTCTTTTTCTATTGCTTGATTGCAAAGGGTGCTATCCAACAGAAGAACCTCTCAATTCTCTGGGCACAACCCAGAGTGTTGACTAAGGCAGTGACCAGGAGGGTGCTGGCAAGGCAGAGAGCATGGTTGCTGATCACAGAGCTAACAAACAGCCCAATATCTGCAAGCTTTAGCTGTAGCTTTTTGCTACAGTAGATCCATATTTCTGCTCACACTTTTGAAGAAGCACAGGGTTTGGAAGAATACAGGTTAAACCATTCCAAACTTACAAGTGTGTTCTATCTCTGGTAGTTTTATTCTATATTGGGTGGAGTTGTCCATGAGGTTCTATAGTTGGTACTTTTCTCAGTTCATTTATTGCCATTGTCAGTCCATCTTCGCTACCCAATGTTAATTTAATGCCAAAGTAAGATTGAGCTATCATAATAGATGAATTGAGTGGGTGCTAATTGTGTCACTGAAATGTTTGCCAAAGAGTTTTTTTCCCTAGATGATTTTGTTCTGTCTCTGTGTCTGGTTATGTTTTAAGATGTCATTGTTAAAATAGTCATTTTGATAAGCAGTGATGGCCCTTTATACTGGTTCTTAAAGTACCTGGATTTTTGGAAATAGTGAAAGAATGAACTTTCTGTATTGTTACTCTTAAGGAGCTATATTGGGAAGAGAAGGGCACTCTTGGTGTGGAGCCAATATTTTCAAAATCATGGTTTATTTGTTTTTACTCCCTAAGGTTGCCACTTCTCAGGCCATTCATTTGTCAGAATGCGCCTGCTTTGTCAAAAGCCCCTCTGATTGTCATTTGAGGACATAAATAGGTTCCTACATAATAGCTTCTACTTTTCCATCTTCTACCTTCTCTGGGGTCCGCTTCAGCCGATTCTCTACATTTACCTTCATATATTTGTGAAGAAAGACAGGAACTATAGAAGAATGTGAAGTCTCTGAGGTATCATCAATGTTCATTTCTTTTTTCTCATTAAATTCTTCGTCATGATGTACAAACTTCAGAGAGTCCGATAATAATTTACTCTTTCAACATCACTCAATTTAGATTTCTTTTGTTATGGGGTCTGGAGCACAGCAGAGCTGTCACTCCTTCTTAGCTTTATGATCTTGGGGCATAATTTAACTTCCCTGAGCCTTAGTTTCTGGTTGAGTAAAGTGGTAAAGATGATGGTACCTCCCATTGTCTTAGTGTTGTGTAACTAAGAAAATATTTTATATATAGTGCTTAGCACCGTTCTTTGCACATGATAAATGTTTTGTTATTATTTACAAATGAATAAATGGAAATGGAGAATAGTAGTAGCTATAACTATTGTAGTTGCTTCCTATTATAGTTACTTCCTGGCTGTACCTAATTAAAATTTTTCCACATCTCTAAAATTTTGTAATGCTTTTGTAGGACAATTTCTATGTGATTGAATTAACTTACATTAAGTATTTATTTCCTTGGGAATATCCCATAATAGCAAGGAGTTGAGAAGTCAAGGCTATGAACAAATAGAGAATTTGGGCCTAAAGTTTAATATGGAAATGAGGAAAACAATTTCCATTTATTTGCAGAAAGAACCATAATCAAGGGAATTTTCTTAAATGAACTTCTGCTTGCACCCATTTGCTACTTCTCTCCCCTAGAGCTTTTAGCAGTTTCTCCATATTGCAAGGTTGTGGAGTTGCTATACTCTTTGTTGTCTCATGAGGCTGGCACAGCAACCCTCTGCTTGCAGTGCCTACAGCTACCATCCAAAGGGGCTAAACCCACATGGCATTGCAGTGTATTTCCAGATGTCATTCTCTCTGTTTGGATGACTTGGAACTTAAGAGAGGTATTTGCTCTTGAATAGGAGAAAATAGTTACTTTGGCATAAAGCCCACCCTGGCACCATTCCCACATCTGTTATTGATTTGAAGTGAATGCTGGTCAGTCAGGATGCAAGAGTGCTGGTCCAATTTTCAAGCACAGCCTTCAGGATGAAATAGTGAAGGAAATCTGAAGGATGGCATAACTGGCTATTCAGAGAACCTGAAAGAAGACCCTTTCATAGCTATTGTACAGAGATAGCCCAAGTGATTTCCACATGTTGAGAATATATTATAATATCTGTATCCAGAAACTGCCCTTAGAGGAGAGCAGTGGAATGGATGGTGGAATCCTTTTGCAATGACTTAAAAATATATAATTAAAATAAAATGCACAGATATTAAGCTTTCAGTCCAATGAGTTTCTTATAGTTCTTTCTACACTTGTGTAACCATCCTCTAAAACAAAATTTAGAACACTTAACATTTACCGGAAAGTTCCTACCTACCTCCTGCATCCACTATCTCATTTCTTCCCCTGTATTTGCATTTCATGTAAATGGAATCATACAGTGTGTACCCTTTCCTGTCTGGCCTCTTTGTTTTTGAGTTTCATACCTGTAATTGCATGAACCAATAGTGTTTCTTTTTAATGATGTAGTATTCTATTTTATGGATGTAACATAGTTTATACATTCACTTATTGATGAACATTTGGGTTTCCAGCTTTTGGCTACTTTGAGTAAGGCTGCTATAAATATTCCTGTAGAAGTCTTTGTGAACATGTGCTTTAATTTCTCTTGGGGTGGAATTATTCATTCATTGGGTAGATGTATATTTAACATTATAGGAAACTGCTAAGTAGTTCTCCAAAGTGGTTATACCATTTTATACCCCTCCCAGCAATGTATGAGAGTTCCAGGTGCTCCACATCTTCAACATTTAGTCAAATTTTAAAATTTAGCTGTTTTACTGAGTGTGTGCTGGTGACTCATTGTGCTGTGAATGTGCTTTTCCTTGATGATGATTGATGTTGACCACCTATATGTATTGGATATTGATATGTCTTTCTTTAAATATACCATTCTGTTTAATCTGAACAATCTTTGTATCTCCTCATTTTAAAAAATTGGGTTATTTGTGTTTTTATTGTTCATTTGTTGGAGTTCTCTATACATTCTAGATATGAGTCCTTTGTTAGCGATATGAGCTGTGAATAATTTTTCTCATCTGTGACTTAGCTGTTCATTTTCTTAATGGTGTTTTTTGATGAGCAGAAAACTTTGATTTTCATAAAATCCACTTTATCAATTTTTAAAACTTTACAGTTTGTGCTTTTTGTACTCTGTCCAAGAATTCTTTGCTTACCATGAGGTCATGAAGATAGTCTTTTCTTTTTCTAAAAATTTTGTGATTCTGGGTGTTAGTCTACAGAACATCATGGATCAGTTTTTGTGTATGTAGTGAGACTGGATTTTCCATGTGGATATCCAGTTTCATCAACATTTGTTTAAAAGGCTTTTCTTTTCCCCTTTGAGTTGAGTTGGCACCTTTATTGAAAATCACCTAACGTTGAGTCTGGACATTGGGTAGTTTATGCTCCAACCTTGTTCTTTTTTGAGATTTCTTTGGCTGTTCTGTATCCTTAATATTATTGTACAAACATTTTGGTGTCTATCTCTCATGTTTTTGTGTGTGTGCATGTGTGTGTTTTTAGTGCAGAGATATTCTTGAATTTTAAAAACTTGTACAAGTTTGGGAATATATATTTTAGGTAGTTTCAATAAAAAGTTGCAGAATAGAGTCATAGCATAGCATAATTTCTTGTTTGTGCTTAAAATAAAGTGTATATATGTGAAGGCATGGAACAAGTTACTTTAGTAGAGTGCTTCAGGTTATTCCTTATTAGAAGTAAGGCTAATACCTATCTTGTTTTTATTTGGATTTAAGTTAAAGTTGAAGTTCCAGTTCTAATTTTAAATCCTGATTGTTTTTTTTAACCTGGTAGTCCTATTATTAGAAAAACATAATGGACGTTCTGCATAACCCACTAAGAAATATCTAAGAATTGACTTTATTAAACAATAAGCAAGCGTGTACTATGTTTTGGCCACTGGGATTGGCACTGGGAATACAGCAGTGATCAAGATAGACATGGCCCCAACTCTCACGGGATTTAGTACCTGAAAGGCAGAGGCTGGCCTTTTCTGAAATAAAAATGAACAAATGATGTATTTGGGGGCTGTGATGCAAACAGAAGTTTTTTGATATTCTTCATTAAGCAGCAGTTGATAGAAGCATCAAAATTTGGTAGGACTCCACGTGGGTAGGATTTATCTGCAGTGTAGAGATAACATTGGTATTTTTTGTTTTTGTTATTTAATGAAAATATGATCTGAAGCTATGGTATACAGCATGAATATTGGAATGAGCGGCTATATATGTCTGTGATTTTCTTTGTTGGCTTACTAATTTCTAAGGATTACTTATCTTTTAAAAATTTCTTTGCACTGACTTGTTTTATACCTGTGATTAGTATTGTAATTCAAGTTTTTTGTTTTGTTTTGTTTTAATCCCCAGGACCAGAGGCGTTAGCCTATGTTTTAAAACTCACGTTTGGTAGTGGTACAAACAGCTGTCACACTGAATAATTGTCACATCATTATAAGGGTTTCTGTTGCTCACTAATCTGTAGGTATAAATCTGGGTTTTAGTCACATGTGATTGGTAAAAATTAGTTCTTGTGAGAGTTTATGCTGTGCCGGCCATCTGTTCCCTATTCTCAAACCCAGAATGAAAAGTTAGCCTTAAAATTTGCAAGCCAGTGAATTAAGATGTATGTTAGGAAGGTGAATTTAGTGAAGTCTCAAGAGGTAACTTGGGATCTGTACGTAGGTACTCCTGGGTTTGGTTGCAGAAGCCTAAGTATGTATGGATATACTCTTTGTTTGGTGGAAAGGAATCTTCATTTTCAGCTGATTCTCAATGGTGGCCATGACCCAGAACAGGATCTGAGATGATATAATGTTTTAGTTTTATTTTATTTTTGGTGGCTGGCTGGTATGGGGATCTGAACCCTTGACCTTGGTGTTAACACTGCACTCTAACCGAGCTAACTGGCCAGTGCTGAGATGAAATAATAATCATCTGTGATTTGGCTGTACATAAAAAGAATAAGCTAAATCTTCCCTTTTTTGTGTGTTCCCTCTCCCAGTCTACATGAGGTGTCCTCCTTTAACTCTTACCACAAAGCTACATCATGAACTCCTTGCGGGTTAGCTGCATATTTGTATCTCCTAAGCACTTAGTACAGTGCTTGGGTCATGTTAGCCTTTCCATGATGTTTGATAAAATGAATCATCATGGTAACTTCTTGCATTAGGAATGACAATGCTACCTTTATTAAAGCCAACTTCTTATTTTTCCCACATAACCTTCTAGTTTTTGCTTATATACATGCATATTTTTTTCATGTTATTTTCATGAACATACTACATTATGTCCTGCTTTTTCCCTTTACATTATATCAAGGCCTTTTGTGTGTTGCCATATGTCTGTCATTTCAATGGAGAAGTAGACCCAGAATATGCATTGTTTTCATCAACATCACATACCATTATTTTCATTAGATTGTGTGCTATCCTTTATATAGCAACACTATCGTACTAATTTGAGAAATCAGCTGTTTCAGTTGAGTCATTACTACAAAGTTGTAGCCACATGGTAATTGACCTTTTTCCCAGGGCCACAGCCTAAATCCAAAGCCATAGCATTGTCTGGTTTGTTTGTTGTTGTTTTTTTTTTTTTTTTTGGTCTGAATGGACTGACTATATGGCTTTCTAGTTTAAAGTTCTTCAGCTAAAATTGTCAACCTTATTTGGGGAGATGAAATTATTTTTATGAGCCAATAATTTGAATATAATATATGATGAAGCATAGGGTTTTTTTCCTCTTTAAAGTAAATCATGTTTAGTGAATTATTTTTCAAATCACTGTGTTTTTAAAAGAGGATAATTACGTACAATTGAACATGAGTTATTTGTTGAATTTAAATCGTAGAGGAAAGTTGGTTAGATATATTTAAGTCCTGAGTCAACATGTTTGAATTTAGATGGTGACCCAAGTCTCTACCAGCAATGCATTTAGAAACCATTTTATTAAATGTATTCTTTTTGCAGGGAGTTCTGCTGTATTACGCATTCGTTCTCAGTACTTTCACTGTCTTCTGGGAGAGTGGGGCAACTGTCTCAAAATCCTGGAAGCACTTTCCTGTACCCTACCCCATACCAACCATACCGTGCATTTAATTGTGGACTTGCTCTATATTCTTCCTTCTTGATTACATTTTCTCATTTTTTTCATTTGGTTTAAGTGATATTTTTAAAATTAGAAGATTTTTCCCTCAGCCCATCAGGTAAACACTGGCCAACTTGTTTAGCTGGCTTCTTAGTAGGAGTACTAGAGGTAGTAACAACATAATAGTGGATGATGATGATGATAATATATTTTATAAAATGGTTTGTAGTTTAGAACAGGATTATTAACCTCACTTCCTGATGACAAAACAGGTTGGAGAGAGAAGCAGATTTAATTGTCTATTTTACAGAGACAGTGAGCCACCATTTTTGGTATGTTTGTTTGTTTAAGCATTCAGTATATACCAAAAAAATTATATCTTTAAACTCACAATGAGGTTTTTCAGGTTAACTCAGATGCCTTTGATCATATAACAAAGTTACTGGGATTGTAGTCTTGGCCTGTTGGTCTCATGTGAGAGCATGTTTTTACCCATCTATGCTGCTCAAGTGGAGAGGGACTGGCATCTATGGCTTCTAACTTCAAACCTTAGATTCTCTGTCATGCTTGCTATTTCAAATATTCTGTCCCATTGTTCCCTCAACACTAACCACTTGTCAAGATTTTCTAGTTACATCACTGTAACTAGATCATGCTGCCTGTGTTTGAAGAAAGACTAACATGTTAGGAATGCTTGGCAGCTCAGTAGGTATCTAATATTTCTTCTGTAGAAAAGCAAATTTAGTGAAAAAGCAAATGAAAATATTTTATAAGCAATGTTCCAAAAGGATTCAAGGAAATTGGCATTTACCTGTTATCCCACCATGTCATCAATTTTATTTTCATGTTCTTTTCCTTACTGTGACCATATGTGTCCATTTTTTATAAATAATTATAATTATACTGCATATATAACTTTTGTACGAGGCTTTCCCCCCACAAAGCTTTGTATTGTATGCATTACCCCAAGTGTTGAATGATCTTCATAATTATAATTTTTAATGCCTTTCACAGTTCGCATTGACATTCTGTTCTACCATTTAATTAACCATTCCTCTGTGGTATAAATTGCTGTTTCCCTTTAGTTATTTTCTTAAGGACAAGTTCCCAGGAGTGAGGTCACACAAACTATGAACTTCTTCTTTTTGGCAGAGAAATGGTTTTTTAACCCCACTAATTGAATGTTGGTACTTCAAAATACATTTATTTCTGTGCTTTTTCTTCTTCATATATTCATAATCGGATACTGGAACTAATAGAAAGGAATAAGCATAGGGGCTGGCCTGTGGCTCACTCGGGAGAGTGTGGTGCTGATAACACCAAGGCCACGGGTTCGGATACCGTATACGGATGGCTGGTTAGCTCACTAGGTGAGCATGGTGCTGACAACACCAAGTCAAGGGTTAAGATTACTGGTCATCTTTAAAAGAAAAAAAAAAAAGAAATGAATAAGCATATGGATAATCTAGAAAGCCTTAACAGTCTGAACTGGAAATACATGATTATTTTCTCCTAAAATTCACCATCTTGTTTTGGTATGCTTTTGCAGAGCAATGAAGGATTGGCTGAGGAAATGTGGGGAAACTGATATCAAAACCTTGGCTATGGTAAAATGAAAGTTAACTTTAGAAGGAAAGATAACTGTGGAAGAAAATTATGATTATTCTTCATGGTTGGGTTATTCAATTATAGGTTTAATCCTTTCATCCTTCTTTGCATATATCTTCCTCTAAAAAGGTACCTAATTAATAGGTATGGTAATCTACTCTGTGCAAAAGGACTGCCAGTATATGCTTATGTAATCCTACCAACATCGTAATTAATTATCATTGTTATTATAGGGATGAGAAAGCTGAGGTTCCTATTGATATTGAGTCTTTCCCCAAAAGAGTGGAACCTACTTTTAATCTCATCCTATTTTTCCCTGAAATTTTAAGCTGGATCCCTGTCAGCAATTTATATTCTATAACAGATTTTTGCATTGGCTGTGAGTTCAAAATAGATGAAATCTTAAGATCTGTTCTAAGTCAAGAGTTTCTAAATAATCAAAAGTACTTTGTGGTCAGAGTATGAAGGGCTGAGGGGACTTGTAATAGGGAAGTATAGATAGAAAAGCGGCTCTGAATCAGGAAAAGGTCCTGTGATTTCACAGAGGTATTTATTTTGACCTTTAATTTTTCTTTTCCTTAGAAGGTTCATAATTAGAGCACAGATATTTGGGATTGTCATAGTTTGGAAGATATGAACTTGATTGATACTTTTCTAAAAGTATATAGGAGAGTCTCATGGAATTGTCTCTACCTAAATGTAAACCTCACTATTTAAATGTAATACTCTCTGCCTTTGTTGATTGAGATTAGTTTTAATTACATTTCCTTAAGTAGACCTGTATGGAAAACATCTTGGATGTTTCTAAGACAAAAGTTGAATCATTTGGGCTGGACCATGGCTCACTTGGGAGAGTGTGGTGCTGATAACACCAAGGCCAAGGGTTCAGATCCCTATACAGAGATGGCCAGTTAGCTCACTTTGGAGAGTGTGGTGCTGACAACACCAACATCAAGTCAAGGGTTAAGATCCCCTTACCGGTCATCTTTAAAAAAAAAAAAAAAAAAAGTTGAATCATTTTACATGTATTTCATTTTAACTTGTTATGTCTGGGCTGTTTTGGCATTTAAAGCGATTAATTTTAAGTCACCATTTCTGTCCTGAGGCAAATGAGAGTGAGATGCTCACATCTGGACCATTTGTCTCAAGTATTGTTTCATTCAAATAGTTTAAATTACACTAGAAACTTTTGATAGTCGTGAAGTCAGGAATTTAGAGTGAATCATTCAATCTTTCCATTATAGGGGAAGATTGAAATCTCGGACTCAATGTAGAAATATAGACTGAAATAACTATTATTTTTTGTTGATTTTTTTTTTTTTAAAACAACTTTATCAAAGTATGATTGACATGTAAAAAACTGTACCTATTTAAAGTATTCAACTTTATGAGTTTGGGGATAAGTATGCACCCATGGAACCATCACCACCATCAAGGCCATAAACAAATCTGTCACCTCCCAAATTTCCTCTTGCCCCTTTTATTATTATTATAATTATTTTATGTGTGTAATATGTTGATATTTTAATTTAAAATATGCAGTTTCTGTTTTAGCTTTGTCCAAGTGTTAATTAAACTGATGAACTTCCAGAAATGACCATTTTGAAATATTTTATGTAATTATGACAGAAACTTAGCTACAAATGTACACACATGTACATATCACACTTTAAAGCAAAAAAGTACCATTACTGTTCAGCTCATAATATTTCTTTCTTTCGCCTTCATTTCTGTCTTGTTTGAAAGACTTGTATTGCATTGTCTTTTCTTTTATTCCTTCGCTTATCGCAAAGAACAGCATTATGTTTGAGTAATATATCCTAACCAAGTAAAGTTAATCACACAATGCAAGGATGGTTCAACATTAAGGAACTGAAAGAAGGAAAAAAAATAAGTTTTCGTAAATAGATCCCTTCCCCTCATTAAAAAAACTTTTGATTAAGCTGAAGACCTATTTCTAATAAAAGAAATAAAAAGCAAGTTTGTGCTAGGTAGAAACTTCAAGTTTGTAGATGGAAAACGTGTGGCTTAAACTAGAGCTGAAACTTACAGGTGGTAAAAAAACAGCAGAGGACAGTTGGGGCTGTGGTAAATGCACAAATGAATACAGCTGGCATAGAGCCTCTTGGTGGGAAATTCAAACAGTAGAAGCCCAGCCACAGAGCAGCCAGTTGCTGAGAAGGCACTTGCCCATTTCTTTATCTGTTTTGGAGATATTTATCTGATACTCTTTCCCCAATTCATTGTAATAAAGTGCCTCATTTGCATATGCATCTTACGTTCTTCAAAGATGTAGGCCCAAAAAAGGACAGTTGAATTCTCTTTATTTTGAACTTGCTTTCTGAAAAGGAAGAATAAATCAAAACTATCCTACACGTATTTGCAGCCTGAGCAGTGCAAGGTCATAATTGTCCAGATTTCCCTGGAAACAAAAAATAAAGATGAATTTATTTCTATAGCAGGGGTCTGTACTAGGTTGTTCAATGTTTATATTGTTTGATTGTCAGCAACATCCCCTGCAGCTGGACAGTATTGAATGTGTCTTATAAACAAGGAAACTGAGACTTTGAGGAGGAGCTATGCTTATTCCCAATATCAGAGGGCTAGAGAAGTAGCACAGCCTTAATTTGAATCCTGATCTGTCTGAATCCAGAGCCCATGTTTTTTCTACCATTGCTTCATACTCCACATCAGAGCTGCCCAATTGAACTATAATGCAAACAACAAATAGGGACCATGTATGCCATTTAAAATATTCCAGTAGCTTTATTTAAAAAAAGAAACACTTTCCTGATAAGGGCATGAGGGGAAAAAAAAGAAAAAAGAAAAAAAAAAAAAAACAGGTGAAATTACTTTTGATAATGTGTTTAATTTAATATATCTAAGATATTTCAACATATAACTATAAAATTGCTAATGACCTACTTCACATTCTTTTTCTTAGGACTAACTCTTTGAAACCTGGTATTATTTTATTTATAGCACATCTCAATCTAGACTAGCTGCATTTCAAGTGCTCGATAGATGCACGTATCTAATGGCCATCATATGGGATGTAGCCCTACATTATGAAAATCTACACTTAGAAAACGTGAATTTTTGGTAAGTTGTATAATGTTATAGAAAGAATCATTCATTGCCTTACACATGGATTCACCAGAAGCTTTCTCTAAGTAACCAAAATTCATTGCATATTTGTTGATATGATTCAGGATCTACTCATAAACTTAAAAATGTTTGTAATCCTCTTGTCCTGCCCACAAAGAGCTTCCAGAAAGTAGTTAAAAGAAGCCATCAAATGCTTAGCTAGTTTGTTTTTAAGTGCTTGTTTTCCCAGACAGAGGGTTTAATAATAAGTAAACTCTTAGAAATCAGATTGAGTCAAACACATGGATAGGGCTTCATTTTTTTTCTTGGCTCCCCTAAAACTACGTACGTAACAAGAGTTATGAGGTTTCGTGGGTTTACACAACCACACATCTTTTGCTTGGGCATGAAAAGATTATTTTCTTCAAATATTTGATTGTGGTAGGACCTCAGAAGGCAGGACTATTACCAGTTGGTGACCATTGCTAAGAACCACTTCCTAGTTACCTGGCAATGGCATGTGCTGTCTTCTGTCTTTGTAGTAAAGCAAAGTCCTGTATACCACAAGTTCCCTACCAGAAGCTGGGTGTCAGCCAACCAGAGATGTTGTCCAGGAACTTCCTATTATGAAAGAGAGCTGGATTTTGTGGTCCCTGCTACTTCTGAGTCTGGAGGTTTTTTTGTGGTTCTACACCCCGAAGAAGAAGCTGATGGTCTGACTGGCTATTCTTCAGGCTAGGGGAACATATGAACTCAGTTTTTCAAATACTAAGGGACATAGAACAAAGTGGAGCCATAGCATTGGCAAGCTCTTTTAAAGTCTGATGAATAAATTTGCACAGAAAAGAAAAATATTTGTCGCATGCAGGTTTACTGAGTATGGTTATATGATTTTTAAAAAATTTTTTTAAGTCACAACATGGGGATTACCTTACTAATTGAAAGATGGGACTGGCCACATATGCCTTTGCATTGAACAAATTTAATTTTACTTAAAGAATATAATTAAAATAGCAAAAGTTAACAGTCTTTTAAATTTTAATATTTTTCAGTCTGAAACAGTAACAGCTGTCTGTGTATAGGGAAGGATGGATCTACATAAATATAGCATCTTTGGAAAGGAGAGTTATATGACCAAAAGATATGATGTCTGCATTAGTCTGCAATATTCCCTAACAATTTAAAAACATAGATATTCAGCTCTCTAGTTAGCATAATTAATGGAGTCATGATTTATATAACATTATACTGCCTTTCTTATATGCACAATGTTGTATTAATAGTCCGTGTATTTCTGAGATGTGATTTTTTAACTGATGGATTCATATGGCTTTGTCTTTATTTTATTTTTTTATTTTTTTAATAATTTATTTTATTTATTGAATCAAAATCAATTATACATATTTTTGGGGTTGAACATTGAGATATGTTGATTAAATCAGTATTACTAGCATACATATTGTTACAAATCATAATTATTCTTTATGCCCCTTGTCCAACCTCTCCCCTTCCCCCATTCCCTCCCCCTCCACCCTCTAATTGCCTAGATTTCTTCTCTCCTTCTGAAAGAATAATGGTTACTCTGTTAACTTGTTACCTAGATGATCTGTCCAATGCTGAGAGATGTGATCAGGTCCCCCAATGGCTTTGTCTTTATACTTCGTCTCCCTAGTGTCAGTCCGCAGCCTTGAATTAGAGTAAGTATTAACTTCCTACACCTGTGCTGTAA
The DNA here is from genome assembly GCF_027409185.1 of Cynocephalus volans. Taxonomy (NCBI): domain Eukaryota; kingdom Metazoa; phylum Chordata; class Mammalia; order Dermoptera; family Cynocephalidae; genus Cynocephalus; species Cynocephalus volans. Next base: position 29,708,063 of record NC_084460.1, read on the forward strand.
TAATATCATGCTTCGACAGAACTGAATAGCATAATTACCTTTTTATTTTTTACTTTTTGTTCCTTCGTAGACTGCTTTAGGAACATCATATAAGTGGAATCATAATATATGTCTTTTGTGACTGGCTTGTTTCACTTAGCATAATATCCTCAAGGTTTATCCATGTTGCAACATGTCAGAATTTCCTTCCTTTTTAAGGCTGAATAGTATTCCATTGTATGTATATACCACATTTTACTTATAAAATGTGTCTGTCCATTGATAGACACTTGGATTGCTTCCACATTTTAGCTATTGTGAATAATGCTGCCATGGGAGTACAAATATCTTTTCAAGACCCTGCTTTCAATTCTTTTGAGAATATACCCAGAAGTGGAATTGCTAGATCATATGGTAATTATATTTAGTTTTTTGAGGAACTCCTATACTGTTTTTTACAGCAGCTGTACCAGTTTATAGTCCCACCAACAGTGCACAAGAGTTCTAATTTCTTCCCATCTTTGTTAACACTTGTTATTTTCTGTTTTTTGATAGTAGCAATTCTAGTGGGTGTGAGATGGTATGTCATTGTAGTTTTGATTTCCATTTCCCTAATGAATCTTTCCATTATGCTTATTGGCTATTTGTATATCTTCTTTAGAAGGGAAATGTCTTTGCGAGTCTTTTGTTCATTTTATAATTGGGTTGTTAGTTTTGTTGTTTGAGTTTTAGGAGTTCTATATATTCTGTATATTAATCCCTTATCAGACAAATGAGTTGGAAATATTTTCTCCCTTCTGTGGGTTGCCTTTTTATTCTGTTAATAGTGTCTTTTGATGCACAAAATTTAAAATTTTCATGGCATCCAATTTGACTATTTTTGCTCCCTTGTGCCTTTGGTGTCAATATTCAAGAAATCATTGCCAAATCCAGTGTTGTAAGCTTTTGCCCTATATTTTTCTTCTAAGAGTTTTATAGTTTTAGTTCTTATAGTTACTTAGGTCATGGATCCATTTCAAGTTAATATTTTCATATCGTCTTGGGTAAGGGTTTGTATTAGTCAGGGTTCTCCAGTGAGAGAACCAATAGTATATGTACATAAATATATGAAAGGGGACTTATTAGGATTAGAGGAATTGGCTCCCGCCAATTATGATTATGAAGGCTGAGAAGTCCCATGATAGGCCATCTGCAAACTGGATGCGCGTAGCATGGCTCAGTCCAAGTCCAGAAGCCTCAGAACCAAGAAAGCTGATGGTGTGATTCTCAGTCCAAGGACAAAGGCCCGAGAGCTAGGGTTGCTGCTGGTGTTAAGTCCTGGAAACCAAAGCTGAAGAATGTCAAATTCTGATGTCCATGGACTGGAGGGAAGAGTTTATCCCAGCTCCAGTGGATAGAGCAAGAGATTTGCCTTTCTCTCTCTTTTTGTTCTCTCTGGGCCCCCAGTGGATAGGATGATGCCCACCCATATTAAGGGCAGATCTTTCCCGTCCAGTCCACTCAGGCTCGCATGTTAATCTCTTCTGGAAGCACCCACACAGACACACCCCAAAAGAATGCTATACCAGGTTTATAGGTATCCCTTGATCTAGTCAAGTTGACACCTAAAATTAACCATCACAGGGTCTAACTTGATTCTTTAGAATGTGGATATCAAGTTTTCTCAGCACTGTTGGGGATTTTTTTGCTTTTTTTTTTTTTTTTTTAAATTTTTTCCCCCAGTGCTATAATTGTTGAAAAGAACATAATTATCTTTTATGTCATTTTTTTTTCCTGTTCATCAGCCAACAATTGTTATCAGTCCACTACTCTTGCATGCAGTATCCTAGGCATGGTGACAGATGATGAAAACAGGACCAACATATTGGAACAAAAGTGTTGGGAAAGATTTGTTTACCTAGAGGTTTTTAGGAGTTTTAGAAAATAGAGACAGTATGAACACAAAATGACCATGACTTACAGGAGACCCTCCTAATAAGGATATATAACTGTTCATGAGAATGGATGTGGGAGAGTGTGAGAGGACCATGAAGACCAGTCTGAGGAGCAAAAGAGAACCGAGTGGTGATTCTTGATGAGATGGATGCTTGGCAGCAGAGTGCAGAATAGATTGAATCCCAGAGAGTGTCCAGTTAGGAGAGAAAAGAGACACTAATTTAAACAGTGGCCCTGGGAATGGAGAGGGGATTGAGGATGCATATGAAGAGGTAGAAGGGACAAGGTTTTCTGTCTTATTGGTTATGTAAGGTGAGAGAAGATAATTGAAGTCCAGCCAAGCTTTGGAGATGTGCCACTTTTTTGATCACTGTGATTTGGTGTTGCTGCCCTAGGTGCCAGGGTATGTTAGGGAAATAGACAAAGCCTTTGTTATCCCAAAGATGGGCACCACTGAAGCAAATAAATAGTTCCAAGTAATAAGTGCAATGAAGAAAATGTCATTGGATAGTCTGATAGGGAACGTGGAGAACAGCTTTAGTTAGGGAAGGATCCCTCTGAGGGAGTGACATTTGAGCTGACATCTCAGTGGTTAGGGGTCAGCCATGAACAATTTGAAGAAAGCCAATTCTAGGCAGAAGAAATAGCCTGAGGTAAAGCACTAAAATAGGAGGTTTTTTTTGGCATACTTGAGAAGTAGATAGAAGGTCAGCATGGCTAATACATAGTGAGGGCAGGACAGATAGGATATGAAGTGGGAGAGAGAGGCTTGGGATAAGTCAGCAGTTCTCAAACACTTGGTTTTAGGATCCCAGTGCTCTCTTAAAAATTATTTTAAGGATCCCAAAGAACATTTCTTATGGAATATACATGTATATTTTCCCCCATTTGAAATTAAAACAAATTTTAAAAATATTAATTCCTGGGCTGGCCAGTTAGCTCAGTTAGTTAGAGCTTGGTATTACAACACCATGGTCAAGGGTTCAAATTCCCGAACCAACCAGCTACCAAAATAATAATAAAAATAATAATAATAATAATATAATTTCTTTAAAATAACCATAACAAACCCATTATATGTAGCATAATGACTGGCTTAATAGAAGATAGCTGGATTCTCATATCTGCTTCTGTGTTCAGTCTCTCGTGATATCATTCAACATGTAGTCTCTAGAAAAAGCCACTGTATTCTTGTGAAAAAGAGTGATGAAGCCAAATAAACTCTTATTATTACGATTATGAAAATTGTTTTGACCTCCCCCTTCCCCCTATCCACCGCTCCGCACACACATCCCAACAGGTCTCCAGAACCCCTTAATGATCCCCAGGCCGTATTTTGAGGCCATGCTTTGAGATCATGGCATTTAAGCCAAGGTAAAGAGTTTGTGTTTTATTGTAAGAGCAATACAAAGACATTAGAGAAGTTTAATAGGTCTGTGACAAGATGTTTTAGGTTTTTGAATCAGTACTTTGGATGCTACGTGAAGAATGGTTTGGAGGGGTCAAAGGCAGAAGCAGAAAGATTAGTTAGGAGGCAGTTACAGTAGCCCAGGTGAGAGATGACAATAGCTAAAGCATAGCAGTAGAGATGGGAGAAATGATATCTTGTGATATGTTTTACAGCTGGACTGTTATGATTTACTGATGTATTTGTTCTAGAAGGTTCTGTGTTCCAGAGACATTGTAGCACAGATCCATCAATGGCTGGCACCAGAGAGACTTGGGTTTGAATTTTAGGAAAGCCATTAACTAGCTGTGTGAGAAATGGATAGCATTTCTCCCTGTCTTCAGAAAAAAATGTGTGGATTATATTTGACCAAGCAGACTAGAGTTAGCTCATTTCCTGAGAGCCTCAGATTCTCTGGGTTCTCTGCTTTGGCTACATGTGTTTGGCCAGGAAGGTAATGCTACACAATGTTAAGAGGCTGAGATTAAATACATTTAGGTTGTGGTACGAGTAACCTACATTATATGGCAAGATCCTAATCAAATGTAATTTAAATTATTTCTGTTCTTATGAGAAATATTAACTTGGTGGAGACTTGAAACAGACGGTGTGCAGTTGGAGTGAATAACTATATTATTCTAAATAAACATTTGCTGGAGCTGGGAAGCAGCAATCCATATTTCATTTATCCCTATTTACATTATCAGGTCAGCTGTGTTGCTGCTGCTTTTAACTTGCATTAGGGTTATCAAGAGGTTTTGATGTTGGCAGGGAATTACAACATATCTTTAAATATTAAAATCACTAGCATTGGAAGAGATCCTTTAGTTACTCTCAATATAGTATTAATGCATTCGTGGTGAATAGCTGTCTAATAATACCTTACACTTGAGTAGTCTAATAGAGCTCTTTCTTATCTTACTTTATTTGCCTTTCAACACCTCCATACCCTCCATTCTACAGAGGAAGAAACAAAGGCTCTGAAGTACTTGTCCAGTTTTCCATAGTAGCTGATAAATTGACAGAAGAATCAGGATTCGAAATCACATCTTCCAGTCTCATGCCTAGTCTTCTTTCTTCCACAATAGCCTGCCTTTGACTATTCAAGAACATAAATCTCCAGCTGGTCTAGAATTTGGTTCATTTGCCAAACTGCCCTTTTCATTTTATCTTTTCCTGCAAACAAGCTTTTCATATTCACTGTATATTCTTTTTTTTTTTTTTTTTTTTCATTTTAAAACTTTTTTTTTTTTTTAATTTTATTTTGTCGATATACATTGTAGCTGATTATTGCTTCCCATCACCAAAACCTCCCTCCCTTCTCCCTCCCCCCCTCCCCCCGACAATGTCCTTTCTGTTTGCTTGTTGTATCAACTTCAAATAATTGTGGTTGTTATATCTTCTTCCCCCCCCCCCCCCGGTTTGTGTGTGTGTGTGTGTGTGTGTGTGTGTGTGTGTGTGTGTGTATGTGTGTGTGTGAATTTATATATTAATTTTTAGCTCCCTCCAATAAGTGAGAACATGTGGTATTTCTCTTTCTGTGCCTGACTTGTTTCACTTAATATAATTCTCTCAAGGTCCATCCATGTTGTTGCAAATGGCAGTATTTCATTCGTTTTTATAGCTGAGTAGTATTCCATTGTGTAGATGTACCACATTTTCCGTATCCACTCATCTGATGATGGGCATTTGGGCTGGTTCCAACTCTTGGCTATTGTAAAGAGTGCTGCGATGAACATTGGGGAACAGGTATACCTTCGACTTGATGATTTCCATTCCTCTGGGTATATTCCCAACAGTGGGATGGCTGGGTCGTATGGTAGATCTATTTGCAATTGTTTAAGGAACCTCCATACCATTTTCCATAGAGGCTGCACCATTTTGCAGTCCCACCAACAATGTATGAGAGTTCCTTTTTCTCCGCAGCCTCGCCAGCATTTATCGTTCAGAGTCTTTTGGATTTTAGCCATCCTAACTGGGGTTAGATGGTATCTCAATGTGGTTTTGATTTGCATTTCCCGGATGCTGAGTGATGTTGAGCATTTTTTCATATGTCTGTTGGCCATTTGGATATCTTCCTTAGAGAAATGCCTACTTAGCTCTTTTGCCCATTTTTTAATTGGGTTGCTTGTTTTCTTCTTGTAAAGTTGTTTGAGTTCCTTATATATTCTGGATATTAATCCTTTGTCAGATGTATATTTTGCAAATATTTTCTCCCACTCTGTTGGTTGTCTTTTAACTCTTTTAATTGTTTCTTTTGCTGTGCAGAAGCTTTTTAGTTTGATATAATCCCATTTGTTTATTTTTCCTTTGGTTGCCCGTGCTTTTGGGGTCGTATTCATGAAGTCTGTGCCCAGTCCTATTTCCTGAAGTGTTTCCCCTATGTTTTCTTTAAGAAGTTTTATTGTCTCAGGGTGTATATTTAAATCCTTAATCCATTTTGAGTTGATTTTAGTATACGGTGAGAGGTATGGATCTAGTTTCATTCTCCTGCATATCGATATCCAGTTATCCCAGCACCACTTGCTGAAGAGGCAGTCCCTTCGCCACTGAATAGGCTTGGTGCCTTTGTCAAAGATCAGATGGCAGTAAGTGTGTGGGTTGATTTCTGGATTCTCTATTCTATTCCATTGGTCAGTGTGTCTGTTTTTATGCCAGTACCATACTGTACCATACAGTACCATACTTTTCATATTCACTGTATATTCTATCTTATCTATGAGATGGTCTTAAATTGAGGGAGGAAGGAAAATTTTTATATTAACTCTTTTATCTGACCTAAGGTACTGTGTCCATTGTACTTGTCCCAGTTAAATTCTGAAATGAGATTTGTGTGGTGTCTTTTAAGTGTTTTTGTATCCCTTGTTACAAATAATACATTTGCTCTTACCTTCTTTGCAACTATATTCTTGCTGATGCTTCAGCAAAAGCAAGTTTTAAAATAAGTGGGTTTAAAAAGGCATTTTTAAAATCATGGATCTAATCGTTATAGTAACCTAAACAGCTAACATATATATTTCATCTTGAAATTCTTAGTGTGTACACCCCTACAGATTACACTCACTATTTGGCTTTTGTTTTTTTCCTCCATTTCCCTGGCTGCTCTTTTTCAATCTCCTTTTTTAGTTTCTTGTCTTCTGTGATCTCTAAAAGTTGCAATACCTGGAGATCAATCCTTGCACCTCTATCCTATACTCACTCCCTCCAAGGTCTCTGGTCTCTAGCTTTAAGTAGGATCTATATTCCATTAATTGACAATATTTAATCATAGACTTGGACTTTCCCACTCCATGCTTCAGCCTCAGACTTATATCCAACTGCCTATGCAACCTCTCTATTTGAATGTCTAGGAGGCATTTCAAAGTTACTCCTGATCTCTAACTGCCCTTTCCCCCATCTTCCTTTCCCGTTTCCCCCATTTCAGTAGATGGCAACTCCATTATTCTAGTTGCTCAGTCTAAAAACTTCAAAATTGTTCCTTCTGTCTTTCATTTACTGCTCTATCCTCAGTAGTAGGAGACCTAGTAGTTAAATATTTTTGAATGAATGAATGAGAAAAATACTAAGATTTGATTCAGGAAAAAGTTGTTAGGCCTCCTTATCTAACTACTTTTTTTCTTTCCCCACCCCTACCACCGTGATGGGCTGAGTCATGTCCCACCCCCTCAAATTCGTATGTTGAAGTCCTAACCCCTAGTACCTCAGAATGTGACCCTACTTGGGCCGAGCCCGTGGCGCACTTGGTAGAGTGCTGCGCTGGGAGCGCGGCGACGCTCCCGCCACGGGTTCGGATCCCATATAGGAATGGCCAGTGCGCTCACTGGCTGAGTGCTGGTCACGAAAAAGACAAAAAAAAAAAAAAGAATGTGACCCTACTTGGAGATAGGGTCTTTAAAGAGGTAATTACATTAAAATAAGATCATTAGGGTGTGTCCTAATCCATTATGACTGATGTCCTTATAAGAAGAGGAAATTTGGACATATTTCAGTCTAGGAAAGTATCATCTTTCTCACCATGTTTCTTTTCTTGTCCTCCTTTCCTGTCTTATTTATATCTTCCTTGTGAATGGGATTGTCCTAAGAAGGCATTGATTTAGATTGCAGATGGCCTTAGGTAGTTGATCCTAGCTTCCAGAATTAGGAGCTGGAAACATCAGCAAAGACTTGTAAAGCAGAATTTTCTGTGGAACAGTATGGACAAATGGCAGAACTTGGAAAATCATGAGAGTTAGGGGCTTGTAAACCTGTTGTAATCTTTGGCTTTATGACTAATCTGAAGAAAAGGGTTACTAGCTTGAAGAAGATGATCTGAATAAATTATTAAAGTTCATGAAAGACTGTTTACTGTTTAACAGTTACTAGCTGTTCTTCAATACTGAATATGAAGTAAAAGTCAGTACAATAAAAATTGACAGAATTTAATTTAGCTGTATTTTGAAGTATCATATTTCCACTCAACCTCTCATAGCTCGACTTTCTTCATTTTTATACTAGTAATTTCCAGTTCCAGATCAGACTATTCTTTTCCACTCCAAACTTCTGAATTTAAATGTCAACTGGGAACCTCCACACAAGGTTCTTAGAGGCCCCCAAAAAGCATTGTGTCCTATTCTGAACTCATTACCTCTCCCCTCCAACATCTAGTGTCATCTAGTTTGTTAATAATTCCAGGTGTTACCCAGACTCATTCTTTTCCCATATTCCACATCTAATCAATTGACAAATCCTCCGCATTCTAATTCTGAATATCTTTAAAATCCACTCTCCTTTTTCCATTCCTATTGCCACTCTGTCTCAGGTGACCATTATCTCTAACTGTAACAACCTCCTCAGTAGGCTGAGTTATATTCTTACCACTTTTCCTATTGCAGCCAGTGATCTTTCTTTTCTTATGAGATATTTTAAACTTACAAAACAAGACAGAAGCACAGTATAACAAAGCCTCATACCCCCTCTTCAATTTGTCAAATCTTAATGTTTTGTTGTGGTTTTTGTTTCAGGTCTTTTTAAGTGAAAGTATCTGTGCCTGGTTCCATCCCTTTCCTTCTCTTTGCAGAAGTAGTCATTATCCTGAATTTGAAGTTTATTATTCTCTTGAATGTTTTTATATTTTGCTACATATACATGTCTCCCTTAACATATATAATTGTTCTTTATGTTTTCAGACTTTATAAAAATATTCCATGATCCATATTTTTTCAGCAACCTGTTCTTTTTACCCAATATCACTACACTGTTTTGGAATATTTCTTTTTGATACATGTATGTCTACTTCACTTGTTTTATCAGTATTGTCTATTTCATTTATGAATATACCACAATTAAGTTGTCCCTTCTCTTGTTGCTGGACATTTAACATGTTACTCTTCTACATAAATTTTATTTTCTTCTCAGGTTATACTAGAAATCTTGTGCATGTAATAAGAGTTGCATTTAATTTTTATATTAAAATGAAGAGAGGTAAAATATTTGTGATAGAGAATCTTTCCATTCAGGAACACAATAGATCTTTCCATTTATTTTGGTCTCCTTTTATGTCTTTAATCTACTTATTTTGTTCTTCATACATTCATGTTCTTCATAAATGTCTTATATATCTTGTGTTAGATGTATTCCTTGATGGTGTATAATTTTTGTTGTATATTTGAATGTTTTTGTCTTTTGTTTGTTTTTGGCACCTGACCGGAATGTGGAATCAAACCCTTGACCTTGGTGTTATAAGGTGGTACTCTAACTAACAGAGCTAACCGGCCAGGCCAGTGTTTTTGAAATTTCTATATTTGTTTTCTGTTATATAGGAATGAAATTAATTTTTAAGACATTGGGCTTCTTTCTAGCAACCTTGCTGAAGCTGCATATTAATCCTTATAACTAGGTAGTAGATTCTCTTTAGTTTTCTATGTAGAAAGTCATCTAGTCTACACAAAATGACAGTTTTATTTTTTCCTTTCTAATCCTTATTTCTTCTTACTGTCCTGCTACCATGGCTTGACTCTTGAGTGAATGTTGAATAGAAACATTGGTACTAGATATATTTATCTTCTTTCTGAGTTGAAAGGAATGCTTGTAATATTTCCCCAATAGTGTGACATGTTATGTATTGGTTTTTGGAAGAGACCCTTTATGAGGTTAAGGAATTGATTGATCTATTTATAGTTTTGTTTATAGTCATGAGTGGGAATGGGTTTTATCAAATGCTTTTTCTGTAATTATTGAGATGATCCTAAGATTTTCTATTTTTAATCTGTTAAAATGGTGAATTATAGTGGATTTTCTAATATTAAATTATCCTTGAATTCTTGGATATACTCAACTTGATCGTGATTTTCTAAAGAATACATTGGTGGATTTGATTTACTCATTTTTTTTTCAGCTTCATTGTGGTATAATTTATATTCAATAAAATTGACCCATTTTATATATATAATTTGAGTTTTTGCTATTGTATACAGTTGTGTATTACCATTACAATCAAGATATAGAACATCTCCATGACCATAAAAAGATTTATCATGCCCTCCAATGTGCTCCTTTATATTCATTTTCTTCTGTCAGTCTCAGGCAACCACTGATCTGCTTTCTGTAACTAGTTTTATCTTGTCTAAAGTTTTATATAAAGGAGTAATACGGTATATAGTTTTTTGGTGTCTGGCATCTTTCACTTACCCAAATGCTTTTGACATTTAACCATGTTGTTGGGTATATGTGTCAATAGTCTGTTCCTTTGTTGATGTGTTATATAATCTGTGATACTTTGACTAGTATATTGAGCATTTTTTATTTGCTTACCAGCTGTTTGTATATCTTCTTTTGAGAATTGTCTCTGTAAATCTTTTTTTGCTCATTCTGAAAATCAGGTTGTTATTAATGAGTTGTAAGAGATATTTATATATTTTGGATATCTTTATGTCTGGGGTCACGTGGTGCCGGTAGAAGACAGAGAAAAGACAGGTGACTAGGCAGGAAATTAGTATATTCATGAGCCAAGTGATCCTTCACAAGTATGCTAGAAATCTTTGAGATTCTTCCAAAAATCAGACAAGATCTAAGAGGTGTACCACAGGCTTTGGAGGCTCCCAGGAGTTTTGTGCTTGTATAGTTAAGATCACCAGTTATGATGTTCAGATTATATTTATGTGTGTGTGTGTGTGTGTGTGTGTATATTTTTAAAAGTTGAGTCAAAAGGAATGCTTTTTTTCTCCAGATACTTAATTTTCTGCCCTTTTTATGAAGATAGAATATAATCTCTCCTTATATTCTTGCTTCTGTTCTTATATTTATTTTTTTGCTATAATCAGCATCTCCCTGATTTGGTTTAGTATTCTTCCTGACTTTTGCAAGTGTTACATGCTTTCCTCACCAAAAGTGAAGACAATTTTTGGTTATTATTAAAAAAAAGAAAAAAAAACTTGACCAATATACAGGTTTTTAAATTAAAAACTGAATAAGCCTACAACTCTCTCTCTGCACTCTAGATAAGTACTGCTACCAATTTGTCATTTATCTTTTCTGTGTGTATTTATTGTTACTCTGCATTTCTGGAGTTCTTTTACATAATTGGGATCCTACTTTAGTTTGCTAAACTGGGATGGATAAAAATAGGACTAACCAAGAATTGATTGGGACTCTGTTGTAGAGGTGAAGGACATAATGGAAGTCATAGATGTCACCTTTTCTATGTGGATTTAAGTACAGGTTTTTTCAGAGTGCATTCTACCTCCTTACCTGAGGCTGCTCAAGTCGAATGAGCCCCTGTTCTTCCATCCAGAGATGGATATCTGTGAATCTTAACAAATCAGGCCAAAGGAGATGCTCAGATAAAAGAATTTCATTGGAAACACCCAGTGTTGTTGGTGTCATAGCTGTGGTTCAGGTAGAGTTTTTTTGTCTTAGCCCTTTCAATAACTATCAGTAATCTTAAGCTGATGACTCAGCTCTTCATACCTTATCTTTGCAGTGCCTTAGCTCTGACTTCATATTGTTAGTAGTCTGTCTTTAAATACTTTTTTGTATGTTATTTTCCTTGGAGGTCAATAGATAAAGATCTCTTTATATTCACTATTAAGAAAGTAAAAATGTTAACACAGATCAACCACCTCAGTAGGTGCTGTAAAATGGATTTTATAGGCATAGAAAGAAACTAAGAAATAGACATTTGAATTTTTCCAGCTTTTTAATTAGCCATAGCAGGAGTCAGTATACTATGGCCCACTATCTGTTTTTGTAAATAAAGTTTTATTGGAACACAGCCAAGCCCATTTTTTTGTATAATGTCTACAGTGTGCTACAACAGCAGAGTTGAATAATTGTGACAGAAACCATATGGCCTACAATGCCAAAAATGTTTACTATCTTGTCCTTTGCAGGAAAATTTTGCTTATCCCTAAGCTATAGGAATGTATTAGATAAATTAATTTTCAGTGTATTTATAAATATGGAATGAAAGAAATTTTTTTCAACCACTAGTGTTAGTATATGTTAAAGCATTAATTTTATTTGAGCTCTGTCTTCAAGGTCTCTTATAAGTATTTTCTGGTAATTTCTTTACTTGAGTCTCTTTGTCTCCATTTTTGCTGAATAATAAATTTTGTCATTGTAAACAGTTATTCTTGGCTGTCTCTGCATATGAAGCCTGCAAATTTTTAGAAAGTTGGATGTGTTTTCAGGTTTGTGGCAGAGCTACAAAGATGGTAAATGCTCATCCTTAAGTATGTGTTATGCCCATAATCAGTTTAGCCAATTTTATAAGGCTGAAAGTACAACAGTAATTTTGAAGTTCTTTCCTATGTCTTTAACAGATTAGAATTGTCAATTTTGGAAATGCTTGTTATCTGAAATTGCACATTTAGAACATTTACCTGTCCTTGGTAGTGGTTACAGAGAGACTGTGGTCTAGGAAACCTTTTTCCTGATTTTTCCCTTGGCTCTGATCCCAACATGGGGGGGCAGTATTCAAACTATATCCTTATGTGCTGCCTGGAAAGCCCATGTAGCCTTCCCAGCAAACTACTTAACAGTCTGTTACGACTTCCCTGGCCTTCATACGTGGTAATGTTTCTACTTCTTTATCTTCCCAGTACTTTGTACACATTTGAATATATGTCTTTCCCATAAGTGAGATCCCTGTCTTCTTTATCTCTGAACTTTCCCAAGACCTGGCAACTACAGGGCAGTCAGTAGAATTGGATCTGGAGAACCTCAAAATTCAGGTCTGAATGATTGGAAAGAATCCAGTTATTCATCAATACAGAATTGCTTAAATAAACTATGGTACATCTTCAAAATGGAGTATCATGCAACTGTTTTAAAAATTGAGGAATTAATTTTGTTCTGGCCAGCCACCAAAAAAAAAAAAAAAAAATTGAGGAATTAAGAATTCCAGGACATATTATGAAACTATAAAACACAACAAAAAAACCAAGGAGGAGTATAGTTTGTATGTGGTATAGATCAGTTGTCTATCTCTGCATAACAAATCATGCCAAAATTCAGTGGCCTAAAATGGTAATCCCCGCTTCACCCCCTTTTTATATTAGTCTATGAGTTAAGACAGTTCTGCTCTTGGTTGTGCTCATTCACTCATATGTCTGCAGTCAGGTAGCTGCAGATCAGATAAGTGGCTCTTGAGTTAGGATGGGCTCTCACATGTTTGGGAATCAACTGGACTACGATGGCCTCAGCTCATACAACTCATCTCTCCTCCGTGTGGTCTCGTTCTCCAGCAGACTAGTCTGGATTTATTTTCATAGCAGAGTCACGGTTCCAAGAGAGGCTTAGAACTGGCTCATTGTTACTTCCATCACATCACATTGGCCAAAGCAAGTCAGAGGGCCTGGTCAGGTTCAGTGGGTGGAGAAATAGACCCCACTTCCTGATGCATTGCAGAAGGCATGGCTACAGACAGGCCATTATTTGGGGCACTCAGTTTAATATAATTATGCCACCCTTTTGTAATCATGGGTGGGATAATAATGTACATTTGTGTTTACTCATTTGTACATAGAGAAAGAATGGAAGGATAGACAAGAAACTAGTTTACCTATGTGGTAGGAAATGTAGGGACAGGAGCAAGAAGTTTATCTTTTTATATTGTATTGATTTTTGAACCATGTAAATGTGTCCTTATACATGTAAAAGAAAAAATTCTCTACCTTTTCCCTCTGCTCCTGAAGATAATTCTCTTTAAACCCTCCTATTTGTTTCTTAGGAGTCTGATTCGTTTAGAAGCCATTTGAGGCACTTTTTCTTTTCTTTTCTTTTTTTCTTGGTAGCTGGTGGGTTTAGGAATCCGAACCCATGACCTTGGTGTTGTAAGGCGGTGTTCTAACCAACTGAGCTGATTAGGGCAGCCCTGATTTGTTTAGAGAAACAGATTTAATGGCTTTCTTGGCCAACCTGATTGGAATGATCAGTAGTATTCCTGTCATTTTACATCTGAAAGATGTAAATTCCCATTTTTTTAAGTGATGACAAATGGGATCACTTAAGCATATCTATTTCTACACAAAACTCAATGCAGATAAATATCTCCAAGGCTGAGTAAAATAATTACTTCTAATAGATTTTAAATCTGATTCAGGTAAACATGTAAGAGTGTGTCTGTCTGCTGTGTATCAGCCATCATTATATCCATTATGGTAACCCTTCACAGTAACCCTGTGTTGGAAGTATTATCTCTAGGGACAGATGGGGAAAACCATTGCCACACAACTAGCAAGTGATAGAACGTCCTTTACATCAAGCTCACCTTCTTTTGCCTAAACATGCTTCCTCCCTGAGACCTGGGAGTTTCTCTTCTTTCTAGTTGTTTGGGAGTAGTCTTTCCCTGAGGTAATTGCATTATTTTATCTCATATTTACACTTATGCTCTGTACTATTCTTTGCCAGCTTCAAAACAATAATAAAATACAAAAAAACAACTTCAAAGAAAAAGCCGTTTATGATAAATTGTAATGATTTCTTCTAATGGTTTGTAAGTGCCCTCGTTTGTGGGCAGTTTATCATAAAGGATTCTTCTCAAGTAGCACTTTTCTTAGATGTTTATCAATAATCCAGTAGTCCCCTCTTATTCTCAAGGGGATATGTTCTAAAACCCTCAGTGTATGCCTGAAACTGAGGGTCATAACAAACCCAATATACAGGCCTTTTCCATCCTAAACACTTACCACGTGCCACGGCCGTAACTGCTGTTTGAGGTGAGACAGCAAAACTAACATGAATTTTTTTTTTCCTTCTTCACAATTTCATGGATAGATTTGTCCATACTGTAGATCATGGCAACTATAGCATATGATTTTTTTTTTCTTATTGTTGAGAATTTTCATGTTTTCACTTTTTATGGTAAGCATTTTACAGCTTCTCTTTGGCATATCCAAATTGCTAGTGTCACTGACTGACAGGGAGATTGGACAGTATAGATACACTGTTCAAAGGGATGATAGAAGTCCTGCAGGAGATGGAGCTGGATGATGTGATTTTTATCACATTACTCAGAATGGCAAGTTTAAATTTAAATTTAAGAATTTAAAACTTATGAATTGTTTATTTCTGGAATTTTCCATCAATATTTTTGGACTGCAGTAGACCAAGGGCAACTGAAACTGCAAAAAGTGAAATTGTTGATAAGAGGGGGCTAATTTATGTTTAATATTCTCTTAGAGCTACAGAATATTTCTACTTTTTAGTTTCGTGTTTGAATTTTCAAATTCCTGTGTGGTGAAAAATATCACTGCTATCACAGGACTGTTTATTCTTTATTCTCTTTTTCATCTGTTTTCTATTTTCATGATATCTTTAGCATATTGCACAATGAAGTAAAATTATTATTCAGACATACTTTTCCACATTGACTTATCAACTTGTTTGGTTTAATGTAGTTAGGTGTTGAAGCATTAATGACTTTGGAAATGCATGTGGCCATATCTGGGAGAGATATATATATGTTTATTAATCACACATATATTAAAAATAAAAAAACCAAAGAACTCAAAGGATAACTAAATTGTGAGTGACTTTGAATCTTAGAATGTGAGTTTAAAATTGAGTTTATGACAAAACTAGAGGTTATTTTGATTTTCGGGGACCAAATACTTTATGGCTGCTTGATAGCCCAAACAATGGTGTTTATGGGTTCAAGTCACACTTGAGAGAAAGGAATTTCTTCTCCTGAACTTTGTCTAAGATTCTCTGTGATTGAAAAGAGCTCAAGGTATGGTTGGTTCTTTCAAGGAATCCAGCTGAAATACATCAAAAACACAAAACACAAAAACATCAGTTTCATAAAAATTCAGAGAAAGTCACCATAACAGCGATAACATAACAGCATGTCATAGCCATCTTTCTACAGGGAATTACTCTAATCCAACTCTGACCCCAAGCAGAGGGTTAAAATGCCAGCTTTGGAACATGCCACATACCCATCAGCTGAGCAGCTGCTGAATTTGTCATGCTATAAACCACCTGGGTAGATCTCTCACACCATGAGGTGCATTTATGCCACACAGCCTCCAACAAAAATACCACCTTACACTGTACTTGGTGCTTTTACAAATGTTAATTCGTGGAATTGTTGATAGTATACCCATTTAACATAGGAAGCAGACCTTAATAATAACTTGGGCTTAGTCACTTGCCTAGTTCAGTGGTAAACCCAGAACTTGACTCTAGAATTCCTGTATTCTAATCATCATTAGTTTATTAAGTACCTTCTTTATGCCTAGCACTAGTCTAGGCATAATCGCTAATCCTTACATCTTTCTTGCCAGGTATGTCTAATTATCACTTACTTTACATATATTGAAAATGAGGTGCAGAAAGGTGAGATGATTCATGTAGGTCGTAATAGAGTAAGGATTCACACCAAATCCCTTGGTCTCCATACCTGTGCTTTTTCTGCTATATTGCTTGAAACATGAAGAATAATACTAGTGTTGCAGGTTTGGGGTAGTTAAATGAACAAGAGATAGGTAGTATTAATCTGTAAACAGTACTCTAGCAGCTGGGTTTTACTCACTATCTAAGCTTTCAGTTGGTAAGAGCATACAGTTCAGTGTTCTGCAGTTGGGCTGCTCCTATTTTTTTATTCTGCCAAGTGCTGAATGTTAAAACACATCTCACTGCTAAGCCTTCCTCAGGCCTTTGGCACCCTTGCTATAAAGGCAGGTGGTCTGAAGAAAGGCTCCCTCTAGGATGTTGCACACTGTACACAACACATTGCAGTGCGAGACAACCGTCAGTTCCTTCCTTCCCTTCTCCCCCATCCCTTCTAGAAAGCTGGGCCCCAGATGGAAGAGCTGGAAACGTGTCAACTGTTCTCTGAAGGGCACTGAGAAAATACTGTCAGGGAGAAAAAGGCAAGCGCACCAGCTCATTAGTTCACTAATCAGACAGGACGAACATCAACTTCACAAAGAAAATGTCCTGAACAGAGAGAAGGGAAGGGCTGAAAGGGTGTCGTTGCCCACATGCTTCCCAGAGAGCTGCACATTTTTGTTAGAAGATTTGTAACTTGGGGGCATTGTTTCCTTAATTGACTTAATCTTTATTCATTATATCCCTTTCCAAAATATGACCACAGGAAACTGAAGCATAGAAATAATATTTGAGGATATTTTTCTCATTAGAATGTGCAAAGATGTGCCTTGTTGCCAGTACCATGAACCAGTCTTATGTGTACTATTCTTCATAGCCATGATCTCACAGAAAGGAAACTTTGACTCAACATTCTCACTTGAACTTTTGCTGCCCATTTCTTGCACTTTAAATTGAATTCAGCAGTTATTGGAGAATGGCTGCATGGTACTTAAGTGAAAAGCTTGGAGTTACTTAGAGGAACATAGCTCAATTTGAAGGTGATTTTGGTAGCCCTGGCCCTGTTATTAACATAGTATGTGACAAGTTCCCTTTGATGGGGAAAAATAACTTCTTAAAGATATTAGAATATTACTTCTCAGTATCAAATCTTATTTAAGTTAGCTCAGACCTAATTCTAATTAAATTTATCTAATTTCTCTTTCTGAAATTTTGTTGCCCTTTAGTGTTATCAAACAGCTGCTTATTATGAATTGTTCCCATGGGTGAAGTAGCCTGTGCTTGGTTTAGAATCAGCTCTATTTTTCATCTTTTTAAACAGTATACAACATAAATAACATTTCTGTGCTGATGTCAGAGATACTGACTCCACCTCTCTTTTCCTAGTGTAGTTGATATATATATACACACACATACATATAAATTAAAAAAAATTTTTTTTTCCAACTTGAAGATTTAATTAAGGGATTGGGGACTGATTGATTCTTTTTCTAAAAAAAAAATATGAACAATTTATTCGTTTTAGTGTAATATAAAACTACTTAATGGTAATATAAACAATTTACTCATTTAATAAAAATATGAAAATGTACTTAATGATATATTATGAATAATTTTCTGGAAAGATATAACAATTCTGAACCTGTATACACATCTAATGGCAATGCATATAAATGAAACCTGACAAACATACAAGGAGAAACTGAGATGATATTAACTCATTATTCAGAAACTGACAGGATCAAACAGACTAAAAATTAATAGGATAAAGAGATTTGAACCATACAATTGATAAACTTAATCCAATGGGCATACATTAAATCCTGCATGCAAAAGATATACATTCTCTGGGCAAAAAGAATATTTGGATAAATCTGAACAAATGCCAAGTAATTGACATAACAATGATTTCTTCCTCTCGTGACTCAAATAAAATTAGAAATCAATAAAAAGATTAAAATCTGATTTTCTGTAGTCTAAGAGAAATATTTAACTATGCTCAGTATTATGATTTCACAGATGACTTTATGACTTTCTCTCAAGGATTTTGTAATTTATTTCCCCATCACCAACCAAATTCTTTTTTTTTTTTTTTTTTTTAATTTTTATTGAATCCAAATTGATTGTACATATTTTGGGAGTTCAACATTGAGATATGTTGATCAAATCAATATTACTAGCATATATATTGTTACAAATCATAATTATTCTTTATGCCCCTTGTCCAATCTCTCCTCTTCCCCCATTCCCTCCCCCACCCCCCTCTAATTACCCTAGATTTCTTCTCTCCTTCTGAAAGAATAATGGTTACTCTGTTGATTTGTTGCCTAGATGATCTGTCCAATGCTGAAAAGTGTGATCAGGTCCCCCAATGTTATCGTAGAACAGATGCTTCTTCTGTCACTCTGGAATGGGCTTTGTGGAGAGAGACATCCTCTTCTTTTCTTTATCTCTGCTGGTGACTCTCCTTGTATCAATGCAGTCCAGTGGATGGTGGACCATCTGCATGGTGGTTGTGGCATCTAGCTGCCTTCGCAACAGCCATGGTTATAGTGGTGGCTGTGGTGGGTTATCCACAAGGAGGTGATGTTTTTGGCATGCTCCTTGGCGTTGGCGGTGTGCCTGGTTGTGGGGTCCCCACTCCATGCCTGGGGTCACCGGGTGGGCCCCATGGCGCTGGCATGGTGTGCCTGGTTGTGGGAGGGGAGTCCAATCCCCTTCTCTATGTATGCCTTGGGTCTCCAGGTGGGCCCCAAGGCACTGGCACAGTGTGCCAGGTTGTGAGAGGGGGGTTCGGTCCCTGGCTCCATGCCTCACGTCCTCTGGTGGCCCCCGAGGCACTGGCAGTGTGTCTGAGCCGGAACTAATTTTTTGTCCTTTGCTTACTTCTAAAGTGGGGGAATTTCCTGTTGGGACCAGAAGTTGAGCTCTGTGGTTTAGCTAAATTGCTGCTTTGCTGCTGCTTCCCTAGGGAAGGCTTTTTGTGCAACACAGGTTATAATGGTTGACTTCAAAGGTACTTCCAGCTCTCCAGAGACTCAGTGCACCTGGGTTGTGTAGTAACTCTGATCTGGGCCTGAGTCTTTTCATCAAACTGCACCCTGTGCAATTCCATATTCCTAACCAGTCTCCTCTGAGTGGTCCTACACTGAGTGGGATGCAGATCAGCTGTCCTTGCTGTGCCCCAGCGTTCCCCTGGTGGGCCCATCTCCCCTACCACCCATGCTGCAAACGCTTCCCATGGGATTGGCTGTTCTCCAGTCCCTTGCAGTGACTCACTGGCCTCTTAGTGGCTCCATTTTTTCAGTTGTTGTGGCTCCTCGCTCCTATGTGGGTCCATGGGAACCCTTTTAGTGGTCTTGCTGGCCTGAGGGCCACCAAGGCCCTCTTCTCCCCTGCCGCCTCCAAGCAACTCCATCTAAAGGGCACAGTTGCAGTTTCTACCAGCTCTTGCTCCGTGGGCTCAGCAGCTCCAGCCTTAAAGCAGCTGCAGCACAAAATGGTCAGAGCAGATTTTTCTTTCTCTCATTGTGGCTTCTCCCGCCTTCATGCACTCCATAGGTCTCTCCTCATCTTCCCCTGAGCTCTAGCCACCCCAGCTTGGCTGTTGTTGCTTTTTTATATAGTTGTAAATTGGTTGATTTGTGGGAGAGAGTGACTCTGGAGACCGTCTATTCTGCCATCTTGACCGGAAGCCCTATATATTATATATATATATATATATATATATATATATATTTTGTATGTATCTATTTTCTTTCTATATATATTTTATATGTATATATATATCTTATTTATATATATATATATATATATACATAAAATATGTAGATAGTTCCCATATTAGCTTTCTCCCCCTACTACTTTGATTCATTTATAGGGAGAACTCAAGAAAGAATGTATTTGATGTAACCTAAATTTGTAACCTGGTTTCTTCCTTTCTCAACCATTGCTGAGACTATTGACTTTAAGTTCATGTCAGCCCTTTCCATTATTCCCTTGTTTTAGTTTCTAGAGTTGACATAACAAAGTACCACAAACTGGTGGCTTCAGATGATAGAAACATCATTTGTCACAGTTTAGGAGGCCAGAAATCCAAAATCAAACTGCAGGGTTGATTCCTTTTTGGGTTCTTGAGGAAGAATCTGTTCCATGACTCTCTTCTAGCTTTGGGTGGTTGACAACAATCCTTAGCATTCCTGGGTTGTAGATGCACCACTATAGTCTGTGCCTCTGTCATCACGGGGTGGTGTTTTCTCTCTGTGATTGTTTTCACATCAGCTTTCTTCTGTGTCTCTTCTCTGTAAAGATTCCACTCAGATTGGATTTCAATAGCCCACTCAGATAATCCAGGATGATCTCCTCCTCTCAAGATTCTTAACGTCTGTGCCAGCTAGTTGCCCCCCCCCAAAATCCTAATTTAATTACATCTTCAAAGACTTTTCCCAAATATAACATTCACAGTTCCAGATGTTAGGAAACAGACATATCTTTTGGGGGGGCCACCATTCAGCCCATTATACTAAGCATCTTCTTAACTTCTCAGTTCTCTAGGAAAATATGCTGGTATTTCAAATTGTTGTTGCTATTTTTATTACCTTATTGAAAACTCTGACCTTCATTTCTTTTATTCTCTGCAGTTGGTCCTGAGAAAAGGGTGCCAGCAATGCCTGGATCGCCTGTGGAAGTGAAGATACAGTCAAGATCCTCACCTCCCACCATGCCACCCCTCCCACCAATAAATCCTGGAGGACCGAGGCCAGTGTCCTTTACTCCTACAGCATGTGAGATCTCTTAATTACTTGGGTTTGTGGTTCAGAGTGACGTTTGGATCTAAGTGACTGACTTCCACATATACTATTCAACATTTTCAAAATGCTATTGAGAGAGAGAGCTGGTTGATTCATACTTTTTTAAAATCGCTTATTCCCTCTAAGAATAGTACCTAGCATAGGTATTTAGAGATTTAGTGGTCTAAATACTTTGTTTTTCTCTTTGGTAAATAAATATTTTTATTTCTTTGACTCTAACAATAATGAACTTAAATTATTATATTGATTTATAGGATTCAAAGTAGTTTTTTAAAACTTATAGAACTGGTTCTAAAAATATTCCAGGACTGTCATGGTAAGGCTCTTTACAAAAGAGAATATTACCAAATTGGTTCGTTAGTGCTGCCATAACAAAATACCATAGACTGGGTGGTTTGCTCACATTTCTGGAGGCTAGAAGTAAAAGATCATGGTGTTAGCAGGTTTGGTTTCTCCTGAATCCTTCCACAATGGACTGTGGATGGCTGCCTTCTTGCTATGTCTTCACATGGCCTTTCCTCTGTGTGCGCACATCCCTAGTGTCTCTTCCTCCACTTATAAGGACACTAATCATATTGAATTAGGGACCATTCATGTGACATCTTTTAATCTTAATTACCTCATTAAAGTCCCTGTTTCCAAATACAGTCACATTCTAAGGTCTAAGAGGTTAGGACTTCAACATATGAATTTTGGGGAGGACACAATTCAGTCCATAACAGTGATATTAGCCAATAAATATATAACAAGATGTTCAGCTCTACTAGCCATCAAAGAAATGTGAACTAAAGTCCAATGCAATGTTGTTATGCACCCACCAGAATATTCAAAATGAGAAAGAATACTAAGTTTTGGTGAGGATGTATAGAACAGCATGAGCACTCACAACCACTTGGTTTAGTAGTATGTACTAAAGCTGAATTTTCACAAGCCCCAGAACTCATTCCTACATATGTACTCCAAAAAAATCCTAATTTTAAAAAAAAAATACACACACACACACACAAATATACGTACATATGTGTCTTGATTGTAATTTGAGGTCTGTCTTCTCATGCACATACTGCCACCCCCAGTTCACATTGACTTTCTTGCAGATATTTTGTCTCATAAACCAGAACACACTTGCTGCTTGTGCAGTGCCCAAAAAGTGTGACAGCACTGTATTAGATGTTGTATGTATTGTTTTATTTTAATGCAGTTCATGGGCTGGCCAGCTCACTTGGTTAGAGCATGGTTCTGATAACACCAAGATCAAGCATTCAGATCCCTCTACTGGCCAGCAACAAAAAAAAAAGGGGTGGGGGTGCTGTCCAGTTAGCTGAGTTGGTTAGAGTGTAGTGTTGATAACACTGAGGTCACGGGTTTGGATCCCCAGATTGGCCAGCCACCAAAAAAAAAAAAAGTAAGAAAATGAAGTTTATAAGCTTGCATGCTGTCCTTGCGCAAAAAATTTGTTTTGTGTCTTTAATCATTTTATTTTATTTTGGGGGACCCTGGCCAGTATGGGGATCCAAATCCTTGGCCTTGGTGTTATCAGCACCATACTCTAACCAAGTGAGCTAATAAGCCAGCCCGTTTACCATTTTAAAAGGCAAGAGAAGATTGTATAAAAGTATGGCTTTAGTAGAAGGTTTAATTATTATTTTCCTAAAACATTTGAAATTTGAGTAACTGACAGCTGCAGCCTTCAGTCTGAGCCATAGTGAATGAAATGAAGTTTGACATCCTTCTTAAATTATATATATATTTTTTCTTTTTCTTTCTTTTCTTTTCTTTTTTTTTTTTTGGTGAGTGGCTGGTGGTAGGGATCCAAACCTTGACCTTGGTGTTATCAGCATTATTAAATTCTATTTTCTGTGTCAAAGTTAAACAGCCTCAGACATAGGTACTATCTTAAAATGAAACAGATTTAATTAAACCCAGTTATCATTCAGATTTCAAGATACAGCCAATAGGTATATGTATATTTAAATTCAGCCCTTTTTAACTCAATATTTGCCTACTTTAGGGGTGGATATGTCTTATTTCAGAAGATATGATCATATGTTTTTACTAAAGATGCTATGAACAATCCTGTCTGAGTGTCAGGGTGGCTAAAAGCACAGTGATATATTATTTTTATGAGTTGCTTCAAAAGAAGGCAGCTCTCCAATGGCAATTGACCTTTCTGTGAAAACAAAGAAATGGCGGGCCATTGCAACTAACTTTTTCGATTGCTGAGGTTGAGTGTTGAGCTTTTCTTTCCAGGAGCTTTAGTAATCTCTTTTAATGGTAGACACAGAAGAGAATTCACCCTCTTTTGCTCAGCTTATTAGTCTGTAACATTCAGCATTTTCCTGAATACTTATCCTTTACTTAGCAGATGAGCAAAGCAAAGGTATATCCAGTATACACAGTTTACGAAACTTACAGAATACACAGATGTGTAATGTAGTGTTCTTCAAGAAGTGCACAGTCTCTTTAGACAGTGCAAATAGAGAAAGATGTAAGTATAATTTGAGAAGTAAAATAGTAGAAGCATGTGCTATGCATAGGCAGCACAGAAAAGATTTATTCAAGCTACTGGGGTTTACCATAAAGTGGAGCAATGGGTGTCAAACAGTGCTTCTTAATACAGGTAATGCCTGAGCTGTATAGAATGAAGAGTTTGCTAGGCTAAATTTGAATAAAGGTCAGTCTAAGAAGAGGCAACATAAATGGTCAGCTGACTGTGACTGGCTTAGAGGAAGTAGAAGGGAAGTGGAAAATTTTTCATGATTAACGAATTTGTTAGGCAAAATATAGGTAATGTCAGTTTTCTAAGCCAGATAAAGATGAAATGATTGGGTCCTTTAAACATGGCTCAAGTCTTGACTTAAATTGTTTCTTAGGATTTTAGATACACTTTTACCTTATTAGATTTTCAAGCCTTGATATGACCAAGTGAAAACCAACTAACACCTAGGTGCTAGGTAATTTTATTTCACTGTTCAGTAACAAAGGAGGTTTTTACTTAATACCACCAATAATGTAGTTCTAGGGTTGTTTTCTAAATTGAAACTACCAAGAAAAGACTATTAAGAATAACAGGAAAATAGGAAAACAGTAATTAATCACATGTATTATAATTTGAGCACAAATGTGGAATGGGAAAATCCTGTATGGAATCTAGGAGATGCTTTATTGAATGTCCCAGGTTATTTATTTATTTATTTTCTTTTAGGCACTTTTTATTTTCCAAAAACAATTGTCATTAATATATAAACATCTCATTCTTTCAAAAAATTCTACAACTATAAAGCTGTTTGCTCCATTATTTGCATAAGAAATGACCACAATACAAAAATAAGAGGTGAAAAGAAGCAAAACAGCAACTGATTTATGCTTTTTATGTAGGTATGTTTCTATATATGAACATTTTGAAGCCTCTTACAAAATTATTTACACCATTTGTCATCTATTTACACATTTTAAGAGCAACTTTTCTAACAAAACTATAATTTATCAAGTTATGAAAATTGTTTTCTAAAAAGCTATATTACCACAAAATAAAGATTAAAAAATATCTTAAAAACAAAATTAAATTTGCATTTCAATTAAGCCCCCTTCTGGTATTTTGCTTATTTATTTTGCCCTTTGATTAACAGCATCAGCATCACATTACTATTTTATATTGCATATATGTAGCACTTGCTTCTTTTAAGTTTTCAACATATCATTTATATTTAAAGGCAGACACTGAGTCATTATTAACAATAGATTAACTAAACTGCACTGTAATTTAGATAGAATTACTGTCTTACTATATATTACATGCAAAATCCACATAAATTGTCATTAACCAACAGTACTGCACAAGCAGACATCTCAATATATGAAAACTGCATCATAAATTCAACATTGCCATGTGAAAACAACATAAGTCCATTTTAAAAATGATACGTGTTTAGCTTATTGTAAGAG
The DNA here is from genome assembly GCF_027409185.1 of Cynocephalus volans. Lineage (NCBI taxonomy): Eukaryota > Metazoa > Chordata > Mammalia > Dermoptera > Cynocephalidae > Cynocephalus > Cynocephalus volans. The sequence goes on from NC_084460.1 coordinate 29,732,990, forward strand.
GTTTAACTTTTGTATATTGTAACTATTTTTAAGCTTTTCAGTTTACAATTCATATAAAATGTCTTTTGTATTTAAAATAAAAAATTCTATTTTAATCAGTGAATGAAATTTGCTTTTAAAGTTCAGTTGTATGATTATTCCTCCCCCCCTAAATAAATGAATTTGGTTAACATTGAGAGGTATCTTACCACAAATTCTAACTGTAAATGTATTCATGGTTATTTTCAAAAGAATTATGATTTTTCCCAAAAGAATCCTAAAAAGCTTGTAATAAAAGTATAAAGCTGATTTGCATATTTACAAAATTTTGAATAGCAAATATAGGCAACTCATATAAAAAAAAAAAAAAGCCATGCATTTGTTCAATGACTCTTTGTGAATTGCCAGGTACACTGTGTACCTCCAAGGAATTATCTAATATTAAAAGAAAAATCTTGATATACAATCCACCCTTCTTCCAATGCCTGCCAACTGATTTGTTTACTAAACACTGTCACATTAAATGATGGTGCCTGGGTAAAAACACCTCACACGCACCCGTCCACCTCCACCCCTGACCCATGCTGAGATGTGGCTGCCTGCCTGCCTGTCATGAGATGAAATCTGCTTGAGTAAAGCTGTATGAATGTCCCAGATTTTGACAGTATTAATCTAGAATTGTCAAGGCAGAGATTCTGACTGACTCTACCATTAGTATTCTGCATGGTCAAAGAGATATGTACCTTATTGTAGGAGTAGGTCATAAAGTCTGTTGCCTCAAAAAAAATCCCTCACATTAGCATAACTTTTCTGGTTGTCTTGTTCACATGCTACCTTCTGATTGATTGCTTAGCTTCTTTGGGATGCTGAGACTGGGAAGGAATTGTGATGTAAAAGATAGGCATAAGTGTCCAGTCACTGGAAAGATATATAGTCTCAGACTCATCTCAAGTACTGCCTGTTACAGAAAGCCTTTCTTAAAACTACACACTCCTGCCCATGGCACCTGTAACATTAGATATCCCTTCTTTGTGCCTTCTGTGTTATTGTGGGGTTTCTTTTCCTTTTTGGGTGGCTGGCTGGTATGGGGATCCGAACCCTTGACCTTGGTGTTATAATCCCGTGCTCTAAACAGCTGAGCTAACTGGCCAGCCCCCTGTGTTATTAATTTTTACCTGACAGTCTCTTTCACTATATAGCAGTCTCATTGAGGATAGATGCAAGAGTTTTGCATAGACACAAGAGTTTTGCATACTCTTCTAACATGTACTTTACAAAATTCAAATAAAAAACAAGTGGAATGCAAATAAGAAATTAATAAAGATCCTTGTGTTTTACTCTTAAACTGAATCTTTCATTTTGGCTTTCTTTTAGTAAGCAATGGAATCAACCATTCTCCTCCAACCCTGAATGGTGCCCCATCACCACCACAGAGATTCAGCAATGGTCCTGCCTCTTCCACATCATCTGCACTAACAAATCAGCAGTTGCCAGCCACTTGTGGTGCTCGGCAGCTTAGCAAGTTGAAACGTTTTCTCACCACTCTGCAACAGTTTGGCAATGACATCTCACCTGAGATTGGGGAGAAGGTGCGGACTCTTGTTCTAGCACTGGTGGTAAGTACAGCATCATTGTTGTCAACAACTGCCCGAGTATGTGGCTCAGATCCAAAGCCAGCAGAGACATTATATATATTTTGTTACAGATATTTCTGCTCATTCCAAAACCCATAGTAATGTGGCAAATTCTACAGACTAGATTAAAGTATAACTTACTTAAAACTATTGAATTGTAGATTTCATGATAACAATGTTTATCAAAGAAACAAAATATATAACGTTTACCTTATTGTTTAAAATGTTGATTTAATTCCAACAAGCAACTTTAGATTTGTCTTAGAACTGGTTTCAGTAGGCCTGCTGGAATCCAACCAAGTTAATGTAAGGTTTTATAATTTAATATATTCAGTGCCTGGTGCATTGTTTCCAAACTAAAGAAAATAGAGATGTGGCAAGTTTAATTTTCAAAATAATAATTTGTAAAGTTATAAGTTTCGTGGTCTGTATAAATAGTATCAAAGGAATTACATTGTTTTGCTCCTCATGCATGTACAGTTTCTTTACAATTTTCAAGGTATGCAGTATTTTTCTTTCTATACTGAGCATGGTGAACCTATGGTATAAAGGAGTGGTTTTCTTTTTCTTTTTTTTGGTGGCTGGCCAGTACGGGAAAAAGGAGTGATTTTCTGACATTGAAAGCCAGATGGGGATTGACTCTTAGTGTTTATAAGGGAAGTACTTCTAGTTTCCAGTGTTTGTAAATCTAATTCTTCAAGATTTACCTCCAGTAAAAGCATCCTGTGCTCCTTCCTGCATGTTAGCCTCTGTATGTGATAAAAAAGATGAATCACAGTACTAATCCTTAAACTCCAATTCTCAAAATATAATCCAAGGACCACCCTGGGATTCTTCAAAGATCCTTTCTGGGGGTCCATAAGGTCAAAACTATTTTCATAGTAATACTAAGATGTTATTTGCCTTTTTACTCTTACTTTCTCATGAGTGTATTGTGGAATTTTTTAGAGGCTGCATGATGTGGGTATTGCAACAGATTAAATGCAGAAGTAGATAGTAGAATCCAGCTGTCTTCTATTATGCTAGATAGTAAAGAGATTTGCAAAACAAACAGTACTACTCTTATTACATTTCTTTTGGAAAAATGTAGTTTTTTATTTTTTAAAATGCTATTTATTGGGCCGACCCATGGTTCACTTGGGAGAGTGTGGTGCTGATAACACCGAGGCCAAGGGTTTGGATCCCTATATAGGGATGGCTGGTTTGCTCACTTGGGAGAGCGTGGGGCTGACAAAACCAAGTCAAGGGTTAAGATCCCCTTGCCAGTCGTCTTTTTAAAAAAATAAAAAATAAAAATAAAATAAAAATAATATGCTATTTATTTTGCATGTATGGGTTATTTTGAAATGGATTAATAATATACTTTTTAATTCTCAGTTTTAATTTCTGATATGGGGAATATCAGTAGATGTAACACAAATAAAGTAGAGGGATTCTGAAACCAAAAGGTTTAAGAACTGCTGCCTTAAAAGATTTCTCAGTCTAATATGGAGGAAACAACTTTCATAAAAGGCAAAATGCGATAAATGATTTTTTCATCATTTATGAGATTCAGTCCCTATTGTATGTAGATACAGGTTTTTCATTTTCATTGCTATATGATGTTTTATTGTAGGCGTATAGCACAGTTTCTATTTTTCGGCTCTTGATGGACATTTGAGTAGTTTTCAATTTGGGACAATGTGGGTCCCTGACATCACCCCCATGTTTGGAGATTTGCTAGGATTCACAGGACTTGGCGTATCGTAGTTGTGCTCAGAGCTAGGATTTATTACAGAGACCTATTAAGGATGTATAGCCATATCATAAAGGAGATAGACACAGGTGGAGACTGCAGGAATCCAAGTGCAGGCTTCCTTATGCTTTTTCCATCTCATTAACAGTCACACAAAGCGTACTCTTCCCCAGCAGTGAAAGTACAGCAACATGTATGCAATGTTTCTGCCAAGGGAAGCCTGTTAGAGAATCATTGCCCAAGGCTTTTATTAGGGCCTGGTCACATAGGCACTCTTGCCTAATACTTGCCAAAATTCTGCACTACCAGAAGGAAAACAGTGTTTAGCACAAACCATATTATAGGCACAGTGAGCCACTCTTCTCAGTTGGAGCAAGTTTGGGCATTCTTTGGAGGAAACCCCCCCCCCCCAAAATACCCAACCTTTTTATTGGTCCAATTTTAGAATATGGTGGAAAAGTTTTACTGGATCTAGACAAATGTAATTGGTCTTAATGTCAAAATGAATTTGAACATAATTGGAAACTAAGCAGACATCAGAGTGTTATACCAATTCCAGCAGGAAATTACTTTATGTAGAAATTATGCTTAAAGAGTAAACAAAAAATAGAAGTTCATTTGCAAAAAACAGTGAATCTTTTTCTAGTCATGAAAAGTATATGTAGATGTGTCCATTCATCTTTCTTTTAAATGGCCACAGCTGGGTTAACATCCCCCCCCCCCCCAGTAAAATACACATAACAAAAGTTACCATCTTAATGTTTTTTTAGGTATACTTCAAGTGTGTGTACTTTAAAAGAAAGTTCGTGGAAAAATAGAATTGAAAGATAATACAAATCTTTTCATGAACTTTTTGAAGTATCCTCATACAGTTCAGTGGTATTAAGTAAGTTCATACTGTCTGTCCTCTTCAACATTGTATCCTTGGTGCCTAAAAGCATCACAGGGTTAAAGAATTTATAGGATTGCCTTTTTAAATTTGCAATAAAATATATGTAACATGAAATTTACCATTTTAAACATTTTTAGGTTTACAGTTCAGTGGAATTAGGTACATAACATTCACATTATTGTGCAACCATCACCACCATTTGTCTCCAGAACTCTGTGTCTTGCAAAACTGAAACTCTGTTACCATTAAACAGTAACATCCCATTTCTGTCTGCCCACAGCCCCTGACAACTGCCATTCAACTTTCTGTCTCTGTGCATTTGACTACCGTAGGTAGCTCTAGGTACCTACATAAGTAGAATCATGCAGGATTTTTCTTTTCATGAATGGCTTATTTCACTTAGCATAATGTCCTCAAGATTTATCCATGTTGTAGCATATGTCAGTTTCCTTCCTTTTTAAGGCTGAATAATATTCCATTGTATGTATAAATCACATTTTGTTTATCCATTTATCTATCAGTGGACAGACACTTGGGTTACTTCCACCTTTTCATTCAGTTAGGGAAAGTTTTATATTGGTATAAGAAATTATTTACCATCCAAGTTCCTAGACACAATCTAAGTTCTTAGATGTCAGCTGGTGGCCCAACCTGGCAAGCAATTCTTTCTAAGAACAGCAGTTTTAGGCCTGCTGTGTTAACTCTTTTTTGTACAGGAGCCATGACAAATAATGCTCAGCTGAACATTCTTGTACCTATGTGCAAGCATTGCATGCAACAATGGAATATAATGTCATGCTGTTTTCCCAGGTGTTATACCACTTTATACTCTAATCTGCTGAGATTTTTATTAAGATTAGCATTGATCCTCAGACCAAATTTAGTTTAAAGCAAAAAAAAAAAAAAAAAAAAAGATTAGTATTGAAACTATGAATAGATTTGGGAAAGAGGAAAAAAAGTATTTGTTAAATTTAATATCCATTCATTATTTGAAAGAAAAAAATTAGCAAACTAGTTATAGCAGGAACTTCAAGTCTCATGCTTAATAGTGAAATTTTGGAAGCTTTCCTTATGAGATTAGAAATCAGACAAGGATGTTCACTATTCTCTCTCCTATTCAGTGTAATGCTGAAAGTTCTAGCCTAGAAAATGAGATCTAAAGATTGGCAAGAGACTGCCATTTGGAGGAGAATTAACACATTTATACCATTAAATTTTACTATTCAAGAAAGCATCTCCATCTTTTCTAGTCTTTTATTATGAAATGTATGGTTAAGATTTTGGTGGGCATATTTGAGTGGAACAGTCTTACCAGGTGGTAGAAACTTCACTAGGCAAGTCAAAAAAGGCCACATAATTAAGTAGCTGCATTCTGTGTCCCTGTTGTACAAGAGGTAAGGTGCTGGTATCCCTAACTATAGCAGGGAGCAAGCATGGTGAATTTCCACTTCAAGGTAAAGGTAAATGTTTTGTGCTCCACTTATTTGGAGAATGCACATTCTGGAGGGTAGTTTGGCAGTGTTTCTGGTACCTTAAACTAGGTAGTTCCTTTGAGTCACGGGTTTCACTTCTTGAAATGCATCCTAAGAAAGTAATGAACAGTGTGTACCAAAATAATCAGTTCAATGTTATTTATAATGCTTCCCCCAAAATTGAAGCCAGCTAAATATTCTATAAGAGCCTGAAATTACAGTACATTTGTTTAATGGGATATGATGTAGTCATTAAAAGTTACGTCTAGTTCATCTTAGGAGGCGAGATAGAGAGAGGCACACTTCTCCCTAGTCCTCCTGATAAATACAGCAAAAAACTCTGGACATTATATATAAAACAAAAATAAGATTCTTCAAGGTGGAGAGAAGAGGGCAGATTTGCCGCTGGGACACAAAGAACTACATAGCAGTGAGTTCCCTAGTGTATGTGTTTCCTGATATATTCTGGACTGGGGTGTGCAGAATTTAGTAACCTGGAAACATCAATGAGCACAGGCCCAAAAAAAAAAGTCTCTGTAGCCAAAGGACCAGTAAAAGAGCAACCAAGCAAAGTAGGAAACTTTTAGACAATAATCACCCCACTCCAGCCAAACACCTCAGAAAAAACTGCAGTAATGAGGTGCATCAGAGCCCTAGTGGGGAACCTGAACTCCCAACCTCACCCATCTGTAACGACCCCTTCTGCCACCACGCCCTCCCTCCTAGTCAACAGAAGTTGAATGGGTAACTGGGATTATTCCCCATCTGACAGCATCAATGTCCCCCCACTGTGGTAGTTCATTTTAGTTTCAACTTGATTGGACTAAGGAATACCTAGAAAATTGGTAAAACATTACTTTACCAGTAAAGTAATCTGTGTGTCTGTGAGGGTGTTTCCAGAAGAGATTGGTGTGTAAGTCAGTGGCCTGAGTGGGGAAGATCTGCCCTCAATGTGAGTGGTACTATCCAGTTGACTAGGGGCCCAGATAAAACAAAAAGGTCCGAGAAAAGGCAATTTTCTGTCTCTCTCTTGGAGCTGGGGTACACTGTTCTCCTGCCTTGGACATCAGAACTCCAGGCTGTCTGGCCTATGGACTCCCAGAATTACACTAGCAGCCCCCTGGGTTCTCAGGCCTTTGGCATTGGACTGAGAATTACACCATCAACTTCTCTGGTTCTGAGGCTTTTGGACTTGGACCGAGCCATGCTATTGGCATCCCAGGGTTTCTAGCGTGCAGGTGGCCTGTGATAGGACTTCTCAGTGTCCATAATAGCATGAGCCAATTCCCCTAATAAATCCCCTATCATATATCTGTATATACGAGAGTACTTCATAAAGTTTGTAGAAAGATTCATGTTATCTTTTAATTTTATTTTTCCGTGAACTTTTTGAAGTACCCTCATTTATCCTGCTGGTTGTCTCTGGAGAACCTTGACTAATACACCAAGGTGGTGCAGAGTCAGAAGAGACTTCCTAAAACAAAAACATAGATAATAAGATCTGGAGTCTTATGATATAGAACCCAACATGTCCAGGATAGAATAGAAAATCACTTCTCAGTCAGGGTACCAGAACATCTTAACTGGAATGGGAAAAGAAAACTGACACCAACTAAGCTGATTTAGATGTTAGAATTATCTGACAAGGGTTTTAAAGAACCCATCATAAAAATGCTCCATTGAGCAATTGTGAACAAATGAAAAAACACAAAGGTTCATCAAAGGAATAGCAGATTTTAAAAAGAACCAGTTGGGGCTGGCTGGTTAGCTCAGTTTTAGAGCATGGTGCTGATAACACCAAGGTCCAGGGTTCAATCCCTGTACCGGCCAGCTGCCAAAAAAAAAAAAAAAGAACCCAATGGAAAACTTAGAACTGAAAAATAAGGAAATTAAAATCTCGGTGATAGAGTCAACAGATAATGAAGAGGACAGAGGAAAGAACCAGTTACCTTGAAATTAAAACAATAGAAAAAATTACCCAATCTGAACATCAGAGAGAAAATAGACTGGGGAAAAAAAAAAAAAAAAAAAAGAACAGAACCTCAGTGTTTATAATCAAAGATCTGAGTCACAGTAGGAGAGAAGAAAGATTATGGAGCTAAAGGAATATTTGAAGAAATGATGGCTGAAATTTTCCTAAATTTGACCAAAGACCCTAAGGTTTCAAAAGAGCTGAGCAAAGTTTCAACAGGGTGCTACCCCCACCCCTTATCCACACTAAGATACATGATATTCAAACTTCTGAAAACTGAAGACAAATCTTGAAAGCAGCAAGAAACATCTTACCTATAAAGGAAAAATTCCAGTGACAGTGGATTTCTCATTAGTAGCCATGGAGGGCCAGAAGGAAGTGGCACATTTTTCAAGTGCTGAATAAAAATAACTGAGGCTCAGTTGAGTAGAGCACAGCCTTATAACACCAAGGTCACGTGTTCAGATCCCTGTACCAGCCAGCTGCCAAAAAAAAAAAAAAAAAAAAATCATTACCTAATAACTGACCTTCAACTGAGCACTTACTATGTGATCTAATCTCCTCTGGGTTCAAATTCCCATAACAGCCAGCTGTAAAAGAAAAAAAAAAAAAAAACCTGTCAACCCAGAATCCTGTATCTATTGAAAGTATCCTTCTGGAATGAAGGGTAGGGCAATCAAGATATTTTCAGATAAAGTAAAACGAAGAGAATTTGTCTCCAGCAGACCTACCCTAAGAGAATGGCTACAGGAATTTCTTGAAACAGAAAGCAAATGATAAAGAAGGAATCTTGAAACATCAGGACAGGCTGGCCAGTTAGCTCAGTTGGTTAGAACACAGCCTTGAAACAACAAGGTCAAGGATTTGTATCCTTGTACCAGCTAGCCTCCAAAAAAAAAGATGAAAAAAAAAAAATGCAAAGAGTAAAAATGTAAGTAGATACAATAGACTTTTCTTCTCTTAAATTTTCTAAATTATGTCTGGTGGTTGAAGCAAAAATCATAACATTGTCTGATATGGTTGTCAGTGTATGTAGAGGAAATTATTAAGACAATTTTATTATAAACCGGGTAGTATAAAGGTAGATAATGCTTCTACACATCTATATTTTGATCAGTGGTGGTTACATGAATGTACATGAGATAAAATATCATAGCTATGCATACATTGTATGAATGTTAGTTTCCTAGTTTTGAGATTGCACTATAGTTATATAAGATGTAACCATCAGGGGAAACTGGATGAATGCTGCATCAGGACCCCTCTGTACTATTTTTGTAACTTCCTCTGACTCTATAATTATCTCAAACTTTTTTTTTTTTAAAGATGACCGGTAAGGGGATCTTAACCCTTAACTGGGTGTTGTCAGCATCACACTCTCCCAAGTGAGCTAACCGGCCATCCCTATATAGGGATCCCAACCCCTGGCCTTGGTGTTATCAGCACCACACACTCCCAAGTGAGCCACAGGCCAGCCCCTTATCTCAAACTTTTAAAAGATTAAAAAAAAATTTAGTCTGATGGACTATCTTTACTGCCCCTTGTCTTTAAGACCAGTATATGTGTTGCTCTTGAGATCTAGAGACCAGCTCTCCTCACGTCTTGCCTTTTCACATTCTTCTCTCTTTGTCAGAAACATCTTTCCCAAGGCTGCACTTTTAACTTCCTCAGGTGACAATTCTGTAAAGCCTTTCTTGTCCCACGTCTGACTCAAATATTTCTTCTCTGTGAGTCAGTAGCATCCTGTACATGTGTACCTCAGTAATACTGTTTGTCTCTTTACTTAGTTGTCTCTTTCCCACTAGCCTGTGAATTCTTTGGGCTAAAAAAAAAATCAAACACTTATGTTCTTATTTATTAAATAATTGAATGTCGGGGGAGACTGACCTAACAGTAAGTGTTCATTCCTCTCAGAAACAAGATTGCCATGTATCTACAGCATATGTAGTCTGGTATCCGTTTCTCTGTCCTAAGTCACTGTTTCTCCTTATGCTACACAATTTGTCCTTTCCCTTCGTTCATCACAAGAAAACTTAAAATTATTCATACAGTCCTTCTATACATTTAATCTACTTTTGTTTGATTTTTGAGACCTGATTGCATTCATTGCAGTAGGGATAAGAGAGTATCATTCTCTTACACTTAGTTTTTGTTCCTGATTACGAGTTATATACATTATTTTGGTGGTTGGGCAAATATCATGTACTTAAAACAAATACTCAGTTAAAGTTTTAAAAATTTTTGGAGGTATGACATGAGGGAAAGTTTTCGAACATTTTCATTTAACATGGTTGAATTGGATATACCTTTTTCCCTAAAGGAAAATATCTTAATTTTTACTGAATAATAAATATGATATATTTGGAAAATCTGACATAATTTCATACCCAGAAATAACTGCTGTTATGATTGTCCTTCCAGACGTTTAAAAATGTGTGTGTATATATGTGTGCATGTGCTATTTTCATAAGTGGATTCTTGGAAAACATACTGTTCTGTTTCTGGTTTTTCACTTCACAGTATATTGTAGACACCTTTCCTCATTAATGCATATAAATCTGTTCTCTTCCCTCCCCTTTAAGTGTTCTGATATATGTCTATACTGTAATTTTTAATGCAGTTTCCTGTTGGTGGACCTGTTTTCCTTTTTTTGTTTAAGAAACTATATTGTGCTGATGAATAACTTGTATGTCTTTGAACACTTGATGATTTTCTAAAAATAAATTCTTAGAAGTGGTAATTTCTCTTTCAGAGGAGCAAGAATTCAGATTAATACCCAAGTTTTGTTTTGTTTGTTTGAATTTGTTATACTGTGTTTTAGAGAATGGGAGTAAAAATATTTTGTGAACTTTGAAGTACATATTTTTATTTGTTCATTCCCCTTAGCAGAGGAGCCAAGATTGATTCCTCATTTATTTGCTTATTTATTTATGTATTTATTGACTGCTGGTCAGTATGGGTATCCAAACCCTTGAACTTGATGTTATAACACCTCACACTAACCAACTGAACTAACTGGCCAAGCTATTCCTAATTTAAAGCCTAGATTTTGAGAAAATATAGGGAAAATGCTAATAACTTTCCTGAGAATAATTACTTTCTAAGTAGGAGTTTGCCTAGTTGTTCTGATATGTACACAGGCCACTTGAAGGTAGAAGGCACCTATTGTTCTTTTTTTTTTTTTTTTCCTCCCTTTTTTTTAACTCTCCATTTAGAAGATTTGGGAAAGGTATTCCAGGATGTGGCAGGAACCTGTAAAAGAAATGAACTCTTTTGGTTTTGCTTTTGGTTTTTTTGGTGGCTGGCCAGTATAGGATCTGCTCTAACCAACTGAACTAATCAGCCAACCCCCCAACTTATGAAGAAGTGTGGCAATGGGTGGTTGAGTTCAGAAAATGTCTATAAATTGACATCCTGGATCAAGTCATAATCTGTTCAAGGGCCGGCCCGTGGCTCACTCGGGAGAGTGCGGTGCTGATAACACCAAGGCCCCGGGTTCGGATCCCATATACAGATGGCCGGTTCGCTCACTGGCTGAGTGTGGTGCTGACAACACCAAGTCAAGGGTTAAGATCCCCTTACCGGTCATCTTTAAAAAAAAATAAATAAATAAAAATAATAATAATCTGTTCAATAGGTAACATTGTAAGCTTGATTCCCTATCCCTAAGTGACTTGTGATGAACCCTTCAATATGAGGGACCTGAGTACCTCTCTTCACAGGAAATGAAGGAGGCAGTGCCCTATTCTGCAACACAAGCTGCTGGGCAAAGGGGAGAATTTAGACTTGGGGTGGTGAAGAAGAGAATCAAGGAAACCGAATTTCTGTCTTAAAGGAAACAGAATTTGGTTAACCTTTGAGAGAGGTCTGAGTTCATAATAGTGCTTTTGGAATTATCCTTTTGTTCATTATTTAAAAGGGTTCAGCACTGTGAGACATTGTCCGATTTTAGAAGTTGAACAAGATTATTTATTTTTTCAGAACTCAACTGTGACAATTGAAGAATTCCATTGTAAGCTCCAGGAGGCCACAAACTTTCCTCTTCGTCCTTTTGTGATTCCATTTCTCAAGGTAATTCTATAACTACTGAATGTAATTTATCTTTAAGACTTCCTCAAGATCTACTGATCCCTGTTCTGTGATCTAAATCCAGGTGGCTTGCCGTGTTCTCATATCTTTGGGTGTTTGGGGGATGGTGAAGAAGCATGAGTGCACTGTGCAGATATGCCTCATGTTTGATAAGATGAGAGTTGCAGAAGCCTTGAGTTGTGGTCTGTGTGCACACACAGAAGGAGCAAGTAGAGGAGGCAGTAGGAGGGGTTGGGGAGGCATGGAGGCCAGCTTCCTAGCAGAGGAAATAACTGGACACTAATCTTTTGGGTATAGCAGGAGGGTGCGGAGTATGTGTTGTCTGAAAGGAGGCTGTCAAACAAAGGAAAGATCTTTGCAGTTTGGACTTACCCTAAGGTCAGGAGATGATGTGGGGAGGCAGTGTTTGTGTCTCCCAACCCCTAGTTACTCAAGTCTCTAATAATGTCCTCTGTAATTGTTGCCTGGGACCTAACTTTTGGGGACATTGTTCTAAATTACTGTGTTTACCTAATAAGTGAGGCAGTGTTACATTTATACAGAATATACCTCTTTTAAAAAACTGTGTAAAGTTTGAAATAATAATAAGGCAGTAATAAGCTGCAGAATGTCACAATAAAATCCCTGTATACCCTTTACCCAGATTCTCCAAAATAATATTTTACCATATTTGTATTTTCATTCTCTATTTATTTTTTCCTCAAATGTTTGAAAGTAAACTGCAGATTTGATGCACCTAAATACTTGAATACAATTATCAAATCAGGAAATTAACATTCATACACTGTTATCTATAGACCTTATTTGTGTTTCACCAAGTCACATTAATATCTTTTATATCAAAAGAAAAACTTGGGGGGGTGGGCATGGTCATGGGTCTAATTCCAAATCACATATTATATTTAGTTGTCATGTCTCTTAAGTCTACTTTAATCTGGAACTGTTTCTCAGCTTTTCATGATCTTGACATTTTTGAAGAGTACAGGATAGTCATTTCATAGAATGTACCTTGATTTGTTTTTTCCTAATGCTTCCTTGTGATTAGAATCAGGTAATATATTTTAGGCAGGAATAGCAGGGAAGTGATATCACCGTTATCAGGGGACATGGACGTTAATTTGTCCCATCATTGATAATGTTGACTTTGATCATTTGGTAAAGGTGGTATCTGCCAGGCTTTCCCACCATACAGTTACTATTTTCTCCTATTAAACAATAATTTTCAAAAACAGGTAACATGACTCATATAGATAAAAAATGAACATGTGTCAAAGATTTTATTTAACTCAGAATTAATGAGGAAATCAGTAAGATGTTACAAGTTGTTCAAAGGAGAATCCAAAGAACAGATGCATTTATAGATCAGAATTATTGATATCACTGTGCAAACACAATTAAAACTGGCTGCTTCCATAGTGAGCAAGGGAAGTCAATTGAACCAGTACTGGACATAATTTGTGGGTCCATAGACAACGGTTATTTTATATTGCTATCAGTTATCTATAAGTTACAGAGATGTAAAATAGCTCTAAGTCAGTAAAGAATTAGCGTCAGATCCAGATTGTTGTAGACTAGGTTGGGCAAACTATGACCCAAAGCCAGACCATCACAAGGTTTTGTGCAGTTAATGGTTTTTGCAGTTGATTTGGTGATGGGGAATACTAACTCAATCCCCAGTTAAGCTAAATGTTGTCCCCTTTCCCCCCCTGTAAAAAGAATTCCATTCTTTTCATTAGTAGTAGATTGATACTACAAAATACTCAATTTTTATTGTATTTTGAATTTTGTCAATACAGTATTTGTGGAAATTTTTCTCTTTTTTATTAGTATTTTTTAAATGAGTACTAGCTTTAATTTTGCCTCTTGACCCATAAAGCCTAAAATATTTACTATCTGTCCAAATAAATATACCCTTCTTACTTTCTTTGCCTTACTTTCATTTCCTAAGAAAATGTAATAGCATCAAAAAATGGGTCATCTTACTAAAGTACTGATACCAGCTTTTAAAGACTTTTTAAATTGGAGCATAGCAGACACATGGGGAAATGCATAGGCATCAGGTACACAGCCTGTACTGTGGCTCTTCTCTAACAGCATTGACGCCTCAGCGGCTCGGAGCAGTCTGTAGCGCCTTTCTCAGCCCTGAAACAGCTGTGCTAGTTCTAGCCTTTCTGTATGTCAGAGCCGGCAAACAGTTATTTCCCCAGCTCCCTAGAATCAAGAAAGATTTGTAAAGTTTATGTTAATAGGAAATAATTAGAACATTTTTTATTCATCAAAGGATACGTCACAAATGTAAAGATCTGACATGGTATTTTTTTCAATTAAGTTTTTACAATTTGTGAGGTTATAGAACAAACTTAAAGTGTTTTATATTGTCAAATTCTCTATTCTTAACTCTGTTATTTTGGAAAACAGCATGAGGTAGATTGTTATGGCAGCTTTTTGGCTAGCATTTGGCATTTTGTTAATTTATTTTTGTTTTAAAACTAATTATGGTGCCTGCTAAATTAACCCTCAGTGAAGGGATGACTACTTGCATGTATTAAAACTCTCCTTTTGGCTGGCCAGTTACCTCAGTTGGTTAGAACGCAGTCTTGTAACACCAAGGTCAAGGGTTTGGTTACCCATACTGGCTAACTGCCAAAAAAAATAAATTTGGGGAGAAAAATATAATTCTTACATTACACTTTTAAATTTTCATTTATTTATTTATTGCAGCTGGACGATGTGCTTTTTAATAAATATGGGAAAAGTAACTTCTACATATGAAAAAATTAGAATTCTGCAGTTAAAAGTTGTATAGGGTTCTTTATATGATTTGTCCCCGTTAAAGATTTTCTAAGTATGAGAGAAGGAAAAATAATCAGTACATAATTGATTATCCTTTTATAGATTACATCACTCCCAATACTCCCTTTCATAACCCATGTTCCAGAATAATCAGTTTCCAGAATTCCATGGTAGCTCTCGCAGAGAACATGTAGGGAAGGTTTAGTTGTGCTGTCAGAAACAGGTTAAGATTAGAAGAGAGAAACCAGGGCTCGTAGTGATAGAGGAAAGAGTGAATTCCTTCTGCTCCCATGTAGGCAGTAATAATTCTCTAACCGAATGGAGTCTTCAAAAATATGTTTTTAAATTATCATGTTTGACCTTTGACTCTATAGTGGACCACAAAGATAAATAAGGCACAGTCCCTTCCTTAAGGGGATTTACATCTTGTTGGGGCAAAAGACAACCAGTGATTCAAGTACAGTATAAAAGGTGTCACTTTACTCACAGAAGAGGCATATGAAAATCAGACTGACTGGAGAGGAGAGCTTTTGTCTGTGTCATCTGCTTTGTGAAAGCCCTTTGAGGTGCTAAGCCCTGTTGTGTAGGGCCCAACACTGGGAAAACCACCTCTTCTTTTCAAGGCCAACCTGCCCCTGCTGCAGCGAGAACTACTGCACTGCGCTAGGGCTGCCAAGCAGACCCCATCCCAGTACCTGGCTCAGCACGAACACCTTCTGCTCAACACCAGCATCGCATCACCTGCTGATTCTTCCGAACTGCTCATGGAGGTGCATGGAAATGGGAAGAGGCCCAGTCCCGAGAGGTGAGCAGAGAAGAGCTTTGTTGTCCTTACTGTTCTGGAACTATTGTGACCTTCCCCTTTGCTTGTGTAAGAAAGAGAATTTGATTGCTACAGTTGCAGATAGGTAATGTCTCAGACTTCTTAAGGTTAGCTTTGCTTTGTCCCATTGTCAAACAGTGGAATAAGTAAGTCTAAAATTTATAAGAGTAGCTCCCAGACATGAATATTTTTCAAAAACTCTTCAGGTTACTCCACATGCCCCAGGCGAGAAACTGCTCTAGAGCATTCTATTCGTTCACTGCTCCAGAAACGTAAGAAATACAGTAGTCTCCCTTTATCCACAGTTTCACTTTCTGAGGTTTCATTTACCTGTCATATAGTACAATAAAGTATTTTGAAAGAGACCACAATTCGTATGTCTTATTACAATATTTTGTTATAATTGTTCAGTTTTATTATTAGTTATTGTTGTTAATCTCTTACTGTACCAAATTTATAAATTAAACTTGATCATTGGTATTTATATATAGGAAAAAACAGTGTATATTGAATTTGATACTATCCACAGTTTCAGGCATACACTGGAGGTCTTGGAACATATCTCCTATCCCCCTCAGATAAGAGGGGACTACTATATAATCTACCAAAGGCATTCTGATTTGTGAAGTCTTGCAGGAATATAACAGTTAATTATTGATATGTGTCAATGAATCAATCACCTTTACTGAAATTAAAATTGTGTGAATTTGTTTTGTAAAATTCAGTGTGAGTGGCTGCCATAATATTCTATGGATTATCAAGGAAGCAACATTTTAACAACAGTGGAATATTTGTTAAAGTTGAAGCTGAATGACTGAAAACCCTATCAAGTCAAGTGGATTAGTTATGTGAGCCTTTTTTCTCCCATGCAGAGAATTTTCTTTCCAATAATTCACCTCCAAAGTAACAAAATTTAAAAAAAAATTTTTTTTGGCTGGTGTAGGGAACGAACCCATGATTTTGGTTTTATAAAGCTGCGCTCCAACCAACTGAGCCCACAGTAACAAATTTGAACCTAAAACATTCATAAATATAGTTGAACCCATAATGCTCCATATTCCTATCACATAGGAGAATGCTGTTATCTTCTTAATCTCTCCTTTGCTCTGTGAGGATTAGATGTTTCTGCTTGCTTAACACAACACATAACACAAAATAGGTGCTCAGGAAATGTTTGCATGAACACTTGTTGATGGGCTCCTGTATGCACTCTGGTTCTTCTACAGGAGGGAAGAGAGTAGTTTTGAAAGAGACACAATTCCTCCTGAGCCTCCTGCCAAGCGAGTGTGTACCATCAGCCCTGCTCCCCGGCACAGTCCTGCCCTTACTGTGCCCCTCATGAATCCTGGGGGCCAGTTCCATCCTACTCCTCCGCCTCTTCAGCACTACACCTTAGAAGATATTGCAACTTCACATCTGTATCGGGAACCCAGCAAGTTGCTAGAACATCGAGAATTTCGCGATAGGCAGCATAATCTTAGTAAGTGACATAAGTAGCATGGTAATGATTTAAATTCAGACTGAACCCTTGGATATCTTTCTTACTCAGTGATAAAGTCAAATAATGTAATCATTGCTTTTATTCACTGATAAAAGTATTATACATTTTAAAAAATTAGAGTTATAGTTGATTTCATTTGTACTGATCTCACTTTATTCTTTGTTGCTATCATCATTATATGATAGAAGTAGGACTGTTATCAAGAGGGAAATCTGAATAAAGTAAAATCAACTTAAGAAAAATAGCAAAATGAATGTAATAAGAAGTAGAGTTTAAAACTGAGCAAATTCTAGGAAATACACTGGAATAAAGGATAAAGGGATATCACTTATTCTCAAGTGGTTAGAAAAATAGAGAATGAAAAAGCAAATGAGATAAAATACTAACATTTGGGAAATCTGCATGAAAGGTATATGAGAATTCTTTGTACTACTCCTGCAACTCTTCTGTAAGTCTGAATTTATTTCAGAATAAAAAGTTTTCTTTTTCTTTTTTTTTTTTAAAAGATGACCGGTAAGGGGATCTTAACCCTTGACTTGGTGTTGTCAGCACCACACTCTCCCAAGTGAGCTAACAGGCCATCCCTGTATAGGGATCTGAACCCGTAGCCTTGGTGTTATCAGCACCACACTCTCCCGAGTGAGCCACGGGCCAGCCCTAGAATAAAAAGTTTTCTAAATTAAGCAAGAAAGATGGTCTTGGATGTGAAACTGCATGGATATTTAGGTCAGAAGATAAGGTATATCTAAGTTGAAATCTTGGCTCTGCATCCTAACTAGCTGTGTGACCTCATGCAAGTTACTTAGGCTCTCTGAGCCTTAGAATAGTACTTTCTAAAATAGAGATAATACCACCACCTATGCTTAGTTGTTGTTACATTTGGAATGCCTGGCACATGGGCCCTCAGTAATTATTAAATTTAGAAAGAAACTAAAAAAATTCCTTAACAAGCCTCATCCAAGATCAATTTTATTTATTTATTTGTTTTTAAAGATGACCGGTAAGGGGATCTCAACCCTTGACTTGGTGCTGTCAGCACCACACTCTCTCAAGAGAGCCATGGGCCAGTCCCAATATCAATTTTAGAGAAAGCTTTTTGTCATATCCTCATACAAGTTTACTGCAGAAAGTTCTTTGGAGTTTAACTGCTGAGCATCTGTCAGGGTAGAGAACCAAAGGGCTACTAGCTTCCAGGATTTCCCCTACGTTTCCATTTGTGGGGTGCCCTGTGCGTAACAGATTGCAGCACATTTGTGCTCTCTTCCTGCGACTTAGGCTCGCTAGCATCTTTCAGAGGCTTGGACCAAGTAGGGCCCCTGACTTCATGCAGTGGTAGCTGAAGGCGAAGGCCATGGCAGCAATGGTGTTCTCAGCCATCAACTTTTACTGAGTCTTAGCTACCACATAGATTGTGTTGTACTTACATTACCTCATTTAATCCTCACAGAAGTCCCAGGCAGTTGCACCACCTTTTTAAAGATGAGAGTCAAGGAACTATGGCCAAAATCACATAGCTAGTAAGTGGCAGAGACAAGATTCAGACCCCTGCTGTCTGCTGCCCGAAGCTTGGGTACATTGGCAGTATGCTATGATGCCTCCCTTAGTAGTATCCAATCCCTGTTCCCCCATGCCCCTCTTTTTACCTGTTAAAACCTAGGTTTTGCTATTGATTTCTTCTTTATTTATACACTTTTCTTGCCTGTTTTCTTTGAGAGATAAGTGTGCTAAAAACTAGCTCTATTCACAATTTTGTAATATTTTACTTGTATTTCTAACAATTTAATGGGGTTTTTGTTTTTGTTGTTTTGGCAGTTGGCAGGTAAGGGGATCCAAACCCTTGACCTTGGTGTTATCAGCACCATGCTTTAACCAATTGAGCTAACCAAGCAGCCCTCTAACAATTTTAGAAAAAAATTTTCATCTTGAAGTGTACTTTGAAGAACTGATGATCATCTATCTTGATGGTTTCTTTTATGTTCAACTATTTGGCTGTCAGGCTTGTTAGAGATTCCTTAATTTTCACCAGTCCTGTTTAAAAGCATATGCGCTAGTACAATAGTTCTCAACTCTTACCAAAACATTCATCATATCCCGCCTCCTTTTAAACAAATATATCAGCCTCTTTATTCTCGTAAAATGAAATTTATAAGTACTGTCACATTAGACCCCATAATTTTAGGATCAATATGTATCCTAACTGTAATATAAAAGCAAGTATCTTATAATAAAATGTATTAGTGTTTAGGCATGACTACATGGGAAGATATAATGAAATAAGCACATTCTTGCACTGTTATAGAATCACTATGAGTACAGCACCTATAAATTCAGACTGATAACAGGGATATTGTGTTGATTCAAAGACTATGAGCAGTATTGCCATATGTGACATGAGTTTTTCAAAATAGTGGACAACTCTTGATTCAGTATATCTACTGCATTCCTAGAAATTTCTGTATCTATCAAAACCATGCAAAAAAATAATATTGGTAAGCTGTTTCCAACTAGTTGTATCACTAGTATCAGTACACAGTCTAGCCTTGGTGGTTAAGCATTTTGCATTGCACAACATCCTTGCCAATACTTAGTAATATCTGACATTTTAATTGTTTCTAATATGTTAGATTTGAAGTGCTATCTCAGTAAAGTTTTTCTTTGCATTGCCTGACTACTTATAACTTTGAGTTGAATATCTTTTCATGTATTTATGAACTATGTGTACTTTTTGCCTGTGAAATACTTGTTTATTTCTTTTGCCCGTTTTTCTTTTGGGTTATTTGTCTTTCAGAATTGATTTGTTGAAATTCTTTATATAACCCAAATAGTGATCCTTTGTTGATTGTATGTCATGTTGTGAGTCCTGCACCCCATTGTAAATTAGTGCCTTAGTAGCATGTTCTAAGTTGTTATGAATGTGTGTACATTTATTTGTACTGTATTCTACCTTCAAATTTAATCTCTAATTTCTAATAGGTCTAAATGGAGGCTATCAAGATGAGTTGGTAGATCACCGTTTGACAGAAAGGGAATGGGCTGATGAATGGAAACATCTTGATCATGTAAGGACCTTACAGTGTGTTATTTCCCTAACTCTTTTTTTTTTTAAAGATGACCGGTAAGGGGATCTTAACCCTTGACTTGGTGGTGTCAGCACCACACTCACCCAAGTGAGCCATTGGCTGGCCCCTCTCCCTAACTCTTTATTACTTTTTTTTGGTGACTGGCCCATATGGGGATCCAAACTGGTCACATTGCTGTTGTAACACCACATTCTAACCAGCTGAGCTACCCAGCCAGCCCTCTCTTTATTACTTTTAATTCTTAATATTACCAATAGTAAATGGAGCATGTATGTTTGAAGTGTACATAAACAGAAGCATGGCATCCTTTGCTTTTAATAGGAGCTGGTTTATTGACAATACCCTCAGCTAGAGAGCTACAGAACCATTCCCACATCTTTGTGGTGGGATGAGCACTTCAATTCATAAACTAAGTAAAGTCATGTAGTGTTATGGTTAAAAACAAAGGTTTGTGAGTTCAGGTCCCAGTGTTGTCACTTTCTCTCTTTGTGAGCTCAGCAGGTTGCATCACCTCTTTTAGTTTAAATTTTTATATCTTAAAAATAAAAATGCTGTGTTATTTGAATTCACAGGAGGATTGCAATAATATATACGGTGCTTATCACAGACTGGTGCTTATCACAAGGCTAGGCACATAGGAAGTGTTAAATAAATGGAGCTCTTTCAAATACAAGTGAGAATTAGTACACTGGTACAGAATGTAAACCAAAGTCCTCTTTCCCATTGGAAGAGAGAGTTTCCCCCTCACTAAAAAGGAAAGAAAATATGTAGTGCTTGCTTGAAATTTACATACAGTAGCTTTTCCTCCTTGAGTAATAATTTTCCCAGGTCTTTATTTCTCTGATTGTCTTATTCTCTTATTAAAAATTCTCTTATTAAAAATATCCAACTTTATCAGATGATTTGGTATATTTAGGCAGAAATTTACTGTGGTTTTAACCATAGTCTTTAAAAGACCATGTTATAATGAGACTACATGGCTGTTTCAACCTTAAAGATTCCAAATCCAATTAAATTATGTATGTATATATATGTGTATATTTTACAAGAAACTGTAAGCAAGGCTTTCAAATAGAATCTCGATATTAAACCTATAAAATACTTGAACCTTCATTCTTTATATTGTGTTTACATGTCCTAGATTTTCAATGTTTGTTTGAATTCACTCATTTCATCTCTGCCTGACTTCCTTTCTGGCTCAGGCCCTGAATTGCATTATGGAAATGGTGGAAAAAACACGGCGCTCCATGGCAGTTCTACGGCGCTGTCAGGAATCTGATCGGGAAGAACTCAACTACTGGAAAAGACGATATAATGAAAACACAGACATGAGGAAAACAGGGACCGAGTTGGTCTCCAGGCAACACAGCCCAGGGAGCACAGATTCTCTCAGCAATGGTAAGGAGAGAGTCTGAAGGGAACCCAGAATAAACATCAGCCTTTGGACTTCACCTAATATGGGAAGGAAAGCTTTTTTCTATTCTATTTTAAAGGAAGATGGTGCTAGATTGTGCAGTTAGGGAGACTTGTGATTATGAAGAGTAAATGAGAAAATATGTGATGCATTCACTGCCTTGCATGTTCAAGAAATGTTTCATCCTTGTGGAGAATAAAAATATTTGTGATTTTGTTCTGTCTTTAACTCTCTCTCTCTATATATATGTGTTGAGTGATGATCAAAGGGTGGTGGTTAAATTCAGCCTGGCTCAATGTCCTAGGTACTCTCTTGTCTTCACCCTTATTTCTCACAGTAGCCCTGAAAGCATTCACCTCACCTTCCCTACTCTTTCCCTGAGTTCCTCATCCATGTAATACCACTTATCAACCACTGCCTGGTGGCCTTCTACAAAAGGCTATACTATTGTCTCATCTGGATTATCTCGTCTTGCCTTTTCCCAGCCTGAAGCAACAGAACATGAGCAGCTCTTCTCTCAATCCAGGGTACATGAGGAAGCCACAGTTATTCCCCCAAAAATGTTCCATCACATTCACGTAGTAACTAAAAAGTTGCCCAATCCAAAGGCACAGCTGAGTGGCAGGCCATCTGTGATCAGACTTTGCCCGCCCACCCACTTTCAGTTCCCAAATGTTCACCAGGGAGAATGAATCTCTTCTTATGACAATCCTAGCATGTTCCGTAGAAGATGGCTGTTAGTCTCAAAAAAGACTGCAAGAAAAATTGAGGCAAAGCCACTATTAACATAGCGTGTCCTGACATTGGTCTCTAAAGGATCCCACTCCCCCAACCCCCCTATAGCAGTCAGCAGTAGCTCTTGAGCCAATAATAGACTAGCACCATTATACGAAATCTAGTACAGCAAGACATCAAAGAATACTTAGTTGCAGTATGATTCCTTTCATAAAAACTTCAAAAACAGACAAAGCTAACCTTAGGTCTCCCTCACCATATGAACCCTTGCAAATATTCCGTGTTAAAAGTTGCAAAAACTTCCCTAAATTTCACCAGCCAAACCACACACCTTCCAGCGATGAGTCTGCATGTGAGCAGGTGAGATGGTACAGAGTGCAGAGGGAGCTGTGGTCCTATGCCAGCTGTTTTCCAGCCAGGATGGCAGGTCTTGTTGGTATCATTTAAACATTGCTATGGGCTGGCCATTTAGCTCAGTTGTTTAGAGCGTGATGTTGAAACACAAAGGTCAAGAGTTTGGATCCCCATACCAGCCAGCCACAAAAATAAAATAAAATAAAAAATAAACATTGCTATGCATTACCACTGCCAACCATTCCCACCTTTTGCTTGAGAGGTTAGCAAGGGTGACCATATTTTCTGACTTGCCTGAGACAGTCCCCCCAGTTTGTGCCATCATAATTATTACTAGCATCTCTCTCAGTCTCAAGAATGAGTACAGTTTGCGTAATAAATTGTATTGTCACTCTAGGTTTAGCTCTTCATGGATTCCAGTGTTTCCTTCTGTCAGGTTTCTGAGGGGAAACTATCAGCTGTCTGATATAAGCAGTATCTTTTAGTATCATTACTCATTCATGTTTATTTCTCATATAGTATATGTTCATTTTCATGTAGAAGGAAAGCATAATTCATATCCTAAACCAGTGTGCTATTCAAAATGTGGACCCAAACTACTTTAAAAACCGTTACTGGGCCGGCCCTGTGGCTCACTCAGGAGAGTATGGTGCTGAGAGCGCCGAGGCGGCAGATTCAGATCCTATATAGGGATGGCCGGTGCGCTCACTGGCTGAGCGTGGTGCAGACCACACCGTGCTAAAGGTTGCGATCCCCTTACCAGTCAAAAAAAACCAAAACAAAACAAAAAAAACCCGTTACTGATCTGTGATGATATGAGAAGCTCAAGCCAGGATGTATTGGGCACCGTTTGCATCATCAAGAAAGTCTTACTATGGAAAGAGTCAGTTAAACTGAGCAGTGTTCTTAGAGACATAGTTGTTTTACATTCAGGCATACATTTCTTTTCAAGGACCAATAGCAGCACTTTGAGTAGCACTGTCTTACATTGGGCAGTATTCTTGGGCATAGCAAACACATTCACCAATGACTTTTAAGTAATTAAGTAGTTGGTGTTTTAAAAGTCTTGGGTTATACCGAAACTCCTGCTGGATTGTTATTTTAAGTATTTAGTATTTAAGTGTTTTGGTGACTTGGAGAGAAATTGACTAGAGGCTTTGTATGGTATTATTACTTTTCCCACTTAAAATAATGCAATGTAGGTTTCCCCTGTCTGAAAAGTTTTGTTTCACTATGCTGTATTTTCAGAAACAGATTTTGTTCAGATAACAAGGAATGTATTTTCATATTTTATTTAATGATGCATAAATAAGTGCAAAAACCATAAAGAAAAATAAGAAAATGTGCATCACAAAAGTCAGGGTCATTAGCAGTGTTCTCTTTCTTCATCTGGGGTTTATGGGTGTTTATAATTTTTTATTAAACTGTACATTAATGTTTTTATGAACTTGTTAGCCATCTAATATTTTTTTTTAAAAAAGGAAAGAAACTGACTCAGCCATCAGTTTTTCCTCAGAATGAGAGTCTGAGGAATGGAATATTTTTTAGTAAATAAACATTCGGGGCTCTTCCCTGGAGGTTATGATTTAAGGACCCAAGAATCTGAATATGTATGTTTAGTACATGTTTAATGAGTCCAATAAGCAGGCAAGTTTGGGAAAACTGCCTGCAGTTAAGCCCACAGTAGCCCCATCCACTGTCGCAGGGCTTCAATACCACTTTTTAATGGCATGTGTTAACATTTAAAAGTGACCAAACTCTAGAGGTAAACCTCTAACATTAAAGATGGAGGCTGCAATAAAAAAATCAAAATGGGGGGCTGGTTTATAGAATATGAACTACATGACTCAGCTGTGATTAGCATTTACATAGAGTACTATTAATGTTGACTACTGATGTAGCAGAATTAGGGTATATCTCTGGGGGATGGAGGGAAGGACTTGTAAATGTGTGTGGTGGGAGGTGGGGGGGTACGTGATGACAAGTCAGTAGATGATGCCTGCAACTGAAAAATCAAGATTTAGCACTAGAGGGCTGGCCAGTTGGCTCAGCTGGTTGGATTGCAGCCTTCTAACACCAAAGTCAAGGATTCGGTTCCCCATACCAGCCAGCCACCAAAAAAAAAAATGTAGCGGTAGAAGAATCAGTTTGAAAAGTTGAAAATGATCACCTCTGGGGTGAGGAAATGGGTGGGGCACCACCATTTTTCCTAACAAGCCTTGTAGAACTCTTGGACTCTTTAACTGTCTGCTCACATGACCTTGGTTAATATAAAAACAAATTTTTTTTTTTTTAAAGATGACTGGTAAGGGGATCTTAACCCTTGACTTGGTGTTGTCAGCACTACACTCTCCCAAGTGAGCCATGGGCTGGCCCTAAAATCAAAATTTAAAAAATTTTTTTAATATTCTTTATTTTTGTTTAAAATTTTTAAAAAATTTTCTCTTTCATGAATCAATGATGCTAAAGCAGGAGGCACCAACAGTGATGCAAACCTGAAGGCAAAATTTCTGTTTGTGAAAACAGCTTGTAAAAATCGTTCATTCTATTAAACATTGCCGCATTCTCACTGACCCAATGAAAGTGCATTAAAGACTGGCATTATTCCTATCATTGAACTTCTAGTAGTAATTTAATAAAAATTTAATAAAATGTGTTAAATACTTTTTACTACTTTTTAATTTCTGCTTTAAAAAATCCCATTTTTTAAAAGAGAAAATATACACTTTGCCATTGTTACAATATGATCTGCAGAGATGATGCTCCTACTGTGGTTTGCAAGACCTCAACCGTGAAACGGAAATGGTGGGTTCTCAGCTAGGCACTTTTCTTCAGTGCTTAACCCTGGATGCCCATGAGAACCTACCTGAGAACCTTGGGAAAACTCCTGAAGCCCTGGCCCCACTTCCACAGATCCTGATTTGATTGGTCTGAGGGTGGGACCTGGCTTGACAACCATTACTTTATGTGCATTATCATTTAATTCTCAGAGCCACCTCATGACGGTTAGATATGTTCTTTAAAGTCGATGAAACTGCATGGCTCATTGTGAGAAATACAGAAACATAAAGAATTTAATAGTTCATCATCCTACACTGAAGAATTTTGAAATGTAGCTGAGAATGCTGTTACAATTACAATACTGTATTACAATATGGTTTCTTTAAAAATATAATTTCAGATACCGAGCATGTTCTCACATTAAAGATTTCATAAACATAATTTTAATGACTACATAATATTCTGTCATATAAATATACTGTAATTTCCTTAAGCTGTTTCTGTTGTTGATCATTTAAGGTTTTTGGTTGTTTTTTTACTTTTTATTTTTATTTTGTTTTGTTTTATTTGACAGCTGGCTAGTACAGGGATCCAAACCCTTGACCTTACTTTGTTTTTTAATGAGTGATACAGTATTTAAAATTTTTTTATGTGAGGCTTTTCAAACATCTTGCATTTTTCCTTTAGGATATATTCTTAGCTATAAAATTAGTGGGTCGTGGGATATAGGCATTTTTGTTAATTCTTGGTTTGTTTTGATGGATAGGATAGCTAATATTTGTAGGGTCAAATCTGTCATTTTCTTTCATGTTTTATTCCTGGACCTTGCTCCCCACCCAAGGTACAATAAATTTCATCTATATTTTACTCAAGTTTGTGTGTTTGGCTATTAGCTATCTAACTTAAAATTTTCCAAATAGTTTAAATTGTCTTACCATCATTCTTTATCTGTTGAAATGACATAATTATCATATACTACATTTTGTTAAATACTTCAGTCTGGGGCTCAGTTGGCTCAATTAGCTCAGTTGGTTAGAGCATGGTGCTGACAACAACAGGTCAGTGGTGCAGATCCCCCTACTGGCCAGCCACCAAATGAATGAATGACTGAATGAATGCTTCAGTCTGTTTCCATCTCTGACCTTTCTGATAATAATAGTTATCACACTTCATAAAAATAGCTATGTGGGCATTTACTGTGTTTCAGCCAGTGCTAAGCCTTTTGCATATAAAAGTACCTGTTGAGATACGAGGACTACTATTATATTGTTTTACAGATGGCAAAATCGAGGCTTAAATAAATTAAAAACTCGAAACTTGGCCAAAGTTGGTCATATAGCTAGTATGTCAGGATTGGAAGTATGGTATTTGGATTGCAGAACCAGCACACTCTTAGCAATTATGTCATACTGCTTCCCAATATAATATCAAACTTTAAATTATTATTGCTTTAAAATGGTAATAGATCCACTTCATTTTCGTGGGTATTTTAATTTGTTCTGAAATGGAAAATTTTTTTTTTTTTTGGCAGCTGGTGGGTCCGGGGATCTGAACCCTTGAACTATGTGTTATCATTACCACACTCTAACCAACTCTCAAATTTTAAAAAATTAATTGCATTGTAAAAAGGTCAAGGCTGTCTGGTTAGCTCAGTTGGTTAGAGCATGGTGCTGTACTACCATACCAGCCAGCCACACACACACACACAAAAAGTCAAGCAATACAGTAACGTGTAAAAGTAAATTGTGAAAATACTG